>NW_028288736.1:2442528-3053160 GCF_059628265.1 Tinamus guttatus
GAATTAAACTTTGATCAGCAAGGGGAAATTCTGCATGACAATAGTCTCTTCATTGTCAAGAAAATTGTGATATTTGAGGACTGACAACTTTTACCTATACTCCAAATCAGAAATTATTATTTGGGTAAAAATGGACATTTTCTGTATTCCATTTTTGCTGTAAGTTTTTCTAATTTTCTGAACTTGTGAATTTTGCAGACCTAGTGGGTGGGGGTTACTACTGGCCAAGGCTTTTAAAAGGATCTGAGAAAGTTACAGGTTTAATGGGAATTTTAAACTGTTATCTAAAATGCCTTGTCAGCCTCAGTTTCTCAGCAGTCTGTAGGAGACTACAGAAGAGTTCTTGTTCAAGTCTGTTTTAGGTGTGTCTTGTGCAATGCTTGAACAAACTATGTAAAACTTACAATTTGACAACGAGAAAGAGTGTAGCTGGCTATATACAGACATCCAGCAATGCTCAGAGATGAGAAGTGAGTGCCGTGCCAGGAGTTCAGATCCTTTGGAAAGACTAGTCCCATTTTCTGTGTGCAGAGTCAAAGCAGTTATGGGTAATCTTTAACCTGTTATTCTACAATCGTACCCTTTTGGCATGCAGGCTGCTCAAGAACATAAATGCAGAGCAGAACAATACTTTCTAGATTATGGAGGTATGAATTTGCTAGTTTTACTGATCTGTGTCGAATGTAATGCCTTGATTTTTTTTATTTTGCCTTTAAATTCTGGCTATGGGCTAGACTAGTTTTTGCCGGGTACTTGATTTGAGGGAGCAGTGCCTAGAGGAAGACCCGGAAACACAAAGATCGAATGGAGAGATGATCTTTGATGTTGATACTATACTAAGTAGACTTGTATTAATGTGTAGAAAGGTACAGAGTTCTCTGTTCAGCAAGATCTGAAAATCTGAAAATCTCAAAATCCAAGTGTTGGCATAAATCAGGAAGGCTGAGAGGGTAAAAAAAATTCTTGGAGTTAAAGCAATATCCTTCTTTAACAAAATAGCCAGAAAGCAGAATCACAGCAGGAAGATGCCCTACATTCTAGAAGGTTACTCAAGAAGGCTAGCTTAGGGTCTCGTATATATTTTTATGGGATCCTGAATGAGCTTAACACTTTTATTTTGGGCTTATGTGATGCATAGATTTGATCCTGTTTCTTCACCGTGATGCAAGAGGGATGCACCTTCAGCATTCTTTGAAAAAGGAGGAGGAAAAAAAAAAAAGTGGTCGTATAAAATATCCTGGTTAACGGAGTGTGGTGGTGTAAATAGCAGTTGTGGAGGACAATGCAGTGCATCTTCTATGACATTAGGCAGATTTCATAGGCTTTGCTACCGATAGCTATGTGGTGGTGTTTTTGGTTTTTATTACTTTTTCTTGTCATTGTCAGCCCAGGCAGTTTCAAGCTAGCTTAGGTCTGCCTGTGCAAGCCAGAGGTGTATTTTGAGAGCGGAGCTGCTCTTGAGTGATTGCTGGTTATATAATTGACTGCAGAGTTGAATAGCTGCCCAGAGTGACCAAGAATGTAAAAACTTCTTAGTTGTTTGTTACTTAGGATTACATTGTAAATAGGAAAGCTGAGCGCATAATGTCCATTGAAGAGTTAATGTGAGTAACTCTTTCTGCTTTATGGAAAGTCATAACTTTCCTTGTATTTTCAATTAATATAAAAATTTTCCTTTTTGCACTTAGGCCGCTCTACATGTCTGTACATGACAGACGTGATGAACAGGTATTCACTATTTTCTGTTCAAACCTGAAGTCATGTTGGAGGTCACTATGCTGAGTGTAGTGTGTGCTAGATAGATTCTTCTGTCTTATTGGTGCCTGGAAAGCTGGTTCCAAAAGCCTATTGTAGATTAGAAAAGTGCTGAAAAATGAACAGTGAGGGTGTTGAGAGAAAGGAGAAATCATCCCATCTGAAGAGGACTAAGATAATTGGTCTGCGCTTAATGTTAAACAAATCCTAAAATTCTGTATCCTGTATCTTCTAACTGGGGCTGTTCAGTTTTTCAACTTGTAGCCTGTATATATGCTGACCTCTATTCTTTTCAATGCACTTCACTTAGTTACATCAGGCCAGAAGCCTAATATCCAAGATAGAAATGTCTCCTTACAATGTGTGCTGTTCTATTCCGCTCCCCACCCTCCCCCGCCACCCCCCCATCTCTGGCTGTTAAATCCAAGCATCTGTTTTGGAGAACACCCATTAAAGACGAAATGAGAGCTGAAAGGAGGGGGGCAGTGCGCTGAAGGGGAGTGTAGGTGTGATCTCTGGGAGTGAGATTGGAGGATCTGCTGAAGCCTCGTGAAGGAACGTGAGCCTTTGGGTTGTGTGTGTGTCTCGGCACAGGCCTCTGTTAGCAAACCCATGACACTGGTGGCAATCAGGAAGCGGAAGACATGGCTGGCTACATTTGGATGGGCCGCATCCTCTATCATTCCAGCCATCTGCAACTTCCTCTTTCTTTCTTAAGACTGTAATTAGCACTTTTTTATGACTTTGAAATATTAGAAGAGAATCTTCATGGATAGTAATGTAGATGCTTGAACTTCTTAAAGAACATTCTTCCTGCATAGTGGTGGTGCCAGCTGCTGCTTTGGCTCTGTCTGGTCAAAGCTCTTTTCTCCTGAAGGTTTTAGAAATGAATGCATGCTCTACCCAAGACATCAAGGTTATTTTAAGCGCAGCCAGCAGTAGAATGAATGGCTGAGTTAAAATGGTTTGTTCTTCAGTGATAAGCAAAAGTTTTATGGCTTGTCCTACCTCATAGACCATATGCAGCAGGATGACGAATAGAGTACATCAAGCAGAAGACTGTTCCAAAATGAATTACAATGTGAGGATATATTGGTGTGGGAGGTGCAGAAGTAGGTGTTCTGTGGCAGCTATATAATAACTACCAAGGTAGTAGAACTACGTAGTTTAATATTTCTGACAGCTGTTAATTCAAAAAAATCCTGCTCAACTTTCACTTGCAGAATGGAATAATTTTACTCAGTTACTGCTCTTCACATATGTAAATATCACAGCAGTGGTGTCAGATCCAGTATGCGTGAGGTTCCTAATGCATAGATAATGATTTTTAAAAAAGCTTTTAAATGTACTGTTTGAAGGAAATAATGGTGTTTTGCAGAAATCTATATCGATAAGGAATCTATAATTCTTGAGCTTTTAAGAATAGCAATCAGGCAAGATATTCAATTCAGATATTAGATTCATCAAATTTGGTAGTACATTTAATATTTCTTTCTCATCTTTGTGGTACAGATAGTCCAAAGAGCAGACTAGAAAATACCCTCTGCAGTACCTGCTCTGTGCACTAGAGGGTGTTTTTTTCTGATGGCAGCTTTTTCTAATACTGGTTAATAACACTTTAGTGAGTTCTGTGGAAAAAAAAATGATTATAGGTGTTTTTTATTTTTTTAATACATACATATATATGTATATGTGTGTATGTGTGTATATATATATATAGTGCTGTTTGAAACATGTAGAATCACAAAATTGGAGAACGAAAATCAAGTATTCTCTTATGGAAATTTGTACCTACTTTATAGACAAAAATAACCTTGTCTAATATACATATATTTTGGGGGGCGTGCTGCACTTATATTGTGATAACATTTTTTTCTATAACCTGGGGTTGTGAAGGAGCTTTTGGTTTTTTTGCCTGTAACTTTACCAGTTATTTGCTTCCCAAATAATAAAACTTTTGTAGTATTTTTCCATAAATGAAAGGAAAATGGATGTCATTTAATATGCCAGGTGTCTAATCTTAATCTTTGAGGTCTTACAGTGGAATATGAAATAGGATTTTTAAATGATAGTTAAACATTATTCAATATCAAAATACAGAAAGCAGCAAATCAAATGATGTTTTTCTTATACCTGTGTGGCAATGTATATTGTTGGCTAATTGTATGACTCTCAAGTTGAACATTTAAGAGATCACAAAAACAAAACTAAGCAAAGTTCTAAAAATTGTGTGGTACAAAAGTTGTTCTGCCAGACAATACTGGCACTAGAATGTGAGTGATTAAAATTATTTCTTTTCCCTTGCAGTCTTTTAAAACTTAATGGATTTTCAGGTCTGTCTTAGATATTGCTGTTTTAAGGAGAAATAGAACAGTTTGAGCTGTTTTATCCCCTTGTATAATTTTTTTTTCTTTTCTTGAAACAACACTATTTGAGAATGTTTGATTTCATTTCTAAATGTTTCTAAATTATTGGGATTTTCCTCTTGAACAGAACACAGATTTAAAAGTAAGAAATAGTAATTAAAAAACAGAACTTATTGTATGTTTCAGTGGATTTTTGACCACTTCATGCCCTTAGGCTCACATGATTTTGTAAAAGGTATGCTCTATCTGCAGCCAAAATTATGGGCTAGTTGCTATCATCCCTGGGGGAAATTCAAGAGATCAAACTAGGTGGATAATTGTAATGTTTTCTTCCAGATTGAAGTATCTGAATCTGTCCGTACTAGTGGGCTGTTTGTGAGGCAGCTCAGAGTTCTTGGAAAAAGTTCGCGCAGTGCTCAGTAAGCCACTGTAACAGCCATGGAACACAGTCCTGGGATGGAGCTCCCACTGGCGCCTCAATTAGGGCCTGAATAAGAATTTGCTCTCTGGAAAAGACCCAACAAAGTGTGAATTGTGCTGCATAAATTCATTTGCAGTGTGGGGTTAGGCAGGAGGTCAAAGGATGAGTGCCATTCACATAAACATGTGTGTGAAGTAAAAGAATTAATTTTGGTTAACTGTGCTCAAAGGAATCCATAGAATTCTTAATCCCAGCAAGCTGGTCATTGCTACTCGCTCTTGTAATAGCGTGAAATGTTTTTGGCTAACAAAGCTTTTGAAATGATATGTTTCTCTCAAACATTTTTTTTCAGTACTTTTTTGGGTCACACTTTGAAAAATGTTCAATTTTACTTTGTTAAACTGAAGTGTCAGAATTTCAGAGTGCCCAATGATAAGGTGCTAAGTGGAGGACATCTTGAAAATTGATTTTATTCACTTAAATAATTGAGCAGGACCTGTTAAAGCACTGTGGACTTCTAGAAACCTGCTTCACTTTCAAAACCTGCTGCAGAGTTAACGCGTGATTTGTACTTATGCTGGGGAGTCTTCTCATAACAACGTAGTATAAAACAAAACAGGTCTTTTAAAGTACAGCTATATGACATGCCTGTGCTTCTCTGTCATGTTTTAATGCTCCGAAATACCTGTTTGGAAATGTTTAGCAAACTATCATCTTAGCCGAGGAAACTCATTTCACAAGAAACTAGCGCGTAGGTGTGTAATTCTACCTTGAGGGTAGCATTATTTCTTTATATGTTAACTTGCTGTACTTAATTGTTTCGCAGATCACAATGATGCCTTGTTTCATACAGTTAGTGATAGTGAAACCCGATGCAACGGGCCAATAAAATATTGCAACAAGTCAAGGTTAAGGAATATTGTGCAATTGCCCTGCAAAAGGAAAAATGAGTTCCATCTGCCCAAATTAAATTTTGATATAGATCTCACTTTCTGAAATGTAAACCATGCTTTTGAAAGAAGTGCTTGGAAAATACTTTTGATTTTAGTATATGGATTTAGAAGTCAGTTGGAAAAAACTTCAGGCTCCATCTTGTTATCCTTCCTCAGGAAAAAAATTAATTCATTCAATTAGCCAATGTATTTCAGCCTAAATATATTTAGGCTGAAAATGGCACTTCGTATACCTGATTGAGGGCTATTAAACTCAATTCTGATGCACTGGCAGAGTTGGCTGAGTTTTGTTTAACATGATTAAAATTTTGTGGTCAATTTTTTTTCCTCCATTCCACAAGGGGGAAAAAAAAAAGCCAGTGTATGCTTTGTGAATAGCCTTTGTAGGCAGTCTGTTTGTCTCTTCTGAATTGCTTTTGTTTTTATTAGATCTCTTCTGTATGGCTATTTCTGAATGTCTCTTAAGTATGAGTTAAATTGCTAATATAAGTACCTAGAGTGATCTGGAGGCCTGTTCAATCTCAAGGAGCCTTCAGATTGAAACAAGAGCCTACTGAAGAGAAAATCAGTTGATGGTTAGGGGAAAATGTAATGAGACAAATAAAGAAAACATAGTCCACATAACTGACATGATGCTATAGTATCTCCCAGGCTATGCTGTGCTTCATAATGCATTTGCATTTTTTCTCCTATAAACACAAAGATTTCACTTGAGTGCTCCAAAGGCCATATTTGTAAAGGTAATTGGGTGCTTAAAGGTAGAGACAAAAATTTCTTGGGACTAAAAAATAATGGTTAGGGCAGTATAGTCCTGCTCGTGATTTTAGACACATCTATTTGAATCTCTACATATTGAAATACTTTAGAAGTCTGCTGTGGAATAATTGACAGGCAAAATGATTTTTATGTGAGACCTGTTAGCCCCCTTTGCCTGCTACGAACAATACATCAGTGTGATAAGACGTGAGAAGACGGTAGAAGCTGAAGAATTGGTGTTGCTGAGCTTGCTTACCACAGTGAATAATTCTTGACATGTTTTGTGCTTGTTTATGATGGTATGATGCTTGGGATGAAAAACTGGAACTGTTTAATGTTTAAAACAGGGCTGAATTCTTGATCTCTGACATTCTTAGTGTTTATGTTCACAGCTACTGTATAGAGAAAAGTTTCAGGTGTTCTGTCTCGCACAGCCTCCTCTCCAATACCAGCAGTGTTTAAGAAGCTTTTAGCCAGCTATTTGTATGGAAGCCAAGGAAGAACTGCCTGCCATTCTCTCACGGTAGCGTAGCACTCCCCCAAATGGTGGTGGACAACTTCTAGTCAGTTTGTTCCCTGCTGCTTTTTATAGGCTGGATTCTTCCTATTGAAGAGAAGGGGTCCTTAAAAGGAAGGAGCAAATATGGCAGGGTTTCCTATCCCAAGCCTCACCAGTAACCTGAGTGTAACCTCCCAAAACAAACAAAAAACCAACTCATCTCACAGCTGTGTTAAGGTAGGAAAGCCACCTTTTCCACTCTTTTCCCTCTGCCTCCCAAGATGATTGTTACTGTTTTTACTCTGTATATGCCTATTTCTGAAACAGTCACTAAAGCAAAGCTTTGCTGCACTGAGTTGTGTACAAGTTGGGAAAAAAAATCCATGGCTTGTACCGCTAATGCAGCCTGTGGCATGATGCAATTTCTGCTGAGTTAACATTTGTTTACATACTTGCCCTATATTTGTGTCCTGTCTGTCTGAAGAGTTCTCAAGTGAATATAAATTGCTTTACATATACAAGAGTCCTATGGACTAAAACATTATAGGTAGACAAACCTATTTTTTAACTTAGTCTTTGTTGTAACTTACAATATGGCTTTGCATTTAACTGCCATCATCACTGTACGTTGAGCATATTTTTATGCTGTTGACTTAGAGTAATTGTGCATCAGTGTAATAGCACTGATGGAGAACTCCATGTCTAAGCGTACCAAATAAATGATACGTACTGAATATAGTGACCATATATACCAAATATAGTGACCATAGTTTAGCTATTCAGGGTGAAGGTGTTAAAGGAACTGATATATTTATAACTGAATTAATATTGGTAACTATTGTTTAGCAGTCCTTTTTATTGCAGTATCTTTTTGGCAGGGGCTAGATCACCGCTGCGTTTTCAGAGCCCTGTAAATTCTTTTCCTTACTGTGGTAATTAATAACTGTAATAGTAATTACCATATAAGATTTACAGGTATAACAGAACCTCTCTCTGCAAGGATGATGTCTTAATGAGATGTGAAAAAGATTGCGTGGCAGCCTATCTTCAGAACAATTCTCTGGAAGTGAGCATTTTAATGGTGCTTTGAGAAGGTGCAGTTGGGGAAATGCAGCTTTCATTATAAAGGACTTTGCATATGGATATTGGATTTTTTTTTAACTGTATCTCATAACTCAATGCTGTAAAAAGACAGATGACCTATCAGTTCAGTATTTCTTTTGGCAAATCTTAAGGGAAAACTAAAATCATCAATCCAACCCCCGAAGCATGTTTAAAACAATTCAGCAGTAAGTTACAGTTCTAGTCCCATGGTGCTTATTTATGCCTTCGAGCAAGCTATTCTGATCTCTCTCTGGGAGACCATCTAGGCAGAAGAAGGAAATAATATTTTTTAAGTCAATCTAGAGAAATTATATATATTTTAAAATCAATCTTAGGATTGCTTTTAAAAAAATCTTCTTTTCCTCCTAAACCAATAATAAAATAACAAAAAAAAAACCAAGAGTCATCTCCTGCTTTGGTCAATGTGAAGAGTTTTGTGTTGCGCATCAGTTAGGGTCAAAGCAGGTAAGTCTTGTCTAGCAAGAAAGGAAGTTGTTCTTCCTTTGACAGTGTAACTCTGCTGTGAATGTGCTTGTATATCATTGCTTTTCTGTTGGCTTGCTGTCCATGCCCAAGTTGTTAAACTTGCTCTGATGATTCTAATCCTTGTAATTCACAGAGATGATCAAATATTTGTTCATTTCTTAATGCAGATAAAAAATGTAGGGTGTAGGAGGACTTAGAAACTGCCTCTTCAAGATGAACTCACGTTGAAAGGGATACGGCCTCAAACAAAATGCTGTTGTAGAGCACCTTAACAAAGTTTGGGCAATACTGTAATTACTCTACTAAGACAATTATTGTGGAGCTTAGCCATTGGGGTCTCATTCTTGGAATAGCCAACTCAGCCAAGTAGAGCTAGACACACCAGTAGATGGAAGGGACATCAGCACATGTATGAAAAACTCTTACCTAGTGAACATACTTGTGTATTGAAATCTCCTGGAGGAAATTTTTCATGGAATATAGCTTTAAGGTTATTAGCCAGAGTCTGTTTACTTAGGCAGCACAGCATGGGCTACCTCAAATTGAAGTTGGAGCCAGATAAGTGAGGAGCTCAAGCCTAGTGAAGCTCATTTCTGGTCTGTTCCTGTAGGGTGTTGCAGAGTGCATCATATGGGCATCTCCTCTTTCCTTCACTAATAGCTATTTTAAACTATAGCAGTTGTAAAAGAAGTTTAACTATAATTCTGGTTATTTGAATGGCTTGTGAATACTTCCCTTAATAGTGCTGGAAGCTCTCCAGGACTGCTCTGGAAATTAGAGAAATGCAGGTGGCATTTGGCAATCAAACCAATGAAGAAAATATGGGCTTTGTATGGAAAATAGGTGACGTCAAACCAACAGGTCTCTAATGCCTTTTCCTGAGGAGAATATAGTGAACATAAGAGCTCATCCCATGACCCCAGTTTGATGCAAAGCCTTAAGTAACTGCAAAATTCCAGCATGTCCTGAACATGAGCAACAGCAACATGAGTCTACTGTGTGACTTATGCATACGAAAGTACAGTAGTAGGAATTTCTGGAGAAAATCTTCTGAGTATACCTTGGGCTGAGTTGTGCCAGTGTGCTGCTTTTCCATTTTCTTTTTCCTTTGGAATTTTCTGGAGTTTTCCATAACTATTCAGCAGTTGGAAGCAGCAGTGGTGACTAATCATGAAAAAGGGCACAAGAATAACAGTCTTACAACTCTAATTGGAATATCCCCAAATTAAAAGGTTAAAATTTGGCTTGCAATTATAGTGATGCCTCCTTCCTTAAGGGAAGGACATAAATCTGGTTATTTTTATTTTAATTCATTTCTTTAATATTTCGTTCCTAATAAAGGAAGATGGAGTCAGACTATAAAAACGAATTTTTAAAAATGCATTAATTAATGGATAGTGTCTCAATCTTTGATTTGAACCATATGGTGCTTTTTATGTTCAAATGGGAAGAAATGGAAAGATGCGTGTGTGTATGTGTGTATATATATTCTACCTGGCAAACTGGTGGCACCTACAAGAAACTTCTAAGACTATAGTAGACTGAAACGTGAACACCTGTAAGAAAAAGTGGGGAGGACAGTCTGTTTAGTAGAAAGACCTTGAATGTCCCATCTGCTCTTCATGCAGATACCGATATTATTTACATCCCTATCCATACTCTATGGCTGTGTCAAGATTTTAAGCCCTATTCCCCTCCTTCCTTGCTTCCCCCCCAGCTAATTCACTACCTGATATCTGCTTTGACTTGGTAGTATCATATATATGCAGGGTGACGTACAGGGGCAGCTGGCATGCTCATTTCTAATCTCAATGTTTGGCAGCTTCCGAATTCGGCATGGAGCATACTGAAACACTTGGCACTTCACCCAGAAGTAATGAAGACTTTCACTTAGCCCAGCGTGAGAGTAAACAGGATGTTAGCCAGTGTTGCTTTGGTGTCAGGTATCAGATTAAGGAAAAAATATGGTAATTTACAGAATAAGATAATTTTCTTTTAAATCATTCACCTTTTTATTTATATTTTAAACACATTTGAAGGCTTTCTTCATAATTAAAGGTGTAAATTATGGTGTCTGTATGGAACTATAAAAAATAATTATAACATCTCTAATATAAAGCTAACTTGTTCTACTGGCCAGATTGAGGTGACAGTAAGCACAGTTCTTGGCAGTATACATGCGGTGGCATCAGCATTCTGATGGTCTGATTGTCGACTTCTACGTCTGTAGACCCTTACTAAAAATGAATTATGAAATATTTGAATGTACTTAAAATGGTTCAGAACAGTATGAGTTTATTAACTAATGAAATATGTAATAAGACTAATGAAGTAACAGTCCTGAGGGGATGATACAGTATAATTGATAATACTTAAGTAATATAACTGACTAGTTGAGGAAGGAAAGTGTAATTGGCTTAATGGGGACTCCTAATCATCTAATAAAGACCTGGAGATGATCAGTTTAGCTGTAGAAGTTGAGGTTGGTTCTGAAAGTGTAAGTGACAAAATACCCCGAGGGAGTGAGAAAACTTTTACAAGGAAGTGTAGCATAAATTCTATATTCTTGGAAGAGTTTTATCTGATACTTTCATGAACAAAGGTAGCAGAAAAAGCAGGCCTATGGGGGGGTCTGTATCTATGGGGCAAGGGAAAAGAATTATCATCAATATGAAGAAAATCAGAGCACCTTACAGAAGAACTGAACGACTTTGAGGACTATCGTAATGGAAAATATATAAAACAATATAGTTAAAAGCGAAAAATCATGTATTTGGAGGACATTACAGTAGGGTGGGAGGTAGGAGAAGGGATCCATAAAGCACGAGAAGGACCTTTTATTCAGTCCTTTAGTGACTGAGCTGTTGGTGTGGTGCGTCTATGTTTAAACAAACAAAAATAAAACATGCCTCAAATGAATTATGTGAATGTATTAGTACTCTCCGGAGTAGTGCACCACCCATGTTCATAACAGTGAATTCCTGTTGGAGCAGAACTTGACAAATTGTGCAAGGCCTAGAGAGCTCATCTTGTGAAAGTAGTCTAAAGAAGCTGGCATTGTTGGTCTTGCAAACTGAAGGGGGAGAGAGATGCTTCCTGCCTATAAAATTGAGCAGGACTAATCCCTAGGGAAGAAAAAGATATTTAAGTTAAAGAACTGTGGAACAAATAGGTGTAAGCTGTCTGCAGATGCTGCAGGAAATAGGAGTCCATCTAGTCAAACCATGGGATTGTGTCTTTTCCTTCAGGAAAGAGAAAAATAGATTAGCTAGACTAGGTAGTGAGATTTAAGAAGATTCCTTGGAGATTTAGGAGACTGGATTTATTGGTTGAAAAGATATACTGAGGCAGAAGAGGCTCTTTAGAGTCCTGTATTCCTCTTGTGAAAAATCAGGTCTCTGTGAGCAAGCGTGACTTGATTTCTATGATGAATCTATACGGATAAATCCTAGATCATCTCTGTCTATTACTAGATCATATCTCTGATAAACAAAGCAAGCAAACAAAAACCTCTTAGGTTTCCATCCATTTACAATGTTACATACTTTCTTCAGTGCTGGCTTTTGCACAGTGTCTACTCTTACATGGCCTGCAGCCAAATCTGCTTAATCTATGCTTTTGTGATCTGGCAAAGCCAGTGCAGTTCTGGAGCTGAGAGGTTTCCAGGAAAAGAGCTGCTTTCTGTATGGTATGTTGGCACTTCAGTAGGTGGCACTCTTCACCCCGAGCTTGTAGCAAGCTAATGGGAAATGAGGACAAAAGTCTATTGAAAGAGGAGCAAAACTGAGGTCTTGAATGAAATAGTATTTGCTCCTTTCAGAAACAAGCAGCCTACTATTTCACCTGTGCCTTGAGTTAACTTCTGTTTTTGGAAATTGCACTTCATCTCCCCAAATTTCTCTCACAGTATTACTACTCATTTTTAAGAGAATCCTAAATCTGATATTTGTCATCCTTGTTCATTCTCTAGGCTGAAGTTTAGTTGGATACGGTCTAAATGTACAGGCTCTGTTCTGCTTTCAGTTAGGTTTATATGCACCTGAAATAGTTTGAGTTGCTTCCAAATCAACTTAACTGGACATAAATAAGCTTAGGCTGCAAATTAGAAAATGTTCCGTGTCATTATACCCAAGTCCTAGAACAGCTGCATATTTAGGCAAGATTGGGTCATAAGCAACAGCAATCAAAGTAAATTGTTAACTGGAAAGCATGGGAAATAACTCTATTTCTCAAGATCTGATTGTGTTGCTGAGGTGCAGGTTTTTTTTACCTAAAACTCCTGCTGGGTGGTTTATAAGCACAAGGAGATTGTACATGCCCTCATAGTTGGAATGAAATAACTGTGAGCAAATTTCAAACATGAAGTAGAACTCAACATAGAAAAATATATAATAGACTTTGAGAAGCCTGAAAACTATAATATTTCTAAGTAGAAGAATGTTCTTACTTTAATCTTAAGTAAACAAAATGTTACAGATTGTAGTAGGTATTACTGAATATAGCTATATGTGTAGCTGTAATAGTAAATGTGCAGCTTCCTGGAGGTTTTCAAAAATTCAGAAATAAGTCTGATAGTGGTATTTTATGATTGCTCAGGCCCGAAGATGGGAAAGAGTAGATGTCACCTTTGCCAAGGGCTCTATAACTTCACTGTACCCATCCAAGCTTTCCATCTGCATGGAAGTGGTTCTTTGTGTACCTGCTGTGTTAGAGGATAATTAGTGCTTTGTGAAAACTTCATTGTGGGAGTGTTCAGGTCTCCTTACCTGATGAAGCTGTACTGAAATGGAATTCCTGTCCTGGAATACTGGTTAGAAGCATTCTCTGTAGGGATCAAGTCATGTGCGTCCATTTCAGCTGTGTATTTAAATATGGATTTATTCCTGCAAAACTGAGATTTTTTTTTTACCTGTGATAAAAATTTCTACAGGTAAATTAAATGTACAGATTCATGCATACACAATTGGGTGACATTCATTTAGTTTACTTTCAGACTAGGTAAGAGCTTCACAAGTAAATGCTTTTAATCCTTAAATTCAATTTTACATGGCTAATAAATATGAATGTGCTTTGTAACTATTGCGTGTCATTGATAGTCAGCTATTAGATTTGTAGCACAAAACATCCATGTGAATAGTCAGATGGTACTTAATCGTGGAATTAGAGGGATTATTAATCATGCTATACAATGCAAATAAAAATAGTCTTTGATTCTTATTTTTTAGTAACAGGTTGATATTTTGTATAAAAACTCACCGTAATTGGACAAAAAGATGAAATCTGTTATAAAAATCTGTTTTCAAACTTTGGTGATAAAGTCGTAAGAGGTAGTTTAGATTAATCAAACTTTAGCCATGTTATTCTCAGCTTAGTACTAAATATCAAAACAACTCTTTTATTCAATTAGTATGTTTATACAGTTTTTTTAAATACATTTAGATGCGTGGTTCAGTGGAGGAAATGCACTATGCAAAATTGATCGTTTTGCCTATAGGATCCCCTCTGTTTTTTGCATTTTTTTCCTGTGTTTTATGTGGAATAGTAGTATAATAGTTTTGTTTTATACGGACGTCTTATAAAAGAAAGTATATGCAGTGTCTGGCGTGTTTGTGCAAGCAGAACGCCCTGGGGAAATGTCTAGCTGTTTTATGAAGGGATCCACTGTAACTTATCGAAGGCACAGAAGTAATGACTTAATTTGCTTGAGTCACCTATTGAAGTCATTTGCAAGGAATAGGGAAATGTGCAATAAACATGTGTGCATATATATGTTTTTTCCACAAGATACATACTTTCTGTACATATGGTATCTATCCAGCACATAATTTTGGGTAAATCAAATCTTTTTTTCTGCGGAGTAAACTTCTGAATGATGGCCAAGCTCCACAGTCATCTTAACAGATTGCCATTTTAACCTCATTCAGGGAAAGGGAAGCCTGCCTGACACTGCTAGTTGTTTAGTTTTTGTGAACTACTGGGTCTCTAGCTCCAGCTTCTTGTATTTTTGATCCAACTTAACGTTTATACGGTATGACGTATACAATCTATGTTCTGTTTCTAGTACATATGATTGTGCACACCTTGCTGGAATAGTACCCTTACCAAACTCCTATTTGATATCTGCCTTGTGCACCATCCCTTTAGAATGGGAGTGAGTGTATACTGAGAAGGAAAAGGAGTCATGGCTCTAAAGATAAGCACTATCCCCCACTCCCCACCTAATAGAAGGAATATGGACAGAAGCCAAGTATATTATATACCAAATTCACTTCCTCTGCAGAATACAGTTAAATGAAAAACACATGGAGTAACTTGTTGAATTGATTTTGTTCTGTGCTCTGTCCTGGTAATGGATTTGTTTTCAGAATTGAGCATTCTGTAGGTTTCTTGGAGGATGCTAGTAGGCTTGGAAGTATCACAACATGTGGGACCCAGTAAAACATGAATTACATTTGTTTTCCTTGGCTTCTGTGTGTCATGATGTGTTCAAGATGATAGGATCTGGAAAACTGTAAATTTTTGTTCTCAAGTCTGAATCTTGAGCCTTGACTTTATGTTGCAGAGGAAGTCTGGTAGTAGGAGGTAGACTGTTGTTGAGCTGTGCTCCTGAGGGTGTAATGCGCACTCTGCTTTGTTTACATTAAAGGTATGCTGACGAAGCTGCTGGCTCTAATATTGGACTTAATAGTCCTGTTTGGGTTTGCAGCTGTGTCTTCCTGTCCTTCCACTGTGCCTGCAGTTCTTCACAGAATTACATACGGCAGCAGCAAATCCTGCTCCAGTAGCTCTGTTGAGGCCGGGATCCTGCTGTATTTCTATACTGCCCTGAGTGTTTGCCAAACAGGTGGGCAGGATGAAGGTAAGGGGATGGTGTGTGCTCACACTGCTTTTGACCATTTAAGGAACTGTGAGCTGAAAGGAGCTGTATGACTTGTTTTCTCAGCCCTGGTCCTGAAAAGGTGGAGTTGGGTAGGTGTGAGTAACATTTCCATACCTTATTCGATCAAAGTATATGGCCCAGAAGAGCAAAAAAATCAAAATTAAATTTAAAGATTTGGGAAGGTGAATTTATTGTATGTAATGTAAAAGTAACTAAAATGCTGTGACTTCTTGTTAAATGAAAAATTCAAATAGTAATTGCTTAATATGTTCTTTAAGAACAGTTGCAACTGTAAGAAGACTCTGGTCCTGTTGTACAAGGTGCTGTAGAACCAGAACTCTACCCCGCCAGCACAGTGAGTGCTGCTTTTTCAGTCCTTGTTAGTGCCAGATATGCTACTTGGGGAGAATTTATAAGAGGTGGGGTCTGAAAGACGGAGAAATTGGCTAATGAGTTGCAAGCTCTGGCTTTCTATTGACTGAAATAAACATCATTTTCCACCAAATTTTATTTGGGCAGAGGATGGTTCATGAATGAGTTCTGTATCCTGTTTCCATTTAGTGTCATTTACTTCTGCAAGAACTAATTTAAATAAAGTGAAACTGTTGGTTCATTAGACTCACCTATGATGCATTTGATCATAAATAAATATGAATATTTTGTGTTTTAGCCAGTAAGTCAAATTAAAACATACTTGTTGGTGTTGATTGTGTTGTTTACTAAGTCACCCCTCATAGATTATTATGGTAGACAGCTGTTGTGGTGTTTTCAGCACTCCTTAGCTGGCATTGCTTGACGAAAAAGGGACTAAGGGGGATGAATGATACCAGTTTGTGCCAGTGCGGACTTAGCCACTGTATTTTTTTTGGATGTGAGCTGGAAGCTTTATGGAGTAGTGTGGTATCTCTCCATATCATTAAGTCTTCTAGGTCTAGTGGTCAGAGGTCTGTTTACAATAGCTGGAAATTTATTTTGAGAGGACAGGTTCAAAAGGTCTCCAAATTTCAGAGTAGAGCTTGAGTAAAGGCTCCTTGTGATTTTCCTGTGTATGGCACTGTTTGTACAGGCGTCTAATTATGGGAAAATTCAGAAGTTAGGCTTATGTTTAGGTAATAGTTTTTTATTTCAAGTGATAAATATGATTTTTTTCAGCTATAATCAAGTAAACATGATGAGAAGTGTATATTTTGGAAACTGAATAGATGCTCTTTGTAGAAATCTATGCAGAAGTTTAATGTGATCATCTTGAGCTTTAATAATAAAGCATACATTTTCTTCATTATTTCTCAGACTTGCGTAAACATTTGTCTTATTTTTCTTGAATTTTATGCTAGTCCTTTATTTTGAAGGGAGTTCTACTTGAAGTGACAGGGCTCTTATGTGAGCTATGTTACTAAGTTTACTTTCTTTGCATCTCTTTCAACAGTCTTTCTCAGTTTGCGATTGACACTTGGTCATACGTGAGCAATAAGCCCATAGTAAATCCTGTTCTATTACTTTTTTTTTTTTCTATTTATAAAATTGAGCTTTACCTTTAGATTCTTTTGAGTTAAAAACTTCTTGTGCCTCTTAATATGTTGTTCATTCCTCTGATCTTTGTCTCTTCAGACTATAACATTGCTGCTTTGGCAGGAGAAATTTTATAAAAGCACAGGAGAACAAGGACAAGATGAATAGTCTGAAGGAGGAAAATCTTGTCCTGATAATGTAATGCATCTGCTTACCTGATTGCTGAACAAAAGAAAGGCATATCAAATTATCCTTATCCTGTAAACACAGAATTGTATGTACAGGTATGACCTGCTTAGAAGCTTTAGCTTCAGACTGGTGTGTGAGTTGGCACTTTTGTAGCTGTTGCTGGTTTTGCAGCTGTAATGGGACCCAAACATCCTCCAAGAAGGAGCAGCTGCACTTGCTGTATGTGCAAGAGAGTCCCTTGGTTGGGTGTCCACTGGTAGATTGGAGACTTCCTCTACCTCGTGGCTTCAAGCTCAGCATGGCAGTTGAGTGAGCCTTTACAGCTGTGTTGAAAGAGGGTAGCCCACACTCTGTGTTTAACATTTTGTGAGAGGGCATGCTCTTCCACTCTTGGTATCACAGGAAATGGACCTTGGTATCACAGGGAAGCTGAGGGAATACATGCTATTCCAAGGTTCAGAGCCCTAAATATCTGTTAAACCCATCATATTCCTACTTAAAGTAATTAGTCTTAACCTCTCAAAATACTAGATGTTCAGAATATACACATTTCAGTGTTTTATAAGATTAGGATTTGTCTTTGACATTTTCCAAAAACGAGATTTGTAAATCACCCTTAATTCCCAAGCTAATGTCTAGCACTGACTTTGTGGGTTCTTCAGTATATGTCTGGCTTGTGTTTCTGGAAGGAAGTATCAAGAGTCGGGGAACTCGATGATGTCTGTAGCAAATGGCTGCCTCTTTTTCATATCAGCTCATTATAGACAGCTTTGTTATAAAATAGTTTGCAATCATAAGCCTATGAAACTGAAGAAGCTGTATTTCTCTTATATGGAACGTACTGCAATGTGAGTGCTAATGTCTCATAAAAAACGTTTGCATGGCTATATCATTGTTCATATAGCTTAATGTCTTTAACAGATGCCTGTTTGCTGAAGGACCAGACAGTGTAGAACTGCCTCTGATCCTTTTTAACTCTGAGATAACACTGTAAGCATGTGGCTGGCTGGAGCCTGTGGAGGAGGAGTCTGGTGGTTTTACCCAGAAATTGAGAAGCGCCCTGTTCTTTTTTCCATTCCTTTGGGAAGCCATCTATCCCTGAAAGTGGAATCTGCATTTAACATGGTGAAATATGGCCCTGAAACTGCTGTCTTTGATCCTACTGAGCTTTGCAAGTAATTTAATCTATAAAAATGATGTAATAACAGAAATATCTATAAAAAGAGACCCAGCATGCTTTTTTTTCTTTTGTGAAAGTTATTCATTCATGTTACCTTTATCTTTAGAAAGTTAATTTATTGTACCCAAGAACATCTTAAAACCCAGGTTCAGTTGTCTTCACTACATGAAAAAGCACACTTAGGCTCTACCCTCACTTCAGAGGAAGATATTGCTAGAGTAAAATTGAGGCAGCAGCAGCAGCATGGTATTAGGATCACACCACTCCTTGCTTCCTTCCTGTCCTTCTGATGGCACTGGTAGTGAGGGCACAGGGAAATAACTGAGGTTGGCAGACAAAGAAAATGGACCTCCTGTTTTGGAGGATCTCCATCCTTATTTGCTGGATGTGAATTCACTAGGCAAATGAACTGTAAAATGGGGCTAGTGCCTGCAGAAACAAAAGCCGGAGTAGGAAAGCTTAGCCTTACTGTTGAGCTTGGATGTGGGGCAGGCCCCAGGTTCCCTGCCCAGCCTTTTGTAGGGCTTCCTTGACTTCTTGCTGTTGATCAAGACATATCACTCTGTTGCTCTGTAGAACAAAAACTAGACTCAGAATTTAGTCTAAAAGGTTTGACTGGTAAGTATGCACTAGTTCTGTAGAAAGTCTGATAGATTTCTTTTTATATGCTTTTAAAAACCTAATGCATTTTCTAATCTGTGTAGTAGAGCTGTTGCGCTGAGATAGCGAGATGCACTGACTGAGTCAGAAAATGAAGTTAAGCCTACCTCTGCTTTTCTTCTATAATTAAGGTGTATGTTTAATATAGCTTGTAATATACCAGTCACCTTGCCTATGCTTTACAGTGAGAGCTAACTTCTAGTAAGATGAAATTGCTAACAATGTTTGGGAAAATAAAAATCAACATTCCTTTAAGAATGTGGAAGTACATATTTCTGTGGTTTTTAATCTTTAAACTTTCTCTTTTAAAGAGAATACATCTTTAAAAGAAGTGATAAATAAGTTAAGCTGTAAAAATTTTTTTAAAAAAGTCCAGAGGCTCATCAAAGTTTGGATGGAAAGCCTCCTGCAACAAAAGTCAGTTAATAAATGTTTGTAGAGGTCGAATACAAGGTATATGAAATAGTGAAAACAGACCTAGAAAAAGACACAAAACTGTATGTCCTTAGGTTGTTGGGAGATTTTTGTATGCTTATGGGTTTTCTTGTTTTCTTTTTTTACATGAATTCAACAAATGTTCTTGCTACTCTAGGTCACCTTTTCTCACACTGCTTATTTCACCAGTGTGCCGGTTTTCTATGATGTGGGAAACTTGTAGTGGTCATAAAATCCCTAACAGTTGCCTATCCTTCCCTATTGAAGTATTTCATAACACTTCTGAACTTGCTATGCTTGACTAACATTAATTTATAGAAATATGGCAGGCTGTTACTATTCTAATAAGTAGTTTTGAGATGTTCAGTTTCTGCTTACATTTCTAAGCTAATGTCCTTAAGCATAAATATAGTTCTTCATAGGAAAAAAAAACAGTGAATAAACATTTGTACGATTTTAAACTTGTACACATATAAGTGATATCTGATACATGTGAGAAATGAACCAATGAGGATTCTTTTCTGTCGTTACTGATAATTCATATATTTAGGTTAAAAAATCTTTTTATACTTTATGAGGAAGTAGCTGAAAGAAATTCTGGATAAAGGTAAAAATATTAATTCTAGTGATTCTGACCTTGGAGAAAAGACTTCTTCATTTCTGTATCCGACACTGATTCTAAGTAAAGTAACTCTCATTATAGAACTTCCAGTGTGTGTATATATTGAATTATGGATTTACATCAATTCCAAAGTGTCTAAGGAACAGTGCCAGTGATATTCAGAGTTGAGCATTTGCACTGTCTTCCAAATTTTGTAGTTTCTGAGTTGGTGCCACCTACTTTGAAGAAACAGGCTGATTTTATTCAAGTTCTGTAAACTACCCTTAATTAAAAAAAAATCCTTGTAGGTTAAAACCTTGTTTGAAACTGAAGCAAGTGTTGACTACATGACTACATTTTCAAAAGTATTTGGACTTAACAGAAACTGCTCTAGTTAAGGATAGATTTGTCAAAAAGCTTAATCCTGTATGGAGAGGCAGGGGAGGGCAAGATTTCCCAAGTTAGGCTACTCTAATTAGGTTATTGCCATTATTACAAGCCCTTCAACATGGGATTGTGTGATCTGTCCTGGAAGGCAACATCTTAAGGAGTTTTGTTTGTTTGTTTTCAAGCAGCTCTTGGAACAGTAGATTCAGTTCTTGCTTCCTGGGTGGATGGTTTTAGTGATACACCTCCTTCAATAAGCTAAATAGAAAATAAGGACAAGTATTGTCTTGGAAAAACTACAGGATATCAATCTTAGCTAATTTTCAGCTACATCAGTAAGACAGCTGATGCTAGCTAAAGTGCTTTAACTAAATTTCATATTATCTTTTCAGTTTTGAGTATTCATATATTCATTTTTTTCTGATGGTTTAGCCTTACCTTAAAGCTGAAAGGCTAAGCTGTCTATATGGAGCCCACCTTGTTTCTTCTTTTTCCATCTGGAGTATTTATGAGCTTAATTCTGTTAATTTTGCTATCACCAATGTTTGGTGTAGATACATACAAAAGTGCACTTTCCTGGTGCCATAATTAAACAGTGAATTGCAATATCTGGCACATCAAGCCCTGAAATTTTAAATTATTCAACATTTTGTTGTTGTAAACTGGCACAATCTCATTAGCATGGATTTGGTCAGCCAGACTGAATCAGTCATGCAGGGAAAACTTGTGAGGCTACCAGGCTTGTCACCTCCTGTTATCTTGGAAGACAAACTTGTCCTGAAACAATTTGCGACTGGGAAGTGTGTGGACAGGGTTGATGGCAGATGTTACTCACTCTGTTAGCCCTGAAGGGTACTCAGGTACCCACTGGTGACATGGATTGAGGAATGAGGATGTGCTTAGAGGAAAGTTTTGTCACTTGTTTGAGTTAACAAGGACTTGCTGCCTTGTGTTGCTGAAAAACAGCACAAGTTTTAGTGTTGTAACCCCCTGACTGATTGCAGTGCTACACTGGAGCAAAGTCAAAAGTACCCCTAAGCTACATGTGCCTAATGCCTTCTTCAAAGTGCTTTCTGGAATATGAATGAGCATATTAAATGTTTTTTTTAAGGGGGGATTGCTTAGAGTGTTTTTTAATCATTTGAAAGAAAGCCATTTTTATCTAAAGCAAGCTCTTTTTTCCCCCCCCACCTCTCGTTTGCAAGGAAACAAGAGCTCACAAGACAAATTTCAGCCTTGATTTGCCAACTAGAGACATTGCGCCCATGGGAAAACCAGCCAGGCACATCTGCTTTGCTAGGGCTTTCATGATATTTAGGAAAACAACACTGGTACTGTTGGAGTAGTCCTAGTCCTTGCTTAAACTTGCTTTCAGGCTAAGTAGGGAATTATGCTTTTCTGATATGTAGAAGAAAAGATTTTAATAAATCTGCTGAGCACCACATAGTGTGTGCTCTTGGAAATGCATTAGAAGGGACCTGATAATGTGCACGTACTTGTAGTGCTCCTGAGTTACCAGCTCTTTGGTTTAACATGAGTAAAAAGAGCCGTTCATGCTTAATCCCAGTGGGATTTAAATCATATGCTCTAAAAGATTATGAGTTCAGAGGGTGTGTTTGTCTTACTGTATGTATGCTCACTGGCAATATCCAGTACAGCTTCTTTGAGAAGCATGAAATTTATAAGGCAGTTGTTTGAGTACAGGGTAAGGATTAGGCTAAAAATCAATATTGTGGTTGATCTACAAGTGTTTAGTAAAGGAGGCATATATCATTATGAAAACATCATGGATGGTCAAATCTTTATTTGATGTGAGAGCACATAATGCAAAAGGCTTCTCTGACCTTTAGTTTGGTAGGGTCTTGTTATATTAAGCATAACTATATTAAAGATGTGGAGAGAATCAAAGAGAAAACTACTTTTCACTGCATAAAATAACATGGCTTTTTGATTTAAACATCCATCATTTTCAGTGCATTAGCCACGTTTTATCAGATTGTTTGACCTTTGCTGTCAAGGGAGTAAATGTAATTTTACTTTTCCATAATGAAAATAACACCAGGAAATATATGCAAGAAGACTTGTTTAATTTCCTCCTCATTGCATTCCTTCTGTGGAAAATTATGAACTGTTGTCTCAGTCTTAAGAAACTTTGTTTTGTCTTGATATTATGATATGAACATGCTTGTCCTTATTTCAGAACAAAACAAATGCTGTTAGTGTTAGGTGAGATAACCAGGTTTGTATCCTTCACTAGTCCAGGAGTGGAGTTAGAGGAATCTCTGCTTAGTGTTTCAGGTCGCTTTAGACAGATTTTTTTGTGTGTGTGTGCACGTGCATATGTATTTTATCTTTAATACATATAGTTCATCTACTAATATGAAGAAGATAAATTAGTAAGTATAGTTGATCCTTAAATGATGTTCCTGTGTTTTAGCACAAAGTTTCTGTTTCTGCACAAGAAAATATATCTGTGGGTATTGGTTCCTACGTCTTGACTTGGATGAAGCAAGAGAAACCTTTAAAAATAAATAAATAAATAAAACTTGAATAGAGGTGATAGAGGAAAATCTGGAAAAGGAACTACTCCTGGAAGAGATGTTATGAAAGTTGTAATAATAGCCAAGGCTAAAAGCAAGCTTTTGAGAAAGTTTGGGCATAGTGTGGTCCAGTAAAGGGGAAAAGGTAAATCTTCCTTCTCCCACCCCAAACCTCTTTCAAGGGTGGTACTTCCAGGTACCTTGCAGTTACTGTGCAAGGCAGAATATTCAGTGTACTGGCAATACTAGCAAGCAAATGCCAAGAAGTGCTCGATAGCACATAGGTCTAAGAATGACAGAAGAGAAAATGAAAAAGTTGTAAAATAAACATAGGGGAAAAAAAACTGCTATGCTGTCAAATGCATTAAATGATCTAATAATTTCAAGCATAATATTAAAAGCAATGTTACTAATACACTCAGAGATTGGCTTCTGAATAACTGGAAGGAAACGCACAGTGGGGAATGAAGTTGATTGTCTCGGGTGCTGCTTTTTTGGCATTGCTAACATTTTCATTTTGAGGATAAATTGCAGAGTGAAGTGTTTTGTCTGTTACAGTTGGGAGAATCTTTTATTATTGAGGATAAATTATAAAATAAATAGCTTTGGCAATGTGTTACTCAGCTTTATATTTGACAAATGTCATAAGGAATCATTACTTGAGAAATGTTTCACCAGGAGTGAGGTATATGCACTTGCACTTGAGAGTAAAAACACTGGCTTATAGGCATTCACTATATTATTTTTCTTGTTTTTCTTTTTAGTTTTTTTCTCCTGTGCTAAACTGACTTTTGGGTTTTTTTTTTTTCAGTGTTACTGAGTAACACTCCAGATACTCTGCACAGAACTTTACAAATTAAGGTAATTACTGAAGTTACAGAACATCCTTACTCCCACGCTTGCTTGCCTGTGTCAGTGAGCTGCATTGCTACAACCCTGTATGAACCCAAGGAGCTCTCTTGAGTCGCTTCATGCTAGTCCTGTATCCACATTGAGGATATATGGAGCTGTATGTCTCCATGGAAAAGGAGGAAATGAGAAGGATTGCATGGTGATAGAGATATGATAAATGTTTTTATTAACAAGAGCCTCAAAGTTTACTTCATTGTATAGAGTTTGTAATGTAATTTGCCATGAGTGCATTATGTTGGTAGTTGCAGGTGAGTGCCCGTTAAACCTTTACCACATTTCACTTTATCAGTGTTTTGTGAATGCTGTAAATGTACTGTATTTGTTGTATCTGACTATAATTTATAAGTGATTTCAAGAGGAGAGCAAAGAGTTCTAGACAACACAGTGTTCCTCAGTCTCAGTCTGGAATATTCCGTACAAATTCTGAACAGTTTTTGTGTTTCTATGAACAGTTGTCTGCATCTCAAGAAGCTGGAGTTCATAATGATGCCCCTTTCTGCCATGGTGTCAGATGTGTGAGTTGGGAGAAACTATTGCTTTCATATAATACTGCAGAAGTGGTTATTGGACTCCGTGAAAGCTGGATGCAGGTGAGGGCAGCATTCTACCAGCAGCATACTTGTGCATGGCAGGTGCTTTGGCCTCCTGTCTTCCACATTTGTTTAGATCTAAAGTTTTTCCCTGTAGAAGTGGAAGAGGTTCAGTAAATGGAGTCTGTATATTTGTCTTTACATACTTGGAGTTCTTAGGTCACATGGTATATAGTCCTGGATCAACACAGGGCTGATGGCTCCAAGGGCCATGAGATTGCTTAATAATAAATCTGCATGATCAGTTGTCACATAGCCATTGAAGAGATGGCTGGATGAGAAAAAAAATACACCAATTCCTTTTCCCCTCCTCTTGCAAAAAAAAACATCTGCTCTGAATAATGACTCCTGTCCCATCTGTGGCACACGCAACCCAAATAAACTCAACAGGGCAAACATATTGATAAAATAGAGCTTAACTTCGAGAGTCAGGAGCAGAGGGGGTAACAAAGCTGCCATGACCACATTCTCTGAGTTTAGAGTTAAAAGCAATCTGCATGAAAATGGCACTGTTATTCAGTGGGGAAGATATGTGTGTTTGGGGGAGAGCTGGAGAACTGCATTGCAACTAGATTGGCAAAGAGAAGCTAATGAGTTACAGCTGTATTTAAACAAAAATCTTTTCAGGTTCTGAAAATTAACTAGTGATGGATTGATGGAGGCTGTGACAATTGATACAGCAATGGTGCCAAATCAAACACATTTGTTACCAACGGGGAATAAAATATATGCTACTGAAACCCTTCAGCACAGCTTGGAACTTAATATAACTAAAATGTATTTTAAAATGATGCCAAATTTTTCCCGAGAAACAGTTTCACCCTCTTTGATTCTTTTTTTCTGCCTTCCGCATCAGTTTGTGCATACATGTAGGTTTCTGTATTATGTTTGAATAATAATTTATAGTCAAGTATAATAATCTCTGATGTCCAAGCTGAGGAAGCACTACATTTGGAAATATACATTAATATTTCATTGCACTCTCAAGGGCATAAGCTTTCTTGACATGTTAAAATAACCATCTAGTTGATCATAGGTTATTAACAATAGTTGGAATAATTATTTGTAGAGTAGCCATGCCTAGGAAGTCTAGTCACAGACCAGAGCTCTTCCAGACATAGTGTAAACATTGTAGAAGGAGATGGCAGCTGTCTGATCAAGCTCACAGTATTTACTGATTTTTTCCTTTTTTTAAGAAAGGGATATACTCTTATACTTTTGGTAGTCGTTTTTCAGTGAGAGAGGAACTGAGTTTTCAATACTAAAGGATCTAGTGCTGCCAGATCTTATATTTCATCACTGTTACACCTAAGTTTGTAGCTAACTCCTGGTTAGCTCGCAGTGATTTGAAAAGATGGATATAGCAGGCTGTGAAACTGATTAAGGAGTGTGCTTAATGTCCAGGGCTTTGGAGAGGGGGTCACAGGAGACAGGAAGGAAGGGAGTCTTTTATTTCTGCTGTACTGCTAGCTTGTTCTGCTATACTACTTGCTTGTTCTTTCACAGACCAAATATCCCTAATGAAAGTATTAGAATGACTTGAATCAGACTCCTGATCTTTATAATAGGTTGAATTTTTAAACTCTGCGTGTCTCAGCACTTCATCTTAGGGTACTTTTAGTGCAAATGTGAAAATCAAGACCAAAACAATAGCAATGATCATGGCTGTTTCAGAAGCTTTTCTTAGTCTTTTCCCCTGGTTGGATTCTGTGTGCCCAACAGCTGTGACTTCTCTCTGTTGGTAAACACATGTTGAATTTGAATGGAGAGATGAAGCTCATTATTAAATGCTACAAGTCTCTAACTCATCCCATGAGTAAAGTTTCAAGCGAAGTGCTGTCGACAATCTGTCTATTAAGGCCATTTAAGCTGTTACCTAGGGATTTTCTTAAAAACAAAGCACTTAGCAATATGAATGGGCTCATGCCTGATAGATATTTCAAACAAATCACTAATAGACAGACTGAAAACTTTCAAGAGGTATGACTGAGCCTAATCTACAATAAAATAGTATATTATGTAAAATTTTTACTTTCATCAAGCATTTATCTGGTTAGGACTGTATGAAAGGACTTCCTACTGATTATTATAAAAACAGTCATGTTTTCTTTGAATTTATTTAGCAAGAAAATGTAAGATAGTACCTCTTTTTAACCCAAAAGAACATGTTAACCTTGTAAATGTAGAGTTGGATATTGTGTTGGCTACGGATAATGACAGCTATGCAGACTTAACACAATCAGCATTATTTGATCTGTCTGATGGGAGGGAGTTTGGAACAGTTATAAAATTAAAAGGTTAAAACAGAGACCTCAAACACTGGAAGGGGATGTAGCAAATCATGGTGAATACTATCGGTATAATAATATAAATGCATCTTTTTAAAGCTTTATTTGAACTTACGGAGCTAAAGGAGTCGAATGGATTGACTGAGTACAATACCTGCGAGGATGCAAGCGTCTGAGAATTTGGCGAAATTCACACTTCAGTTACTCTAAACAGTAAAATGTAAAGTCAGGGAGGGTAGTTTCTGCCAGAAACCAGTTGTGGTGGTTAAACGCTCTCTTTAGAGGATGCGAATATGAGAAGTCCTTTGAACATTTTGTATTTGGAGGGAGTGGAAGTAGGTGATACTGAAGTGCAGGCTTATGGCTGTTTTTTGCCAGTCTTCATCCTTCGTGGTAATAGTTAAATTTATCTGCTGCCATGTTGATATAATTGAGTCAACTCACAAAAAGGGTAAGTGCTTCCCTCAGAAAAGCCAGAAGAGACAAAGGAATCAAGCCTAAGGTAACTGAATATCTAGAAAAGAAAAATGAAGACTAAATTGGTGCTCGTGGGAGCACAGTAAGATGTGTTTTATATTACTACTCAGTCATTGGGCTATGGTCTTTTTGAAGAGGACAGATTTTTAGAAGCTTTGAGGGAACATAATAAGTCAGGTAACTGTAAGTATAATACTGAGTAATGCTTCATAGCAAGTGGAAACTGATTCTAATATTCTTTTTGACTCTAGCCAATTTTTATAGAACAATTTAAATCCAGTATATGAGTCAATTCGTATATACAGGTTTGGAGCTGCAGATGCAGAAAAGAGACATAAAATGTCAAGAGTTTAAACTTATATAAAGGTTGACAAGACAGAGAAGAGAGAGCAGTTAAGGGCAGCTGTCTCATAAGAAAAACCTTTAAAGCAAAGGCTTGCAGAAGTTAGTCTAGCAATACAAAGATGAATTTGAGACGAGGGGGAAGGAAAACAAGACACTGAAGCATTTCCTTTAAAAGAAATGGCTACTTTTACTCCCATGAAAGAGCAAGTTAACATTTGCACATTAATATTTTTGTGTTCAGTTTGAGTGATTATGCATAAAAGCACTGCAATTGCATTAGCATTTCAAGGGCCCAGACTTCTAAATACCATTTCTCTTTCTGAAGTGTGAAAGTACATGCAAAGATTTCTTTGGTAATAACCTTTTAGTTATGAGACTGTAAAATACATCTCCTTACATCACCTGTTATTAGTACTACTCAAGACCAAATAAAATGTACAAAGAACAGATAATCTACTTTATATACCATTAGCCTTGGTGCTTCCCAGGTCTGAGTAGTCAGTTAACCTTTATTTGTGGACTGCTTACGATGTTTCTATGAGAATCATTACCCTCATAGGAAATGAAATACCGAACTTGTGGACTGAAGGCAGTATTTCATTATGGTATATGAGATTTTCCAGTAAATGCTTCATGCTTTGTATTTTTGGGGAAATTAATCGTAAATTGCAGATATGGAACTGTTATTTTCCACTGATGTAGACAGAAGCATGAGTCTTAGATTGTTTATAGCAGGTGGCTAGTCATAGATTTTTTTCACCAATTTTGGAGATTTTTGACACTGTACTTCAGGAATTCTTACAGATCGCTTCCTATTTTCATTTGTTTTTTCATGAATATATCCTTGCTGATCAAAAGATCTTTCCAATGGCAGATGTTTAAGAGGATTGCATACTGCCATCAGGTTGGCTTTGGGCTCTTGTTTTGGGATATGCTTTGGAAAGACTCTTAGAATGTGCTATAAACAGCCAAGACTCTTGCCCTGGCCTAGTTGATGAGGCCTTTTATTATCTGACCCTACTGTGACGTAGGGCCCCCTTAAGGTTAGAAGATGCTCTGTTCAACTCTTATAATGAAAGAGATACAAGAAATAATTGTCAACACAAATATAGTGGTCCGGTTTGTGCAGTCTGCTTACTGAAATACAGCAGATGAAGTAGAGTCCGCCTTGCAGATTCAGTGCCCACTGATTTCAGAAGACCTTAGTCCTGAGTATCTGCCTGTCCACCAACACACGTGACTTGAATTATGTAGCTAATTAATTGCACAGTTCTGTGTTAACTTTTGGTGGCGTGGAAATGTCAGCACTGGAGTAGGATAGCATAGTTGGAACTGTATCTCTTAAGTCTTCAGTTTCCTTGTGTGTTAGGGAGGATATGAAAATGAGCACTGTAGTGTTGCCTGGGAATGTTTCCCTTGATGATAAACATTAGCAATGCTTATAGGCCTGTCAAGAAGTTTCTCACAGCTTGCTCCCTGTGCTGAGAAATTCTGAGTGGCAATGTAAATAGCATTGTCTGTGATGTTTTAGAATGGAGGTTGACAACTCAGAATGCTGAACTGTTGAGTTTTCAGCCTGACAAATATTTTTTGGCTGACAAAAATTACTAATGTTCTCGGCACAATAAGAGACAATTATGTGACTCGATTGGAACTAGAAAACATGCTTAATTTTCTGACGGCTTCATCTTCTTAATCATCCACTTTGTAACATTTCAATAGAACTTACCAAGCTTTGATTTCCAAGCAAGATGTTTCGAACAGCTCTGTAGCTGGCACCCAAAGTTCAGGGTAATGGGAAGTTGAAAAAGATACCTTTGCTTTGCAGGCGGAATATTTTTAACTTTGTGCCCTTTTATTCTCAGAAAACTTAATTTGGCTTTCTGAAGCACAAATCAAAAAGATTCCATGCAATTTCCAGTTATAGCAAAGAGGATTAGAGCTTTCAAAGATACCTGATACCCTGCAGGTAATAAAGCTAGCTGGTTGGAGTTGATGAATTGTGTGGATTTCTTTTTTTTTTTTCTTTCCTTTTTTTTTTTCTCTTCTTCTTTTTGTTGTCTGACCCCATTTGGCCTAGCCTGGGAAAGCCATTAATCATAATGACCATTTAAAAGTGCTTTCTTTCCCTTGTGGGCTGGACTGCAGAGGTCATCACCTAGTCACTCAGGTCAATAGTTAGGTCACTTTTCTCCTCTTGCTTGACTACTGCCTCAGTGTAAAGCTGACATTGGGTTAACAAGCAGCCCCTCACCCCCTGATCGTAAGAACCATGGCAAGCTTGTACAGATAGGCGAAGTTCAGACCTGAAGGAAAGGACAGGTGAAGGCTGAGCCTAGAGTCTAAAGCTGAAACAACAGTGTGAGTCAAATCAGTTCCATCTCCCTGGAGGAGGCTATTTGCTGAGGTTTTGCAGAAGCACTTGGAGTGCTGTGGTGTTTGGGAGCTGCTGCTGTTGTGTGAACATGGTATGGAGAGAAGCTTCTCACAACAATTCAAACTGCGTATAGTTTTGTAGTTTCTGCTCTGAGGCCCTGATTCTTTTTCAAATTTAAGTATTTTTAAAATACCCTTCTGAATCATGAAACTAAAAACACCTTTTTTTTTTTTTTTTTAAAACAATTACGTGCATTCTATCCTTATAACAAAATGGAATCTACTCAGGATCTTTGGAGAAAATTTACTACTAAATAGTAAACTTTTAAGAGGGGAGATTATTATACTGCCATGATGAACATGCAGTGAGCAAGTATTTTATGTGATAACCATTATTGTAAATTATTTAAATATTGTGTGTTCATGAACTTGTATTTGAGATACTTAACTTCATGTTGGTTGTATTTATGATCCATTCTGATACGGACATATGTCAGGGAGAAAAAGAAGCTCAGGTTTTCAACTCATCTTTCCAACTCATCTATCTGGTTAGATAATCTCTAATTCCTTGCGTCGTATACCTTCCTACCATTATGTTCTAGGAATGTGGCTTTCCACCAAATATTTATGTGTTGTTGTAGTGTTAATTCCTGACCCAAGTGATATGGGAGCCTGAAACCCAAAGCAGTAGAAATGCCATTATAAACTGTATCTTGTGTCAAGTGTGCTGTGGTGTCTGTGCAGAGAGGGAGGGAGCTTCTTCACATGATAGTAGTAGAAGTCTCATCAGTCTGTGGGTGGACAGCACAAACCCTGCAAGTGGTGGCCAGTCTCCCAGTCACACAGTTGGTCCCAGACAGGGCCGGCCTATGAACTGAAGTGAAAGCTGGCTGCTTGCTTATAGTGCTAGTGCACTGTATGCGGTTGATTGTCCGATTGTTAAGCCTGAACTGCAATTTAAGTTACACTCACTAGGGAGCTAATATAGTGTCTTGTCACCTGTAAATTGTCTCAGCATGATGCAAATTGTCATATCGGATGTGAATTTTTCTCTGCATGGATTAAGTTTTATTACACTGAAGAACTTCAAAAATGTCTTTCTTCCCTTTGGCTTATATTGTTAGCCTCTGCAAGGCAGGAAAATGTTTTGCAGTAAAGTAGTCTATAGAGATGTGTGTGATGCTGGGTGCTCTGAATATATTGAAATAGATATGCTAAGAGTGTGAGCGTATATGTACGTACATGTGTGTATGTGCTTTTCTATCTGAGGGTATTTATATTTTCATTTTTAATTGCAATTCAGTAAGCTTGCAAGGTTATCTACCTCTTCTCTCTGCTATGACCATTTAAAGATATTTGTATAACTTAGTGTTTGTTAACATAATCATGACTAGTTTTCACTTCATATTTGCTTGTGGCTGACAAGAACAAATTTTCACTCTTTTTACTGCAGTGATGCCAGCACAAATCAGAATGGTGATGTAATAAGTATGTGAAAATGATTCGTATGTAGTTTACTGACATAAGTGTTGTGCAGAAAAGTTGGACCCAAGCTTCTACCCAATATCTGAAAATTTTTATCTGTAATTTACAGAAAAGCTAATAAATCGCACAGTAAATACAAATCTCTTCCACTCCAGAGAAATACTTAGACTAAAACTCAACAGTTGTTTCCTCTAAGAAACAAAGAAGTAATGAGCAACTTGACTCAAGGTACAAAGTAGTCTTTGGAGCTATGTTCACTGGAAACAGAATATCATGAATACATGGAGTTTTCAATCCATATATAAATTTTGTGGTTAGGACTATCCTTAACATTCATGGGGTTTTGTAACATAGAAGACCTCTTTAAAGAGTCAAGAGGTGTGAGCCTTCAGGTTTGCAAAGTAATTCTCTGCATTGCAGTTAACTGAAAACCTTCTCTCTCATAAGAAACTCCATACTTTCCTTTTTGCAGGCGTATAACCCCATCAAAATGCCAAATCTACTTAGGTCCAAGTCACTGCTATTTTGATGTTTCCCATAAGACAATTCAGAAAGTCATTCTGCGAATACTTCCTCACCCCTTAAAAATACAAATTCAATTACTACAACACTTTTCCATACCTCTGGTGTGTTATTGTCTAGAAGAAATTCTTATAAAAGGTCTGCTTTGTTTTTTCATCATAAACAGAGGTGCAGAACTTACTTTCTGCATGCAGGTCTGTGCTTTTCCTTTAATCTTTATTTTATAATCCTTAGCTAAACAACATTCCTGCCTACTGCTGTGCTGCTTACAGCTTCTGTTTTCTTTCTGCAGCTGCTTTTCCTATAGACTCTTCCCATGCCTACTTGAGCCCATTCCCTGGCAATCCGCATGCTTGGTACCTTAATGCCATCTCTGCTCAGAGATTCACACTGGTAACACTTCCATCTATTTGCAAGCATTTTACTTGCAAAACACCTCAGTTCAGTAAGCCTGTAACTCCTTTCTTTGCCTGTATTTTACCAGTATTTCTTGTTAATTTCCCTAGCATCTTTCTGCAGGTAGTGTTGTTAATAGAGTTTGTACTTAGAAAACAGTTTTTACTTCTCTCTGCTTGTTGACTCAAACTTAAATCCTTTATTTACCTTTGTTCTGTCAGTGGAATTACTTAAGTTATTGTACAAAATGATACATTTTACATCAAGCTTAGGTTCCATCAAGCTGGGTGGTGCAGACGTGATTGCTGTTAATAAGAGCTGGCCAAGCTAGCTTTAAATCTAGCAAGCTGTCTGGTACTCTGTAGGTACCCAGCACAGTGACAAGCTTGGGCCTCTGCACCCCTTCAGCCACAGATAAATAAACCCACAATGTTTAGTTCTTCACTGGTGTACCATATTGCTTCTCGTTTTCCTTTTATTGTGTCTCTTTTCTCTCCCCTCTTCTCTTTCTCCCTCCAGTAAACAGAGGCAGCCTCTGCAGTGCTCCTGCTGTGTTTTGTGAGCCTTGGTAGCAGTGAGAACAATACGGCTGCAGGGCTTGGTGAATGATTGTGTTACCACTCTGATACGTCTCATGCTGTTTTTCTGGTCTTCAGATCAACTTATTCCTAGCTCTTAAGAATAGCAGTCTTTCGTGGCTTTACATATTCAATCATAGGCATCTGCTAATACAGCAGATACATCATATATCATATGCCTTGTCCTCTAACTGTTGGAAAGTTCTTGAATGTCTAGATTGAAGTTGCTTGCTTTCCTTCATTGTGCAACTCATACTGCAAGCAAATTAAACTCCATTCCATTTTAGGCACAGACTTTTAAAGACTTCCATTCTTGTTACAAGTGCAGTGAGGGATAGTTAGGCAGTCAAGGTAATAGCTGGTTATTAGTATGTTCCTGTAAATTCAGGTAGTCAGGAGTGTATGCAGCTAAAGGCAGTGTTTAAAGTGAACAGAGGTCCTAGTAAGCAATGCCTGTGTTGCACTGAAACCATGGCTTTTGTTGAAGTGGAGGCCTTTGAGGCCTGAGTACAATTAAGAAGTGTAAGTAAAGATTTTTAAACGTGGATTGGTAATTGGATATAGAGGCTTCCACTGCTGGGTCACCAGTTCAGTTCTATCTCAGGTCAGTAGTTACTGAATCCCGGTACCATCTAACAGCTGGTGGTTTATGTGAAATGAGTAGCCTGTCTTAGTTCAGTTTGTCGTGAACAGGTGTCCGTGTTACAAAAAAGCTGCTACTACAATTGTTGGCTTGGCTGGCAGTCTTCACGTGGAAGCAAAAAGCTGAGTAGCTGTAGAATTAAATTGCTCAGTAGTCCTTGAAAAGAGTTTTGTCAAATTAGGACTTAAGATTATTTGAGGTTTGTAAATTCTCTCATATTTTCTTCCTATATTGCAAATAAGCCGAGCTCAACATGGCAGCCAAGGGTGATATGGCAGAAACATAAAATTTATCTTTAAAAAAAGGAAACAGTTGACAGCCTATTCTGTGGAACAAAAATTTAGAAAGCAACCATCATGGACACTTGAATTTTTTTAGACTTTATAGTGAGGCTATTAAAACATTGTGTTGAGCCAAAGACCTTAAAGAAAACAAAATCAGGGAAGTTCCTTGAATTTCTGCTCTTGGTTATTCTCGGCCAGTAGTACGTCTCAGGTAATGCTTCACAATTCCTCACTGAAACCTGATATGTTGGGCAGGGGTAGATTCTGCCTATAGATGAGTCTTTGACACACAAAAATCTGAAAAAAATGAAAAGGTATAGTAATAGAAATATATAATTAAAAGACACAGCTCAGTCCTATGTGAGACTAAGTCAGTCATTAGAATCTGTTGGCCTGTGAATTTTTTGAGAAACTGCTTTTCCCATAGAACTCTCATTACAGTGAGGTGCCTCTTTGACCCCCATGGTTTTGTCTCCTTGCAACAACTGTGAGCTCCGGAGCGGAGTGCTGGCCCTGCTTGGAGCGCTAAGGGGCCCTGCGTGTTCCCGGGGCGCGTGCTCGGGCAGTGCTGGAAACCTGCTGCCCTGCTCTCCCAGCAGCCATCCCCACCTCTGCCTGCCCCAAGCGCACGGCTGCGGGTCGCATGCTGCTGCGCTGCGGAAAGAAGGAAAATGTCATGAGGCTGTGGAGTTAAAAGATGGCCTCACAAGGGCACAACGTTAGACAGTTTTTCTTCAGCCTAACAGGTGGCTTGTCAACATAACTGTAACCTTATATAGAGGTATTCAGAAGCTTTAGAGACATAGACTATGGCATTTCAGTTATGTCCATGCCTTTGATAGTGGCGCTGCAGTGTTGGGAATGGTATGGCACTATTTAAATGCAGTGTATGTGAGCGTTGGCTGTGTGGTTGTGTGCCTGGTGCCAGCTCAATGCTTTCTTGTGTCAATGACTGCTCATGCTGTGCACGTATAAGGCAGCTGTAGTAGTAAAGCTTGGGTTTTGTAGATTTGTTGATAGTGTGGATGAACACCATATTACAAACATCAAAATAAAAATGTCCCTGTTCTAATACATAAGAATATGTAGGCTGAAAAAAAGAGCTCATTAAGAGGGAGAGGTTGAAGGGTTTGAAGTATCACCCTTAATTAGCTGTCCTGGTCCGTGCAGCTATATGCACCCAGTGCTGTCCTTAGAAGGAAAGGATGCTTGTTTGTCGTAAGAATGCTCTATGTTAAAACCAATGAACTTGAAATCCTTAAGACTTCCTTACATTATTAGAGAATATTTTCCATTTTTTGTTTTATATTCTAGCAAATGGTTTTGTTCTTGTTTATACTGATTGGCTCTGCTGACTTGTGTAATTTAAATCAGTATACTTGGAAGAGTCTGATCACAGATGTCTCTTTCTACTGCACTGTCACTTTAATAACACTGTGATGTTTTGTATATTTAATGTTTGCTAACCTTAGAGTAAGAGTTGGGAAAATTTGCTGATATACTTTTTTGGTATTTGAAAACTTGACTAATTTTATGATAATAAAACATCATATAATAGAATAATAAATAATAAAATAGCTGCTAATATTTTTAGGCTAATTATGACCAAAAGCCTATGAAGATGGTATACTTATTTTGAAAAGCTCAAGTTTTTAACATTAGGTTTATCACAGTTGGATTCTAACAGAAGAAGTTTCATTAAAAAAGCTGTGCTTAAATCCCCAGGGCAATCCTAAATGAGTGCTTGAAGCGGTGATTAAAGAATGCTTGACTTGGAGGGTCATGAAGATGTATTTTAGCTGCTGAATTGTATCATATGTTCTGTGCTGATTCCTGGAAGTTGTCATCTGTATGGTGCTTTCATCTACTAGTGTTGTTAATAGTAGTTGGAGTAACAGTTGAAATAATTCTAAAAGATGAACTAAATGTATTTTGAAAAAGTTTGTTTTCAAAAAATACTTTAGGACTGTAAATGATTCAATTCATAATGTCTTTAACATTCTTCTCATCATGCATCTGTACGTGTTTTAGCTCTTGCTTTTAGAGCCATGCCCATACTGCAGTCTGGTAACATCACATCTTGTTGTAATTGCTTTTCATGGCCTGTCAAGGCACAGCTAGAAGGGATATGCAGCTATACAGATACCGTCTGGAATTCCAACATCCTTTATAGGCTTCTTCATGCAACTGTGCGACTTGCATTGCTGGTAGGGCACTGCCAGCAAAGATGCTGTTTCAGAAACCTAAGAGTTTGAGAATTGATGCACGTGTCTGAGCTATCTGTGAAATTGTGATCTTATGATGAGGGACTACTACAAGGCGCTCAGAGTTTTCTTTGCAAATGATTTTTAAATTATAGAACTGCAAAACTGGTAGCATCAGTGTTTTAATAGGATGATTGGTAGGTTTTCAATTATTTCAGAATGGTATTTGATCTCTCTTACATATTTGCTCAATTTTTAATTCCTTTATTACTGGTACTAATAGGATTCTTTTTCCTGCTCTTTAAATGTATAATGTGAAGTCTATGAAGTCCAAGGAGCCCCTATTAATTAAATTTTTATCCCAGTGGAACATGATCTCTGGGTTATTTCCAAAATAAGCAGTGAGGCTGATGAATTTCCCTTCAAGTTCATTATTTAAATTACTTCTTAATTGCAAGTAATTATTATGCAACTAATTCTACATTTATGGTAATTATGCTTTATAGTGAATATTTGATACATACCTATGTGTATTTGTGTGTATAAACATGGTTCAAAGCATGGACCATTATTTCTAAATGATAAATGGAAAAAAGCATCACATATGGAGGGAAATAGCTTATTTTATGAAACATTTCTTATTTAAATACTCAGTAAAATAACTGCTTTAAAAATGGGTACCAAATATGACTTAGTAATGTTAGGGCTACTCTCCAAATGTAGTACTGACTCTCACCAATAATTGCAGAATCTGGTCTTAAGCTCACAGCTGAGCATTAAGATAAATAAGAAAACTGTTTTGGTCAGAAGAAGATGACTTCTCTGTTTTCCCTTTCTCTGCCAGAGAGCTTGAAGCTGGCGCACAGGAAAATACACGGGCGAACATGCAGCAGCCACGTGCTGCAGCACAAGCCGGCGACAGCTCTAGCTAAAGCTGTTTGCAGAGAGGCGCAGGCAGCAGGGCTTAACAGGCTGCGGTTAATCTGGGCAGGTGGGAAAGTAACCAAGTTCTTTGCCAACTGAGAGCATCTCCCACAATCTGTTCCCACAGTATGTCTTTAGCTTGACTGCAATACAAGAAAAAGGCAATATAGGACGTGTGCTGAAGCTTCCTCAAGTTGACAGCCATTGACCTTGTGCTGTGCGATTTCCTGACAAGAGCTGGATTTAAGTATTAGCCTAATAGCTTTACCGGTTAGCAATGTTTAATAGCAGGACAGGTATGAGCCAGACAGCAACCTGGCAAATGCTGAGGCCAAGTCAGCTTCAGCCACATTCCAGACTGACTCCTTGCAGGACTGTACAGGCAGTTTGTTCTTCATCCAGTCATCAGCCTGCTGGCACATGCTGCCAACAAACCATGAATTAGAAACCTGTAGTGTTTCTTTGGAGGATAACAGGTGTCCTCAAACAATTGGACTACCAAGACATTTGACAAAGTCTCAGGGATAAAAGAGAATCAACATAACTGTAGGAGTATATATTTTAATATTTAATGTATATCTTATAATGAATTTTCCAGAGAGCATTTTTAAAGATACTATAAAATTATCTATTTAATTTTTACAGAGAATATATAGTCAACAGGCTAAGCTAGTGAGATGCTTTCTGTTTGTAAGCATTTTTCCCCATGATACATACTACAAAAAGAGTTTGGTACTGAGAATGTACAAGAGTCATGACAAGCCATTTTGTAGCAAACTAGCTCCTCCTAGTTTTACTGATGACTTTTCTTGGGTATACGTGCCCCAGTAATGAAAATACAGTGCATGTGGGCCGTCCAAAGAGACCTTTCCCTGAGGTTTCAGGAAAAGGAGGTCACATCTCACCTGTGACATGGTCACATCTTTCCTCTGTTTCCTCAATTCTGTCTGCATATGGCATGAGGGACAGTCTATGGCTTAGGACTGGCATTGGGAATAGAGAGGTCTTGCTCCTTGACATTATAAACCAGTTCACCTCTAGTAGCCCAACACTCTGTGGCTAGTTTAAGTTTAAAAGATCATTGTTTCAGTGTTTTGAATGTGCTCTTAAGTGGTCTCAAGGCTATTTTGTAGATCCAGGTTATCACTATGGGTTTGCACCAGCCAGATGAACTGCAGGCCTAGGTCAGATGAATATTGTCATGAGTATTCTCATTGCACCTGGGGAATAAAAGGCAATGAGAGAATCTTGGTTTGCAATCAGGTTCCTGTATGTCTTGTCCTTAAGTTGTGGTTGAATGTGTGAAATAGGAGCTGAAGTTGCAGTAGATCTGCTTTCTTTGAGAAAGTTTTTTTTCTTGTTGTTGTTTTTTTTAACAAAAACAGTAGTACTAAACAGCCTGAGAAACTTCCATTCAGAAACAGAGTTTGTTAATGGCTAACTTGCTGACTAACAGCTCTGGGTGCTATCTCACCAATCCATAGCTGTCTAATAGCAAAGTAATGAAGTATTTTGAATGATACTGGATTATGTGACAGTGGAATCATTTAAAGTGAGACTGATAGTGCCTGTTTAGAGGAAGTTGAACAATTTGGCTTAGAAAATAGCTCTTGCTAGGTGGTTTCTTGGATGTGGTTCAGTGGACTTTGCCCATTGCTGTCATCTGTATGCCGTTCTGAAGACACTTGCTTTTGGAACATCTGAGTTTACTCAGCTGCATCCTTTTAGGAAGAAAACAGTAAATTCACTGTCCTCAGAGCTCTTTAGTTTACCTACCCAGGAAATCACTGTTGTGATGGCTTCTTTGTGTGGAACTGCATATCACAGGCATTTAGAATATGTTTTGAGAGCTATGGGTGTAAGATATGCTGTATAACAGTATGTTATTTCCAGTGAATATTAATATAAGGACATATGTACTTGTTCGTGGCTTTAGCCTACTGTGAAGGTCACTTCTTGAAGTTTTAGGACAGACTTGCAAAACCTTTTTCTTCCTTTTCAGTTTATTTCTATTGCTCATTCCCTTTTTGAACTAACAATTATTTCTGATGCATGCTGTTAAAATGAATTAGAAAGTTGCAAGGACTTCTTTCTCAAGTATATATATTTACCTTTTCCCCAAAGTACTGCTTCATAGTTTTTACTACCCCTGGGGTTTACTCAACATAAAAAAAAAAAAAAATCCCCTTTTTGTAATACTCAAAGTGCTATGACTGAGTCTCTCACTCATCTCCCAAGAAGCCTTAGGAGGTATTACTTGATTAAGTGAGAACTGCCAAAGATATTTTTGAAATTCAAGAAGCCTAGTAAATTCTTATTTTTGGAACCACAGTGTAGTAAGCCAATTTTCAGAGTAATCGACCTAAAATTGAACTTGAAGTGTATCATTATATTATCTTGTTGGTCTATGGAAGGACCCTAGTGTATTTGAGATCAAAAGGCTGTGTTTTATCTTTTGTCCCAGTATTCATATGCAAAGGTTGTTGTAGCTTTTATTCTGATATACAAAAAACATCATTAGATGAATGTGATTAAATGATACTTACCATGTGTACAGCAATTAAATGCTATTTCCTTACATTTTGCTCTTTCTTCCTTTTCTGTTGGTTTTGCATCTCGCCAGCAGACTGAATGCAGACTTTAATGACAAGCAGTTTTTAAATAAGTGCTGTAGTGCTTGATCACAAAGCTTTATTTACTTGTTCACTCTGGTTCTATTTCAAATTTCATTGTATAGAGTTAAAAGTAATGTATAGATATGGTTGCAAGATAGTATGATGTTCACAGATCTGCTATATTTTGAGTTTTAGCAAGGCATATGGGACTGGATTGTGCAATAAAAGCTGAAATTTAAGCTTTGTGTGTGGTTTTTTTTGTTTTTTTTTTTAATAAACTTGCTCAGAAATAAATATGTTTCTCCCTTGAAAACAGCAGGTCTTCGTGTCAGAGAAGACTTTGATTTTAAAATGATCAATAAAGCTAATAAAGGGGGCTAATAAAGCTAAGGGCTAATAAAGCACCTTCTCTGAAGTTGGAAATGTACCCTATGCTGGTGGTGCTTAGTTTATTCATTTATATAGTGGTGTTCATTCTTTTTTTCATGCCCTTGTCTTCCACAGCTTGTGTGGATCATGAACACTTATCAAATCACCAATCTGTTGCCACTTCAGCATGGGAAGGATCTATTTTGCTTGGATCCAAATCTGAGCTAAACTTAGTCAAACACAGTGAGTCAGGTGCGAGTTAACTGCCCAAGCATCTACTTATCTTTGAAGGTTTTGCCTATGCTGAGCAAGGGTATCTACACTGTATGATTTAAATCTGAGGCAGAGCAGTTTAAGCAACAAGACTGCTATATGCTTACACCTGCATGGATCCTATATGTTTGCCTTTTTGTTATCACTCCTAATAGAACTTTTAAAGCAGGAAAGCTACTGTGTGTGTGTGTGAGCGCACTGCTGTATTACTTTTGTGTCACTCGTAACAAGAAATAGCATCTGGTAGCATCTCTCAAACCAGCTGTGATCTGCCTCTGAGGCTGTATGGTATAAAGTGGATTAAGTTTGATTGATTTTTCTGTTTTAGCGCTTCTCAAATCTTGTACGGCACAATAGCTGCCCAGACAGCATGGGAAAGGACAGGAGACTTGTTTTGCACAATCTACCATACATTAATCACACAGCGTGTATGATAAGTAGATTTTTTTTTCCCTTTTGAATGGAAAAGTCTAACCAGAAGCAGGTGAGCAAAGAGGAAGAACTTAAAACAGTCCATGGACTTGCCACTTGTAGAAGGGCATTAGGTGCTTAGAATTAAGTTCAAAATGCTCATTTTATAAAGTTCTAAAGCTTTGATTGCTTTCAAAGCAACATCATTCTTTTTTTCCAGGGCCTACTGTGGCAGTGTGGTGTTTTGACCTCTGAGTCCTGTTTCGTCAGAAGACTATGTAATGTGTAGGCTGTTATACTCTTCTCTCTATTCACTTCCTTCCTATGGAAGACTGTTGCAGGAATTGAGGCTTTTTAGATTGCACTGTTGATCTGACAAGTGAATGGAAAACCTTCCATAAATACATAAAGGAAAAGGACCAAATACCTTTAAGCAAATAATCTGATTAATTTTTTATTCATTTTTTTAAGAAGCACATGCACAGAGACAAAATTATTATTATTATTATTTTAATCTAAAATTGGTATTACCATTGGCATACCTAAGATCTGTGGAGACCATCTGCTTTAGCCTGCTTGCTTCCATCTAGTACTTGTAATCCTCTGATACCTTTTCTTTTTTAAAAAAAATTTACAAATACATGACAGTGTTTTATAGCAACAGAACAGGAACAATCCATGAGTTTAGTGTGACTTTAATCTAGAGGGCACCTAATTCTTCCTAACTTCTGTGTAGTAACATGCATAAATTAAATTTATAGGATTCATGATTATCTACTAATTTGGCTTGCTGCATAAAAGGCCTCTGGAATTCCCCCAGCTAATTCTGGTGTTCAGATAAAACTTGTGTGAATTTTAATGTTATCAGTGATACACCTTGCCAAGGTGTCAATATCACATTTCATATTTTCTGTTTATAATACCACTCAGTGTCTTATATCTCCTTTGAAATTCTGACCGCTTTGGCCAGAAAAAAAGAGCAGAAATATACTGTTTTGAAATGCTTGCAGGAATGTCGAAAGCCTAAATGGCAGAATGAGAGTACACAAGTCATGATCCTATATCCAAGCATCACTCCTGTACTGTACCATTCTTCTGTACACCTGTAGTCTGCCTTGCATGTGAGCATTTTAAACTCTTGAAAGGGAAAGATTTTTTTTGTTGTTGTTGTTTCTATGTTTATTTTTTTATTTATTCTTTTTTTCTTCCGGGATGAGAATCTTCAGGAATGCATGTAACAACTTACATGCGGTCTTAATTTTGAAGAATTTTGATTCTGGAATGGAATGAGCTGTGTGTGTGTGTGTGTGTTTTTTTTTTTTTTTTTTTTATTGACTTAATGCAACCTTGTTTCTGCTGAGTCCTTTTATGTTTTTGCTTTATCATAATGTACCTCTTACTTTCAAAAGTTTCTCAAACACAAAAGACATATTTTGTTCCTGGGACATGTCAGAAATCATTGAAATGAATTCTGGCAGTTTGCTGAAGTGTGTGGGTTTTTTTTTTTTTTTTCCAATGTTGTTTGTCTTTCAATGGAAGCAAAAATGAAGGAAATGAGAAACGGAAAGCCTACATATTGCCAGTACGTGGAGACCCCTTTCTGTGTGTTTAAGGGTGATTGTTGTGTTGGGACATGGTATGCATCAGTGCTGCCTCTTGACAGGTTCACCAGGGAGAGACACAAATTAAATTCTTTCAGTCGCTGTTTTGAAGCTAAAAGTGTTTGACTGGTTCAGCCCCTGAATGGTGTTTAAGGAATAAAGGGGAAAAGAGCAGGAAGTTCTAATTGGCAAATTACTCCTTGTTATTTAGTTTGGCTTCCAAATTGGAAATTACGATAATGAGGAGCTTTGTGGGACTTGCCCTTGAACAGGACCAGGAGGCTTTTTGTTCAATTACCATTTAATGTGAAGATATTCAAGGAGCATATTGTAGCATTTAAGCCATCACTTTCTATTAAACAAGTATTCTAGCATAATGATTTTTACATCTCTGTGGATGGTTTTTGTGATTTTAAGATGTCTAAGTGAGGTGTAGTTTGCAAACAAGAGCTAAAGGAATTTTCTTATTATGTAGTATTTAGGAAAGCAGCTTCAAATGTATTCCTCAGGATCTAATGAATAATCAGTGTTGTATTAAATAACATAAGAAAACTTCATATTAACATTAATCTGATGTAATTGTTTTTTAAGGTAAATGTGTACATTTACTATTAACCTTTTGTGAATTCCAACCTATGTTACTTTTAAAATATCTTAACAATGTCTTATGGGCAATTAAATGTGATATCATTTAGTAAGGTCTGATCCTGGAAATGCATGCAGAACTGTGCCATTAACTCATGTAAATCCACTCCTGCTGATCAAGGTCTGAAAATTTACCTGTTTGTTGCCTATATATTAAGAAATAACAACAACAAAAAAATCTGGAAATCAGAGTTATTTGAACAGTTTTTGTTTAAACAGATATTTTCCAAATCATGTCTGCTTTTCTGGTGTTGGATGGTTTAAAACCAAATTCCCCTGAGCTGTCTGAGAGGAATGATGTGAATACAGTCCTTTTTAAAAAATATCATATTGGCAATAGTTTTTTGGATAGTTAAAGTACAGATAAAAGGAACTGGATTGTGGTTTTGCAGAGAGTGATTTGGGATTATGTTTTGTGGCCTGTTGTTCTCTCTTGTGGTTTCTTAATGCAAATGATTCTTTCATTTTCTTTGCCTTTACAAGGAAAGATCTTCCTTAACTATTCCCCCCCCCCCTTTATTTTTCTGCGGAGTAAGCAGTCTTGGTAAAACCCTCTAGATTTGGCCCTGAGCGATTTAAAAAAAAAAAAAAAAAAAAAAGTGACAAATCCTGTGACAAATCATTTACCATGTGTCATTCATAATCTAAAAAGAAAAAGAATTTAGTGATGATGCTGTGAATGGCCTACATAAAAGCAAGAATCTTGAGCTCTAAGAAGCATTTCACATATGCACATGTTCTCGCCTGTGTCTGTAACTGGCCCTTCCCTCTGAGCTGCAAACTCAGAATAGCCAATCCCAACCAGCTGATTTTTCAATTCTCAGTGTTCACATTAATTAAAATGGCAAAATAGAATACTGGAAGAGAATTAATTTGTTCAGAATATTTTCTTCTGAAATAGTTCCTTTCAACCCAAGTTTTGGCCTAGAGCAGATGCACTTAGTGCCTTTTTTTTTTTTAACCTCTTAAAGCAGAGACATGCAGTAGGAACACAGTTCCTGAACTCTAGCAATGCTGCTGGATGCTCTTCTCACACTGTCTGTTATTGTTTCTGTATGAGTAAATGACTAGTGGATGATTCATAGTCTCACCCTCCTGCCCAGCACAGAGAGCTATTTGAGAGCAAACCCACTGGCAATTTAGTTCATGTTTTTTCTTTGGATTGAGCTGGGAAGAAGAAAATCAATTCATTTAAAGAAAAACAAGTTAGCAGTTGTGAATGCTACTGTTACTTACATGTTACTATGTGGGAGCATATGTTGTTAGATCAGTATGTATACAAACGTATGTGTACACACATATATACTCATGTACACATGGCGCTGAAAGTGTTAGCAGATGATGACATTGAAATACTTCATATTTATACATTAGCAGCCAAAAACACTTCTCTTTGGAACTGGTCCCTTAGAGAATGTTGTAATTCATATCAGTTTCACAATAAGGCCAAAAAGCTACTTTCAGATGAGCTCTGCTGAACTCCTCTATATCACAGGCAATTACATTATATACAGACACCCTAATATGGGTGATTTATTCCCTGCGAGACTGCATGGCATGAGCAGTAAGCAAGGGACGCTAACATTGGTATTATCTGACAATGAGGAATAAAACAAGCCCAAGGCCCTTGTTGATTTAATAGAGGACATAGCTTTTCTGATTTGACTGATCTGGTGATGAGTAATGCCTTGCTTGTCACATACTAGTCAGGTATGTTAAAGAAAGGATTCCTATTGACATTTCTGATCACTGGGTTATTTCATCTCATGTTTGCTTTGAACCTGTGGCCAGCCTGTCATGATCCAGAGGAAGGCCTGGCTGAATACAGCAAACTCAAGAAGAATATTTGTCCCTGACATCTCCAACATCTGCCTGGAGCATGAGATTCAGCCACAGTGCAGCAGCAAAGTGGTAGAAACATTTGGAGGTCAATACAGGCAGTTGTATTCTTCCCCTTTGACCTTTGCTGGAAGGGGATAAGCAGGGGGTGTCATAGATGATCAAGTACCAAAGCTCAAAAGGACAGCAGTGCCACTGCACCCCAGCCCGTCACAAACCGGCCTTTGTGTATTTTTTCCTTCAAGGCAGAATACAGTTATCGTCTTAGATATCTTATGTTCTTAAAAGTTCGCTTTTAAGATCTTTAGAAGTTTAAGATGTACACTGATAAAAAATAATAAAGACTAGTTAAAGTAGACTTGGCTTTAACTTTCCTGAGAGACCTAAGACGGTGTGTGGATAGTTGACAAGTTGGTTTATTTTGGCAGTGCTCTCAAAACTTAATGGTGCTTAGTACATTCTGCCAGTGAAGCACAATCACAAGTAACCTAAATGATGCCATTTAAGGATGGGCCATCAAAACTTAATTCAATTCTCCCATCTGAAATGTTATGGGACCAGATTTCTGGTGGTATGGCATGTCTAGATAATTTTTAAATTGTGCAGTAGTTTCTGATTCAAGAGAAAGAAGCCCACATAACAGATTTTCAGTGTGCCTACTGTTTTTAAGGAGGGATGCTTCAACACACTTAAGTGTGAGGGTTGTATCAAAAACTGTACGATCAGTAAACACTGAAACAGTTTCCCTTTTTTTTATCAGATTGTATAATGATCATCTGTGACCTTTGCTAAAGGAAGAAGATTTAGCTTCTTCAAAGAAGATAAATTCAAGCTTTTAAGTCCAAGTTCCTTTCTGAAGAAAATATTTACTGGAGTACATTTTGCTACAGACATGAAAGGCAGAACAAGAGACAATGGCAGCTGAAATTACAGGAATTGAAAAATAACAAAAGGAAAAAACTAATTCCTCCTTTAGAGTAAATGAGGCCAGAGGGGCAAAAGTATGACTGTAGGCTACTTCACTGCAGCACGGAATGTGCTTCAGACAGCTCGTGCTGGTCTAACAGACATTAATCTTGTACTGGAATAACAGGCATTTAAAGGGTTTTAGATACCCTTTCATCTATCACGGTGACTATAGTCAGTACTAAATCTTTTTAAAAATCATAATGGAACTGCCTTTTTGCTTGTGTTCTGGTAGGGCTGATGTTCCTCTGGATGATAATGAGCATATATGAAGGCATTAATTAAATTCTTCCCTCCAGCAATGGGAAAGCAGGAGCTTGTTTTTGCTGCTCTGGTGTCTCTGCTTAAACTGCTGATAAAGATGGGCTTATGCAAAGACTTATCTATCCACATTATTACATTGTGTTGACATGTTTGCCTCTCAGATTGTTCTAATTTGAGGTATTATCAAGAGTAACCTTCTGCCTTTCTTTTTGTCCTGTCTTTACTGAGGTTAAATGGAGAGGCTGAATTTTTGTCTCTGCCTGTGGTTGTTGCTCATTCTACAGGTATCCTTACAGACTGAGCGTATGTATTATGTAAATACTTTATATATAATAAATAGAGAAAAATATATTAACCACGTTCCAAAAAATGAGTACCAGAAATAGAAGTTTGAAAATCCTTTATTATTATTATTATTATTTTATTTCAAGTCCTAAAAAGTTTTTTTTGGCATAGCTGGATGACTTGGTTAATGGAAGGATGAAAAAGGAATGTGTTCATCTCAGAAAACAGGAAATTTGCAATAAGCCACCTTCTCTGTAACTTTTGGGAATGGTGTCATGTGGCTGCGCAAGAAAGAGACCAGCACTGAAAACTCTGCAAGAACCTCATGTCATATTAGCAGTGTACTGCCATTTATCCATATTTACCTGAGACATGTGGCAACTGAGTCATATGTACTGTTTGTGTGTGTGTGTGTATATATATATATCTCCATAAAAACAATGAGGTATACTTTCAGCAGATGTAGAAGCTGGGAAAGTGGGACTTTCTGCTTAGAGAAGTATAGTATAATCTGTGCAGAGATTTAATAATAGAGATGTTCCACTTGCATAGCTAAAAATGTGTCACAGATGCAGAATGCCTCTTTGTGTTTTCCTTGTGTAAGTTCTTAGCAGCATCTGCTACGACCTGTGTGTCACAGATATCGTTTAGGGCTTCATGAACACCAAATTCTTCTTGTTCACTATCATGTTCTCATGAACAAAGAAGTAAGTGACAAAGGAGTAAATGCCACACAATATGATAGCCCTTTGTCTTCCCTTTTGGAGGTCATGACACCAGTCTCTGTAAGTAAGTAGTTACAAATGCGCTAGCGTGTTTATTCTCTCTTAAATCTTTTAAAACCTTGTATGCTTGGTGATATACATTGTGTCTCCGTGAGTTCTAGATTTTAGTCCTTCATGCTTGAAGAATGTAACCTTTTAAGTTGAATCATTTTTGCTGCCTTTTCAGAATGCCAACTAATCCTTTTCCTCGGTTTCCAGTTTTACAATTACTTCCTAACACAACACACTTATCAATGTAATATCACTTATAGTACACCTAATACACTTCTTCAGTCAACTCTTTTAACGTAAAGATCAGATTAAAAAAAAAAAAAAAAAAAAGGCTTCATCCTATTTATCTTCCTCTGAGATCCTCTTTGACAATTATTCTGGGTAGGAAATGATGAATTTCATGGAAGGCCTTGGTCATGCATAAGAGGAGTGAAAATTGTTCATAATACTGATTTTCTTGATGGATGATATTTAGTCAAAATCAAGAGGTTGATGAAATTATCACTTTTTTGGGTGCAATTGTGGTAAAATGCTTTTTCTCATTGTGCTTTAATGGAGACATGGAAAGAAACGATAATGTGCAACATCCTGAAATGTCCCCCTGCCCCCTTTTGTGCCATCTTATGATCATTGTGTTAAACTGATGAGTGAAAGGAAAGAAAGTGTTGGGACCTGTGAACCGTTAGGCTGTACATGTCCTTAGGTTGTGAGGACAATTCCTTTTGCTCTAACAACTGACCATATACTTTCATCTAGGAAATATATATTGAGATTGCATGTTATGCCTAAACATAGCGCAAAACAGAATCCTATATATATACAGACACTATATATTAGACACATGTGCATGTGTGTATAAAATATAGACAAGTATATGTGTGTGTATACATGTATAAAGTCTTGCAGAGATGGTCAAATGGTTAATTCATCTCACTTAAAAATTTGTGTCTTAACCTAGTTCAGAGCTCTTGGAGTGACATTTCTCTGCTAGAGTAAAGGGCTGTCTAATCTGAGGGGTCTGTTCATGTATAGCTACTTATACATAATAAGGTCATGTCTTAACCTTTTCTTTGATAAAATAAATAGATTAAGTTCTTAAGCTTTTCACTCTGCAGCAAATTGCCAAGCCCTGAGTAATACTATTTAGCTGTTCTCTGAACCATTTCCAAATTGTCACACTGAAGTTTTAAAAAGAATACCAGCATTGATCACTTAATTTTAGTAATTGTCTAGCTAATGCAATATAACATACAGGCATTACCTCACAGGGTATCTTAAGCCTGAACTAGAACATCTGCAGATGCTTCTGCATCTTGGTTATTAACCATGACCTTGGAGGTCATGGTTCTGAACTCATATGTATCTATGGGATAGTTTCCCAGTCATGACTCTGACTCTCATACTTTTTTCCTGAAGATGTGATTTTTGCATTTGACAGTGGTCTAGATTTTTCTTGGGGGAAAAAAAATGTCCCTTGCATAATTGTTGATTCAATCCATTTACATTTTACTCTGTGTATGGGTGCTAAAACTGTGTCATTATAACTGAGGCTCTCCTTGCTGAGAGTCATACCAGCAAGGGGACTTGGATAGCTCCAGCGTGTCAGAAAGAAGATGGGTTCTGTTCCGTCTGAGAAAGTAGGGTCCAAATAAATTCCTACTAATAACCAGACTTAATCAGAAATAACTGAAGCCTTTGTTTAGAAATGTGTGTTTGTACATGCACATGTATGAAAAAAGTGTGTGTATGTATATTGATTAAAATGTATGTGTGCAGTCTTATATTTAAAGCAAAATTAAATTTAAATTCAGCAAATTTAAATTTGTTCAGCACCAACAGAAGATATTTCTAGTGACAGATACTGGATACTCAGAAACTTTGGGCTTCTTCCTGATTCTTCTAGCCCTGAGTAGGTGCTCACTGTTAGGCAAGCTCACTCTAGTCAGCAGCTTCAACCCAGAGCTCTGCTTGTGATGCTCACCTTGCTCAAGAGGGCAGAGGGCTGTGCTGGCAGGGCTATCTTGAGGCTTACACCCACTGCGCGTTCCCTTAGAGCTCCTGCCTGTCTTGCTCTCAATACTTTAGACCCTTGGCTCTTTTGAAAGTCTTACCTATAATGCACTTTCAGAATAAGAAATTTCCCTTGGCGTTTCTGCAAAGCTGAGTATTTTAAAAACTTTTTTTTTTTAATTAGTCTGTTTGCACACTTAAATCATGATGCAAGGTAGGCTAGTACACATCTCTGCAGATGTAAATGAGCCAGTGCTTACACTTGTGCTCACAGCAAACACCTGTGAGAAGCACTATTTTCTTATAGCCAGTACCATTCCTGGTTTCCTGGAGCTATTATAGTAATAGTATATCCCACAGATTGACTTCTGTGCAACTGTGATTATAGAAGTATATTTCAGTGCAGACCATGGTGCTAATGCTATTGATACAAACAGCAGTAGTGTGTTAATCAGCAATGTGTTAAATGTTACATATTGACATATTTTACTGTTCGTAGGTTTATGCTCTTGCTGCTTCTAACATGCAATGGCCTGACTTTATATCTTTTTACCAAACATCTAAAGTGAATGATAGGTATTAGTTATGTAATTAGTGTCAGGGAAACACCAGTATGATCAGTATCAACAAATTTTAGATATAGATTCATCATCTTAATTTGGAAGGCATGGTTCTAGTTTTGCTACTATTTGTGAGCATACTAATTCTCTAGATTCTGTGAAACTGAGACTTTCAGGGAATCAAATGAAATGTTAAGTAAAATACTGTCATTTTTACCAAATGGAACTTTTTTTTTCTGGGTTGATCAGCTTAGAGCATGACATTATATTGCCCTTGTGCTAAGTGGCTCTACAAAGAGGCAAAGTGGCAGTGCACTGAGCTGGGTGCTTTCCTTTCTGAGCTGCAGCATGTGCTGCAAGTGCCAATGTGTGGTGCCACAGGTGTTGTGAATGGTCTGAAAAGAAGAAGTTGAGGTGCCCAGGTGCTCTTGGGGCTGTGTGAAGACAGGCTGTAATCCAGTCTGGTGATGAGGCTGGGGCCCCTTTCCCTGCACCTGCGGCAGAAGGTGGCCTTCCTCATAGCCCTGGGGAGTGGGAGATGGCTGCTTCTACAAGCTTGTCTTGGACTATGTCAAGCTACATGTGGGTAGAGATGGACGAGGTAAACCTGGAGGTAAAACTTTCTACACTCTTTTGGAAGAACATGTTGTTATTTTTATGTGTTTTTTTGAGTGATAATAACATTAGGTTTAATTTTTTTTCAAACTGGAGAAGGGTTTTGTTTTAAAAACGTAACTTATGTGTGGAGAGATTAATGTGTCTCAGCAGAAGGATGTGGCTCTTCCCCTTTATTAAGATGCTAGTGTCTGCTGTTTGGGGCTTGTTCCCTTGAAGTGATGGCCCTGAGGTGAGGGGCAACTGCTGGGGTGCTCAGAAAGAAAAAGGTGGTAGAAGCTATTGCCTTGGCTTTGTTTGCACTTAGTCTTGAATTTTTGAAGGGGAAATGAATCTCTTTTCAGGACAAAATGGCATCTTGACTTTCTCAAGTGGTTTCCGTATTTTTGGAGTAAAAGGCTAGGTTGACCAAAGACCGTCTGTCTCCATCCCTCATCGAGCCCAACACAGCTAAATTTGCAGAGATAGGAAAATCATGAATAGAAGGTTTTTACTTGAGAAAACATATCTATTTGATTTAAAGAACCTGCATGAGCAACTTCAAAATAATGTGTCCAAGTAAAACATGCTTTAAAATAATCTAAGAAGTCCTGCAAGCTCCCTTTCCCTTGGAAGTATCGAGTTTTTTATGTGTCAGCACAGATTTATGTCTAATAAAATGCACACTGAGTAAGAACCTTTCTCTTCTGATACTCAGCTCTACCTTGTTTCTCCTGACAGGGTTTTTCACTATACTGTTAAATCCTGAGAGGCTTGTGCTCCTTTCCGTTGAGAATAAGGTACATGCTAAATAAATTATAAAGCTCCTGGGAACAGATTTTTATCACTGTCTTCATTAGTCTTGCTGTTGCATCAAAGCCTTTCTGCTAAAGGATGACTGTCTGGTTTCTCTTTGTTTTCACTCCTTATGAGTAGTAAGCAAGGAAAACCTAAATCTATAAACTGCTTGGATATATCATTAGAAAAGAAAGAACATTTCCAACAACAGCCACTTAAGTTATTGAAAAGTATAGTTTCTCCTCTATTTTTTTTTTGGTGTGTGTGTGTTTGGGATGTATTTTGCTTATTCTAAAGATAGCCCAAACTATGTTTTCTGAGCAATCATGGAGTGAATGACCAATATGCACAAGCTGGTTTTACCCTATTGCTATACATTAAGCAATGTATGACGTGAACTGTGTTTGGATTCTATACTTTTACAGGGGTCTTCTATGAACCATGTCACATGTAGTAAATTTTGGCCACTACTTCTATTCTGAAGAATTCTCTGTTGCTTAATGATAAACAAATATGTATGAAATACTTGAAAAATGTTCTACTGATCAAATGCAATGGTAGAAAATAATCTCTTGTAAAAACATCCTTTATTTTATAGAGCAGAAGGGCCATTTTAAATTGGAAAATGAGGGAGGTATAAGAATAACTTAACTCTGCTATCTTTTGAATACGGGTGGCTTGAATGAGGGTTTCTCTGCTAAGGGCCTTGCTCTAGTGGCACTGGTGCCTTGCCCATCATATGAATAGCTTCTTATTCCACCAGTAAAAGGGATGGATTATTATTATTTGGAATTGAAGACTGATATCTCTGGACCACGTAAAATACAGTATCAATAGTTTAAGTGATAATGCTTACGCTAAAAGGTTTGACGCTTTTAAATACGGAGAAGAGATAGTGAACCAGGAGCAAGTAAATGCTCCTTCTGTCTTTTCCTTTGTGCTTTGAGGTATTATTATCACACTGTTCGTAAGCATTTTCTTCGTTATTATAATTAGTAAGATTTGGAGAGTCAAAGTAGTATGGTAAAATTCAGTAGCAAAATCCAGAAATTTTCATTAAGCTTTAGTTGACCAGTGGCACAAGACAAAGTTTCAACACTTCAGAGTAAACATTGGTTTTATTGCATATTCTTAATGAATGTAAAATACTTCTCATTGCTCATGTGATATTGCAGCATATAGTGTATACTCACAAGGGTAGTTTGTGCCCTAAACTTTTATTTTCTGTGGGAATTATATCTCCACTAAGAAACACAGCAAATTGGTATACTGCTACAGGATGAATCCTGTATTTGAAATCTCATACGCCATTCTGCTCCTATCATTAGAAAAGGAGAATGTGCTAGATCTGCTCCAGAGAACTGCAGTTGAGATCACCTGGCACATCTGCTTAATGATGCTGGATGGTGCTTTAGAAAAGGAGAGCAGCAGCGCAGCCGTGCTGCGACACACTGCGTGTGCTCGTGCGCGAGGCTGGCCAAGGCAGGAGCACTGTGCAGAGCCTCGAGCTGCTGCGGGCTTGCATCTTCATGCTTCTTCCCTGTCTTTTTTTCTGAGGTAGTGCTGGTTATTATCTAAGTATAACACTGGCACTGAAGTGTGAAGCACCACAACCTTTATTTGGCATTATGCCAACCTGTCTCCATTAGAACCGAGTGTACCGTTTTTGTACCCTCTGTGGAAGCATGGGCAGGAAGGCTGACAGTGCAGCTTCCCTGGTACCCTTTAGTATTTGAGGGATGCGGGGGTTTTTTAAGGCATAGTGAAAGTTGAGAAGTATAGAGAAATCATTGCTTCCCAGAAGACAGATAAAGTATTACTACATAAATTGACAGCAGTGGGACAGTAGCCCTGTGTTTGTTAATCAAAAGTACTATCAAACACAGTCTTACAGCAATGCTTCAATGAAACACACCTTACGTGGATACTCACAGTAATGAGTTTCCTTCCAAGGACAGAATCTAGTGTTAGAACTGTATATGCATCTTGGGTTTTGGTACTGCAAACTCTCTGAGTTTCTTATTACACTTTGTGTAATCAGACCCTCTTGATGTGTGTGCGTGTGGATGTATAGTTTACATTCACTGGTGAAGAGGTTATGCTCTCCTTGCTGCAGGCATTTAATTCTTGGTATTTTAATGGAAGTCTTTGTATAAGTTGAGTGGAAAACATGAGTCATACTTTCCTTTCTTTCTGTCTATATACTCTGGAAAGCATATCAACGTTTAATATGCTGCTCTTCAGAATAGAGATTGCTTGACATACAGCTTCTTCCTGTCTTTTTGCTGTTATAAATTATTTCATCAGATTGTTGCACAGAGGATGGAGGGAGTAAATTAGTACTGAAACAGTAAAGTGGTGATTTATGAAGTTTTTATTTCCCTACCACATTTGTACAATGCACCAAGTTATACTGCATGTTCTGTATCATCATGAGCCATTACAGTTGTTGCAGGAGTGTCTAACTTTCCAGGGAAAGGGAGAAATGCACTCTGTACTTCAGGCTGGTAGAGTTCTTGATTATTTAGTTGCAGCTGACTTGGATTCCGAAGGTGACCTTCTTGTGCAGGCATGAAGGTACGCTGCAGGCATGAGGATGTAGCAGCACTTGCACTGCTGACTTTCTGACTCATCAGCAATGATGACCTTGTTACGTGGCCCCTCTCCTCCTGCTCCCTCTCCCCAGTCTATGAAGCTTATTATCCAACCTGAACACTTCAAAAGCATCTCTTAATGGTGCTGGTCTGATGCTCCGACAGGGGAAGAACAATATTACTCAGAATTTTTATTACTCCTCCTTATCTGTTATAGTTTTCTGCTACATTTCTTGCATTTCAATCTGTGAGAAGGAGTAGTCATGCTTATAGTAAAATAAATAAATAAAACCTCAACCAAAAATACCTATACAGGCACATACAGGCTACAGAAGTAATAAATAATGTAAGTAAATAGAAAATGTTTTGTTTTTTCCCCTCTCTTTTTTTAATGATAAAACATATACGTGTATAAAAAGCTAATTGTAGTTAAAACAGTTACAGCCAGAAACACTTCTTAGACTTCAATCATGTAAAACCAGACTCTTTATTCCTGCTACTGAGGAAACTCAGAATTATAGGCCCTTGATTCCTACTGTTGAGCAGCAAATCACTCAATTGAGCAATTTTACTGACTGAGCTATTGAGAGATAGAGACTCAGAAACCAACTTAAGGTAATTACTTTGTATGTCTATTATTATTTCCTTGAATGTGTGTTTTTTGTTGTTTCCAAAGGATTTTGTTTAGCATCAGAATAAATTAAAAAACTCTCTGTTTGGCAAAAGAATTAAACTAAGAAGCAGATAAATAGTGAGTAGGGATTTGTACTTTTGGGTTTTTTTGATTGTTTTACTTTTTAACAGATCAATGAGACGATGCTTGCCCTAAAGCTAAGAGAAAAAACAAAAACTAAACACCGCCAAACCTAATATCAGCAGTGATTGTGCCTGAAACAGATTGGTGATGGGCTGTACTCTTAAAGGTTTCCAATGTTATTAAAGAATAAAATAGTTATCACTGAAACTGTGTGAGCTCTCTATAATACCACGATGGAGATATGTTTTGCACATTCAATGGAAATCTCTCCTCATAGCTATAAAACAATTTGCTTCTGTCATCAGGGGGTTAACGAGGCAGTCGTCTTCCTGTTCTGCTAAGTGAATTGTTCTCTACTCTTAGATATTCTGGGAAATGCATCATAGGAAGATATTATTCACAGTTGTCCTATACTGCTATTACATTTCCTTTAAAAAACACTCTTTTCCTTTACTCTGTCCATATTTTCAAAGGAATGTAGAACCTCAGAAGTCATCTTGTCTACCCATTTATTTTGCCTGTCTTGTGACTTTATTCATAAGTAAGTTTGTGAAATTGTTTGACTGAAAGAAATGGGGCATTTTGCAGAGTAATGTAATTCTCAACATAGAGACAAAGTGTTTATCATATTTAACTTGACAATGTGCCTTAACCTCTAGAGTTTTTGCTCCGTTTGGATTTATTTGGTTATTTTAATATACAGTACCTGACTAAACGATACTCACGGGCAGTTGTGTTGTTTTTTGGGTATCACTTCAGTCCCAGTATGTGAAAGATGATGATTCATGATAAAGCTTATTTTTAGCAGCAGTACTCAAAAGTGGATCATGCTGTAAGATGGTTTGAGAACAAATTGTTGGTAATTTTCAGGTGTCTTTTAGAGCATTGCTTGTGACTCGCATTATAAAAAGGGAAAAAAGATGCATTATTTCAGTTATAGGATTTCAAACCCTTAGGAGAGATGCCTTACAGGAAGATTCGAGGTTGATTCACTTGAAGTTTTAACGTATCTGTGGAAAAAGACCAAGCCTGATTTCTACGTAGGCACCCAGTTATATAAGTTAGAGGAACAGATTAAAATGTTATTACTTGATAACTGAATTAAATGTTGTCAAGCATTTATTTGAAAAGATTGTGTTATTAGCTTGATTCTGGAAGCAACTGAGTTAAAGGATGTGGGAAGGTATACAAAGTAAACGATCGATGCTAACTGCTGATCACCTCATTCAGCTATCAAACCTGCTTAAATAGAGCTGTGAGGGAATTTCTTTTCTAAAAGAATATGTTAGTGGAAAACTGTTTTTTGCACAGCTGTTATGAAGGCAGAACAGTTTTGTGTACATGTAGCCTTTGCTGGAACTTAGAAAATGGGTGCGAGTACCTTAGGAGAGATTTTATAATTTTCATGAATAACTCTGAGAGATTCTCAGTTACAAGAATATCTATAACCGTCATTTTGACCTGATAAGATGTAACTTGAAATTTAGTATATTTTATTTTGATACACTTACATTGTGATTTTTAATAGATAAGTGTGCAAATACTAGGTTTCAACACTCTTCTAGATTAGAAATATTAAAAATGCCTCTACATAATAACCAGCAAAAGAACTCAATTAAAATTGGACATGAGGACAAGATCTGAAAGAATATACCCTTCCCTGAATCTCCCTTCTTTATTTTGTTTCTTGTGCTAGCCAAGCTGCCTTAATACATATTTTGAGCTAAATCCTTTTGATAGCTTAAGTATGTTTTTACATATGCAAGGGTAATACTGATGCGCCACAAAAAAAAAAGAGGAGAAAATACAGAAAATCACTCCAGTAGCCTTCTCTAGCATTTAAGTTTTCCCCATCAGGGAAAAATTGGATGTGGCTTGAGTTCTGTATGAACAATAACAGCTTCCCAGGGCTGTCCCAGCTCTGTTTGGGGGATATGTCTGGTGGGACTGACGAGGATGCCAACCTGTCAGTCACCCACCAGGCTGGTGGCAGGTGGAACGGCTGCTTGCAGCAGAGCCCTGCTGCTTGGGTAGCCTGTAGGACAGTTTGTCTTGAAGTCCTTACCCTGGCAAGGGCTGATACTTCTTGGTGCCGGAAGAAGGGAGGTTTGGGAGACAAAACATCTTATAAAAAAAAGAGAAGAGTTGTCAGGACTCTGGTACAGGATGGTGGTCATGCCTGAAGGTCTGTACTTTGCTATAGCTGTTTAGATTTGCACTGCGTCAACTAATTAGTGTAAGGTAACTTGTAGCTTTGAGACAAGGCTGATTATTTCCAGAACCCAGATGAGAGCTGATCCCATTTGGTATGCGCCATAGACTCTGTTTCACCAGATTCACTTCGTGGATAAACAATACCAAAATAAATTACTCGAATCACTAAACCATCCTTTCCCTCTGAAGAGATGGGTGAGAGGTATTGTTAGGGAAAAGCACTGGGAAGTAAAGAGGGTAGGAGATTAATAACAAAAAATGTAGAACCAAGTTCTGCTAATGCGTTTTTATGGGGGCAGGAAGGCAGTGAGCATAAAGGTACTTCAACTTCTGTTGAAGCTGGTGAAAAAGAATTAGGAACCTGCCATTTGTTCCTAATTTTGAAGATGTAATTAACAGTGGTGCTCAGTGCTAGATTCTCTTCAGACACTGAAGATATCTGACAAATCTGTGAATCTCATATTTAAGGAATGGTGTTGAATGACACTCCTCAGTGATTGGTGATGAATGTAACTAAGGACTGGAATAAAAGATACCCTTGGTTCTAGAGAATTGTTTTTGTTAGGTAAATTATCTATGCCTCTTTAACAATTGCTTTCACTGTGTATTCATTGTATCTGTAGATTTAATTAATCTGTGTCAATAGCGCCTTTTAAATTTATCCTTTTAAAAGAAATCCATTTCAAGCTATGATAGTCCAACTGCCCTTTAACTGAATGCATGAACCTTTCGGTGCCCAGTTACAGATAAAAGAAAAAAACCCCAAACCTAAGGATGGCACCTGCGCACGCACACTCTCCTGTGATAGAAAAACCATCTGAATTCAGTTAGATGTTGAAATGAGAGCAAATGTCTGTTGGACAGTGCTGTTGGCAAACAGAAGTATCTCAAAGCTGCAAAATCTCGCACGTTTGCTTCAGCCTGCGTTGGCTGGCAGCTTCAGTGACCGAGTTTTCATTTCTTGGTTAATGACTGGTTACAAAAGAGGGAGAGGATTTGGTGTATGAGCTGGAAATGGGATTTCCTTAGAGATGGCGAGCAGCAGTGGTGTATTACCATGCTCCCTTGTAAGGACTGAGAGGCAGTGAATCAACATCCTGCAGGCACAGAGGTGAGCAGCACTCGGTGACATAGGTTGTGTGGTGGCTAGCTTCCTAAACTAGGGAAAACTTCTACCGGTACATTGCCAATTGGCAGCTTCTAAGGTACCATTATTTCTCTGGTTGTCATTTTCTTGTTGATATGATCCATGTTTGCTGGGTGTTTTTGTGTACGTAAGTGGTCAGTAGCTGTACCGTGTGAGTGTGGCCCGATTGTACTGTATTTAGGCTCTTCATAAAATAAGTGACGAAAGGCATGCAAATAGATCTGCCTTTTTTATCTCCGTGTGATAGGAACTAATTTTCATTGGCTGATGGAAACATTTTGAGAATTTTTTCTTGTGTGTGTCATAATTTAGTAAACATTTTGTGTTCTCATCTCATTAGAAGCTGAAAGACAATTATAAAATTTAATCTGACAGTTTAATGAGGTAATATCTACTTAGCTTCACCTGCTAATCATTCCTTTCCTCACAAAACATTTGTAAGGTTTAAACTTCATTTATTTTTTGACAGCAGACTTCATCCTTATGTTTCACTTGGAGAGGAAAAAGAATATTATTTATGTTAAGTGTCGATTAAGTTTCTTATAAAAACTGCTTGGTAGAAGAGTGTGCAGGTTCTTTTTTTTTAAGCTCTTCATTAACCAAGGTTTAGCATCAGAAGAAGCCTGGTTTTGTTTTTCTCATGAAGAATGTAACAGGATTTAATTCCTGACTTTTTTTACTTTTGAGATGGACTTTAGTTGGTATTGATCCTTGAAGCAGATTTTTTTTTGAAGGGGGAATGTACTCAAGAGGCTGTAAAATAGAATTTGTGGGCTCTAAAATACATAATTGATTTCTTCCCTCTGCAGAACAGGAATTAATTCTCATATATCTTCAATTATGTTAGTCTTGAGACTTTGTAGCTGTTACTAAAGCTGTGGCTTGTGTTCAGCACCCAAACAAACATTTAATATCCTTGCTGTGACTGTAACCCACACACTGCAGGCAGCGAACAAAGCACATGTTACTCTGGTGCACAATATGACTCCTACAATGTCTGGAGGTGATTAACAATATGGAAAACAAGCTTTCGTGAATATGAGTACATCTGTCTCTCTAACCAAATTCTCCTATGGGCTTTGAAATTCCAGTCCTCTGAGTTCCTTAGAAACTGCTTCAGTAACTGAAGGATTTTTCTCAGAACAGTATTTAAAAGGATCCTTAAAAAAAAAAAAAGTATCTTAGTAGAAGGGATACTGTTTCTCAGTCATCAGTTGTAGGAGTATTTCACATCTTTTCCTGCAGTAGAAATATGATTGATGCAATTCTCACTTATGTAGATGCACTTTTTGATTTTTCTTTTCCTCTTCAAAGGTTTAAAGTTAAATAGTTTTTTAGGTCCTCCTGTAGTGTATTTCCAAGCTTTACTCCTTTGTGCAATGGAATTCAGTGTGTGACACTTTGGGAAAGAGGAAGGGTTAACTTCTACAGCAGAATTAACTGCCTTATGAAACAGTGCAAGAGTAATTAAATAATACGGTTGGTCCAGTCTTTTTCTGCTTTGAAGTTCATACAGAGAATTAGGAAGCCAAGTTCTGTCTTCATTTAGCATTTCTGTTCTTTATACTCTTGTATGGGTATCAGTATGGATATGCTGCAAAGATGAGGAATTTATTTTACTTCTGTTCAGCATGGTTGGAGTGTATGTACAGGCATGGCACATTCTAGGGACATAATATTCACTTACAGAGAGCGGCGCTCCGCCTGTGCGAGTGTGCGCATACTCATGGCTCCACCATGTGAGGCCCCTCTTCTGCTGTGCCACGAAACTGCCAGACTTGGCAGCTAAGCAGTGAAGGCTGGAGTTGACTTTTCTCTGCCACTCTCCTACTACTGATACAATGTGCCTTATCGAGATTTCTTTTGAGAATTTGATGAAAATAAGCTAATTTATTTAGCTTGCATCAGAAAACGCTCTATGAAAGAACGATGCTTAAAGATGCTGCAGCTTTCCTCAGGGGCTCCCATTGTGGTGCACCTGTGAGGGGAAGAGCGTGCCGTCCCCAGGGTCACATTGCAGCAGAGCAGCAGGAGACAAGACTGCAGCTCCCACGGTGCTTGCAGTGCTGAGGTGCTGCGAGCAACATGGCCCTGGCCTCCTGTTTGCCATGTGGCAGGGCTGAATGCTCTCATATTAAATGGGTTGCTTGAATGAATTTATTTGTACCAATGCAGAAATAAGAGTCAAGTGAAACTGCATGTCTGGCAGACTTTACCTCAAGGGCCAGGCTATGCCCTTGTTATACTCTTCCTCAGTGTAAGGAGGTTTGAGCTGCTGAGGTTGTGTTGCTGCTCTTTATTGGGCTTTGGCAATAGCACCTAGGAAAGCATTTAATTGCTGAAGGAAATAATAAATAATTCAGTGGTATAAAAGGGATATGTTTTGTGTTCTTTATTAAATCTTTGCTTTCTTGTCATTTCAGTGTAGTTAGGATATCTTTTTTTTTTTTTTTTTTTAATAAGGTGAGACACAGAGAGCTGCTGGTTATGGATTTCTCTTTGGGGAGAGAAAAGTAAAACTCTGTCAGTAGCTCAGTCGGCTCAGTGTGTATGCGGGGAAGACCCAGGAGGAGTGGGGAGAGACGGCCAGATGTCAGCCTGATGGGAGACTTTTGTCCATTTCTTTGCAGGTGTCCATTTCTTTGCAGGGCATGCAGTGTTTCATGAAAGGACAATAAACATATGGAATAAATTACTAGGAAGGCTGAAAGCATGCATGAGTTCAAGATGTCTAGATTTGTTTCTGGAGAAAGGTGGTATTGAGAAATATTGTGAGAAAACAGAGAAAACAGCATGGCTGGATTAACTCCATCCCAAAGAAAGAAGGTATTCTGGGCCAGATGGCCTTTTATTCCTAATAATGCTGTGCTTTTTTTTTTTTTTTTTAAACCTTTTTCTAGAATATTTGTGTTCTGAAAAAACCATCTCCAACTTGGTGGTAGGGGAATGAAGTTGACTTACGGGTATAGTGGCGGTGTTGGGTAGCACTGGCATTGCTGTGGGCAAGAGAGTGCTGTGGGCAACTTCATGCATAGTTTGTATTTTCCAGCTCTGCTGGCATCTGTCATGAGCTGTGTTGTTAGGGTCCTTTGCAGTTGAATAAAAGTTTCCTAACTTTTATTAGGTTAATTGAGATGCCTTGGCTTAGTCAGCAAAAAGGCAAAGGCTGTTGTCCTTAGGCACTTGAAAGGAATTGCCCCTGATTATTAAAGATTGCCTTTCCAAGGGAGGCTTTTGAGTGATAGGAAGATTGTGCTGTATGGATGGCTACTCAGACACTGTCCCTGTTCCGGACTACCTTTCCTTTTTCTGATCACAAATTATGTTGTTGTTTTATTAGTGATGTAGCCAGTAGGGATGCTTTCAAAGGCAGGACTTCTGGACTCTGTTTGGTCAATTGCTTACGTTACTGTTTTTCAATTGCCATGGGGGTCTAAGATCTTTGTTCATCAATGTTTGGGACCCTGAAATGCCCAGCCCTACTATGCTGAGTATAAATAAAAATAAATGCATATATAGAATGAATTTAGTCCTAGCTGAGATCTTCCAGGACTTTTGTTCTAATTGTAAATTTTTATAAATGCCACAAGTGGGATAATGAAATATTCTCTCTTTCTGGACCAATGTTTCATGATGCTGTATGTTTTCTGCCTTGACGCCCAATAGAATTATGAGGTTGAAACTGGGGTTGTACGGTCTTGTGTTCAATGCAAAGGCACTGTAGTACCTTGGAAAAAAGGGCTCTTCATGTCAAGTGTTGTAACTGCACAAGAGGTTTTAAATTTAAACCTTTTGTTCTCAGATAAAATTTGTATACATGTGCATTTGTACAATCTTCTCCAGAATTAACACAAAAGCAGTTCATTATTGTTCAGATTATCTTTTTTATAACCACACGTCCACGTGAATTAGTTCTGCAATCAGAGCCTTTGCTCACAAATGAAATCACCTTATGCTAGTTGATCAAATGCTTTTTGACTCTGCTTTCACAGTGGAAAGTAACAAATAAAAGCCAAGTACAAATAAATATTGTAAAGCACGCACTGTTAATTCATCAGACTTGTAGTTTGTTTATCTTTTAAGTATAAGCAGGAACTAAAGGATCTTGCTGTGTAGTTGTAATGAAGGAAACATTATATTCACATGGACTACTGTGGCCTCTTCTCTCATCCGTTCCTTCCTCTCTATCTCATGCCCTCTATGGGCTTTCCAGTTGCAATCACTGCATATAATCTGGCCCTTGAGCTTTATTGTTATAAATTAGTCATCACTTACATAAGTCAAAATCTGGAATTCCACCTCCATCTGTTTTAGATCAAGAAAGAGGTGGAAATAGCTTCCTACAGTTCAAGGTGAATTGTGTGAGATCTGAAAATAGAAATTGGTGGTAATGGAAAAAAAAAAAAAAAAAGACAGCATCTCACTGCTTTGTCAGCTGAAGCATCTAATTGTAACTGCAAGAGAAAGTAAGCTAGGGTTCAGAACATGTTGAGCATTTCTTTTGGTGCTGAGGCAGCAATAAAAGATGCCATCGCATACGATGATAGGAGAATCAGGAATAGTTTCGAGTCTTTGGTGTTCACTGGCAGAAGCAAAGAAGATTTGGGCCAGCAGTCCCCCGACGGGAGATGTTAATTGTATAGCTGTATCTGGAAAGCTACCTGGAAAGGCTGTTCAGGGAGGTTCTGTTAATTCCTTGGGTGCTAGGGTTTCACTCCAGAACTGAACTCACCTGTGTTTTAAGCTATTAATTACTTCTCCATCACTGATACTTCTTCACCATTTTGGAGTGTTTTAACTCATTTACAGCAGGTGCTGATAGACTGCCTGTATCCCACAGGAATGGCTTATGCAGCCCACAGAGGCATCATCTTTGTGTAGACTCAGAGACATGTGTCTGACCTATCACACACTGGACCGGAGGAGGACAAAAGCCCATCTCTTTCCCTAGAGGGAAACAAGCCAGGGGACGTTTTGCACCATAGGTCCAGTATGTTTACTTCTCAACTCATTTGCAGTTTAAACCTCATGAGCTTGGGGGAAAATGAATTTGTAGGAATGGGGTGGATGGAGGACAGGAGCCCCAGTTACGGCCATGCCTGTAAGTTCTCTGAGGCAAGCAGGAGCATGTGCCCGACATCTGCTTGTTCAGTGGGGGGTTAAACTAAGCTGTTCTACTTAGGTGGTTTTGTTCTTTATTTTTAAGGATCAGGATCCTCTTAACTTTGTGGTGGTTTAAGTAGAAGATATTAGCAGTATACAGGCTTGGCCCTGGAGTCTGCACAAGCTGAAATTGTGCCTGGTACTAGTGTCGTTGCAGAAGTGGAAAGGCCCTGTGAGGTCTATTTAGGTAAGCACCCAAGGAAGGGAACCACCCCCCTCCCTTCCTCCTAAGGCTTAATCAATTAATCCATTTTACAGACTTTTTTTTTTGCAAAAGGAGCCAGGTGGCTTCACTCCCAGTCCCTTTACTTTGATCATTAAATAATATGTCTCTCCTGACATACAAATCGCATACAAGTACCCTGTGCTAGGCAAGCCAAATGGATCAATGGAGTTGTGTGTTTTCTTAAAGTCCCTGTTAAGTTGTGAAATAAAATATAGCGCGCTCTCTCTATATATTATCCTTCACTGAGATCATTGGACTTTGACTGGTTTGGTTTCTGTAATGACTCCTGCCTTCCTCACACTTTTGCCACTCTAACACAGACTACCAGGAAGTACCATGACTGCTTTTTAAACTTTACATGCAAAACTTTTTCTGAGTCCATTATTTAATGGATATATATACAGCAGTGAAACATTGCATCCATTTATCTAGACATGAAAATATGTTATTTGGACACTTCACCCTAACACTGAGATATTCAAGTGAGCCCAATATTGTCTGTCAATTAAGTTCTTAATCTCTTTTCTCTGTTAGCTTTACCTTTGCCAGGAAAAAAGAAAATTACGAGTTAAACTTGAAACTGCTTTCTACTGTCTGCCTCTTGTCCCCAGAAAGGGAATGCAGTGTTAGTAAAGCAGATCATAGATAATACCCTACAAACAAAATACGGGGGGCTCTACATTGTTCAGTAATCAGACTTATTCATTTGCCAGATAGTAATTTCTATGAAAAACAGTGCTGGCGTAAGGTGCTTGATACAGCATGTCGTTTTATCTCTGTGTATATTAAATTTCCTACAGACAGGTGAAGTGATCTGAGTGAGATTAGTTTATGGTCTAAATTGGTTAAATAAAGCAGCAGAAATGACAGAAGTGCTTTTGTGATGGTGATGATGGCTGGTTTAAATTTGGGACCAAAGCTAGGCCCATACTAAGAAAGTGCTTAATTATTATTATGAAAGAAAGTAATTGAAAATGATAGCTTTTCTGATGTGCCAAAGGTAATTAAATTAGATTCAAGTATGCTTTCTGGCGCGTTAAGGAACATTTTGCTAGCTTAGAGCACGGCAGATGGCTACCTGTTACTACCTTTGCATATGTGGTTTTTTGACCATAAATACTGAGAGAATAGAAATAGTAGAAATGAATACATTTCAACAGCTAGACCTCTTGAAATTGTGCTCATCCAAATGCTCCTTTCTTTGGGTTCTCCTGTGTTAAAACCATCACATTCCACTTTAGCTACCACCTACCCTTTTCTCTCTCTGATACCTACCTACCCACTTTTGATTGCTTACATCTTCTAAAGCAAATACCCCCTTTACGCAATTTAGCACCAGTGTATCTGCTTAAAAACAGCACACTGTAAACACAGAAAGCTTTTCCTGCAACACATGATTTGCACAGCCCCACCCCCTGGACAAGAGGAAATGGCCTCAAGTTGTGCCAAGGAAGTTCTGGTCGGATATTAGGAAAAACTTATTTACGGAAAGAGTACTAAAGTGTTAGAAAAGGCTGCCCAGGGAACTGGTGGAGTCCCTGTCCCTGGCAGTGCTCAGGAAACGTGTCGATAAGGCATTTAGGGACGTAGTTTTGCAGCCATGGTGAGGATGGGTTTACATCGGTGGGGTTTACTCAATGACCTTGTCTTTCCCACCTGTAATGATTCTGTGATTGCACACGGCCCTTCCCCACTGTACAAGGTACTGCTCTTTGCACATCATCCACCTCCATTGCACAGAGCCCTGCCCCATTGCACATGGCACCACCCTTTGCACACTGACCAGCCTCATTGCACACGACCCCACTTTTTGCATGTGACTCCACCCTACTGCACATGGCCCCACCCTTTGCACTCAGCCTCACCTTTTTGCACATGGTCCTGACCCACAGCTTAAGAGTCCTCTAGTGGTGCCAGGGAGGTTCAGGTTGGACAGTAGGAAAAATTTCTTTTTGGAAAGATTGGTGAAGTGTTGGAACAGGCTGCCCAGAGAAGTGGTGGGCTCACCATCCCTGGCAGTGCTCAAGAAACATGTAGGTGAGACACTTAGGGACGTGGTTTAGCAGCCATGGAGGTGAGGAGCTCGTGGTTGGACTTCATGATCTTGAAGGTCTTTCCCAACTGTAACGATTTTATTATTGCACATAGCCCCACCTGCCCCATTGTCCATGGCCCCACCCTTTGCAGACAGCACCACCCCCATTGCATGTGGCCCCACTTTTTGCACACGGCCCTGACACTTCATACAGCACCACCCTTTGCACATGGCCCCATCTCACATTGCACAGAGCTCTGCTCCGTTGCACACGGCCTCTCTTTGCATGCTGACCAGCCTCATTGCACGTGGTTCCACCCCACTGCGCATGGCCCTACCCCATTGCACACAGCCCACCTTTTGCACATGGCCCCGTCCCACAGAACAAGAGGAGCTGTGCTCAAGCTGTCCTGAGGAGGTTCGGATTGAATATTAGGAAAAGCTTCTTTATGGAAAGAGTGGTCAAGTGTTGGCACAGGCTGCCCACGGAAGTGGTGGAGTTGCCATCCCTGGCAGTGCTTGAGAAACGTGTAGGTGAGATACTTAAGGACACAATTCAGCAGCCATGGTGGTGATGGGCTTAAGGTTGAACTTAATGATCTCGAAGGTCTTCCCCAGCAGTAATGATTCTACAGTTTTGGTAAAGGGCTATGAAGTGCTCTCCGAGGCAACGCAGACCTTTGCAAATGCTCCACTGAAGAGTAATGTAATAGCTCTGCATTGAGATCTTTGCAAAATCAATAGACTATCTGGTCCTCTGCGGATATTGTTGGCTTATTTTTTCAAATGAAGTTCATTTAGTGCTTTAAAAATGACATTTCTTATTTATTTAGGACCAATAATACCAATTAAGGAAGTTCGCATGCTAGCAGCAGCTACATAAGCAAAAATAGCTCTGTGCTGTGAAGTATTATTGCTTCTGTGGTAATTTTCTGTGCAGAATTATAATTCATATTTATCATAATTAGGGTCTTACCTAAGCCCTAAAAATATCTAGAAATAAGATGACGCTTTAACTCATTATTTTTTTGCTACATGTTTGATGTAAAATGAGAGAGAATTTCTCATCTAGGTTATTCAATTTGTAAGCAAGTACTTGTTTTGGGGAAACAACCTGAGGATTGGTGGGCTTTGAAAAGGAACTTAAACCTCGTTTGTCCCTGCAGCTAGAACTTGCATGCTGTACCAAAAGCCTGACATAAAGATCTGTGGCTGCTAGGTGACCTTTTTTTTTTTTTTCTCTCTCTCTCTCTCTTTTTTTTTTTTCCTCACGTGAAATAGATATAATGTTTTACAGTTTGCTTTCCTCTGCATATTTTCATATCAGCAAATGGAATTTCACTTATTTTCACTTATTCACAATTTCAGTATGTGGCCTGAGAAAGAATGAATATCTCTGAGGTCTCAAAACATTTCAAACAAAATACAGAACCTTAGTACTGTGTGATGTAAATTATTTGATTGAATTGTGAAAACCTGCTAAGCAAACTGGACCTTTCATCAAGCATGAGATCCCTATAAGAATTAAGGAAAGTTTTTCTCTTTAAGTAGCCAAAAATTAAAGGGAGTATCCACATATGCAGAAAAGATACTGTAAAAAGATATACTGCAAAAATAACGTAAAAAAACAAGTTTTTTTGAGATCGAATTCGTATACTGTGGGAAGGGAATGGAAATATGGCAAATGCCTAACCTTGTTGAAAGTCTAACCTTCGACAAGTTGGTACGATCTCGATGGGTGCCTCTTTTCTTTTCCAAAAATCTTTAAGTAAGATCTTGTCCATCACCTCTGTATTCTGATTAGTGTATATTTCTGTGATAAGCAGTTATCAATACACTAAGAATGAATTAATGTAGGTCTGTGCTAGATGTGATAGGTTGTTAAATGATGGAACCTCTTGAACTGTTCCCCAAGAGCTGGGAGGATGGGGTGCTTTCATGTACTTTCACTCTGGATATGCAATCCTGCCTCCTTGCCTTCCCACCATGTAGCCAAGTAACACCTGCAGCTCAGTACTGAGCTTCAGCTGTGTTGGCAGATTATTGGGAGCCTGCAGTTGATAAAGGAGAAGAGTAATAGCAATCATGCAGTGGTGACTGAGTGAATGAAGGGCGCAATTATGTATAAAAAGGAGGCAAATAATAGCAAGAGAATTAGGAAGTAGTGGAACATTTGGCCTGCAGAGCTACCCTGTCAGTTTTTCTAGTTGGAGAAAAGCTAGTTGGGGAGATGAATGTTTGGAGGGGATTTACTGTAAGTGAGGGAGGCCGCAAAGGAGGCGCGCTCCATGCTGTACCTGTGAGACTGATTAGTGTTGTCTGTACATACGTAGACATTCATATAGTTACGATTGTCAAAGATGAAAAAGATTTGCTTGGAGCTCATACCTGCTGATTCAGCTGTGACACAACCAGAGAAAAGCAGGGCAGGAGGTTTCTCCTGTGTGTTTAACTCCTCTATTATACATCCACCATCTGCTAGTTTCTTGTGTTTCATGTGAAGACAAAGTTTTGTGCTGGTACCCTCAGTATTTTGTGGGTTTGCTGTTTTTCTTTGGGTAAGCTGATGCTTTTTGCATATTTCATATAATGTGTTTCTAGAACCTGCCAGACATGTATAAAAAAGCTACAGTTATAGGAAGGTATTTAGACTCAGTTTTCTGGGTTAACATGCTTGTTTATTCATTCAGACAGTTCTTCAAGAAGTACCATCCTGAGTGTCTCTCATGAGCCTGTGAAATTCTATTATTTTGTCTTTCCTTCTTGCAATCACTCAGTACTTCAAACTGGACCCAAAATAGTTATTTCACTAACTGTAACAGAGTGCAGTTATTAGTACAAGCTCAGATGATGTTGGTTGAGAAAATAAGCTTTCAAGTTTTTCAAGTGTAATTTCAATCTAGTATATTTTTCTGAACATTCAAGCTAAAGTGTTCGTGTTTGAAATAGAAGTAGCGAGGAAAGTATTTCTTCATAGCACTTAAGAATAACTTACTGGTACAGTAACACTTGCAGCAAACTGGAAATGAAGGAAAGCATTCTTTTACATTTCACTGCTTGAAAGGCCTGTATTTTAGTAGTTGCCTTTTATGACAGAAATGTACCTTTTAATTCAGTTTAAGTAAACAACATGAATGTTTTTTCCTGACTAGTTGTCATTAATTTGTGATAAGTGTAGCTATGTTTTAGATGATGGATAGGTTCCTTGCTGGGCTAATCAATAAAAAAACCCCTACTTGCTAAACTAAAAAGTAATTATGTGGAGGCAGAATATGGAAGGGAAATAAAGCAAAACTGTTAGCTAGGAAGCTGTTTGAAGATTAAACCTTCAGATTAAACATTCATGAATAAGTTATCAAAGGCCTTATCGAATGGCTAAACTTTAGAAAACGCTTGACAACACCTCTCTGTCTCTTTCCTTGTCTGTCTAAAGCGCATACCTTATTACAAGTGCAAAAAGGCTTTCTTGTTTAAGAGAAAGCACTTAGTTTAAAAAATATTTTGACTTTCTCCAGAAATGATTTCTGTCATTTACTGATACTTTTCATTTTTGAGACCAAACGCCTGGCACATTTTCAGATGTGAGGCATGGGGTTTTTGGTTTTCTTTTAACATTTGTTTTTTACACACCTTTATGAAATAGAAGGTGACTTTTGTGTGTTATATCACAAGCTTCATTCACTTTGTTTTTTATGAGGTCATTGTAAACAATTATTTTTCCTGCGTTCCTCTGGTCTCTTAACTCTTCTAAGATTTTTTTATAAATCAATTATAAATCTTCGTGTTACTGGGTAGTTAAAAATGCAGCGGATTTCAGTAAAATTTTCATGGACCACCTGAAGAGAGCTGCACCAGTAGGTGACATATAATCTAAAATATGTTTGTTTGTCAAGACAAGTGTTGTGGATTGATAGTGATTCTTGTTCTACAAGTGTGTGTGCATGCACACATGCACGGAAGCTGCAGCTCTGCAGTCTGGTGCAGACCTGTCCAGTGCTGGGGGACAGCACTCTTGCTCCAAGCACTCAGCATAGCAGAGCTGTGGGTAATGTCTTGCCTCCAATGTGAGTAGAGTCTCTGCTTCTCAGGCTGCAGTGTCTACAAAGTATCAGACATCTATGAACGTCATTGCCCTGTGCCCTGGGGCTATTGTTTTAGCTATTTATTGCTTTCTGCATGATATTTTTGGCAGAGTTGCAAAGCCTCAGGCCAATCTCTTTGACTTCATCACTCCCTGAGGCTAATTAGTGGTTGCTGGTGCAATTTCTGTCACCCTCCGGCCTCCAGCCAAGGAGTTTTAGAAGAAATGTTACCTTTACTATCTAGCAGACCTTTGATTAATCTAGTCAGTTTGATATGGACACGTTTAGTCAGCTCTCACTTGTCTAGGCTGTTGCTGGATGGGTTACACTTGGTGATAATAGATATGTTATGGAAATGAGAGGTCTGCGTGGAATATTAGGCAGATGGGCTATTAGCAAGCCCCAGGAAGGTGGTGGCTATGGTCACATATTTGGTGATCTATTTGGTCATGATCTGAACACCTCGTGCCTGCATATTCTTTCCTTATGTAAATATGAAGAAACATTTGTACCTAGTCCCACCAAAACCTAGGCTTTTCTTCGAGATCTGCGGTGATTTAGGAAAAAAACATAGAGTTATTTGGCCTTTTTGCAGCATGTACTTCTGTAGTAGGTACCAGAAATCCTGCAGCTTATATGCAGGAAAACATGCTGTTGTATTTATGAAAGCTTTGCTAGAATAACGATAAGTTCAGAAGGGCCAGGTTCAGGATTTACAAGGAAGCTCTCAAAGTTTTGCAGCAAAAGACTTAGGCCTGCAGATTTGTTTTTCTGTGCAGTAATGTGTTAAGGGAAGAAAGAAAATACAACCTTATTGATTTTAGTGGGGCTTGGAAGTCTGGATCCAGCTCCTGTAATCCCTGTGTCTGTAAGTATGCATGAATGTTTCCCACAACTTCCTTTGAGATGCTGAGGAGGCAAATTGCAGAAGAGAAGCTCTAGATTGTCTTAACCGCACATCCTGTGCATGAGCAGGACCTGATGTTGTTTCCATGGAACGTGTCCTGCACCTGTGCCATGATAGCCTGGGAGCTGGAGCTGGAGTAATGCAGTGGGTTGAGTGGTGGTAGATCAGGGCAGCATTAGTGAGGCAGCATGTCTGAATGCCGTGCAGCACTTTCGTGCGCTTATCCTTCAGTTTAAAGATACTTACGCAAGTTCTTTTCAGTACTGAAAAGTTTTGAAAGGAAGAAAGGTTTTGTGTCATCTCCAGGGACCATATTGACTCCATGTATGTGGCTCTCATGCAGTGAAAGATTTCATAGAATTGAAGCATAATACTCCCAGCATGACTCACTAATGCTGTTGCTGAGTGGCTGGGGTCCAACCATGATTCTTGCATTTCTTGAATGTTGCTACTACATCAATTTCGCAGGACATTTAGTCCAAACACTGGGTGGTTGACAGACAGGTCCGTGTTTACCCTGCCACATTGCTCAGACACTAATGCTGTCAGTGGTGAAACTGCATAGCATGGATTCAAAACAGACTATACGTGATAGCAGGTGTTCCATTACTCACTGTCTGATAACCCTTTTCTTGCCTCAACCCCGGTTGCCCAATACAATGTAGCATACCAGGCTGCTAAACCTGTTACTGAATCTGTCTGAGACACTCCGATAATGCTCTGTAGATAACATGAGAAAATCTGGTGAGACTTGTTACTAGATCTTTAAAAGATCCATGAAGATACTGTGATTTGCAGACTCTGTGATCTGCTTTGCTGAAGGTGGATTTGACCCATGGAGCGGCAGATGAAGAACTAGTAGCAGTTCAATTTTTTATTTTTTAACAGTAATTTGGTTGAAGCCCTTTGCTTGCAAGTTGTTTACATGCATTACACTTAAAAGCATCATCCAGACTTCAGAGTTGTCACATCTATCTCATTCAGAGAGACCCTAGAGATGTTTTGCAACCAACGCAAAATCAGCTAATGCTGATGGATGGGTCTGTAAATGTTTCCCTCACAAGACACTGTGGCTCAGTATACGCTGACAACTATGTTTCACAAATAGTCCGTAAAGGTTTCTTGCAACCACTCATATGTGTGTCCGTGGCTCTGCACTCTTAAGGCCCTTTGCAGAGGCAGAGGGAACAGTCTGTTGTCTCATTGTGAGCCTCTTTTAAGTGATTTTGGTGCTTGGTAGTGTGTCCCTCTGAGCAGAGTATTTCCAAAATAAAGGCAAGGTCTTCTGCACTAACCTTCAACATAGCTACTTCAAAGCCATATTTGTGGAAATCTTTATATTTATTTCTACCAAGTAATTGGTATACCATGATTTTAGTTCATTTGCTTGTTAGATGATTGCATCCATTTTTTTTCCCTGTAAGAAAGCATGTCTCCCTTTCCTTTGCATACATGTAGTTAATGTTCAATAAGGGTCTGGTATGATGTCAATATTTATGAAGTGTCCATAGTCAGAAATACCTTAAATGCTTTTTGGTTGTAGGGTAGGGGAGCAGAGAGGGCTTTCTTTCTTGCTCTTCCTTCAGCACTGATTTCTAGGAAAATCCAGCACTGGCTGTTTTTTCCGTTTTGTGAGCCAGGCAAGATGATGTACATTTCAAGCAGATACTTAGTATTTGCAATCTTTTCACTGTATGGAATATTTGAAAACTTTATTCAAAGATTGTAAGTTCAAACATGGAAAATGGTTGCTTATATTTTATTTGTGGTTTCAAAGGTATAAGATCTTCTTAGTATTGAGCTAAGTAGTGTGAGCCTTGGGAAAACCCCATGGGTCACGCTGTGTTTCTGCAGTGCCTGCATATCGGCAGAGTTTCAGGAGAAGCCCAAAAGGCTTCTCTGCAGATGTAAATGCATCTGAAAACTGCTGCTGAGGATGACTTCAGTCTGTTGCAAAAATCTACGGTCATTGAAATAAGCGGTTCTGGGTATGGGGTGGGATCCCATGAAGAGACCTATTAAATTTAGGTGCCTACCTACTGGCATGCTAATGTTGATGTCTGGTAGGGAAGGCTTGCATTTATTACATCTATACACTGTACTAGTCTGGCAGCCTGGTGAGCACCTGTTCACGATAAAGTGCTGGCAGGGTGCACAATGCAAATTGCTATATAATGTTACCCGGGAAGGAGGCTCTCGAAGCACGTTACAGTGCTTTGAAACTGGCAGTGTCTCCTGCCATCCCAGCTTGCTTCCAAGAAAGAAAAATACCTTTGATACCTTTCTTTCCAGAGAGAGAGTGTGCCTGGATATAAAATTCATTACTTGAGGCAATATGAAGCTGAAACAGCCTTGTAACTGTGCCATCTTGCCCATCTATGCCCAGCTGCTGATGGCTTTATATCTCATTTCTTCAGATAAGAATAAAATATCTTTTCATCCATCATTCTTATTTTTTCATCCATATATCTCAACTGCTTTGCAGAACAAATTATAATAGACTGTACTAAATATGTGTGTGTTATATAGTGTTATGAAGTTTAGGGCTTGCATTGCAGGAAGAAATGGGAGGAGGAGGGAAGTATGTCTCTTATTCTGTGCATCTCATTGGAAAAACCTTTTATTTAATAGGTTGGAGGGGATTAGGTGTTACTGAGTGGCCCATATATAGCCCTGTATTTTCATTTCCTTACTCTTATTTCGAAATTTCGAAATTGACACTCAGTGAAGAAAATGCCTTGCCTGTAGATTGTTTTAGAGAAGCATTAGGTAAAGTCAAGGAGAGTGCCAGGTTTATCAGAGAGAGACCTTCTGAAACAAACACCACCACCTCTTTCTGTCTTTTGTCTTTGTAACTTTTCATTTTTAGAGGAAAGTTTGTTTATGTCTTTTGAAGCCTTGGAAGAAACAAAACAATAGCATTTTTGTGAATGCATGAATAATAAAAATCATTGTTTGGTTAAAGGGTGCTAGTTGCGTTTACTGATTGCTCCATATGTGAATGAACAGTCTTTCTTTGACTATTGTAATAATGAGAACAGGGAAATCTGCTGAACAAATTAAGCATTGAAGTCTATGGAAAAAAAAAGCTGAAGAATAAATCTGGACTTTTTCTGTTTGGAATGACATTTCTGCAGGCAATCAAGAGCCAAAATGCACAGAACTTTTCTCCTTCTACCTCTCCCCTGCCAAATGATTTTTAATAGGTAATAGCTACATTACTCAAGATGTCTCTGTCAAAGTACTGCTTCAGCAGAGAATTGAGAGAGCTGCAAGAGCACTAAGGTGAATGGGCTGCTCCTACTGACCCTCTAAATAAGCCTGTTGCAGGTTATTTCTCTTTCCAACTCATCCAAAAATGCTTGATCCTCATACACCATTGATTTTGACATACCTTTAAATACTAGAAGTTTTTCCTTTCTGTCTGATTTTATTATGAAGCAATTTTAATGACACACATCTGATACTACAGCAGTACCTAAGTGGATGTGCTGTCCATAGGAGTAATGCCATCTTCCATAACCACTTAGTCTAGAGGACGTGTGCTGCTCAGATGTCAAATGGCTGAAATATATTGCCTTTCAGTGTTCTCATGACATTGGCTGAATCAAACGTGCTATCTGATTCAATGACGCTTGCTTACATGGCAGAGACTTGAGAAACATATTCTTTGTTCATATATTTTGCTTTTTTTGTGATTATTTTTAAGTGTTACCTTGTGTAGCTTCAGTTGTTTGCTCTCACCAACATGTCATGTAAGTACATCAGTGAGGTGTTGCAAACAACAACATTAAGAATCCGTTTTTTTCCTAAAATTCTTAATGTGCTGTCCTGAAATTAGTGAGCTTTGTAATAATTGCTCCACTGTCTGTCCTCTGTGTGTGTGTGTGTGTGTGTGTGTGTGTGTGTGTGTGTGTGACATATGAGGAGCTCAAAGACTTTCAGATTTTGCATTATGTGATCTGTTTGTGTGCTTATATGCATGCATGTGCTCTCTGGCATTTTCTGCTTTTTGGTTGTAGTTGAAAGGCCAGAGTAAGCAGGAGGTTTTGCGGTGTCTTCTAAGCTTGGATAGGCTTTTGCTGATTGCATGAATATCCCTTTAATTAGGACTGGTATTATTGTCTTAATTCAGAAGTGACGTTTACTCTTTGGTGTTTAGCAGATGATTCTGACCTTGTGTTATCATCCGTGGAGTATTGCCAGGCTTTAGCATGCTTGTAGCTTATTGAGGGTAGGGAGCTGGTCTATGCATTTATTACATCCAAGAGAAATTATTCCAGGACCCTGATGTCTGGCTTGCCCAATAAGTTTATGTGCAAACTCTAACTTGTTCCGAACACTGTTGCCAAGTTAGTATTTTGTTCAGGAACGTATGAGTTCATATCTCTGAGTTTGGTACCTAAGTAAGGCTATTGATTTGCACCCTGTCCCAAGAGCTCTGACTGCACACAGCTGTTTTTGTGGAGAGACCAGAAGAGTACTGGCGCCACGTTCAACAGGTCTGTGGCCCTTACTGGGACACTGCTGCAATGCTGGTAGGAGAATGATCAGCCTTCTTAGTCCGTAACTTTTTTATTCAGGGATACAATCCTTGAAGTTTAAATTAAGCTTTAAAAATAAGACATTTTTATTAAAGCTTCACCTTGTTGGGGATTATGAATATAACTTCCCATTATATTACAACTACAACTTTTTTTCCCGCCTGTAGTAAAATACATCACATAAATTTATAAGTGCTAGTGCTTAACTGCCTGTAAAATCTGCTTTGAGATTTTTTTTTTTTTTTTTTAAGCACAGCATTGTTTAGCCTAGAGCTTTCAACATTCAATTCTGTTGAGGCGATGTGAAGTTATACTATTTCACAAAGTGAAAGGTGATTGTAAAATGTGGATTATTCCATTTGTGACATGTTTTGTGTTGCATCTGATCGGTTAATATTATAGCTCTTGTTCAAGTACCTGTATAAAGAACAGTGTTTCAGCTCCTGATGTGATACTCAGGGCCAGGTTTTCAGGAACTTACCAAATACTTTCCTTCAGTATCCATCGAGTACTGAATATGCCAGTTTCCTGGCCATGTTAGTGGTGCTTGTCTATAAAGTCTGAATAATGATTGTGCTTTTAAGTATGATTAAGCTGTAGTTTTGCAACACTTTGCAAATGGGAGTCCAAAGTAGGTTACCCTTTTCAGTTAGAGGAGTTTTTCATAACTGGCTTACATGCTTGTGCACTCTTATGTATGGACACAATTGGAAAGCTATGCTGTTACCTTAGGGAATCTGATTAATTTGAGTGGCTGGCATACCAGCCTCATTAGCTTTGACTGTTCGCTTGTGGCTGAGTAAGTAGGTATGTAAAAACATTGCTATTATCTTTAGTTCACTCTCTGAAATTATTGTGAATAAAGTTTGCAGCTAAGTCCTCATGCATAGGAAATATCAGGTTATAAATAACCGTTGAAACTTTTTTAATGTAGTTTGCTTGACCTGCACTCTATGAGAAGTGTATTTATCTCATGTTTGCCTACATTTTGGTGAGAATCTTGAAATCTTATTTACACACTAGTATGTGTAAATTATTATGTGGTAGAGGACAGAAAACATTGTAGTTCATTAGAAAGAATGTCTGTTAGTTTGTTTTTCTCCAAAACTGAGCCAAATCTCAAGGTAGTTGCTTTTTATTTAGCTTCTGCCCAAGAAGTGCCATAGCTTCAGGAAAGATTTGCCCTCAGTCAGAGCTGATAAGGCCCTCTGGATCTGCCTTTCACTAGAAAGCTCTTTGGTGTGTATACTCTTGGGGTATATTTGTGTGTCTGGCTGGCTAAGACAACTGATCAATTCCATGTGCTTTGCTAGAGATGGATTTTTGTTTCTTATTTGTACTGCTAGTCTGTTGTCTTTGTAAGGGTAAAGAATGATCTGTATAAAACAATATGGACAGCCATTAGATTTGTGGAGTCTTTATTATGTCACGAGAAAGACCTTGATAAAATAAAAGGGCACAGGTTCCACCTGTGAAAGGCAATAATAGAGAGGATTAAGTTCTTTTAAGTTCAGCATGGGGTTACAGTTGGCTGACAGTGTTACAGCACTGGATGGTTTCCAACCTACTGAAGATACAGCTGGTTGCAGAGAAGCAGCTGAAAGCTTCCATTCTGCTGAGCTACTTTTTGCAAGCTCCCTAAGCAATGGGGCATTTAGTAAGCCTTACATTTTATTAGTATTTTTAAAAATATTTTAAGAATAATTGGAAACATATGAAATAAATTATGCAGGTCACTGTAATATAATAGCCATCTTTTGATTCTTTAATCTTATTTTTAGCCTGATCTATTACAACTTTATTCAGATGTTGTCTTAATTTATGGAAGAGGCATTTACAGTAAGAATAGTCTAAGTCCTAGTTGCTCTGGCATGCATCGGCTTGTTGTTGTTGTTATAGATATGTAGTGCACTTGCATCTTGGCCCAGAGTCATATGTGGTGAGTCAAAGACACCTTGCTAGATTTCATGAGGGGAAACTCACAAGACTATTAAGAAAATGGGATGTGCCGAATACATGTAGCACTTTGAAGACTAGATTTTGTGCTATTTCTTGCGAAGAAATTTGTTGTTGGAGTAGTTGAGAATAAGGAGCAGAGTATGTAATGAAGACATTTTACTGCTATCTACTGCTTAGGAGTCCACAGCCACCGTCACTGCAAAGGTTCTTGGGCAGCCAAAAAGAAATAACTTCCTCTTTGTTTTTTGTGCTTTTAAAGTTCTGTCCCTCTGGTGTTAATCCAGGCAATGTATTTTAAAGCATAAATGTCTAGTTTGCTTGTTTTTCTTCTTTGTATATGAATTGAACATTACTAGAGAAGATGCTATTATAGATTATCCAGAAAACAAACATTTAACTTTTTAAAGGAGGGAGTCCTGGAGCTACTTTTACTTACTTATTGTGCTTGTAACTAGCCATTTTATTATAGTTTTGGTAATGTTATGCAATAGAAATGTGCTGAACCTTTTAAAGCTACTGATTATTTTTTGTAATTAGAATTAAGTTCTGCAGCTGTCACTAAGCTCCTCATCAAGTGACATATTTATTATGTTAGAAATGAGAGGAGGCACGTGAGTAAGACTTCGAAAGGAATACATTCTGCTCAGGGTAGGGTTTTACGTTTAAATGGGTGATCAGCATGTGTGGATTAGACTGAGACTATTGCGGTACCCATGTGCCTGACTGGCTATGTGCTGGCTTTAATCCCATCGTATTGTGTTTCATTGTCTCCCAGTGCACCACTGTCACAACTGAAATGAAAACCCTCTAAATTCAGTGAACGCTTTAATCTGTCATCGTAATCACAAAAGTTGTGTCAATCATGGTTTAGAAGTTAAGAACGCAGATCAAATCTGTAGTAAGAGGAGACACCTGGGCTCCACAATGTAAATGGAGATAATTTAGGATGTTAAATATTTGATTCACTTGCATTTCATCGCCTTAACTGAATATGTTGATGATGTTGTTTGATATCTTTTAAAATCCTGAGGTTATTGTTTTGGGCTTTCATAGTTCTGACCCTCTTGTGTTAATCCAGGCAAAACATTCTAAAGCGTATGTGTTCAGTTTGCTCACTTTCTCTTTTTGTATGTGAATTGAAAATTAGCAAATGAGATGCTTTTATAGAGTATTCAGAAGAAACTGGCATTTGGTTTTGGAGAGTATCAACTTCACTGCCATCACAGGAGAAAATTTTTAGACTAAAACAAAGTTCATGTGAAAATTTCACAGTGGAAATTGTACTTGTTTGGGTCTGTATTTTGGATTTTAGGCTTACTGTTGAAATGACAAGGAAGATTAGAAAACATAGAAAAAAAATATTAGCTTGTAAATTCGTTAAGTTAGACCTCTGCTGACTTCAGGGACATGGAAATGGAAAGTGGATCGTAGTCACTTAAATTTGTATTAAGCTCAGCTGCAGCTTGTAAACAAGTAAAATATACCTAAAATGATATATTTTATACCCTCTTAATGAAAACTAGGTCTACAGTGCTAGTACTCAGAGATAAGAAAGGTGGATTAAACCTATTTTAAAAGATGCATTTTCTAGAAATGACTCTTTTTATGTTTATGATCACTGAACCATGGGAAAATGGACCATCAGACTTCAGAGTGCTTTGTGATGTTTTGATGATAGGTCTTTTAAAAATAACTCTGAAATTTTCAGAAACACTTTTGTTAGTCTAAATCCATATTATTTGAAGATTGTAGCAAAGATCTCAAGCTTTGATGAGTACTTAGGGTAGCATAAACCCGTACTGTCACTGATCTTTAGGTACTTTTACTACTATCAGGGAAAGCAACATTACTGACTGGGATAGGTGTTAGGAGTAGGTGAGATGCCAAGTTGGTGACATACTGCTGCTAGCAGGACATCTCTCTTGCCATTGTGAGACTCTATTTCTAGCTCCTTATTTTTTCTGTCGAAACAGTAGGCTTTTGGTGTTTCTTTTTAAAGAAGGCCAGCTGTTAAGAACTGAAAACTAAAGGAGATATATCCTGGCTTTGCTTGTTTGTTGTGGATAAACCCTTGTGTAGCCATGATTTGGAATGAAGGATTGTAATTTAACTTTGGCTGCTCTTTTTATCAGGGTTATGACCTTTTGCTATTGCTATGCAGGAGAAGAAAAACACTCCATTTTCACAAAATGATAAACCTTTGAAAAAATCATATTTTTCATATACTCAGTAGAGCACATGCTCACAGTAAGGTGAGCTATAGTGACTGCTGAAATGCAAAACCAGCAGTCTGTGCAATAGCTTCGCAGATAACACGCAGATAACAGAGGAGATGTTCAAGCACATATATAACTCTGTAATAGGTATGTGGTGCTTGAACAGGACTTTTCTCCAGCTGATGCACCAGCTGCCCTTATCCTGTGCCTGGGAGCTGAGAGTGATGTAGCCAGCAAGTAGAAAGGATAAAGAAATGAAAAATTGGACAGATGAAGTGCAGGGAACCCTCAGAGGAAGTAATGACCAGTCTCCTCTACATATGCAAGACCATGTGTTTACAAGAAAAATCACTAAGACTGAGTATAATTGGATGCAAGTAATTAAATAAATAAATAAATATGACAGCTTTTTCAGGGTGATGGTGGTGTTATTACATGTATGATGCATTTTTCAAAGAGTAGAACCTACCATCTACTGGGTGTGGGGATGCTGTGACCAACACTCAAGTCCTCACTTCTCAGCCACATTACTGGAAAGACTGCAGTCCTGCTCTGTCCTGGTCTATGAACTGAGCTACTGTATACCCACTAGAAAAAGGCCAATTCTTTCATGGGGACCAAGGCAAACTCTCTGTTTCAAGGTTTTGCTTGTCTAAAGCACTGCATTTGAGAAAGATGCTGTATTTTCCACTGTTACCATGTCGTTGTTACTTGCTGTTTTTCTGATGGCAAAACTTTGTACTGAAGTATGAAGTGGCTTTCTCAAGACAGATGCAATAATTAGTTTTTAGTTCTTAATTCTGAAGCCTTTGCTTCTATACAACTGGAATTTTACTATATTATCTCTCAACCATGCAGTGTGGCTGAATGTCCTTGGGAAGAGTCTGAATATGTTCCTAAAGGACATATAAATCTAATTGAGGCCAAAGAAGAAGAATCTAATTCTAATAACTTCTTATTTCATCAACATGAATATTTGAAAATGTTAAATGAAGATTGAATAGTTTTTCCTCTATATAGCAGAGGCTTTTTGTATCAGAAGGGCAGCTATTGGTATGGCATGATGATAATGCAATAGAATGACAAGTTGAAATGATTGGAAGACTTTAATACCTAGCTAGTATAGAATAGATACCCCTGCATACTTCAGCTGTCCTTCAGCAATATTTGTCAGCCAGGTGATAGCATCTATGTCTGTGGTTGCAAATAAGACCATGTGTGCATGCAGTGTTATATGTTCATTAAAATAATTCAGTGGCCTCACCACTAAAGTTTAGTTTGCAAAACGCAACTGCCATCTTGCAGGTGACAATCACAGGATTCGTTCAGCTCCCTCAGTAGCATCTGGTTTTAGCCATGTGATGCTGGACTAGATGCCTCTAATCAGATGGGGTTTAGTATGTACAGAAACAGTAAAATAAATAAATAAGTCTGACTTAGGTCAGATTTCTCTGCTGTGAATCAGATAGACTGATTTTGGCATTTCCTCAGCAGGTTGCATAATGGCCTCTGACATGTATCCAAGCCCTGCAATGCAATATTTTATGGTGAGCCAGAAAAAAAAAAAAAAAGAGAGATGTAGTGTGTGTGAAACAGTGAATGTTATTTATCCAGCTGAGGCTTGAAGGGAGATTGATAATTTTATGAAGTAGGAAATTCAAACAGGCTGTCCCAGACAGACTGAGGTACAAAGCAGGAGGCTGACATGCCAGTTGGGATGAGTGTGCAGAGTGGGAGGAAAGAAGAGTCCAAGTGTTACATGAACTAAAAAAGCTGAGAAATGAGGGAAAAGGAAAAAGGACAGTGAAGCAGGTTGGCATAGATCCATGCAGTATTTGCGAGTAAGAACATGCTTGACTTTGGAGACAAAAAATCCTCCCCATTCTTCCTTACTTGGGGTGGAACTGATTGCAATGTTATGAGAAGGGGCTATGAATGTGTTTGTCAGATTTCATGGTGGCCAAAAATCCCTCTGATAAGATCTCAGGGTTTCTAGATGTTTCAGTACTGTCTACAGCACTCGGTGAGCATTTCAATAGGAGGAGAGTAGCACAAGAAGGTAGTTAATCATGCGGCATTAATTAGTTGCTGTGGGACTTATGGCATGTAGATTCCCAGAACTGGGTTTTATGCTCAGTTGCTCTGCACTGCTGCCTATGCATGTCTGTGGCCTACAGTATCATTTGGTACTCCTACTCCTTTGGCTGCAAAACAACAAGGTGTTGGTGTGCTGAGGACCTGGTTGCTCCACATGAGCCACGCTGCAGTGGCTCTGCTTCGTGCAGGCCTCTAAGTTGCTTAAGTTTGTCTAGCAGGGGGAACTATGAAATGGACTGAAATAATGGCAGCTGAGTTGCACTAGCACAAAGGGTGATAGAGCTTGAAATGCAAAAGCAGCAGTTATTTTGCCCTGTGATGGTTTGATCAGAAAGAATAGGTTGCGTGCTTTAGCTGGCTGATTTCAGCTGTGTTCTAGGTGCTTTAATCTCATGATTTCAGTGCATTTGTCATAGATTTATGCCTAATGCTCCTGAAGGAAGCATATTGGCTTCAAGCTTGCTCATGACCCAAGTACAGGAGAAATGCAATGACAGATTTTAAAAGTGTTTTTTTTTTTCCTCCTCTCTCTCCCCTCTCCATCTGGGGTATCTGATCTGAAAAATACTCACAGATTTAAAATCAAGATTTATGATCATCTTTACTATTATGCTGGACATGTAGTAAACATAAACAAATTAAGCTTGATGTTTTAATCTGTTAAAGTTGCTTTATACTGTTCTAGCAGCTTGAGGTAGCCTTACAGCCAGCTTAAGTACATAGCTCATTCTCCAGTGTTAAGTTGGCATATTGGCTCCTGCCCTTTAAGCTATGTGATTTTTTTGATAGATGGCAAGGCATATAATGAAGCAACTACAATAATGCTCTGCTTCCCTCCAGTAAAAAAAAAAAAAAAAAAAAAAAAAAGCCTCCAATTTAGCAGGATAAAAATAGGAGATCAGCTGCAGACCTCTGGCACTGCTGTGCACATAGAAGACAAATTTTTAGCAGAGTTTTGGAGTTTATTTTGATTCTGAGTGGGAACTGGGGGAATTGCTTGTAACAGATCTGCTACTGACTCACTACTTTTTACAGCTCGTATTCGAGTTAAAATATCAGGTCTAAAGCTGTTACCCAGGTGAAGTTCAATTTTCTTTTGGTCTGGTACCAGTTCAGCATCAGTCGGTAGGATAGCCAAAACTTTTTCATCATCTAACTAATTAGTGACTTAAGAAATAGTTAACTATGTATTTCTGAATTCTTAAAATCCTTTATTTCTTTCATTTTCAGAATTCCATTTATAGATACAGAAGAACAGTGGCATTAACTTCTTAATGTTTATATGAAAAAAAAATCCTTTCTAAACTTTATATTCATAAATTATATTCATGTATCTTTTCAGATAAATAAGAATGTTTCAAGTATCTTGAAGGTAAAACCAATTAAAAATGAAGAGCAGTTGAATCTTTCAGTATTTTACTTTTAGTCCTTGCTTAGAGGTAAATCTAGTGAGTGTAAGGAAAGAAGTGAGCTTAAGAAAAGAGTATCAAACAGCTACTACGAACTAGATTTTGCTTGTTGCACGGTATGATTAATCTGTATTGAAGTAGCTTTTTCATTAAGATTCCAGTATGTGCTTTATTTTTAAGGTTTATGTTTTTAATATGAAAAGATGTTTAAACCAACTGACTGTTGAATACCCTGTATAAATACAATTGAGGGCGGATATGTCCGGATATGATCTAGAGGGCTTTCTATCCAGAGCAAGAAATTTCAAAGTGTTTATTTTAGCTGCTGTATGGCTTATGCAAGGGAAAATTAATATTTATAGAAAAATATACAAGCTTTAGATAACTGAAAAGCTTTGGAACAACAGATAATGTTAGTAGTCAAGATTTTGAGAGAGCAGGGTATTCAGGAAAACATGAAAGCTCCTCCTTCCTAAACTAGTGATGACCTTAAATGTGCAGGTTAGTGTTTTTGTGACCTTGGAGGAATAAAAGCTTACAAATGCATTGTTTCTTCTTGATTAAGCATTTTAGATAAATATGCACAAATGTGTCTCATTTCACAGGTTCTAAGAGATTTATAAAGGTCACTGCCTAAACAGAGTTTGGAGTGTACAGACTTCAGAAAAGCTTTTAATGAGAGGGAGAAGTGCTTCATGTCTCACAATAATCTCTGAGTACAACTGGTCTGAAGACGCAAAGGTTAGGGCTTGTGTTATGATTACCTTTATGCTGGCATAAATCCAGAGTAATTCTGCTAAATCTGGTGATATGGTTACTTTGGAAAAACAAAAATAAGAAGTTATCAGGTCATTAACACTTAAATGCATTTACATTTCATAATGTCGGAATAACAGCTGAGGAAGGATCAGAGAGTGATATCAGAACACAGAAGTGGACTACAGGCCTTCTGCCATCCCTGTACCCAGCTACTACACCGCCAGTTTAATGCTATGTAGAAATCTGCCTTGCTGGATGAAATTCCTTCTTGTCAGTATACCAGAATAATTTTGTAGTAGTGGCTATAATGCTTTTTAGTGAGTAGGAATCTCAGCAGAAGACTTCGTAGTAGATGCGTGTCTTAGTATATGCACATACCCGTAATGCTGTTAAAGTTTAGAAAAACAATATTCTGCAAAACAGGATGAGAATATTTTCTTGTTACATGTTGGAAAAGGGAGAAAAAAGCTTCATTCAGCCTTTGTTTTCCTGTGAGCCTCTCGTGGGTAATGTAGCTGTCTATTTTACCTTAAACTATGAGTCTTATTCCAGTAACTTCTTATCCCTGCTCAGCCAGTCCCTGAACCTTATTCTTACTGTCACACATGCCCGTTCAGTCACGAGTGTTGCTCATGAATATGTTTCTTTAATGCCCTTATATCTATATACAAATGCAATTCTAAATCTGATCTACAGAAAAAAAAAATACAACTCGCCCTCCTCTTCGTTTTTAGGTCCTCCGGGGAAACGAGGTAAGCGAGGCAGAAGAGGAGAGACTGGTAAGTTTTCAATTTTGTAAGATTAATTCCTGTTTGATGTCTGTGTGTTCTTGTCAGGGTACATACACAGCATGCCTTCATTTCTATTTTCATTACTTGTGTGCTGTGGAAAGAGACTTCTGAAACTTTCCTGGTAGAAATTTGTGATCCTTGGCATATACCTGATGGCCTTTCAGATAGTTGCTAGTCTTGGGTGTCATTAATTGGTAGATGAGCTTCCTAATGATAATGTCTGTAGACTACTCTGTATGAGGGTAATTCTTGTTTGTTAGAAAGCAAATAAAACTATTTTTTTTTGGAGTTAAGAAAAACAGCAATGGTTCTTGTAGTAGTATGTTTGCTGTTGCGAGAAAGTAATTGAGTATGGAGCTTGAAATTTCATTTGAGACAACATTGAGATGTGAGCTCCTTTTCCTGTTGACATTGACAAGAATCAGAACTGTTTATTACTTTGTGGGTTTGACTCTTTTATAAAGGTGAACTTTCTAGAAGTAATGCAGGAGAACATGAGCATTTTTAATATTCTTGCTTGTCACTTGTTTAATGTTCTAGCTATGGGAAACCCCTAATCAACTTGAGACTTGAAAATCTACTATTTAGCATTTCTTATCTGTGTAAATCATAATTTTATTTGGCCTTTAAAAACTATATGCTGGTTTTCCTGCATCACAAAACTCAAACCAAGCCTTGCCAGAGGTTTATATTAATCATCTTGCTGTTTCCATTCAATGCTGGCTTAGTATTTTTTGCAGAAAAACATACCAAGGAATTGAAGGAAACTCAAGTTAAAGATTGCCTTACAAATCAGCTGGGCAGTTACTTTGTAGTACTCTTGTTGATTCGTTTTAAATCTCAGATAAACACATACTAAACTATTAATAAAGGAAATTGATCTCTTTAAAAACAGGCCTGCACCTTAAAAGAGGATTTAAGAATGTTTACCAGTATAAAGAAATCGGTTTAGTTACTGGACAATAAAATTACACTGTTAAAAAAAAAGGCTGTGAATATCAAAAGCACTCTCAATGTACAGCTGTTGCTGTTTTATACCTCTTTTGCACTTCAGTTCATTCAGAAATTAGAGGCATGAAAGCTAATGAAAAGTCATTGATTTGGGAGCTGCAGCTGCTCAATTTAATAAGACTGAAATAGCATTTTTGATTTGTGGCCCTTTGATAATGTTTTCAAGAACTGCTATACAAAAGTCTTTGAGTTAAATAATTGAAAAAATGTGCAAATGGGTGACATTTTAATAGGGAGCACTTTTTAAGTATGCCTTGGGAAAGGAAGGTGATAACAAGAAAGTTTTGCACTGTCGGGTGGCTGCTGAAGCCTCCCTTTAGGAGCTAAGTTGGAAGGCTGGAAGACGTGGGTGCAAGTATGTATTGATTAGATGCCAAGGATAAATGCTAAGGGTACTATCTGCAGTTTTGCAGAAAGCTGTGATGTAATGCCCAAATAGGGTGGCTAGTTGAAACTGGGGGATATTGTTGCACGTTCTTTGTGGAGAATCTTACAAAATGAATTGTAGCCTCCATGGTTAGTGTTTCTGGCCTGTAATAAACTTTCACGGAAATGGATGGAGAAGCACCTTTGATAAGATTGCATGACGGTAGTTAAAGTGTTGGGTTCCTTGGTAAGGAAAGGGCATGCACTTGAACACTAGTCATATTTACAAGTTGAAAGCAAAGTCAAAACAAAAATACTTGAATGGAATGGAAAAATATGTGCAGTGTATTAATAGTGTTGCTCACCTATAATCCTGAAGCCTCATGCTTTGCTTCCTACATATTTATCATCTGTAATAACTTACTGTAATAATAACTGTAAACTTACGTGTTCCTTTTTTTTTCTCTCTCTCTCTCTCCCTTTTTTTTTTTTCTCTCTCCTCCTCTCTGTGTTTTTGTCCCTTTCTTCCCCCTCCCTCACCACAGGACCTCCTGTAAGTACAGTGATACGTTGTTGGGTCTTCCAGAATCTGACAGAATCTGTTACATCCTGTTAAATTATCACTGCGATAAACTGATTGTATCTTATTATCAAGATGGATTTTTTATATTTATACTTACACAGCACAAATCCTTACTAATTATTTTGGAGCTGAATAATTTAATTAGCATATTCCTTAAGGAGGGAGGGATTAAAAAAAAGTCCTTAAAACTGTAAAACCTTACATTCAGCACTCCAGCTAGCAGGTTGGACTAGAATTTCCATGTAAGTATGTTATGTTCATTTTGTGCATTACTTAGTAACAGAAATTTTGCTACTGTGTAAAAATATGCAAGTATGCTATTTTAGGTTCAACTTCACTCACCTTTTACTGGGCAGAGACTTTGCAGTTTCTGCAGTCTTGGGCAGAGACTCCTTATGCACTGTAGTGGTATATGCTGTCCAATTCATTCTAGTACAGTTATCACAGTAAATGCTTGTGTAAAACAATTACTAAAAATATAACAGTTTAGGTGGTTCAATCTTGTGCTCATCATGCAGTGTTGTGGGGGGAGTAGTTTTATTTCGATAGTAAATTTCCAGGGCAGGTCAAAAGTCTGACTTGAAGTACATGATTAAGTGCATGTATTTCCAGTATTGGTGTTTTGTCATGCCATATGTACCAATGATGTGATCAACGTTGTTTGTATTTTGTATATGCAATATTTCCACAGTGTGTTTAAGACCAGGTTATCTCTCAATTCTATGCTACATGCATGTTTAAGAATAGTTAAAAAAAAAAAAAAAAAAAAAACTGTGGCTTAATGATTTTGGTGTAAACGGTTTATACTGAACAGCCATATTGAAAGTTTTTGACTGAGTGCTCAGCAGTTCATAGTGTCAAGCTTATTTAACAAGCCATCAGTGAAAGGTGAGCCTAAATGCGGTGCTGTTTATTTGAAAGGAATACTGTCTTCCTTGATTTCTTTAGCAGTCTTCTCATGAAATACCATGACATACAAAGAATAAGGATGAATCATTGTGCCAGTGGTTTTCATGTAGCAAGACCTACATAGCACATGTTCTCTATAAGCCTCGTTATGGATGTCTACCTTTTGGCTTTTGCTCTCCACTATTTTAGCATAGGTCCATTTTTAGAAAATAGTTTGAATCCTCATGGTATTAATATAACCCTGAAGTAGATCTCAAGACTGAATAGTTTTAAGTTTTAACTCGAAATTTTCATGTTTTATTTTCAAAGGCTGCTGAAGTACTCTGATTTTTTTCCTTTTGCATGTCTATTGAGTGTCATGTGATAAGTCAGGGATTTCATTTTTTTAAGGTATTCTCAAATTTCTTCTTTGACCCCTATATTCTAGGGGTAAACTAGCTATGTATTATCTTGCTGCCTAAACACCAAACGTTTGTTTTCTGTCAGCCACATATTGCTCTTCAGTCTACATGCCTAATCCTTTTTGTAACAAAAGGAATTTCAGCGAGAATCAGAGACAAATTTTTAATTAGAATGTTAATTCAACTTAAAGCAATGTATATACAATTTCAGTCACTGAAGTCCCCTTTCTTCACTGTGTAGCAATACCTGTTCCTTATTTGTTCATCCGTAATACTGATACATATCAAGAATTTATGAATGTGTGAATTTTAACTTGTCAATAATGTACACTGCATGTTTGTTATGTCATATGTCATGGCTCTGTTGTTAATGTGTGTCATACCATTTCATCTCATTCCACCAGGGTCTACCAGGGCGAAATGGCTTTCCGGTAACTCATCGTGTCTTTATGATAGCTTATATTATTCTAAAATCATATTGCTGATTTTGTTTCTGCTTCATTGTTGTAAAAAAAGAGCTATTTTCTGTTTCTCAGATGTCTGCAGAATGTAAGACAATTTTTACAAAAACCTGAATTCTTTGACAGGTTTTGTAAAGAGTCTGAGTCACAAACATCTATAATATGTAAATGAATGCACTAATTGTTTTATGTTGTACATATTTTGTTTTGAGCCTCTGTGTTCTTACATAAAACATTATTTTTTTACTATGATTTAAAAAGTCTTTAGCAGGATAATTGAATTTCCCACATTAGAAGCTGTTCAACTGGCATATGGAACATTTTAGTCCTTTCTCTTTGTTTTGTTTTGTTCTTTTGACTGCCTCATTCAACGCATTTTGAGCAAAGAAAATGCTATTACAGCAGTTGGCTGTGTGGTCTATCATAGAGCAAGTTTGTGATAATGTAGGTAATGCTTTTGTGTGTCTGTTTCACTCTCATCTTTAAGATTTATTGTCTGAAAATTGTAATATATGAAATAATGCATCTTCAAATGTATTAATCTATTAATATATATGTCTTTTTTTTCCCCAAAGAATCAGGCAAGCTGATTGGGCACTATTATAGTGCCCTATTCGAGAAAATAAATATATGCCTATGTCACATATGTATTAGAAACCAAGTGTTAGTTTCCAATGCACAAAATTTATTAGGGAGTGGATTTCAGAGACAATATGTGTATAGTACACAGTGATTATTAAAGTATGCTGAGTAAATCGTTCTTTAGGCACTTGATAGTTTGGCATGGAAGCCTTTCCATTCTATTCACCTATGTATTTCAGACAGATAACTAATTTTACAGTGTGCTTGTAAACTACAGACCTTCAGTTAGAAAGCAGATGGAGACCAATTTAAATATTTTTTCTAGCAGCTTTTGTATTTGTATTTACTGAGAAATGTTACAAATGAAATAACATTCAATGCATATCTTGACTTATCTTGACTTTCAACTACTGATAATAGTAAACTTATGAGGAATTAATTATCAGTAGCAAGAGTTCTACTTAGATGCACTGAAAACATTACTGGGTTTCAGAACATGTGTTCCAGTTCCACTTAGGGTGCTTAATCTGAGTGTCTACGGATGTGTGTGTATGTGCATGCACATAGGAGAGGTAGGGAAAAGCTTCAGAAAAACTCTTTGTTGCTTATTCAGCTGTGAGTTCTATACACAGAAGCTGTGACTTCTAAAAACAGTAAGGAAAAGAAAAAAGAAAGGAAAAAAGTGACAACAAACCATCCTTCAGGTGCTTAGGACTTAGCTTTTATAGAAACTAAATATCTGGATTTTCTTACTCCATTTAACAACCTTAAAGCACAAGGTACAGGTTATGCTGTGCAAAGCACAAAAGCCATCAAGATTTAATTCTTGGGCTAACATGTAAGTGGAGGAAATGAATGGAGGTATTAAAGCGATGGACTTGTGCTTGTTTGAAAGGCTCCTTAGGCATGGTTTGAAAACAGTTTTCTTCAGAGCTTGAAGGCCTCATCCTGGTCCAAGAGATTTGCCCTGGGTTTTGAAGACAACACAGGTTCTCAAAAGCCATGTAATTGAAATGGGTGGATCTAACAGTATCATTATTATGGTCAAACTTGAAGCTAAATGCATTGCTCTACATGGATGCAGCCATGCATACATGCATGCACTTGCAAATATGTGTCTTTAGTAGCATGTGGCACTGTGTTTGGCAAGTTCTCCCTTGCTTGGCTCTTCAGACCTTCTCAATCACAGCCATATACTCCTGCTTTGAATAGGAAGTGAGTAATAGCAAGTGAGATGAACTTTAAAAGTAGTTATGTACAAGTACTTCCTGTAGAACTCTGTAGAAGACTCTTAGTGTTCAAAGTTATTTCTCTAGAGTCCATTTAACTTGTGTAGTAACCCTACTGCTTTAATCTTTATTTAGCTTTATAGGATATTCTGTGGGGAAAATGAGGTATAGCCACAACATACAGCTTTTTAAAAATCTTTTTGCTTGGTAGACCAAAATGATGCAACACAGCCTCATGAAAGCTAGCAAAATTTTCTCCAAGCAAAGACTAGGTTTTTATTGTCTATCTTTGTTCTAATTTTACAGGTACTTTAAGATACAGTAGTAATGGTAGTAAAAGGAAATATAGTGAGAAATCCAAGCTTCCAGTACCAGATGGTGTCAAAAGTCAAGAAAATAAGCTAGATTTACTGTTGATTAATATTGTAGTTAAACATGGGCTTAAAAACCTCTTAACTGATTATCAATATGTAAGGCACCATGGAGACTATAATAAACACCCATTGGTACAGCTCATTTTCTCTTAAGAGCTTTGTATAGCAAATTGAGAGACTAAACTCAGAATTTTAACTTACAACTTCATTTTGTAATTGAAATAGGCTATCACATCTTTTTAAATAAAAGAAGACAAGACAATAAGCATTACAGGAAAAAAGTCAAGATACTTGTTGCAAAAATTTTTGTTTTAACAGTGTGTCACTTGAGGAATAATACTGGAACTTGGCTAAAAAATAACTTGGGAGTTGTGATATACAGACAATGCAGTGCTCTAAGGGAAAGAGGAGAATCTTATGAGCAGGTGGTTGAATTAGCAAAAGTTATTTACAGTTTTCCATTGAAAAAGTGAAATGGGGTGAGGAAATTTATATGCCTTCCCCTCCTCTCCCCCCGAAATTGTACTGCTGAAAGCTGAATTATCTTTGGATTTCAGGATAAACTGTCAGTATGAAGATACCCATGTAGAATCCTTCATAAAAGGAAAGGAGATCAGTTGTTTTTCTCCTTACATCCTTAATGATGTTAGTCTGCTGTGCAGCAGATGCATTTACAAGATTTTTGGACACATTGTGCTCAGTGATTTGGTGTGTTACTTCTGTGTAATTTATCCTTCTTTTACTCTTGACAGAGGTGAATGTCTTGGGAAATATGAGGTTGCCAGTTAACCCATCTCAATCTTCTTGCTCGTCCTCAAAAAGTGGAGAGAATATTCTTTCTCTTCAGAAGGATTCAATTGGTCACCTGCCTAACTCAAAAGGTTACTGATTTGCTGATTTCTTTATTCTTAACCAACTCCTCCTTGCCCATTGTTCAGAAAGGTTGGCAGCTGATGACAATGCTCTAGTTTCATCACAAAAATAATGACAGCTCAAGATGTGTTTAAATGAAATCTGCAGGGCAAATTCACTAGAGTGAATATTCCAAGAACATACTTTGACCCAGCTGGAATGTAATCCTAATGCTTCAAATGTCCTCCCTAGACCTTTGTACGATGCTCACCAGTGCCACAATGCTGCCAGAGAACTTACTGCAAGAAGTGGATTTTTATATTATAATTAGACTGGCAACTATAAGAATAAGGGTAGGGGTAATAGAACATTCAACTCTGTCCTAATAGAGCATAGAGAAAAAGCATCTTTCTACACCTGTAGAAGGGTGATTTCAGCCTTTTGTGTGGGTACATTTGTCAAGTGCAGCACCCAGCAGTATCTGCAGCTATTGGAATTAATGGCTTTAAATGCCTTCTGGGGTACCAGTATAACCTTCTTCAAGCCAGACCTATGTTATGTGAGGCAAGCATTGAACAGTGGTCAGGCAGAGGCAGGTATCTCACTTATTAAAGTGTTTTGCCTTGATACTGAACCATAAGTATTGTCTGGATTGCAGTTTTAAAGCAATCTCAAAATTACATACTCGGACAGTTAATATTTAGGCAGGCAAGGGAAAAAGTCTTCTCTGGGAAAAAAAGTGGATTACACCATTCCTCCTTGTAGTTGCTGACATCCCATAGTACAGGTTGAGAAACATTTAGTTGCAAGTTGTGTTGGTTTGTGTTTTAAGAGGAGCCTTTAACACTTTCAAACTCTTCCTAGCAGTCGTAACCCAATGATTTGAGAATTTTCAGCAGCAGCATTTATAGTGTTCCTGAATATATTCTTTGATTTAGGCAGGCATAAAAGGCTGCAATGAGAAACAGGAAGACTGTAAAAATCTGGTAGTAGCTAAATAAATAAATAAATATGAGTAAATGAGTAAATAAACTAAATTTTCTCATGAATTGTGGAATTAATATTTAAATTTACATGACTGTGAGTAGTAACTACAGCTTTTTTAAGGAAGCAAGCAACATTAATGGTGGTAATGCATCTATAACCTACGAATCTATGAATAATGCACAATACAATCAGTTTAATTTCTTCATATGCTCTTTTTGCAGTGATTTCAGATATTATAAAAATTGACTTAAAAGAGGAGACCTCATAAGCTTTCAGTTGTTACTAATTTTGTCACAGATGATAATTGCAGCTACACCTCCAAGCATGTTTATTAGCTTGTTACAATTGCTGCTAGGAATGAGCCATGGGATGAATCCTTTCATCCATTACATCTAGGTAATGTTGAATGCATAAATAAGAGTGTTCATTCCACCAGCTCCCATGAGCATGCTCAAAGTGTCCCAAGCTATTCCATATATGTGATGTGATACTGAAGGAACAATTGCCTCATCTACAACAACCAGCAGCAGCCTAAAAACAAGAAATTTCTACCCTTTTCCTCATTTTCCCTCCACCCTCTTCCTCATTTTCCAGTACAAAAAAAAAAAAAAAAAGCCAAAAAGAGTAGGAGCTTCACAAGGTGACTTTATAAAATGATTTGTGCAGCAGTAAATGCCTGCCATATTCCTGTTTAAACTCTTTAATTTCTCGAGATTATTTCATTCTATTTTTCTACATGCCATTGCAAGTAAAGCTGTAAAAAATTAGTAGAATAATAAAACGGTAATAAATACCTCAATGTATTATTACTAATACAGACCATTGTTTCATGTGTAGTATCCCCAAGCCCCTTTTCTAAGTTAACAGTTTTCATCTCAGATGCATGGGTAGAGAACTTGCCTTTAAAATCAACATCTCTGCATGGCACTTTTCACAATAGCTCATTTAGAGAATTCAATGTGAGTTTGTCCTGAGAACTGAGCACGCTAGCAGCTAGTGCATATCAGTGTAATTGAGGCTAGATTCACAGATGATGTCTCAAAATAATGTAACACCATACATTTAAACAGGTAAATTCTCTGTTATATTTAATGGCAGAGAGATAGTACCAAATAATTATTTTTCAGTAACTTTAAAGAATTAGCCTTTCCTAGATGAGGAAGGGAATTAAACAAACTGGTTTATCATTTATTTGACAGGGTAGGCTTACTTGACTTTGGTTCGGCTGCAGGACTAGGTGATGTGGAGGAGGCTGTAGTCAAGTGGCAGCACCTAAGATCATTCATACTCACCTTTTTCTGGACAACTCACCTAGAGCAAGCTTCCTAGTTATTTCCTTAGAACACAGGATGCAACTCAATAGCATAATGGAAAAGAGTTTTCTTGTGATACAAAATGAACAACCCTTGAGCAAACCTTTGTGTTCCAAATGTTTCTGCCAACATAGGAATCATAATTCTGGGCCTCGTTTCTCAAAACATACTTGTGAAAATTTTGTGCAGATATACAGTGAGTAATTTATAATTTTCTTGAAGTGTCCTGTATCTTAAAAGAAGTTTTGAAACAACTGAAGAAAATAAGTGTTAAATGACTATTGTCGCAAATGGGGAGGGAAATCAAAACCCCTCATGTAAGGGATCATAAATCATTAATTAATCTGTTCATCATGAAGGAGAATTGCAAGTGTGAGATATAATTTTCCTTAATGTTGGATCTGTAATACAGCTGAAGGTTATGTTAAAACTGCCAGCCACACAGGTCCCAGATGAGTATTCCTATGTGGGGGCTTATGGGCATTCTTAATCATAGTATAAGATCAAGGGATGTAAAATTTACTGAAGAAAATTCACCGGGCACCGCAGAGAAGAGCCTGGCCCCATCCTCCCTACAGTCACCCCTCAGGTACTTGAACATGTTGATCAAATCTCCTCTCAGCCTTCTCTTCTCTGTACTAAACAGGCCCAGCTCTCTTACTCTTTCTTCTTCATTAGATAGATGCTCCAGTCCTTAAATCATCTTCGTGGCTCTCCACTGGACTTTCTTTAGAAGCTCAATGTCCTTCTTGTACTGGGGAGCCCAGAACTGCACCCAATACTCCAGGTGTGACCTCACGAGAGCTGAGTAGAGGGGCAGGATCCCCTCCCTCGACCTGCTGGCAACACTCCTTCTGATGCAGGCCAGGATCCCATTGGCCTTCTCGGCCACAAGGGCACGTTGCTGCCCGTAGTTAACTTGTCAGCTATCTCCGTCACGAGGCACTTCCTCACTACTGAGACCCAAAAAGCTGTGGTCCAGTAATGGCACCTTGAGTTCACCTGATTGCCTACAATACTGCATTGTGCAGAGTTCTTTGGAATACTGTAATGGACCATACACTACTTAGCATTATCCAGTAAGAACACCAAAGAGAATTGGGGCTTGCATTTATCCTGCTGGTGAGATTTGCTGGCCTATGATTTTTCTGTTTCTCTCCGAATGTAGAAGTTTAGTTGATACGGCAAAACCTTGAGTTTCTTTTTCTCAGTTTCTGGGGATCTTTTGGCAGGGCGCAGTAAATGTGCATCTTGCCTCCCTCGTGACAAGAGACTACTAGGGTACAGTGTGAACTGCTGTTGGTTTCTGTTATGGAAGGATGAGTTATGAGTTCTCAGCTATACATGTGCATACCAAAATTGAGGTTATTTAAAGCAGTTTTGTTTCTGAAATCAAACATGCTTGTCTGGTAGGAACGATTTATTAGAGCCGTGTGAAATGTCGATTGGAAGTTTCTCCATGACTGTATAGGATACAGGTTCTCAAGGTTGTGTGGTTTTTTTGTTGTTGTTGTTGTTGTTTTTGTTTTTTTTTCCCCCTCCTCAGGCTTAAGAGAAAATAATTAACATTTAGTCTTATTTACTGATATTGACATCTATATAGTATTGTAGTGGTAATCTAACAGCAAATCACTGGGTAAGAGCTTTTGGTTCATTTGGTACAACTTCACAGTAGCTATTCCTAGTGTAACTGAGCAGAATTCAGCCTCTTTACCTCACAAAAGGAGCATGATGAAAAACAATCATGCACATGAGCACTTAGCAGTTGAAAATTATATTAACTTTTAACATAAAAATCAATTTCTTGCTGTTATATGATATTCTTACCAAGACAAACCACTGTGTACTCATGTTTGATAAATCCAGGAAATATATGGAAATTTATAAATGTCACATAACTGCTGTGTAAATGTTCCTCATTTTATCAGGTCAGTTGTAACTAAGAGAAGCTACAGTAATGGTAGATTTGTCAATTTTTGTTAACACTCAGGAGTGCTAACTTAGACAAACAGTTCCCAAATAAGTACTGCTTGCTGTAGGAGGGTAAAGTGGAATTGGGACCTATGCAGAGAAAAAAATGCAAATGCTGAGGAAGTGTTTTATTTATCAGTACATATATTCTTATGAAGCAGTAATTCTATCTCTAGAGTGAAATTCATGTTTTGCATTCAATTAATTTTTCTTGGTTTTGTTCAGTGATCTTAGATACTCATACAATCTTTTGTCTTCTGGCAATTGGAGTGATTTTAGTCTGCTGCTTGCAGTCTGTGTCAGGGAACTTTGTTAACCATGGTATACATTTCCATAGGTGATGGCAAAGGTTGAGGGAACAGATTGTAGAGAGCTTCACAAACACCGAGAGTGATTTATAGCAGTTCAGTAACTTCCATCATATATGAGCTAGTGTTTACATTCTTCATTAATGTGAAAGTGTGAGTACAGAGTTTTTTGGTTTTTTTTTTAATTTTCCCTATTGTTTTTAATAGAAAAACTCCTCCTGAGTGAGGCTTGCGGTTTTTCTTCAGGTGGTCTGACTGATTAGCCACTTTTCAGTATATCCCTCAATAGGAAATGACCTCAGCATTCCCACTTCCTGCTGTGTGGATCAATTATCCTGTTTTTTTTTTTTTTTCCATTCTGCATGTGATAGAAGATCTTTCCTTTTAAGCCTGTGCCTTTAAGGTATGTGAAGTGTAATCTGGTATTGCCATCACATGCAAGTTGTTTCTCCCTTGATAGGAATCCAAAGAAAAAGATTTTGTTCTTCATGCTGTCACCAACTTCTGTAAGAATCCTCTTACAAACTTGAAATGCGGTTGTCTGAAAAAGTTCTGAAATTGTTTTATTTGGAGATTTTATGTGTGGATTCAGATAGTTTATAATTTACAGGTTATAAATTTGAATTGATTGTTGAAACTGAAAAATGTTGTAGGATCTTAAAAGCTGTTTCACTGAATTGTCTGCCTTTGGGATGCACCTGGTCACTTCTTGTGGACTTGAATTCAAATTGCATAATTTGTCTGAAATTAGAAAAGAGGGGAGAGGAGTGTATGACTTATCGGGGATATGATTCAGAAAGGCACAATTATAAAATACTTAGAATTACAGGTGATTGGGACAGTTGAGCTTTTTAATCACATTTTATATATTGTAGGTTGATCTGACTTCAGTAACTTCTGTTTTCTTGGTTAAATGTTTGTGAGTTGATAATGCTTGGTTATGTCTGAAAGGTAAAAGTAAACACTTTTTTCCAGCTCTGCATTGAGACGTGATGTCACTTCAAGTTGGAAGAGGATTTAAGCACCAATGTAGAAAAATACCTGTGTGTGGTTCCAGAAGGGCAAGCTGTTAAAAGCAGAGATGTGGGTTTGAAAGAACTCTGTAGCTATTTCTAAATAAATTGAGGGGGAAAAAAAAAGGCACCAACTAACTTAGGAAGATTTTTGTAGAGATGGACTCTCGTTCTCCAACACCAGAAAAATAATATTCTGCTTTTCATATAAGTTTCAGAATTACATAAGTGGAATATTCTATAAAAGAAAAAGAAATCAGCAGGAGGAGGAGTGTGGAAGTTGGGTCTGAATATCCTTTCTCCTTCAAAGCGGAAGAGAACTGGAGATAGTTTGAAGAAGTGTCGCTGCTGATTCCCTAAATCAAAATGGGAAAGTTCTTCCAGCATCCTCCCTGTAGCTTCTTCCACACGGTTGTGAGCAAACCAGAAGTTTCTTGGACACTCCATCTTGCTGATGACCATTTGACTCCAGGCTTTTCGCCTTCATTGACTGACTGCTCCATACCTCATTCTTGGGTGAATTTCTTCTTTTCTTCTTCCTCCTCTCTTTTGTTCTATTTCTTTCTCAACAGTATGGTTTCTTAATCCCTCAAATGTTTTAACTGCCAAAACAGTATTGCATCTATACTCTTTCAAACTTCTGCTTACTTTCAATATCACATCTTTCTTTCTGTCTTTTTTTTTTTTTTTTAGTATAATGACAAGCATTTCCCCTCTTTAATCCTTTTCATAAATGTCCTTGTGTGACATAATAAAAGATAGAAAGTTCTTAAGTATTTCTAATAATCTCTTCTTAAAATTCTGGTATCAGTAGAATGATTACCCCATCTCAAATATTGCCTCCTTTCCAGGTAGTCTTAATTGTCAACTTTGAAGCATGCGTTATGTTTGAGCTTGTTCTAAAGAACTCACAGTTCACTTTTGCTCCTCTGTCTCGTCTGCCTCACTCTTTTGAATGGGTCAACCTGTGCCAAATAACTGCTACTTTCAACCTAGTCATGAACCTCCAAGCATTACCCTTTGGGTTTAAATTGTTCACTGTCTGGCAGGAAAGGCCATTAGGACTGTCTGAGGTTAGTGGGATAATAAGGAAAGAAATGAAGCAGAATTTAGCTCCCTAGTTAAACTAATTTAACTAGTAAAAGCACAGCCTTGCAAAAAGATGTTTTATGCCTGTCTGAGCACTTTATATGATTTATAATCCTTGCCATTATATGCCCAGTTATTTTGTTTTCATGCTCACATTAATAAATATTCTTCCTGGAAACTATCTTTCAGTAATCTTCATTGTAAGAATTTAATGAAAATTTGTCTTCAAGGACTAGAAATGATCCTTCTTCAAGTTTAAATTATTTGCTTGCTACGTTCCACTTCTCCGCTAAATGGGGGAATAAAACAGATGATGCATCATTAAAAACTGTATGGGGAAACACTTCAGGAGGAAAGAATGAAAATGGTTTAGCGCATCCCTGATTCAGCTTTATTTCGTGAAACTAAGTGATTTTTTTTTTTTGCCAGTGCCCTATGTGTTTTTTCTTAATGTTTTATCCTTTGCAACAGTGTGCTGATTTCACATTCATTTTGGAGGGGGCGCAAGTAAATGCAGCATGACCAAGTTTTAAGGGATGATGAAGGCTATGGTATGTTTAAAGCGGCGTTAGTTCATTTAGATGAGCTGCATGTATACTTTTGTCTTTTAAGTCTGATAGGTACATCACAGAAGCATATAAATGGGCGTGTGTGTGTAGAATTTAATATTCCCATATCTAAATGCATATGGCAGTGCGTAGCTGAAAGCACCTGCTTTGGATTTTAACACAATGTTAACAGTCATCACAGTTCTTTCTGTATTGTATACCAAATAGAAATACTGCATTTGTTCAGAGAAGTAAAGAGTTTCATTTTTTTATCTACATGTTTGTTTATAAATCAACTTGTGCCTTGGCCTTTTGTTTTATTTTCTTTTAGGGCCTTTAGTGATAGTGCTCTTTTTATGGAGTTGAATGCACTGTGATAGATCTCCTTTGCTGGAAGTCAGCAGGGAACTACCTGTATGGCAGCTCTATCTATTTCTTAATTCTCTGCAAACACCATTCAAAATTTGTCTCTGTAAGTAGGAGGGAGCATGATGGTCAGACTCCCTGTATCCTGATGGAACAAAAATCAATTTATGTATTTGTTCTCCTTGCTTACTTTTCAAGGCTGATCCTTCTACTGGGTGAAGGTTGGAAATTTTCATCCAAAGGTTCCTTCTTGATGGTATTTTGTTAGTTACCAAAAGAGTGATTTTTTTTTTCTTAATGGACCTTGACACATTCTCATAAAGGAACATTTTATAGAACCTAAAAAAAAGGAGATGAACTGAAAAAAGAACTTTTACATATTCTGTAAAACCATCAAAACACAATAACACAAAATATTTTTTTGGTATGGTTTGTGTGAGCAAATGGATTAATTTCCATGACAGTGTGGGGAAACAGAAGGGTTCCTCAGAATTATTCCTTTAGAACAAAAATCTAATTTATCAAAGTCGTCATGCCGCAGCTGTTAGAACAATCTATCTCTTCCTGAACTCTGGCTAGCTAATTTTTGAAGAGTGACATTTTTCACAGTTTATTGTTTTCTCATCAACATGGCACCAACCACATCAAATATATTCACAGTGTGACATTGGCACTGATGAATTAACCATATGCTTTCTACTTATGAATACAGGAGTTCCAGTCTCTTAAGAGAAATGAGAACTTTTAGGTAGGGGATTTCATTCCGTTCTGTACATTTCTTAATAGCGTTCAAGTACCTGTCAAGTTATACTGGAATTCTGTAGCATAATGAAGTATTTTCATGGAAAAAAATAGTTTTGCAGCCCTTCACAATAATGTTGTTGGCAGTGAAGTATATGGTAGTAAGCAATTTCAATGAAGTTGATTATGTAACAGCAGGCTGCGCAGTGTGCCGTTTCTCAACTCACTGTTCCATGCATGATTTGCTAAGATAAGGCAAGAAGATTTTATAATTTTTTTCTGCTCTGTAAAAGTTTTTGAATATTATTTAGATATTTCATGGAACTTTAGTCCATAGTAAACAATGATAATGATAAATAATCAGTTAAAAAAAAAAACAGCCTGTGTGACATGACTGTTCTTTCCTGTGACTTCAGTGAGGAGTTACTGTGCTGGTTTGGATCTTACTGGGATCAACAGTAGTTTCCATTTGCATTAATTTATGTCATACAGCCATGACCATAGAAATATTGCCGATACTGTTGAAATCCATAGGCTGCAAAGAGAAAAACAGTATCTATCTGCAGATAATCTTCTTTCTAGTGTGAGATCTGAAGACAGAAAAGGGGCCTGATGGTTTTGTGTTTGCATTCATACTTGGGCACTCTCTCCTATGCATTTGTGGTATATATAGTCTTGGCCATGATAAATTAAAGGATATCTGCCTGAGTCTTTTAGAAGAGTTTGTTCCAACTTCGTTTAGTTCTTTTGTCACATGTTTTTATGTACATATTTTCGAAGGAAGAGCAGTCATACTGCTCAGATACTCAAAAAAATCTGACTCACAAGAAACTTTCAGATTTCCTGAAAAAAATCTGAAAAAAAAAAAAAAAGTATTTTGGTGACTAATTTTCAGCTGCAGTGTATGCTTTTGAAAGGCTGTGACTAATTTTTCTTGCATAGAACTCTCTGTACTCCCTTATTGCTACCATATGCGGCACCTTTTATTGTTTTAGCCACTGTGTGAATAGCCAAGCTCTGAGCACTCTTTTCTCTCCAAATTGCTTGCTTTTATATATAAACAGTCTAATGTATAACTGTGAAGGAGCTATTTAGAGTATTCAGGCTATGTGTAGGTCTTCTGAATGGGAGTCTAGTAATCTAGAGTAATGATTCGCCAAGGAAGAGTTTTGGAGTTCAGGTAGGTTTGTTTTGTGTTGCCGTTCAAGCGGCCTGGTGACCTGGTTCAGGAACTATCTGCAACAGTTTTGGAGTCTTTAAAATTATCCTTTATATTCCACTTTTTTCCCTATTACTGATGATTTCTGCTTTCTAATTTATCCTATTCTGGTTTTGAGAACTACTTCATGAAACTCATACCTCCAGAGTATTTTTTCTTTTGTTTACTGAAATTAAAGAAGAAACTACTAACATGTATATTAACAAGTATGAAAAAATACAATTATTTGCTGTGACAAAAACAGCAGAATACGCATAAAATACCTGCCAGTATTGCTTCGCAGCTTCCTATTAGCACAGACTTATTGTTTTACATAGACCAGTTAGATTATACCGAAGGCACTGCATTTGACAGATGTCTGGAAATAAAAATTGGAATAACTTCTTACTAAGGTTCATGACTTTGTGCTCCTGAAATGAAATCTCTCTTTGTAGGGCCTAGTCTATGTGTTGTTTGGCTTTTCTGAGTATTGGAGGTGTAGTCTGAGTGCTACTATTTTCTAATTTCTACTACAGGTGTTCCTGTCCTTGCTTCTGAGTCTCTCTTTATATTTCTAGGGGGAATATTTTGTCCCCTGTTAGTTTGACAAAGACAGTAGTAAAGGAATTTTAGATGGATGTATTGATAGGACTATTGCGACCAAATGAGAGATGACTGGAAATACAGGACTAGGCTATTAAGAATTTAAGATTGTATTTCTTCATTGAATCCTTTTTTTCTTTTCAGTGAAATAAAAACAAAGTGGGATTTATGGGGAGTGGGTAATTCAAATCTTGAGTGATTAGCTTTGTGTCAGTGTTTGGAATAGGTATAAGAGGAGCAAGATGCCGTGTTGAAGCTTGAACGAGGGAGAGGGTCTAGTAGTTAAAGTGAGGCCTGTAAGTTACTGGTAACAAAACTGGGCAGCATACAGTGCTGCTGTTCTCTTTTTGTTGTTTGTTTATTTTTTAACTTTCCATTTAAAACTCTAAATAATTCCTAAAATACTCTAAATAATGCCTTAAAATATATTAATACGTACTTTGCAGTCAGTCTAGCTGACTTCTGTGTATCAAGTAGTAGCTAATATGAAATGCTTGCGAGAAGAATTGAGGAGATTTTGTGATGGATTTCTGTGGGATAGCACTGCGGTACTTTCATTCATCCTTGTCAGTGCTTTTCTTTTTGGAGTAGAGATTTTTTTCAGGTTCATTTTTAAATAGTTTTAGACTTGCATAGAAAACTCATCTATTACTCCCTTGTTCATTATTTTCACAGTTAGGTTTCCTCCATCCTAAATAATCTGGACTGTTTGGGATTGTCAGTGATGTCCGGACTGTTGGCTAGAGAAACTTGCTGAAGGTTGATTTAAAACATTCTCTTTCTCCAAGACCTGGAGTAAGTGACTCTATCTTAGCTGTTCACTTTCACTATGCTTAATAAGAGTCCGTTAGAGTCTTTGAAAAAGAATCAATAATATTTCATCAGCAGGTGAAATTCAACTAGTTGAGTGGCTCATCTTACTGCCCACGTAAGCTCTTACTGCCCACATAAGCTCTGAAAAAAAATCTCATTAAAGAGAAATCTCATTAGACTTGCTAAGAAATCATATTACAACATATAATTAAAGTCACCCTTGCTAAACCAAATGGGGGGAAAAAAGAGACAAGAGGATATCCATCATTTGAAATGGTATCATGATGAGGGAATCTGACAATAAGTGTGTGTTTTTTTTTTTTTTTCTATCCATCTTGATTAATGTAGGTGATATAAAAAGGCAGCATGTCTTCTTTTCACCTTGGATTTGCAAAGCTGCTATTAGATGCTGTGTTTTTTTTTTTTTTTTTTTTGCATAGGTATTTTTAAGTTGCTTTGACAGTAACTGTCATGAAGCATACACAGTTGCTATAAAGCTTAATTCCTGCTTTCTTTTGAAGTTTTGAAGCCTCCTGGTACACATGTGTTTGTGCAAGTTTTCAGATAGTTGAATGTAACAATTTAACAGTTTAGCTTACTGAAGATTATTTAGGAAAATGGAATAATTTAGTCACATAATTTAGTCAGGATAGGATAGCAGCATTTGAGTTTCAAAATGCTGCTGTGATAATCTTCCGTGTAGTTTAAATAATAATCTTCTGTGATAATCTTCCATGTAGTTTAAAATTGTGCCAAATGTATCATCTAAAAGATTTTGAAAATTTTCCTGGACAGTACCTTAAAGTGTGATTTTTGGACAGCTGAATGCTAAATCATGGTCTTACTAATGTCAACATGAAAACTCTCTTTTAATTCTGTGGACTATGAACTGAGACCAGAAATTGCTGAAATGTTGCCCAGCTTCACCTATGAATCTCGGTTATGTCTCACTAGCTCTGGCTTTAGTTCTGGGAACAACCATGGAATCAGAAATGTAGAAGTAACCTCTGCCAATTTTACTGTAAAGTAAGTTTAGTTAAATTGGGACATGGTCTAGAATGATGTTAGGAGGGCTCTGGTCCAGTGTCTGTATTCATGTAGATCTTGCATTGATGCAAATGTTTCTTGGTGATTTTTGTTTGCAGATTACTTCAGGTAGCCACTGTAGGACTGAAATAGGAAAAGGAATGAGTCTCCAAAGTTTGAGAAATCATTATACATTTGAAGATAAGTGGCCTGTTTGTTATAGTTATACAGAAAACTAGAATTTAAATAATTTGTAATGTCCAAATTTTCTTTCTCATCTTTTCCATAGAAAATGTATTTACGGCAATTATATTAATATAAATACTTCTGATGAGTAAAAACATACTGAAATTAATGAACTGCTAAAATGTGCCGATCCATTTTATTAGAAAAACCTTTGAAATGTATAAAAATAAGAACTGCTGGTTTTAAAGAAGAAATAATGTGTATCTTCTAGTTTCAGAATGCAGTCTTTTGATGAGTTTTCCTTACATGAAAAGGATCACTGATGGATTAGTAGAGAAGTTAAAGAAAAAAGGCGATCCATATCTTCCTTTTTCCTTCCTTTGGAAGACATTTTTCATCACATAATGAATTTGCACGTGTGATCTCATGTCTAGCTTTTAACTTCACTTTTCACTCAGAATATCCTGAAATAAATATAATAAAGCTGCTTAAAGTAATAAAACTGATTATCTTTTGATAGAAATATTCCAAAGTTTTCTTACATGTTCACTTTTTCAATTTCAGTAAGTAACTCCAAATATTTTTAAATATTTACCTCCACAAGATATAGAAGAAATTATTTAAATAGAGAACAACTATTGTGGTTTAGTGTTCAAAAATTGACTAGAATATATTTCTTTGAGATGTATTGCTTTTTAGAATATTTCTGAAGAGTGGAATTTACTTTGCACAAAAACAAAGATGAATAGCATTCATTCGCCTTTTCTCCCACATGATGTCTCTGTACATTTTAGGATTTTAATTAAGTACTTAGTGCTAAGTAAATACCTGTTTCTACATTAGATTTTTTTTTTCCAAAAAATACACAGCTTTGCTTCTGAACATCTTGGAGAACAGTCTAAATAATATATCCATTAATAGCATACATTTTTACAATAAGACTATTCCATAAATAGGCTGCATATTATATTTTCCTGGTCATTTAAAGGAAATACATGACCCAGATGCATTATTTCATATATTTGGTTATGTTGTACTGCTGTGATGTGGCAAACTAACAATTCCTTCAATGCGCATTGAACCTTTCTTTTGTTAAACACCAGCTATAGCCTATTTCCTGTGATATTGTTTTGTATTATTACTGAAGTCTGCTGTTTCTGTTGTTCCTTCTTTGTACCTTCAAGAAAATATCTTTAATGTATTGTATTTAACTGCTCACGTAGAGTAAACCATCTCCTAAAGTGTGCAGCATTCCACACATCTGTATGTTTTCCTCAACATCAGTGTTCATCTGATTTAACTGTTTTGTTTTGTTTGGCTTTTGATTATCCTAGGGTCCGATTGGTATGGATGGAAAGCTGGTAGGTGATTTGTTCAAAACCAGTGTTATTTAGGTCTTGCAAATATTCCCTCTTTCCCTTTTAATTGCTCATGCTGGAACATGCATTAAACACATGTTGGCTTACTTTGGCATGACTTGTTTTAACCACAGTAGCATAGACTTAAGCCAGAGCACCAAACAGCATTTTCAGTCTTACAGGTCCATCCAAGGAAATGGAGATGAGCTATGTTATCCTTCTTTCCTTATCATTTTCTGTCAGGATAGACTACTTCTAAGTAGCTTTCCTGCTTCCAATCAATAGTTGTTTTTTTTTCTTTAATCATCTCATCTAGCAGAGTGATATTTTATATGTTGACTTCAGTGCTAGACCTTCCTGCCCCCCTTTATCATCTCCTTTCAGTGTCACTTGTGTATCAGCAGCTTACATCAGGTTAAATTGAAGGAAGGGGATTAATTACCAACCATACAAGATCTTTGGTTAAAATAATTAGAGTAGACTGCCAAAGTCAGAAATAGGAAAACAGAAAAGATTCTGCTGAAACCATGAAATATTAAGCAAATAAAGCGATGGTAGTGAGGCATGTTTAAAAAACAAGAAGGCAGCATTTAGTAGTGCAGTGAATGATGAAGTACGTGAGCAATGATACATGCATTAAAAGCAGTGATTGGGATGCAGCAGGATGGTTATTGGTGTTGGGAGTGAGTTATAAATGCTTGGAGGGGACAACAGCCTGTTGATAAGTACAAGATAGTTTTTAGTCTGTTTCATTTACTATGACAAATGTGTTAGTTTCCTATCCAAAATAAGGAATATGAAATGCAGACCATCCAGAGAGTTGTCTGTATTCATTTCAGGGCTTCAGGTGGGGATGGCAGATTGCTTTCTGGTGTCTTCTTGCCTGTTACCCAGTTCTTTCTTACATTTGCTAACATAAACTCAGACAAAACAAAGCACTGCTTATATTCTTAGGCTAAAAATACCATTTTAGATTTTTTTTCAAAATCTAAAGTTAAGAGAATTATTTTGAGGCAAAACATTTAATGTATGAGCAACAAACACTAAGTATAATTTAAATAATATTGAGCCATATTGATTTTGGCAATCCTGGAACCTTCTTGAGAATACAAGCATAATGATTGAGGCTGAGCTTCCTCAAAATAGAATATTAGATCATATTTGAGATAGATTTATTTTTATTATTTGAATGAAAGAAAGAATACCTTATATAGAACTATTTATTTCTCACTCTTAAACAACACACTGTGGGAGAAGGTGAAATGAACTGCCACTACTTTATCTCCTTCATGGTGAGTTGTTGTGCCCATTGCAACACAAATGATAACAGTCCCTTACAAAAAAAAATAAAGGTCAGTGTTGTGATGCGTCTTTCTACTGGTACCTTTGTAAGCAGAACAGACGAGTTGCAGAATATAGCGCTTGATGCATCTTCTCCTTAGTACCATTTCTGTTTAGCAGAACATCACTGTGAAAGGGGAACTTAAACTTCGACTGCTGTTGCTAGTTAGCAGCACAAGGAGTGTGTAGGGGTATACAGAAATACTGAAGGACTAAGCGATCGATTACGAGGTGAAGTTCCTTCTGGGTTTAAGGAGCTTATAGGCAACAGAATCAAAAAAATTCTGTGGGTACTTTTGCATCCATCATCTGTGTATACATTTAACTGGTGGATAATTACAAGATTGGCTGTATATATGTATATATGTGTATGTATACATATATATATATATATGAAGAGTAGTTCAGCTGTTATATTCCCTGTGTCTGAGTTCACAGTCCTGTAAAAACAGTCCTGTAAAAATTGGTTTTCCAGCTCTCCTGTGTCCTTATCGTGGAAATGAAAAGAGTAATTTACATGTACAATAACAGAAAGACAGGCTGGAGGTGCCATTGAAATGATGAGCAGAAGACACTTCCATGGGAACATGACTTTATCCTTGACATATAATTTGGAGTATATTTCCATTGTCTTATACATGGCATGTGCCATGTGAACACTCAGTAGCCTGTATATCTAAATGAAGAGTTAAGACAGAAGTGTCAGCATTTAGATCTCTCTTTAAAAGACTGTTTTTTTCTGTTTACATGTTTTGTTGCTTTAAGTCAATGTGTTGTTTAAGCATTTTGCTAACTTCAGAATTGTATCTATGTTTTTATATATCCTGCAGAAGTCTTTTCTTGGTTGAAATATATGGTGGTTTTAGATAGGTTTGTGAGACAATGCATTGTGAGTTTGCATATAAAAGTTTGCATGTACAGGTCTCTGTTTAGTTCATTTGTACATACATTTATTTATTATACAGATTTCCCAGTTCTGTATCAATAACATTTCCCAATGCATTTAGGAGCAGGTGTTAACATATAATGCCTTAAAACCTGCTGTGATTGATAAATTGAAGTAAAGGTTGAGTGCTGAGTTATCCCAATTATTTTTATTCCAGTGTGTTGTGTAACCTCATCGAACCGGCCAATTCAGAAAGCTTTATTTTATACTGAAACTGGGAAATCTATTTATTTATTTACTGCCTGGAAAAACTGTGTAGTGCAGTTTTGTTTAAGGAACTAATGCAGAATTGTAGCCATAATAACAAATCTTTTGAGCTTCTCTCAGTTTAAAGACTGGATAGCCGTAATAATTATGTGTTTAAATTGAAATTCCTCTGTAATGGCATTTCTATTTTCCAAATATTTTCTGAAATATTATTGAAGTGCCATAAAACACCAGCAGTGAAGCCGGCCTTAAGAATATAAATATTTATTCTCTATAAGGAAAGGCATAAATCTTTACAAGTAATTGTAGCAGTGTGAGCTAATTGTGAGGTTGTAGTGCATAATCACAGCTATGTTGCTGTTTTGTAACACATTTGTGCTTCATGCAAATAATATATAACGAAAGGACTGGAATTAAGGATGGCCTTCAGTGCCTTCTCTAGGCTAGGGACCATAGTTTTAGAAAGTCTGCTCTGGAAGGGCCTGCAACAGCATGAGGTTGGGCCCGAGTGGGCCCAGAGGTGCTGTTGATAAGTCTTTCTTATCATCAGAAGAGAAGAAATGGATAAATCTGTTCCCAAGACACCTCTTGCACTAGACAGATTTCAGGTCTTGCTGCGTTACAGGTTTAAATATTGATATACACTGGTTTAAAACTGTGCTTCTTGCAGCAACAAGAGAAAGACTGTATAGATTCCCCAGCAACATGTTCCTCCAGTTTGCAGGCGTTGTGCCTTTAGTAGTCAGGAATATTAGCATCTCCTTGAAACATGAGGGTGAGCCATAATAGAGGCAAAATACCTAGTATCTACTTCTAAGTCAACTTAATATCTGTGAATTCTTTTAAACTGGAGTGTAGTTGAATCAGACTTTTCTATCAATTCTGTATTGCATTACTTTGTCTATTAAACATATCAAGTTTCTCAAATACGACTTCAACAATGTGTTACTGTGTTTTTTTTCAATCAGAGTTAATTACAGTGAAATGAATAATTCTTTAATTCAAATTCATTATAGAGCTAAGAGTTCAGAATCTGGCTTTGTTACAATTAGGGATTGCTATAACTGTTTGCTACTGTGTAAGTAATTAATCGTTTTCCATAACTTTCTGTAACCTTATGTTTTTCTTATTTTTCAGGGTCAACCTGGTCCTCAAGTAAGTGCCAACTCATCTTATCTTTACTACAAAAGCTGGGGCTAAATACCTGGTCCATGCAACTCAGATTATTTACAAAGTATTTTAATGTTTTGGGGTTTTTTTTTGATCCCACTGTAAAAAGTTAGACACTGGTAACCATTGCATAATTCAGTAAGTCAAGTATTTCTCAAGAGAGAAACGTGGGACTCCCATATGGTTGTCTGAGTTCCCTCACCTGTTTGACCAGATGGTGGGGTTAACAACATAATACTGAATAAAGCAAATCTTTTAACTGTGGCTTGAAACTTTGCCACCTAACTTTAAAGCAAGATAAAATAATTTAGCAAATGTGTAGCAAATGTAACACTTCAACTGCTTATTAATCACATACTAATAATGTCGCTATAATCCAGGCAGGCCTCAATTATTTTAAATACTGCACTACTATCTATTTTGATTAATTGTATACGCTTCTCGAATTAGTTCTGCTTTAGGAGCAGCAGAACTCCTTGTTGTGGAAGCTGTAATTAAAGATGTGGAAAGCCAGGCATCTAACTTGGATTCTAATCTGGTATTGCACTAGCATATGTGATATAGCAAAAATTCTATGCAAGGTATCTGAGTTGCAAAGCAGTAGAAATATGAACGAGCAACAGAAGAGAGAGAAAAGTAGCTAATAACCGATCTAAGCTTAGTGAAAATTTGTTGGAAAACTGTAGCAGTTGTATACCCAGGCTGCATTATGGGAGGTGAACTCTGGCTTGGGGGACTATATTAGCCAAGAGATTGCCTGAGCCAGTTGTGAAGGCTTTTGGTGAGGACTTCTGTTTGTATTTCAGATTCATAATTACAAATCAAGGCTTTACCGACCATAATTGACACTTTTTTTTTGACAGCTACCTTTTCTTTTTCCCTGCAGAAAGGAAGCATTTTTCTCAGATTTTTTTGATCCAAAGCATCATTTTCTGTTCAATAGCAGTTTTAGCCGTTTATTTAGCCATAGGATTTATGCTCACTCAGCTTAAGTGCTTAAGTTACAGCCCTGCTGTAACATTTCCTGACACCCTCCCTGCAAGATGCTGGACTCTGTTTAACTATATTATGTGGGTAGTTCAAATGATACTTGAAATGACCAACCTACGATAGTACACATGTTTCCCAGTAGACTGCTGATGTGTGGCCTACACAGAGAAATACCTGTGGCCTCTCTGTTGCTGGGTGCCAATGAAGAGACGGAACTTTTGTGAGGCACTCTTGCTTTGAATGGTCCCTTCAGAGGAGCTGATGTTGTGATGTGAGCCCGTGGTCTGCTTCAGAGTTGATGTTGACTTGTGCTGACTTGTGTTAATATTCATGTCCTTTCTTTCTGGATTTGGAAGCCCAGCTCCCACGTTTCAGCCCCTTGGAGAGTGTCTCTTGCTTAATTCGTGTGAACAGTATCTCTGGAGCTTCTGTCCCCTACATACTGTGAACTGAGGTAGCTGTAATAGCTGTAGGCAAAATGAGGTGGTAGTCCTTAGTGTTGAGTTTTCAGAGCAGAAAGGCAGAGAAATCGTTATGATTGTTAAGAGAAGTGCAAAGAATAAGAAAAACCTTCTAAAAATGCCTAGGAAGCTCTTATCACCTTCTGTGTGCCCTGGATTATTAAGATAATAATTACAAGGTAGTATAACTATATACCCTCAAGATTTAGGATGAGTATTTCTACATCTAAAATTCAATAGTTCCTCCTAGTGAAAATCGTCATCTCTTTGCCATTGTTGTTGTTTTGTTGTTTTTCATTCTAAGCACATTTGCCATTATTCTTAATACTGCCTTTTCATTGTTTTTTAATTCAAAATGCTCTTTTCGTGGTAGCAGGATATGTACTTATTTAGTTGTCTTGACTGCCTGATTGAGTCCAGAAATAATTTCTGGAAATATGCAGATGAGGAAATCATGATGGCATGAGCTGCTGAGGGAAGAGCTCAGCTCTGGACTAAGATGCCTCAACATAGATGTTTGGGTATGGATGTTGATATGTGAGGTCTAAGCACTCCTCACAGTCAGTGAAGGCCAGCTCAAGATGCAGTGCCCCTAGAAAGCTTTTACAGCTCACTGGAGTCTCGTAGGGCTCAATTTCATTGTCCACACGTAAGCATCTGTTGCTGTACGAGGTGATCCAGGGCCGGGCCTCTGGCTGCCACTTGTACAAGGGTTTGAGCCTCCCATTGGTCCATTGTTGTATCTGTCAGTCGTGTGCAGCTGTCCTGGATGTCCTGTGAACCTCTCAAATGACACTAATTGTATACATTCATGCCACCAGGAATTGCAGTTCCTGATTATAAGCAGCTACTAAACCTGATAAATAACCAGTCTATTCAATCGCTCCCTACGTTATACTAACGTCTGAATATCTTACGCATCTGTGTGTAGACTGTACTTTTTTGAACTGAAACCCAGATGCAGATAGTTTCCCCAGAACAACATTTAGAATATTTTCTTGAAAGCTTTAGCTGAAAAACCTCAACATTCTCTGACTTCTTGTTCTTTGAAGATTTTTAAAGTCTTAACAGAAAACAGAAGCTGTTCACATACAAGTAGAATAAATTAAAATTCCCAGTTTCCCATTAAAAAAATGTGGAAATTTCAATCAGCCATGATAGTAAGTAATCTTTCCAGTCTTGACTATGCCCATGAAAAATCCAAAATGAAAAATACTGTATGTTTTGGCTGAAGTAATGGCTTCCTGGTTTCAAAGAACGAAATTTCCATGCTGACAAAAGAAGCACTTAGAAAGCTTCTTATATCATGTAGCTTCTGATAGCCATGTAAGTCCATGCTAAGATCAAAGCACAATTATAATTCTTTTTGCACTAAGTCTTCCATTAACACCTGTTCTTTTTTACAGTGATATTCACGAAGTACTCCATTTTACTCAACTTGTACGTCATTACTGCATAGAAGTATATTTGTAACAGATCAGTAACCCCTCCTATCTTTTTATCTTTGAATTGACTGACCATTTTCTTCAAAAATACAATGTGAAAGATAATTTCATCTTATGTTTTATTATTTTAAGTAAAAAAGAAGCTTTATTATTGCTGGTCATATTGCTGGTATTCATGGTATTTGATATTCACTTGATATTTGAATTCTAATATTTTTGGTTCTACATATGTGTGACAGCAGAGAACATGATCAAAACTATAAAATTTCTAGCATAACCTTTAAAAGATAGAGTTCTTCATTATTATGTTTTTCTCCTTAAAACAGTATCAAATATTATGTTAGCTAAGTTTCTGTATAAAACAATAGGTGTTCCAATATTAAATATTTTTATAAAATTCAGATTCTTGCTCCTGGGTGACCCTAAAATACCTAATGTACCTATGTTTTCTTATTTGGAATGCCTGTATGTATTTAGAGTGACCTGTATCAGAAGGTTTTCTTATCCTTGCAGCAGTTCTGTACAAACAAATTCTGACCATACATCTCCTATTTAACGTAGTGAAAGTATAAATGTTTGTCAAAGAACAGAAGTTAGTTCCTACTCTAAAATTAATTCCATGGGGCATGCAGTCCTTGTGTAGAGAGAAAAGGCTTTTTACTTACAGTATTTTTCTTTAGAAATAAAACTCATAAAGTATTAGACAGCTGCATTTAGTATTATAGGGGAGGAAGGCAAAATGCTCCTCTAGGAAATCCTCCTTCAGTAAAATTACTAACAACATGCAAGATCATTTTGGAATAGGGGTTCAGTGCAACTTTATCTCAATCTAGCAACTGCTTTCTTCCTGTGGTCCTGTGTGCTCGCTGACCTCTCTCTGTTACAACATGATTTCTCTCTCATGTCAGCATACTGACCACTCTTGCCTGCGAGGCTTTGACACATAGCAGCCCCTTCTCTTGGCAGCCATTCAAATCTTCATTAGAAGTGGGTGGTATATGATAGATATTTATTTTCGTGAGATTCTTATTTTTCTGTGTGTGAAATTACTGTGAAAGTAATGCTATTTCAATGTGAAATTTTCCAGTGTTGTCTATGTGATAAAGGGTTACTATAGCAATTCTGGTGACAAGTATTTGCATGTGTCATTTTAAACTTCAAGTTTCAAGGTCTGTGATGAGTATTTCTAAACTTTCATGGCAAATACTCTGATTTATATGGGAATGGACTATTACTGGCCTGTTGGTGGGAATTGTTTTAACTTTTGTTTACTATACATACCCCTGTATAGCACTGTTCTTTGTAAAGACATGAGAGAAATAGTCATCATGACATAGACCATAGTTTTGTGCTAGCAGCAACATACGTAAAAGATCTGTTTATTATTTCTTAAAGAACATTGTGATGGAGGGAGAATCCTGGACCCTAGAAAGACATGAAAATCTGAGAGCAGGACTGGAAGGCAATTGTTAAAAAGTTTGCTTAAGGTCTTGTTGTATTTCCCCTGGAGTTCTGGCAGTTTGGATAGCTGTCTAAACCCCAGGATTTCTAAAGTATTCCTCTCAGTAAATACGTGTCATTCAGTTACAGAGAGGTTGATACAGTCAAGTGATGTGATGAACTTAAAAGTCCTAATGGTCTTTAAAGCTGTGGTCAGATTACCTGATAACATGCTATTGCCTAATGCTACATTTAAGTGAGGATAGGAGGTAGCCTGGCTTCTCCAAAACAACAGAGAACTTGAGCCTTGACAAAATCTGAAGCTATGAAGGCAGTGCATTTACAAAGTTAAAGTCAAAATGCTTTTCGGCCGTTAGACCCTTAGTTTTGGACTTACTTTTGTTCTGGTCACCATAAATAGAAGTTTAAGTTCCACAACCTTGTTCCTGACGGTTTCACCTGAGATACACCTAGAGCCTCTCCACATAGAGAAGGAAAGAGGCAAACTTATCAAGGGCAGTAAGAGTAGAAGACTGGAGAAGTAGTTCAGGATTATTCAGTCTAGAAGAGATGACCTTACTATGGCCTTTTTCCCTGTGGGTATCTTGCTTGGGCGGCATGCTAGGTTTGAGGAGGTTAGCAGATTTTGTCTGCGCATCACCTTGAGATACTCTGTGCTCTACAGCTGCTGCTCCTGAAAGAAGCCCAGGCCATCAGCTGTTCTCACCCCAAAGAATGATCTCATGGGGTGTTTTTTTTCTTGTAGCAGCTGGTGCCCTAAGCTTCTTTGTAAAATCCTGTTCCTGCTGAAGGACGGAATGACTTAATTTAGATATGAAAAGGCCTGTTTGCTCTTTATGCGTTCCAGGTCACATTTAGCTGTCAAACTCTGAAGATTTGATAGTTAGCAAAAAATATGTACAGTCACTGAGATTTTGGCCTTATAGGCAGATATGGAATAAGGTTGTTTATAGCACACACACACATATATATATATATATATATATATATGTTTTTAGGATTACATTAGGCCATTATTTCCTTGGGGTTTATGAAATTGCTCCAATACATTGTGTGCATCTTAGTTTCTTTGCAATTCCTTACGTAAAACTCCACTTACGAGGGAATCCAAATTTGAATTAGAATGCAGTGTAAACTCTTGGGATGCACCATATTAAGCTTTTCTTTCATTTAAAGAGACTCGGCTCTCATTTTTCATATAAAGACTTAAATTCATTTTTTAATTTCTCACAAAGTGACTTCACTAACATGTAAACAGTACGGTGTTTCTAACCAGACTAACACTGAAAGATAGACAAATATGTGAAAGTCTGTTTCTTATTTGTGTCAGGTAACAAGGTTAAGTACTTGCTCTCAGTGCAGCTAACAACATTTTGTTATCAATTTGAAGATCTGAAATCAGTCTTAACTGAGACTATCTCATAAATAAGTTTGCACCAAGTCTCATATGTATTTAACAAGCAGAGCTTTACTATTTATTTGCCATTGATTAGTCAACTTCCTTTTAATTCTAAGCTACAATATAATGCTTAAGCATATTGAATTGAAATTCAGTGTGATTTTTTTTTTCCCCAGGAAACACTAAGCCCACATTCTCTTGTATACCCGAGGAACAAAATGACGCTGTCATGGCCTTTCATTTTACTTTAGTTCCCACACAGAAGCAAGGATCTAGCCCTCTTCTCTCATCAGTTTTATAGCTGTATAGCTCTGAGTCATTTTGAACCATGTCAGAGGATGTTTGAGGTGGAATCATGCTCAGGACTCCCTGTTGGCTGAGTCTGATGTGTACAGAAATACATAACAACCCCAAAAATGCAAGAAATGTGTCTTTCCAGAGAAATGAATGTACTTAACTGACTTGATGTGTCACTTTCTCTGCTTTCTATATCATAAAGCAGAATTTAATTTTGCTGAAAAGAATTGACTACAATCATAAGCACTTTGAAAGCATAAAGCACTTCAGTTTCCTCTGGTAGGCTTACATGCACGTGTTGTAAACTAGGATAGCTGTGAATGCCTGATGCTAAATGCCTGTTCAGTTAAGCAGATGGCATTGATGCAATTCTTTGTGCAGAAGGGAGAGCACAGAAGTGGCAGTTCAGGGACAAATGAGGCTGGGCTATCACTTGTGTCAAGGCTGGAGAAGCACCACACGTGATTTTAAAGGTCTGAGCAGAATAAATTAGACATTGACAGGCAAAACTACTGCATCATGGGATGTTGTGGCTCTACTTCCAGCATGTTGTTTTACTCGTCTTTTCCCCCGCTTTGCCAGGATGTGCAAAGCAGCCTCTAATAGCAGATTAATGACTTCCCTAGAGTACCCTACTAAGGGAATCTATTTGGAGACAAATGAAGCCTTGTAAAAACCTGGTTGATCTAATGTCAAATGGCAGAAGTAGAGGTCAGACTCTCATCCTAGCTGGTCCTCTGTGATGTTACCCAGCCTCGATAGGCACACTTTGGCATTGCAGTTTGAGAAGTTATCTCTAAAAGGCTTGTGCTGAAAAAAATAGGATGTTCCACAGTATTTCCAGGAACTGGTAGTTTATTTCATATTTATTTACCTTACTCAGAAAAGTACATGATTTGAAATTGATTAATAAAGCAATTATGTATTCAAACTAGATTTTGATTTTCCACAAACAGAACCATAAGAATATGCAACAAGAGAAAAGACCATTTGTTGTTCACAATTCTGTAGAGACGGCTCTTCATGCAGCTCTCAGCTCTCCGTGTCTTTCTAAAATGGGCTCTGTTGCTAGGGATGTTTCTTCTTTTTCTAGACCTGATGAGCTCTACCCAGAGTATCCATTTAACAGATTGGAGAGCAGTTCTTGGAACATTCTCTGTTGCTTGTCCCAGTGCTTTTAGATGTTCATTCCCTCATCTCTTGGTTCACACAGTGACCATTTATGGTACTGTTATTCTGAAAAGCCAAGTCCTAGAAAAAAAACAGAAAAGCCTTGCTTATATTTAGTCTTATCTATTTATGAGGTATTACGATCTTTTCTGTATGGTAGCTTCATTTGTTCCTGAGATTAGTTGGTTTTGTCTTTTTTAATAAAATGAAACTGGAGGCCTAATTCTCTCAAATACATTAGCATAAATGTTAAGGTAAATTACACATTAACATTACACCTGTTCATCTAGGAATTGCACCATTCATCTAGGAATTGCACCTGTCGTCTGAATTCTAGTTCTCACAGTGAAGGAAAAATGACTTGTAATCCTTAATTTGGTATAACATTCCTTAGTTTAACAGAGTACATAGGAGTACAGCAAAGCAATTGGAAGCCTTGCAAGCAATTCCATGTGCTACAGTTACAATGCGAGATGTACAAATACTTCTTTTGAGGTGTTCTTGAACTATATTTTTGAAGTATAATTAAGAACTATGAAATAGTTCTTGCATTTCTAAATCATCTCCTTATCAAATGAATTTTTTGTTTTCTTCATCCTGTTTTACAGATGGCAAAAATACAGTAGTCTATTTTGTTAGGAATTATCTCAGAGTATTGCACTATATTCAGGAATATTATATAGTATTTTACTATCCTGCTGCACTTGTTTTTAATTCAATGTTGACCTGTTACTAGCTAGTAAGCTATTAGTCTTCCTGATCCTCATGCTGTATTTCAGCTTTGAATTTCAGTTATTTGTTGCAACTTCCAGTAATGTCACTGATCTTAATTAAATGAAAAATTATAAAAATGTGCATTTGTAAAGCTTACAGTGATTTAGAGATAATGCTATCTCAATGATATGATGACATCTAGGACCTTATTGTGAATGCACTAGGAAACACTGTCAGACATTCCCTGATCCCCTGTTGTCAGTTCAGAGCCTTGTTGATTTTCAGTACTGGGAGTATTGGGATTCTGAAAGCTACCTGCAAGGCTGCCAGCTGTAATCCTGTTTTGAAATGTTAAAAGTGAAATATTTCTATCAGTTTTGAAATACCCAAGTGCTTTTTTTTTGAATCTAACTTTTCTGTTTGAAGCTTCAAGATTTTATTTTCCATTTTAAAGTGCAGTGACATTTTGTAAATAAAAATTGGACTTTAAGCAGCCCTACGTTCACCTCGAGCTCATATGTTTTAAGAAATACTACATGTTCTTTGTATTAAATTACTGCTGGCATGGTGTGGTGATGTACTGTTCTTTTTTGTGAGTATGGGTTAAGTTTGTAGGAGTGCAACTTGAGGGAGAGAAAAATAGAAAACATTCCCATTCCTTTCATCAGTGTCCGGTATATTGCTACTAGTTTTATTAATGAGCATGGCATGGAAGTTGCCATTCTGCTGTAATCCAAAATTCTGCATATGAGAAATGCTTTGGTTATTCCTGCAATATCACACAAGTTCCTAATAATCTTTATTGCCAAGATCTGTCAGTAACATTAAGAGTTGTGAGCTGCTGAGAAACATATAAAAGGATAATGTATTTTCAGAAATGTGGTACAGTTATATTACACAATATCTGTTAGTGATCATTTGCCAAAAATAATGAATATCCAATTCTATATGCATATGTGTGTAGTTTCCCCCACAACAATCTGAACTTTGTAGATTAAACTATTAGTCTTGATGAAAAAAAAAGATTGGTTTTAATAAACTTTGCCTCCTAAATTGCTTATTTTTTAAGAATGATGGTGCCAGCTGTAAAAATTATAAACATATCCTTATTCATCTCAGTTTCATAGATGCCTGTGTATAAGTTGATATAAAACTTAAATCTGAACAGTTTTTGGAGTGGCTGTATGAAGTATGTTATTGCAGCTAACCCCTGTTGTAACTGAGGCAATTAAGGAAGAGATATTAAAGGCTTGTTTTTTTCTGCTAGCCTTCATTGGTCTTATATTAATATGGATATTGTTCTATATGCTAATTTCTATGTCCTTTAATTTTTATATACTCATTGACCTCAAATAAATTAGGTAAGAGTATGGGTTGACCCCTTCCCACCCAGATTATAGCTATGATGTACAATGCCTTTGCCTCCTGCAAAGCTCATAGGTGGGGTAGACACAATTGCTTAACATCCAGTTCTTGTAAAAAGGTTTGTTTGGGTAGCAATTCAAGTTGTGATTAGCTACAGAGCAGCCATTTAAGGTACTACTAAATGTGCAAGACAGAGTGGGAAGGAAGGAATGATAAGATTGTCAGGGGAACGTGTGGCAATATTTCACTAAAATATGTTTATCTTATTCTGTAGCATACCCTCCAGTTAAAAAAGTTACCTAGGTTGTGAAATAGTTGTCCTACTAACCGCTCACTATTAATGCAATCTAACACAGCTCTTCCTTTACCATTGCCTTTTAGAGTAGATGAGTAGACAACACTAAAAGAATACCTAAATCCTTCTTTCACCTTCTATTAATTTGAAGGAACAAATGTGTCTTGTAGTGAGTAGTAAAGTCTGGAAAAGAGAAAACATGCATTGTTTGAAAGAGAGAGAACACGGGATGAAAGGCTTTTGACATACTGAAAGAAATCCAGAGTATCACTACTGAAGTATGTATGGTTACTCTGCATTCACAAGCCTAGGTATAAAAATCTACCAAAGGAAGCACAAAAAAATATTTAGTAGTGTTTTGTTGTTGTTGTAGTTGTTTTTTTTTTTTATTCTCAAAAACTTGGAAAAAGAACTTTATGAGTTTGATTGGCAGGAGGGGTATTTTTTTTCTGCTTATTTCTGTTGTGTTGGGAAAGAAAGCCAGCATATGCTTCATGATCCCTGCAGTTTTATAAGCCCTAAATTCCACTGGACTCTAGTGGTCTTCCTTTTAAGTCTCTTTTATTATTGTGTATTTCCAAACTTTTCTTTTGGTGGTTTGGAACATATTATTTTCTTCCATAAAGAAGACTGTTTTGATCAGTTTCAAGGCATCCATACAGCTGCTTTGAGCTGCTTTGAGCAGGGTTCAGAGGATATAATACCTTTGAGCAAAATAGCTCTGCATTAAAATGGCTAGTTATTGGTACAATCCTCTTGGGAGAGTGCAGAAACTACCCTGGAGTTGTATTGTGCTGCTGCTGTTCCAATAAATGGGGATAATTGGGAGGTTAAGCAGCCCTAGTTATTTTCCCTCCTTTGTTTCATAACCTTTTTAATGTTCAGTGCAAAATAAAAGGTGTGAAGTCTGTGGCAATAAGAACTGTTTATAGCTATAACTCCTTTTCCAGTTTAGTAGTTTGGCACTACGATAAATGTAGTTCTGACAAAAAAGGTAAAACCGTCTGCTTTGATAACTCTTCACACACTGCTACTTTTTATTGTAAAATTTGTAAGCAGACTTTTATTCCTTTTTGTCTTCTTCTCCCACAGACATGCAGTTTTACAGTTGTTCTTTGCTCTGCAGCTCGTATTTCAGTAGGATTACCGTTGACTGCAATGAATATTTATCACTGAAAGTATAAGATTCTGTTGAACTGCACTTTCTCTTATTGTTGGATCTTATCAACTGCCCATGACTCCTAATTAAGTATTTTCGTCTATTGATAACACTCATTTTTGCCCACTTCATAGTTACCATGTTTATATATTGATTTTTTTTCTGTCAAAAAAAAAGCATTCAAATACTGAGTGAATGCTGGTATATAACTTAACACTTAAATTCTGCCACCAGTGCATGCACACAGACATGCACACACATATTCCTGTTGTAGAAAATATAGCAGGGATACAAAAATAATCTGGAATACCATGGAATGGGGCCCCAACTATCTATTCTCAGCATAGAGAAGGCAGAAGAGAGAGAGGTAAAGAGGGTCTGTGAAAGCAAAGGAGTCTAAAATAATCTACCTGATTTACTGGAGGATACTGAGTTAGTCAATAATACTATAAGAAAAGAGCACGTGATACTGTATCATGTCCCAGGTGGCCATGGAGGGTAATGAGGGGATGTTTTGGGCAACCAGCATGCTGGTGTGCTGGTGATTTTTGAGAGCAATGCCGTAAAGCTGAAAAAACAGCCAGTCATAATCTCATCAAGAACATTGCTTGAGAAATGAAGATATGTATCTAAATTACAGCTATTGTAATGTATGCCTTCACTTTCTTGACACATTATAGGTAGGTCAAGCCTTCAACTTCTGAAAATAATATATGCATTGGTGTAAATCACTGAGATCTGAGTGCAATTCTGAGAATTTATGGCAAGAATCATTTGCATTCACACCAACAAGAAAACTGTAACTGTGCAGTTTATCTAGATTGTTGTGTTCATCAATTTTATATCTCTCTGATCACATCAATTTGCAGAGTTTTTATTAAGCCAGACATACATTATTGTGTTAAATATTCAGGTTTCCTCTTCCGTGCATTGGAATATTGTAAGAAATAGAAACTACAGAGCATAAGGAGAACAGAGGATTTTGGTGTTGGAATTTTTTTGTTTGTTTATTTTCCAGGGCATTACCTTAGGCCAGTCATATCCTGGGGAAGAATGTGAAAGAGGAGGGAATAGAATTTAACATGTAGAAGCTGTGCAGCTTTACTGGAAATTCTTGCAAGCATTTGTAAATTTGTTGCAATGTGAGATGTTGACACAGTAAACTAACAATTGTAGACACTGGCGGCAAGCATGGATAATTTTAGTAAAGGCCAAAACCGCATAGCTCAAAAGCATGCAAAGTGGGGACATAAGACTAAAATGGATGCAGAAAGTTTGAAGTATGTTGTGATTCTTAATACTCTTGTAACTTCATATCTTATGATTCAATTTATTTGATCCTCATGTTTTGCAACGACTAGGGGTTAAGCGGGGAACTAGGTAAAGGTAATTCCAGAGTCAGGAACTTGTAATTTGATAGAGGTGAAAGCCATGAGCCAAACTGCAATGAAAGAAAAGTTTGACTTAAAACAGAACAGTTGTTAAATGTTGAATAAATGTAGCAATCTATTAGATGTCATTTACTTGTGAAAATATGTTTAAGTCTTTTTGGTAAATTTATTTCCTTGTTGAATTTGACTAGATTCAAAGGCCTGATTTGCTTTTCTCTTGCTTTCCACAAGGCCACCCTTGCTTGTGCCACCACCTACATACTTACAGGGCATGCAGTAAATGCTTATAGAGGTGAATGCACTGTATGGTGTTTTATCCTAAACAAAAGCAAACCCCGCATGCTGGATTGCTTGCTGGATCAGCTTTCCAACCACCAGGATGCTTTAGCCCACAGCTGTGGCTGTTCCGTAGCAAAGAGGTGCCTGTGTCTTCTGTAGTAGCTGCCTGGACTGAGCTGCCACATCCTAGGAGCTCGGGTTCTCTAGGAGGACCAAAAGTGGGCGGACCCTGCTGGACATGGTGCTGCCATTGTGCGACCTGTTGCGATCTGTTTGCCCTAGGCGCTGGCAGGGACACGGGCCTACTGCAAGTCACTGAAAACTTTAACTAGGCATTCCTCTGCACTCCTGTGGTAGCTCTCTGCATAACCTAGGAACATTCCTACCACGCAGGAGTATCCCTTGCTCTCCCCAGTTCCACTTCCCTTCAGTGGCTGGGGCCTCTATTATAAGTCATGTAGCAACTTTCTGTATTACAGAGGTAGACTTATAGGGACGGGAATATGTTTATAAAAAAGAGATCATTTTACATTCCAGAAGGTTTATAAAAATGTTATAAATCAAATATTGGCTTCTGAGGAGATTCTCTGAATATAGCTGTCAGGAAACTACAAAGGTGGCAGTGACTGCAAGGGCAGAATTCAAAAACTGGTGCCTTTCCATTAATGAATTATATTTTTGTGAGTGTGAAAAATCATATTATTCATACTTAGATAAATTTTTAGTTAATCTTAATAGGAATATTGTCTGAGCAAAGACCACAAGAATTGGTTTCATGTTTTCCAGTACAATGTGTTCCTGTCCTACTATTCCTTGTACAGCTATTTATGGTAATGTAAGGATTTCATCAGAAAATGGAATTAGGATTTTGATAACTTCCTTCTTGAAAGAAAGAAAAAAAAGCACTTGCCTGAACATGGACCTCACCCTGATTTCAGCTTTGTTTTTTTGGCTTTCAGGTGCCTGGAGGCCTTTCAGTCAGGTTTAGAAGACCTTATTTTGAAAACAGTAGTATTTGTTGCCTAATTATGAATGCAGATATTGCAGGTGTTTGTGATTTACAAGGCTTTACTTATGTGAAACAGGCTATAAACTTGCTTTAGAAATGTATAGTAGTCTAGGGTAGATAATTATGCTTTGAGAAAAGAGCCTCTGTTTCCAGTGAAAACACTGTAAAGTTATTTCAGAAATGCTCTGACCTCAGCCGGTTCATATAGCTTGCATGAAGTGCTTTCACATTTGTGCTGCAGCTAGCAGCTTGATCTCTGCCATCTCACAAATGAAAGCACAGAAATCTCCTTGGGAGAAAAGGCAGGATGTCTACACTATGGTCTGCAAAGTTAGTGTTATTTTACTCACTCTGTTCTTTGTGTCTGTACCCTTAAACAGAAGACACTTTGCCCTCCTTTAAACAAATCAGTCTCCTAATTCACTCCACCCTTGCAAACCTAGCTTAGATTTTCTTTCCTGCCTTCCCGCAGTCTGTGTACAGACACTAATAAATTCTGCAGCAAGACCTTGGGAGAATTTCTCAGCATAAATGGAAGAGGATGTCAAAGGGTACGGATAGGAATTTTCTTTTTTAAAATTGCGAACACAATAGAGAACAATTGGAACAGTGGGAGAAGAGCCAGAGATGGGTGAACAAGCCATGAAAGAATTGCATTAATATTCTTTCGATTAAACCCCACTGAGTCTCTTCACTAGTATCTAAGAGGGCTATTTTTGTTTGGAAATTTTTGTATTTTTAAGACCCTTAGTGGAAAGCAAAAGTGTTGCAAATGCAAGTGCAGAGACTTGCAAGACTGTTCAGACTATAAATGCTCTTGTAGCCTTTTGAAAAACTGTTTCTAGCTTCTCTACAATACATTTGTCATATAGTGATGAAGACTTTGTATGAAAAACTTATATACTGAAAGGGCAACTTAATAGAGACAATAGTTTGTAGGACTCGGTGAGAGGAAACATCAAAAGGTTGTAATTACTGGTTTTGCCCAATGGGGAAGAATGATGAAAAAAACAAATGTCCAAATATGATGTACACAGGTTATTTTTCAAAAACTCTACACAGAGAAGGGAGAAGAGAATAAAAATATGTAATTCAGTCATATTAAAAAATGTGTTTGGGGGATGGATTGTACCATCAGAGAACTCTTAGGGAGAGGTCCAGTAGTCCCATGCTTGGCTGGCCAGCCCCCCTCCAGCTCATCTCAGCGCCGGCAAGCTGGCTCAATGTGAGTAGCTTCTTGATCTCTGCTGCTGTAGTTTGCATCAACTTCAGTTGTGGAGGGCAGCCCTGAGCCAAAGCCTGTCCTTGGGCATGAGTGGTGTTGAGCATCTGGATGAGGGCACTAAAATCTCCCATCATCACAATAAGATCCCAAGACAACATCTGTCTGCTCTCTTGGTTTTGATTTATACTTTCATGTCTAAGACCCAAGAAATAAATTTATTTGCAATTTGCAATAAGATGTTCATAGTCAGAAACAAGATGGTAATTTAGGGAGACAGAGCATGGCCACAGCATTTACTTATTTTCTGTGTTTCCTGTATGAAAGCAATAACAATCAGCATTCAGTGGTTTTAATTCTTCTCTTCCTGTAGTTAATGTGTTACTGTTGGTATAAATTTGCCTGAGAACTTGCAAATTGGATGTCCTGTGCAAGTTTTAAAGTGGGCCTTCTGAAAATGTGCCCACTTTTAATGTAATGGCGTCCTGTCAAAGTATCCAGGGAATCAGCCACGAACAGTGGAAAATGCCATATGCAGTTTCCGCTGTATATGTTTAAACCTGTGCGTGGAAAGGGGCGATTGGGAATGATGTATGAAAAAAAGCATTGATGTAGAGAACGTAAAGGCGCCACAGGGTCATTGCCATTTAGTAAGTGTTTTGTTTAGTTGGTTATTAAAGAGCAAAGGTTCCTGCATGGCAGTGCGAAGGGGCAGGGGGCACCATTAATTGAGCAGATGGTCCCCACTTAGCTCGTGGGGAGCACTGTCCTTCCCTAAGCAGCTGGGGCAGGTCAGGCAGCAGACTTGCTTTCATGGCCTTTGCGGCAAGCAGGAGAGATGGCAGGCTGGGGAAGGAGAGGCATATGCTTTAGCTTCTTGAAAGATTTAGCAGCAGATGCCTTTCTCTGGCATGCATTAGAAGCCCTTAAAAATGAGCAGAAAGTTGGCTACAGGAGGAATTCTGAAAGACGAGCATGTGGTTCATCACATCTTTGATAAACAGCAGACCTACCTCTCTTCCAGTTGCATTTGTGTGTACAGAAGTTTTTGCTAGTGTGAACTGTGAAGTGGTCCCCGTATGCTCAGCTCAACAAGGTTGCTCTCATATCTAACTGGGTTGCTGTTTGCTTTTCTTGTTGTTTCCCCCTTACACACACACACTCATGCACGTGTTCAGGTGGATGCCTGCTTCCTCTTGTAACATTGGCCCTGCTGACTCGAATGGCTCCTTCTCTTTGCTTGCAGCTGTTCTCATATATACCTCAGCTCCATTGTAATGAAACACCTGCATATCTTTCAGAAAGCTGGAGGTAGAGTCTGCACTGTGTAACCGCCAGGTCTCTGCAGGCTGCTAGCGTTTTTACTCATAAGACACTGACCTGAAAACTGGTTTTGTAGAAACCTGGTAGGAGCTTTCTGTGAAGGTTCTTAATAAGAATAGTAATACTCTCCTCTGTAGTACTGTTTTGGTTTGGTTTTCTGATGGTATATAACAATCACTTATTTCTGCAAAATCACACTATACAAATTTCTCATAAAAGAGCTCATTTTACCTAAAACAGCATGCTCAGACTAAACATCAACTTCAGTTTGATGTTCGCAAAGATAGGAATGAAAATGCTACTCTTAGAATTTCTAATCCATTTTTCTTTGGCAATCTAAGCTAAGAAGGGTGCCAAAACACATGGCAGATTTATAAGCTTCTAAATTTATTAACTTCACTTGCAAAGAAGTTTTATAGTCTTAGAAAACATTTATTATCTGATACGAGATAAACTCTTGTCCCTAATTGAAGTCAGTACGAATTTTGCTTTGCTTCTCCAAGTAATCTGATTCAACACACGGGGCCAATGCACTATTCAAGAATTAACCATGCAATGCCCATCGCTAATACTGTGAAGAAGCGGTCCCCGGAATACCCTCAGCATTTGGCATGGAAAACTGTAAGGAACTATACTGTCATGAACAAATCACGGATTTCTTGCAATATTCCAGGACTTTATCAGGATTAGTAAGTTACCAATTTAATTTTTTTTTCTGTTTATTTCAGGGCCCTCCTGGTCCAAAAGGTGAGAAGGTGAGTTGACATGTGGGTGATGCCTACAAAGTGAATGGAAAGCCCGCCCAGCATGAACTAAAGACACAGTTTATGTTGACGCAGTGTAATGTTAGATTATGTAAGAGAGCTGGGTAGCACACAGATGCTGTGTTAAACCTATCATCTCATCTTTCCACTTTGCAGGGAGATCAAGGTGATCAGGGCCCTCGGGTAAGCATCTTAAAAAAAATGTTACACTTCCCCTTCGCTGAGTAGGCAATTAGTCATTAGTGCAAAACTAAATTAGATACAGTGTCTGAGCTAATTATGCTTATTAGCTGCATTTACCCTGCATGTTGAAGTAAGTGTCTGCAGGACAGTAATGACCACATAGTGTCTGAGAAGATTTGAGTAACAATAGTAAGTAATACGTTAAACTATGCAATTCTTACAGATGGAAACCCCTTTCACCGTGATTTTGCTCTGCTGCATAAGAGTTGGCTTTCCTAACCAGACCTTTCAGTTTCCCCAGCAATGTTTTCATGCCTTGCATGGGCTCTCACAATGCAGAGGGCAGGTGTCTTTTAATAAATGCAATTCTAGATTTCATGTAAAATGTACCCAATATTAAGAGAATGATAGAAAAGATTATGTATGCATGTGTTAGCTCTTTTACCTGAAATGTATGTATTTAATATAATAATAATAGTATTATCACATCTTAAACATATTCACACAGTTAGATCATGGCTTTGTGGTGAAATTACAAAGGTTCTTTTAATTTTTAATATTGTGTTTGTTTTAACAAAAGGAGTACAGACGTGAACACTCTTATAGATTGTCTGTGCCAGTTCGTTCTTCTTTACATCTGTGCTTCATTTAAAATGTATAGTTACATTGTTCTAATGATACAGTGGCTCTGTTTAGTAATTTATTTATATTTTTTACTGTAACAGTATGTGCCTTGGATTTTTTTTCTATCAACTATGTCAAATGTTCCTGAGTGTATGATATCATTTAAAACCTTTGTTCTTAATTTTATTTTGCAGTGAATAAGATTATTTTAAGTTGAAATGTATTTATCTGATTTCTTGGTGTTATCAAGTGTTGTATTCCCTGTAGAGTTCTGTCAGGCCTCCTGTCACCCAGGTGATAGCAATGCATGTCATGGAGACAGAGGGCTTGTAATAATTGCTTTATTATTTCAATTTAAGCGCAAAAAGAAGAAATAGAAAAATACTTAAATAGAATAGTGAGTAGCAGTGAAAGCAACATGTTTTTATCTAGACTTAACATACATAGATTGAAGAATCTGAAGTCTATAGAGATTTCCTTTTAAATTATAAGAAAACAAGATATATCTCAGAAGCTCATGTAGTCTGTATCTTTCAGTGTGCTGTTTGCTACAGATGTCATGGCAAATGTAAGGGGAGTGGAGTAGAGTCACCGTAGCCTTGGAGAGGGTGATCCTTTCCAAAAGCATAAGTGCTTGTCATTAGTGGGCTTGTATTCAGTTAAATTGGTATTTATGATAGCAGATTTGATGGAGGTGTCAGAGAAGGATGCAGGAATGAATGAATAGTCCATTGTGAGTAGTATTACATGTTTGAGGATATTGGAGTGTTGGAGAAGATCCTATGGAAATGCTCAGAGGCATCAAAGCAGGAAAAACAAGTGGAGAAATATGTGGTAGACTTCAGAGCCAGGGCTAGAAGTGCTGGCTGTACCTAATAAAAAGATAGTGCAGGTTCGTTCAGTGTTGCCTTGATGGCAGAGTGCCTGCAAGGGCTGCTGTGTCCCCGTTTGCCAAGATGTAGCCCCTGTGTTGAAGGGTATATTCACTGGACCATATAAATCATAGCTGTGGCTGTTTGTTTTTTTTGGAAAATACAATACAGCTAGAAAGCAAAAATGTCCAACTGAAGGAAGTCACATTTGTGGACATCAAGTTAAAGTTAATATGTGTACAGCAGGAGGTGCCAGTTGAGATCAGCTGAGTATATAGGGCAGTATATATAGACATAGTATAGCAAAGAGGGGCGGACAGCATCTTGTGGTCTGGCTGAAGCATCACTAATTATTTAATCCATGCATATTGTAGTAAAGTACTTCTTTTGGGAATACTTAGGTATAAATTGCTTAATGTCCAGTCTTACGGGTTTTTCCTTTATCATTTTGCAGCATGTTTGAATGTCTTTTGCTGTAAACTTTCCTTCCCCTGCCTCATCGCCCGTGTACATTTCACTGTTTTCATGGTACAGTAGTTTTCTGATTACTGTCTTCAGGGTGACTCTACTGAACTGTCTGTGCCAGAGGATTTAACATATAATTAATGGAAATTGTATGTATAAGCCAGTCATGCACCAAATGAAACTAAGCCCATTTAATCCCTGCTTGGCTACCTTTGCGCATAATTTTCCACCCTTACCTATGTAAAATAGATGCTATTGGAGGTGCCACCGTACTGTACAATTATGCAAAAATATTGTAACTGAAAGTGACTTTGGAATGACATATGTTTGGATTTGACAAGCTTCCAAACAGATTGGGTATAATATCTAAAAGTCATCGACATTTTCAAACTAATTCATCTTTCAGATTTAAGGAACCTACGGGGGTTTTTTTGTTTGTTTGTTTCAGGGAGGTTGTTTCTTCCTTTGTTTATTTCTTTTATGACAGTTTGCCTATTATTTTAAAACTTAGTCTTACTTTAGCAAAGATGTTATTATTTCATGTCATTTTTTATGGCTTTGAGATTTCAAAAGGACCCATTAGTCTTTACAAAAGCTGCTTTATTTCCTCCAGGCGTTTTTGTTAGTAACAGAAACCAAAATAAAATGTAGAGACTTGTCAGGTCAAGAGGAGACCCTGAAGCTTTTAAAATCCTGCTGAAATGAAAAGAAAAACATATCTGAAACAAACAAACAAAAATGCTGCTTTCTGTCCTCACATATACCACTTCAAGTTTTCACCATGGGTCATGAGATCGATAGCTCCTTCTTTCTCAAATGATTACAAAACTATAAAAGCAGTAATCAAATATTTTAAAGCTTTCTTTTCATAGTCATTGGGCATACGGAGTGTACACTCTATTTTTTTGAAAATCTGTTTTTCTTTGAAATAGCTTTGATAAATTGATGAATAGTAGGGACCTGAGCATGTCCAGAGGTCATGAACTTGTATTCTTAGAATAATGGGTGTGATTTTTTTTCTTTTTCTTCCTTTTTAAAGAATCTGAGAGGTTTTCTTAGATATTTAGAAATGATCTGCTGAGCAGCCTCATAACTGCACTGCCATGTTACTTAATTTGGTTAAGACCATCCTGCTTGTAGAAAACCTGAGCTAAAGCAGGATGCGACATTCGGTAGTTGGAATAATGTAGAAGTTCTTGCTTTGAGTGTGAGTTTGAGCAGCAAGTTAACATGCCCTTTGACCTCGTGGGACCACAGATAAGGTACTGGTGGTTATGTTCAAAAATCTTAATGTTACTTGAAGGAATTTTTTGTTGTTGTTTACACCTTATATGTTTATATCAGTCTTCTTCTCTACTTGTTACTCTAATATTCTAGAAGACAAAACATTGAGGTCAAATGCAGGACTATATTTCCTCAATATCAGTGTAAGAGACACTAATTTTAGAATGTCTTTTGTGTACTTTTTGCAGAGGACATGGCTTCATGACATGTTTGTGGACATTGGCATTAGCGTACTGAGCCATGACCTTTAGCTTGCGGGCTATTAGAGTAAGTGTTGATGTCAACCCACTACTCAGTTCTGGTTGCTGAGCTATATCACAGTTTAAAAAAGCCTTCAAAGTTTTCTTAAAGAAAAGACTTCAAAGGATTTGTTGCAGAGATTTTAGTCTAATTAATGGTAATATACCTTCAGAGGTAAATATTTCAGAACAGACCAACTTGCACTGACCATCTTAATCATTCTGCTGTCATCCTTCAGGAAATGACATAAATGTATTCTTAGCTTTGAAAGATGAGGTATTTCTTTTTTATCAGAACTAGAAAACATCAGCCAGCACCTGGCTTTAAATTAGTTTTGGTCTATATACAATCTGAAGCCACCCAGAAGCCATACTTCGGTAGTTTCATAGAATTTTTTTCTCAGTATGTTTAAGTGAATTTCCTAACAGCTGAATCTGCACAAAACTGATAGCATCTCTAAAATGTCTTCAGCAGAAGAGATTAAGTTCTGGAAAAGAAAGGTATTCAGAAGCTTATTTTACTCTGTTAACCATAGTTGACTTGAAGATTCAACAGATTCTTTATATACTGTTAAATAAGTTAGGGTCAGATAGTAAAATAATGTTCCTTTTTTATTTAACTCCTTCATTTTTCTTGTTTGTTTTGATTGCATTTGCTTCATATTTGCTGCCCAGGAGGGAGAAATGGCAGGTTCTATCTACTCTTCTCTGCTGGAAAACTATTGTTTCTGCTGGAAAACTTGTTTTCGATGTGTGTATATTAGCCTTAGTTACTATGTTTTGAAGAAATATATAATAAATTGGGCGTTTTTCTGCTCTTACTGACAATAAATGGAAAACCTCTAATGACTTCACTAGAATTCATTTTAAACCTAATTCATAAATCTGTTCATATTCTTGTAAATTAGAAAATACAGTCTATTGAAAGATGAATAAACCATGATCATTCTTCCCCTGCTTTTAAATTCATCTTGCCATCTAGTAGTTTTTGTTTGGAGATTGATATATTTATTCTAGAAATCAATAGTTTTGCTTCACAAAATAGAAAGTAATGTATAAACTAATCATATGTCTTTCTCTTCATGGTAGCAAGAATCCATCAGAATCTTTCTCTTAATTTCTTTAATAAATACTGCTGAATTTTATCTGTGTCAATAAAGGGACTGCTCGGATTTCATTAGCATAAACTAGCATAATCTCCAGCTTTTTCTTTCCTGAAATTTGGTAATGTTTATTTTCATTTATATGAATACACAGTCAAAAGCTGGAACAAAGGTGATCATACAGTGTTGATATTCTCTAAATGATATTCTAAGTGTGATTTTCTGGGCTATTATGGTTAACTCAAATGTAATTGACTGGCTGAAAAGAAACTGTGCTGCTTTAAATGCATGCTCCACTGGTATGACTACCCACCTAGTTAATTTTTCTGTCTTTTATTGTCCTGTATGTAAAACTATTATAGTTTTGGTTATAAATCATATCTAACCACAGCTTTAGTTATAAACTATACTGTTATTTTGGCAGAGTAAGACTGAAAAGCTTACATGATTCCTTCTGTTAATGCAGCTTTCACAGAAGTGGCCTTCTTGGGAAAACTGTCTGACTTCTGCTTTAATGCCAATTTACTTGTGAGCAGTTAATTCAGCTTCTGAGACTTTTATTTCCTTGTCTGTCAAAAGCCAACAGGGGTATTTGCCTTTTCCATTCATGGGTCTAATTATCTGTTCTGCTTGGCCAGTTCTAGGCTGTTGTGGTTCCACTGGTTTCCATTAAGTTGAAACTAGGGTAACAAAGTGGAGCAAGGTTAGTATTTGTAATTAGAAGAGGTTAGGAAAGAACTCAGATTGCACTGACTGCCAAGTTTATGTCTAAAGCATTGGGACACATGGGCTTGAGCTATGCCTTCATTCAGAATTCACTGGCATGTTCTGGCTTTGGGTGTCTCTCCAAGGCCGAACTATGCCTTTTATGTTAGGCACATGAGGTACTGCTAGGAATGCAGAACAGCTGTGACACTCGAGGGAGAGTGCCACATACCTGCTCCCAAGATTAGGATGTTGTCATTCCCATCTTAAGAGCTAGGCAGTGCATGTCTTCACTCACCACCAGTGGGTTTGTGTCTTCCTCTTTTCTAGTAATGCCAAAGGAATGGTGAGGAAGGAAGTCTTGGCACATCCTGTTCTCCTCTTTTTACAGCCTTGTCCCATGATCCCATGACCAAGACAATATTTTGTGGACATTTTATTTCAAAATGCAGCTGTCCTGCAAAAGTGTTCCAGTACCAAACACTTAAACTTGACCAATTTGATCAAAAACAACACATTAAGAATTTCATAAAAGTGGTTTGTATCTGCTTCAAGGCTCTAGAAGGAATAAAATGAAGAGAAACACAGTGAGCTAGGACAGAAGATTTTTGCTGTGAAGATCAGCTTATTTTTTGTGTGAACCAATCCATCTTGAAGTAAACTGATTCTTACCACCAGTTTCAGGGAAACTGGCTCTGCCTTAAGGAAGGATATTCTGTATAGGTCAGAGTGTGATCGCTTATCAGAAGTCATAACTGAGTTATATGTGGAAAAGGTATTTCTCTCGCTGAAAATTCATCAAATGCTAGCACCAGCTAGATAAGTGCTGGCCTTTTCTGATTTTGTTCATTTTGAAAGGGCAGTACTGTGTCAGGTAGAGTTCACTGCAAAAATACAGAGGTGATTATAGAAAATAACACTTCAGTAATGATCCCTTTCTAGCCAGAGACAGCCTGTGCTAGTTCTTAAACATTTTTTATTATTTTAATACAAAGCCTGAACCATTACATAATGCGTGCAAATTAAAACTCCTTGCTGAATGACCGCCTAAGTGAAAAGAAATTCCTGGATGCTTGTCTTTTTGCAGTGCTCTGCTTTAGCTAGCAAATTTGCTAATGGAGAAAGCAGGAGTTATGATAAAAGGGATTATATAAAAGAGCTCCCACTGAGAGTCCATGGCACTGTACCGGGTGATACAAACACTGTATTCCCCAGGGCAGGTACAATAATTAGCTGCAGGACTGGCGCTTGATCGGAGGGATTAATTAGGACTTGAGGTGGTGCTGGTGGGAGGAAAAACGGCCATAAAGATTGTCACGATCACTCTGGCCTGAAGCCTGTGTGATTTGATGTGAAATAGCAGCAGCTGGCTGTAACCTTAGGAAGTGCAAGTGAACAGCAGGTGGTAATTCCTGTCTCATTTGCCATGTCTTCACAGGAACATATAAGCTTGTGCAGCTTGGATTTATTGGCAGGTCGGAAGGAAAATCCTAAGGAGGCTTGTGACATTTACTGAAGTAAGCAAATGCAATAGTCAAAACGGAGTATGTGCAGCATAGTGTAAAACTAGTAATGCTGATGCTGAATGTTGCTTACTTATTATACAGTAAGGTAGTTATGTTTTTATGACATTAACCTCATGTAGACAGATGCACAAAATCAAATGGAGGGAATGATATGTTCTGTCATCCTCCAGTTTTCTCAGTGGCCATCGTATGGGAATGGGAATGAGTAGGATTTCCATATGTTTCCAAGTGGGTAGGCAGTGCACTGTTATATAGCTCCAGATCTGTTCGCCTCCACCAAACATCCTGCTTTGCTGAGGGCATTTGGGCAGACATTCCTGGAAGCAGTGCCACGAGTGTGTTAATTTAGAAAATGTAACCAACTGGCACATCAGGGTGAGGATGATTTGTCAGCAGCAGAATTTAGTGGTTCAGTGGTCGCTGTTGATCATTCTGGTGTTTTGTATTGTGCAAGGACTTCCCAGCGTGTAGAACAAGAGCCCTTCCTCTGTGCGGTTCAAGAACCAGACCAAATAAAGAGAAAATTGAGTAACTTTAAAGCTGTTCTTAATGATGAATTCAAACTGAGAAAAAATAAAAAAGGCCTAGGGACTATTGGCTATATTTATAGCAGACTGACAGGAAAGGAAGAAAACTCATTTTATGGGGAGGATGGTTCTTTTTATGCCCTTTTAGAAACTCATTGTATGCCAACATTATCTCTCATGGATGCCAGAAGATGCACTGCCTTCTAAAGCCTCCCACACATGCAAAAACTATGCACCCATTATAATGTCCTTGCTGGGTTCCATTTAGTATTTCCATCTTTCTGGTCTTCTGCAAATACATGTTACATATGGGGAGATGATATTAGCATTATATGTTAGCATGTTAGCATTAAATTTCTGTGACGATTAAGTCTGTGATTAGGCCTGCAGTTGTGCAAAGGAATAAAAATTTTGTCCTACCTGGGAACAAGTTGAAAGAAGATTCTAAGTGATTGTTGAAAAGCAGAGCTGTCCCCTGTTCTCAGGTGTTGCTTATACAGAGAGAAGGCTACCATACTGTAAATGCTCTTGAGCTTGTGCGTGTGGTATTGGGAAGGCTGGATATGGAATGGGAAGTGCTTGGTGTGAATGCTCTTGGTGGAGCTGCACAAAACTGTCAAAATACTTCCATTTCTTCTTTTTTTTTTTCCTCACAAAATGGTATATTTTCAGATTAAACTCTTTTCCTAATTAATATTTAGGTCTCTTCATATTCAAAATTAAATAAATCAAACCTAATATGTCTTGAATTTCCTTAAAAAAATCTGAATACATTTATTCAGAGATAAGTAAGAAAGTTACCATGTTGCAGTGCTAAAGGCCGATGAATAAAAAAAATATGAAATGGTTAAAAGATTTTATATTTATCCTTTTTTTTTAATAAAGGAGGTTTAAGATTTACTGCTTAGTGCTCAGGTTTTTGTCCTTTTGTAGACTTCTTGTTTGTGTTCATTTTCAGTACATGAGTATTGTAGTTTTATTGAGAAGAGGAACGGATGATGTGCACAGCAGGAATAATGAGTCACAGATGTAAAGATTCTGGCACACGACCATCTAATAACTTCTTTAACTTATATTCCATAATAAGATAAATGCAAATTTGATACATCTGTTTTCTAAATGATGCATTGTTCCAGTCTTAGCAATGTTTCAGGAGTGTTTCTTTAAATGTTTGGAGTTTTAGCCTTTTTTGGTTCTGCTTTCTTTTTGTTTCATTTGGTTTGAAGGAGGACATTTCAGGTCAGGAAGAGATTTCAGGTGAAATGTATTTAGCCACACCTCACTTTGTCAGGAAGAAGTGGGATAGCTGGTAAAACTTCCATGGGCTTCCTACCTACAGGGTCTCAGCTTCCCCTTGTCTCACTAGGGTACATGAGGAATAAATCTGCTGAAAGCCTCTGAGATCCACCAGTGAAGGACATGCTAGATGCATCAGAAATTTGCTATGCCTTTTTTTTTTTTTTTTTTGTAAAGATCAACATAATCTTTGGGAACAAAAGGATCACTGATGTTGTAGAAGGGGTATTCAAGTAAAGCACGTGTTTGATATGTTGGAAGAACCTGTTGCAGCTATTGCCTGTGGGCACTTTCTGCCAGGCATCCGCATGGCGCAGCTCTCTGGCCAGCTGCGGCTTGCAAAGGGCTCATCTGCCGTAGTGCCCCATATCGCCTGGCACAGCACTGATGCAGGACTCCTTAGAAATCACTGGGTCAGGCAGTTGCAGCCTGCACAACCTCCCTGTTTGGAGTTGCCAAGTTGCACCCTGGCTGCCATGTGTGCAAGGCCTCCCAGCAAGGACTATGCCGTCCGTGCCTCCTCACAGAGGTTGTGGGGTACCTGCGTGCATGTAGGCTACTTAGAGGTACTAGGCTATGCTTTATGCTCTGTTCCTCAGCCTGGTATCTTGCTGCCATGGCTTGGCTTTCCATGAATGAGCCTTTGAGAGCCTCTGCTTCAGACAGACAAGTCTGTGAAAGACAAGGCTGAAATCCCCAAGGCTGGGGATTTCTCTGTGTGTACCACTCACCCTCCGAAGGCTTCTGCTTTATTAAAAGGTCTAAACCCCATCCTCGAAGGCAGTGTAAGAGAAGTGCAGAGCTGAGAGCAAAATTCACTTCTTGGTAGCCCATGGTTATAAAGTTCTTCTTTGCCTGTATCAGTACAGCACAAGTTCTGCATATGTTAATAGACAGGTGATTAGAAACCGTATGTACCATACAGTGTTTGAAGGGGAAAAATTTGCCCTGGATAAGAAAATGTTGCTATGTGTATAGATTTAACATATTGAACTTGGCCATTCTGGAATATCCTAGATTTAGTAGTAGTGTTGTTCAGTGTTTATAATTGTATACGTATTACCAGTCTATGTGCTGAATGTCATATGTTAAACAGAACATGAGGAGTTGGATGGTAATTATACAAAGTGCTTCAAAATCTGTTGTCACTGCTGTCAAGTTTTGCAGCAATGCAGAATCAAAGCTTTCTACGTAGCCCTCTAAGTAATTTTAACTGAAAATCACTCAGCTGCTTGGTAGCCTAACAATTGTCAAATGGTCATAACACTTCCTTTCAATATTAAGGAAAGTCACCTCTGTGAGACTTGCCTTCTGAAATCTCTTTATATTTTTGGTATAAAACCATAATTTTTGTTTGAACTGTAGTACAAACCTAATCCTGTTTCCCATATGACAAAGAAGCTGTTACCTGTCAGTAGGATATGTGGGACATACTAAATGTAGTGTTTGTTTTGTTTGTCTGTTAGTAAATTGTCTCTGTGATGTTTGTGTTGTGCTGTTTTGGTACCATGTTATGCTGTGTCCCTAGGGTCTGCCAGGCTTCCCCACAGCTGCTGCTCTGCAAAGTAATCAGATCCTCACCGTCAAGGTTTGTGGCTGACATGTACCTGTTCAGTCAGGTCTCTCTATCAGCATAAAAGTGCACATGAAGTCAACTCTCACTGATTTTGCATGGGTGTAAGTTCTTCTAATGCAGAGCATGAGACCGAACTGTAATTGTGGACAGGGTTACCCCATGCAGCACCTACATTCCAGGTGCTCTGGATCAGTATTTTATATTTAGATGAGGTTTTGCTGTAGTTACGCTTTACTGAGGCACGCAGGAGTGTGGAAAATGACTGTGAAATGTATATTGGGTATACGTAGAGTCCATTATCTGCTTGATATGCTTCAGAGGTTCAATCTGTGCATACAGATTTTTCAAAGTGCATTTGCAAATTAGCAGGAAGAGTTGAAGCAATTTGGTTAAGCTGGGACTTCAGTCCTTACTTAAATGCCACCATTCTTCATGGCACAATATGCTGGTTGGAAAGTCTGACTGAAAGTTGAACTGGTGCTTTGTCTCTAGAAGCTTTGCTGAAAAAAAAAAAAAAAACAAGAAAAAATGTTTTTTTGGAGCCTGGATGATGGAAAATTTGAGTATGAGGAATTCTCACAAGAAATCTGTGAAGATTCACGGTTAACTCGCTGTACGTGATTAATCTATCAGTAATAAAACATCCTGTCCAGTCTAATGAGAGGTTATTTTCTTCAGTAGAAAAGGCACAGTTTCTGTCAGACAGAAGCACCAGTTTATTTTATTTATTATAAATCTAATGAATATATCTTTATTTCTTTCTCGGGCCTTCTGATGTCTATTCTTCAACTCTCTCATCTCTGATCTTCAACCTTTGACCTCACCTGCCTGATCAGATGGTGTTTCCTAAAATCAATCATGGGTTTCTCTCTGCTGATCAGCAGCTCATTAAACGCCGCCTCATTAAGGTAGTGCTTAATCTTGCTGGACTCTGGTTCTTCTTTACGTTCGATTTACTCTTTGCTGTACCGTTTTGTCAGATGCCTTCTCATAGCAGGTTGTTCATTTGAAAATGTTTTGGAATGAAACAATTAGTGAAATTTATCACTTAAAATGCTGTGGTCAGCTTTTAAAAATTAATAGGTTTAAGTCATTAGGGGAGTTGGCTGGTTATCACTATCAAATGGCACCATAGAACTGCTTACATATTGTGTACAACTTTTTGGAAAAGCAGTTGTTTTCCATCCTCACTTTTAAATGCTTCTGCATCACCAATGGGCTTTGGAAAAATGCTATATAAACTTCACAGTTCACACAGAGACTTTTTTTTTTAAAACTAAACTTTGTTGAGGTCGTGCCAATCTTAAACAGTTTGCCTTCTTGATGAAAACAATTACTTGCTTATTACAGAATTACAATTATTTACTTATTACAGAATAAGTAAAAGATTGCTAGGCTGCTCCAAATTTTGGTGCAAGTCCTGCTGCAGGACAAGCAGTTCAGAATCTGAAACTCCTGCTCTGCGGCTGATTGCAGATATTGACAGGTACAACATGCTGCTCTTGAGGGAAAGTGCTATCTCTACTGTAAGTGGAAAAGCCAGTGACCAACTTATGGCAGCTGCTTCCAGCTAGTCTTCCACTTTTTCTAGATTAATCGGTGTCGTGAGGTTGATGCCTTTAAAGTGAACTTCTGATAGGTTTTCTTGTTGGTTTAGGGGGACCAAGGACAAGCTGGACCCCCTGGGCCTCCAGGGCCTCCAGGACCCAGAGGTCCCCCAGGAGATACCGGCAAAGATGGTCCTCGAGGGATGCCTGGCGTACCGGTGAGTTAGTCTGCTGCTGTTACAGTGTCCAAATTTCTCTTGTACCAGCTTGCTTTCCAAGAAGTTTTGTGAGGTAAGATTTGTGAATATAAAATAGAGAAGTTCAACCACAGGCAGACTACATGGCATACCTGAAGAGAGAGAGAGACATACACACTTCACATCAGGGCCAAGACTAACACCTAGGTTTCTTGCCTGACATTCCTGACAGTTTTTTCCCACAGATTCTACCCTTTCTCAGTTGCTCGTTCATGTTTTAATAGCAATAGCTGTGTGAAGGGGGGCCTGCCCCACTATGCAAGTAGCAAATGCTTATACTCCAGCTTTGAGATTAAGCTAAATTTCAAACAAGGTCATTGCATGAACTGTTCTGACTTCTGGTTTCCTTATGATTTAGCCTCAAAAATTCTGAAATTCAAATAATAAATTGCTAAACACTTTCTGTCTAAAGTGCAATAAAATATTCCAGCTACTTCATTCTATGAATCGGATTCTGCCATCTTTACACAAGCAGAACAGTACTGTTTTCTTTGGCTCATTCTTCATATTTCGTTAGAGCTGCCAGCAGAATCCAGCATTTTGTGCATTGTTTGTTTAGGCACAAGATCAGACCCACAGCCTTTTGGCACGCTGTGATCTGATGTTGAAAAGCTTTTTAAACAGATAAAACACGTGGCTTTTTTTTTTTCCTCCAAATATGTTTTTTTTGTTTTAGATTTTGTGACCCATTTTTTGTTGTTGTTTATTTGAAAGAAGTACCTCTTTTCATCATGAATCTCCGTAAGTTAATAACGTGGAGGTCACAGGTGATAAGACAACTGAAGTGTTACATGTATATATGGCTGCACACACACTTGTAAGAAAAGATCAAGACTGTGTATATGGACAGCACTAGAAACAGACAGTATTTCTGAAGAAAAATTAAAGTGTATTATGTGAGGCCAGGACAGGAAGGCATAAAATTCCTCTGTAGGGCCTGTTTAGGCCAAGGAAGAAAATGTCTAAGCTCCTGTTCTGCCCCTGTTCTGCCTTTTTTCAGGTTGCCTAATCCAAAATGTTATTAACCTTACCAATCTAATGAAACATGATGATAATACTAAGGCTGTGCTAAAACTTCCTAGGAAAATCCAGTAAGGCTTTGGAATTAAGGGCTGTGTAGTACTTAAGTTTCCAAACAAATTTGCCCCAAAAAGTTCAAGAACAAGGTTATGAAATGGTGGTAGAAATCTATTGCTGTCATTCACAATCCTTCACTCTGACTGCCTACTCATTTTCAGTTAGTCCTGCAGCACATCCTTGTTTTGGACCTCACCTGGATAATCCCATGTGTTTGTATAATGCAGTCCTGTTTGACTGCATTCATCATAGTTGCTTCTGGTTTGGTGTAGTGATGTGTATTGAATGAAACCAGGAGAATCAGCTGTTACACAAAGTACTGCTAATTACAGCGTACCTGGGTTGCTTGTGTTTTTTTGCTTGCTTGTTTTTTTTTTCAGCAAATGCACTGAAAAGTAAAGCACTTTAAGCAATGAAATCATTCCATTTTATAATGTTCAGTACTAATTCTGACTTTAGATGGCAAGTGAGAGTGTCTTTTTATAGTTCTTTTTTTTTTAAACTGTGGCTATCTTAAGCCCTATAGCATTATGAAAAATCAGTTTACAGTACTGCTAGAATCAGGTACAAACAAGCACTCAGAAACCACCCAAATGGCTGATTGACTCCTCCTCAGTTAATGTTGCTGATCCTCAACAGGCTTGTTCCTCTGTGGCTGTGTGATTGATATTTTGTCATGTAGGACAGTTGTAAAGGAAATACGTGGCCCAAAGGTAGTGACAGCTTTGTATTTTTAAAAGACATGTGGACCTTTCAGTTGAAGAGTTGTCCCAAGCGTTCAACAAGCAGTAGCTGTGAAGGATTATGAGCAGAGATATTTTGGCATCCCACAGCTGGAGGAGAAAGTCCTCACTGTTATCAGCTGTTATTATGAGACAGTAATTTTTCTCCTTTGGAATTCTAGCCAAAGCAAAAAGCAAACAGAGAACATACATAAAATCAAACAAACAAAAAACAACCCAAAGAATGGCCCTTCTAGCCTGTTCTTGTAAAGCAAAGACTTCTTTAGAATCTTAAATTTTTGTCACCTCCTTACCCATGCCCATATACTTGCTGTGTATCCTGAGAAAGTCAGGAGTCAAGCTAGCAATGCCGAGGGAGCAGCTCTAGCTGTGGCCTTTGTTACTACTTGTCCTCAGTATAGCAGGGCTGAGAAGCAGTCTCTATGCTCACATCTCTCTCTGTGCCATTAGTGCCTCACATGCTACAAGTGTGTATTCTACTCCAGATACTTAAAGCCTGTAGGGATGAGGATCAGTTAGTTTCTGGGGCAGGAAATCTTGAGAGCTGAGGATGTGGAAATATTAGGGAAATGCTATTGAGCCTACTGGCAGCAGAGAGAGCACCAAGGAAGGGTAGGAGTATAAGAAAGGTTTGTGCCAGCTTCTGCTAAATCTTTCTTTGGATGTCAGTAGAATAAAATGTTGGGACTTGAGCAGATTTGCCTTTGTATAGAGCAAGACCTACCTTTGGTGCCTCCTCTCTCATACTCTTGCTGTCACCAGGCAGCAGCACAAGGACTTGGAAATTTCAGTACTTCCAAAAAGAAGTAGAAGGAGAAAAAAAAGCCTTTCCTCATAATTGAGCAACAGAATCTTTTGTAAGCCTTTGAAATCCTTTCAGTGTAGAGATGACGTGTCTCACATCATCCTGAAGCTGACTTCAGCCTCGGGGATTGCTATATACATCATGCAGTTCGCATGCGGGAGTGATCTGCAAAGTGCAGCAAGCTTGGGTAATTATCTGTCTGCAGCCTGTGCTTGTGTGCTTTCTCTTTCCTGGGTGTCTCAGTATGTTTGCAGGTGGTACATTGCTGCTTCTGAATGCAATGCACACATGCCCGGAGAAGCAGCTCTGATTCTTTTTAGCTGTCAAAAGAATTGCATTGGCACAGTGCTTGTCATTTTTTGACAGTAGGCTTTCTTCTGCGACAAAGCTGCTAAAGATGATCCTGCAGCTGTGTTGATGCAGGAGCACGTGGGCTGCCCTATGAACTGTTGGGCTTGCAAGGCAGTGATCTGTAAACCATATCACTGAAATGATCAGAACTCTGTTTTTGCGTGGGTATTTTTAGCCCATATTGTATGACTGATTCATTTTACTGGCTCTGTAGAAAGTTATATGTGTACATGTGGGGAAAAAAGTGGACAAGATAATTTCTGACTTAATGTAGAGCTGTGCCTATGGAAGGAGAATGCACAGGAAAAAATATGGCTTATCATTTTGAAAGCCAGTACAGTTATTTAACTACTGAAAATAATTATTGCATGGCTTCAAAATCACTATATTCATGGGTTTTTCAACATGATAATTTGTAGCAGTAAGTTATGCTTACTGACTGAGGTGATGACACAGGCTAGTAAGTCATTCTGGAATATGTATACGTCTGGAATATGTGATTCTGGACATGTGTGAAATAACCTTTCTCTGTGTCCTTTAGCACCAGTGATTGGAATGGAATATAATAATTGGAACCAAGGGACTGGGAGTCGTGACATCAGTACTTAATCGTTGCTTGGAGAACTATCCAATTAAAAGATAATGAATCAGTACTTTGCTTTGTCTGTGATTTGGCCTGTTACTTTAGAAAGAAAATAAAAATACATATATGCATACTTGATGTGCAATTAACTGGCATATTTGTGTAAGAATATAAGAATGAAATTTTAAGACATGTTGATACTATCAGTTAGAAAACTGAATGTAAGAAATATTACTTAAATTTGTTTTTCTTTTTTCCTTTTTTTTTCTTTTTTTAAGGGTGAGCCAGGAAAGCCAGGTGAACAAGGATTGACAGTAAGTAGTCCTCTTTTCTAAGAGTTTGCTAAGAAATTTTAGCAGAATTCGTATATGCTTTTTAAAAGGTGTAACTCCAAAAAGCTTTATGGCTATTTGTTCCTTAGCCTTTCTTTGTCAAAGACTATTTGAAATCTTCTCTGTGAAGAAAACATGAGAAAGACAAATTTTCTCTTCTAGCATACAGTTGCCTGACATTCAAGGCCAGATTAGGCTAATATCAGCTTGCAGAAGCAGAGGAGAATAAAAAAAGATAGGTGCACAGCAAAGCAAAAGAGCCAGCTCAGTTGTTCCCCACTTGCAAAGCCCCACGCCTGGAGGTTCCCATTTGTCACTGCCTCCAAAGTTGAGCTGTTTCCACCTTGGGAGCAATGGAGAGCAGAATAGCTGTCTACTTGCTTAAAGGGTAAAATCCCAGTTATGGATGGCAACAATTCTGGCCCCTTTCCTGCAAGAACAGTGAATATGCAACTGTGCGTACTGAAACTCTTAGATTATTCTTCCTGATACCTCCTTTTTTCCCCGTGTGTAGGGGAATATAACAAAGGAATATGTTTTTAAAAAATATTCAGATATGGGAATAGATGTTTTCTGTTGCATCAAGATCTAATTAATCCTATTTATTTGGAAACAAATTGAAGCTCCACTGCTTTTCAACCAGCTTCAGCCACAGGGTAAGGCATCAGAAATTTCTGACTGTCACATATTCCCAGCCAGTGAGGCATGCAGTGTTTTTTTTTTCCCCTTAAAATCTCCCTAAACACTCATGGTCACTCCTGTTTTTCTATGAGAGATGACAGAATTATAGCCCATGGCGCATGGTTTTGATTCCTGAATGCTTCTGAGTGGGAAGATTCTGAGCTCAGCAGTCTCATTGGATATAGTTGCTCTCTGTTTGAATTCATGAAGTTTTACACAGGTATGATGGTACATTACTGCTGCAAATTGCAGAACATTTTGGATTGCAATGGACACATATTTGTCACAGAAGATGAAGCTTAGATTCTTAGATGCTGAAATATCCAGCTGTGATCAGGTAGTTAAAATCCTGTAGCTTTTCATTTAAGGATAATTATTTAACAAAACAAAACCTAAGGACTCCCAAAGGGAACACTGAGAGTTTCAGCAAGTTTACTGTGTTATTTTTAGTTCTGTCCTTTTGATTTTTCATTGCCTATTGTTAATAATGTGCATAATAGCTATGTAGGTTGTTTGCTTGCTTCATTTTGTTTGTAACGCTCTTCTGTTTGCCCTCTGGATCAAATTCGCTCAGGTACTATAACAGATTTTTCCTTCTCTTCAAGATTAGATCTTCAGGATCACAAAATTGCAGAGATTATATTAGAGCAAAACAATGTTGATCACTTTTTATTCCCCACGCTCAGAGGATTCCCATTATTCTAAAGTAACAAGCTCTATATAAGTACGAAAGAACTGTTGCTCAGCTGTTCCTGTACCTTACTCATGACGGTGTGATTAAACGGTGTTTTGAAAAGCAAATGAGCAAACTGAGTTAGAAGAAGGTTCCAAATTACTTGAATTCCTAAGCCCCAAATGCCAGGTCTAAAAGTATTCTGGTTTTTAGTGTTAAGTTGTGTATAGATCAAGTACAGAATGTCAGAATATCAGGAAGGCAATTAATTTCTTTTTATTTCTCTTACTGCCCTTGATACACCTTTTATGCCAGTACAAATTTTCAGATTGTCATCACTGTGGAAGTTGCTACAGTTACTCATGTACTCTCCAGCTTCTTCTGACGCTTTCCATCATGTATTTCTGTGCATTTCCATATTTTAAGTGGAGATGCCACTGCAGAAATGCACACTCCCACTGATGGAGTGTGCATTGGTTTTCTGCTTGCCCACATCTTCAAGCCACATCTTCAGTAAGAAACTAAGCACTGTGGCTTGTGCTCTGGTTCTTCCAGGATTGAGCCAGAATACAGTCAAGGTGAGCACTAGATGCTGTGAAACAAACCCTACAGTTTGCATGTGTTTGCTAAAGTTGGTGAAAGTCAGGCAGTTTATATCCTGTAGGATCATACTGTCATTGTCATTAAAATCAGTCATGCTGTTCAGTGAAAAAGAGCTTGCAGGCCTGAGCTCTATCTTGCAATGATGGTGTTAGAAGTTGGTTTTATTCAACAATGTTTTGTCAACTGTATTTGGTATTTTTAGGTGAATGTACAAAACATTATTAGAGCTGATAAACTAAGCTTAAATCTCTGGACCAGCAACTGCACAGCTTAAAATCACTTGATTTTCTATTTTCTGTTCTTCTAAGCAGAGGAATAAAATTCTTGAAGAGTGAGAGATAGTAGATAATGAGATAATAGCATGTTTTCTAGCTTGTGTCTCTGAATGCACCACAAGCCCTTTACACCATGTTGAGTAACGTGTGACATACTCGCACAGTGTGTGCCTCCATTCACAAAAAGTTTAAAACCTTTGAATGCACATGGAGTTTTGGGAAGTGTTCACATTCTCATTTCAGCCAAATAGGAAATTCAGTCTCTGGTAAAGACATGGTAATTTAGTCCAACTGAGAATCTGCTGCCACTTCCTCCCCTGTTTTCAATAAAGTTCTGTGTCAATAAAGTAAATCATGTTTCAGATGATGTTAGGTGAGAGGGCAGTAATAACTCAGTGCCTTGCTCCATCTCCGGCAGTGAAGGTAGATACAGAGAATGACAGTGTCTGAGGTCTCATGAGGCAGCTCAGCCTCTCTTGAGTGTGGAAAGGAGTGTGCCTTGAGGATGGAATGGCTTCTCTTTTTTTGCTATTTACAATGTAAGTGTGTTTGGGTTTGAGTAGGGTTAGGGAAGAGTTGGGTTGAAAAACCCGTTGTTGCTTCCAGAGATCTCGTCATGCTCCGTTTTCAAGATTGCCACAGTGCCATTCTGCTTCTATTGCTCCCCTGTGATGTGGTTGTGGAGAGCTGCTGTCTCCAAGGTTTTTCAGTTCTATTTGTATGTCAGGAAGGAACAATTTCCTTTAAGAGGCAAGTAGGGAATGAGAGAGTACAGTTGGCTTTTAGCATGATGGAGGCTTAGGTTTACATTAAAAAGGAGTATGTATCCTTAATATTAGAAGGGAATATAAGAATGGCTAGTTAGTTGCAGGTTGTGTTTCTTTTGTAGGACACTTACAAGCACTGAACACCCACTCTCAAAAAATGTGGGAGAGATCTGAAGTTTTCCCCTGCCTTAAAGAGTTCTTGAAGGGAACTCCTAAGAACTCTTGGATGAGTTCTCTCATTCTTCCTTGCAGACAGAAGTAAGAGAATGCAGAGGGAGGATGAGTGGTGGGGTGACACCAAAGGGGCAGGAAATTTTGAAATGTCATGGAGAACTAGCAAAATGTCTCCTATACAAGAGGCAAGGCCTGTAGTTCGCCTTGCTTTTCACCCTTTTCTGTTAAAGATGTATGCTACTTCTCATAATTCATCTCTCTGCCCATAGGATCTTCCTGGTCTTTTCTGGCAGTAAGGACTTTTAAATGCCATATGAAAAATCTTCTGCTATATCTTCGTTTTTAGATGGAACATGAACGAATTTCGTGATTCTTCTAAACTTGCAACTTGAATAGGTGCAAACTATTAATGAGTACTTAAATTGTGGTCAGTGACAAGAAAACTCAAAAGCTTGATACTGGTAGATTTCACACTGTTAAATATAGAAGACACTGCTTGGGATATTCTTGTTTCTGATTTACATACTGGAAGGTTTTTTTTGAACATTATTCATGCTTTTCGTGTAAAATAGTACACAGTGGTAAAAAAAAAATGTGTAATATTAAAAAAAGCGCGGTGATTTCAGTCCCTTGTAAAATAAGTCAATCTTAAACATGTTTACTGTATGAATCAGCCACTTATTGTCACTGAAAAAATACTTACTAATATTTTCGCCAGAAATTGGATTTAAAATCACGTAAGTAATTTTACAGCTGTTTGCAAGAGCAGGACAGTCCAAAACAGTGACAGCACTCAGGTAAAGGAAGGGCAGCAGTGACAGCACTCAGGTACAAAGGAAATCAATATTATATGACTAACTGAAACACAAAATCCCTCTGCTTAAGATGTACTGTTTGCCAAATAGCAGTTTTGTGCTTACTCAGGCTTCTTGGGCATGTGTTCAATAAAACCAGATCTGGTGTTATTGTTTTTCCTAGTTATTCAAAAAAAGGAGGTCTGACCTTCTTCCCAAGAATATGTGAACAACAACAGAAAAGAGCAACTTTGCAGTTAACTGTGCAAAGCATATTTAAAATGAATTAATACTGATTTTTAATCTGATGTAAAAAATGAACAAAATGAATGCTGAGAAAGCAGAACTGACTGGGAAGCTGCTCACTTGAATTCACCCTTTCAGGTCCACAGCCAAGGCTGGATCTGTTAGTCCTTGTTAGTTCCTTTGAGAAATTGTTGATATTTTGTTTTCAATAGGCAGAGGTTTGCTGCAGCGCTCTCTGCTTCACTCTGCCAGCACATTCATACTAATTTTTTCAAGGAGCTGTTCTCAGTTTTTTTAGCTGAAAAAGTCTGTAACAAACTATCACAGTCAATGCCTCAGTGCATCTTAAGAAAAAATAGTCTTTGGCATTTTGTAACCTCTGTACTTTAGTAACTGTTGTGTGGAATGTCAGAGCAATGATTAGGGGAATGATGATGATGTTTGTTGGGTAAAACATAGCGTTGCATCCTGATACCTTTAGAGCTATGTGGAGAGATACTGAGCTATATGCTTCTCCCAGTCTTAAAAATACTTGGTTGCATAAACCTTGTTTTTATACTGCCAAGCAGATACATTACTGCAGATGCACAACTGGCTTTTAGCTAGTGTCAGAAACAGAAGAACTTCGATCTTCTTAATGATGACTGATTTGTCATTATTGGGAGAAACAGATGGGATGGAATATTAGAAGAGGGGGAAGTTTGAATCTTCCAGTTAGTAGTTATATCTGTTCCAAAAGAGAAGAGAAAAAGTCCATTGTACAGCAGAAAGTTTTACTTTCCCTTGATACATCAGCTGGTTCCAGTCTAGTCTCAGACTGCTTTTGCAATAGGACACTTTTAATTGGTCATTTTTAAGTCGGCTGCAGTTATTATGTTAATTGAGTTGTTTTTCCATTTGCAGGGACCTCAGGGGCCTGCAGGACAAAAGGTAAAGTATGTACAACAGTGTTGGGGAAGATTTATTCTTCCTGGTGCTAAATTGTGAGCAGAAAAGGTGGATGGAATTAGCTACTGTACCCCACACGGGAGGAGTTAGGTTGGGCTCTGAACTTTGCTTTTGTGAAGTGCAACCATATGATGCAAAACATAAGATTTCTACTTTCCTCATTGTAGGAAGTTCAAGCAATGCGAAGCAGACTGTTTTCAATCTGTCTCTTAACTTTTAGGTGAAAAGGTTACTACAATTTTCTCATTCATGCACTAGTACAACCATGAAACCAAAGTTAAAACATTGTGAAAAGTGGGGAGATAGAGTTTCTGATTAAATGCCTTACTCAAGTAGATCAGTGCCATATGACTAAAAATCTGACCAGCAGAAACAAAGGACGTAGGTGTTGGTGATAAATGATATTCGGTTGGCTGTGCTCAGGTGGTCTGCTGGTGTCTTCCTGTTTCTTCAGGAACCTGAGAACTGACTTCCTGTAAATGATTTCAGCATTATTTACACTTATTAAAACTGACTGCCCCAGTTTGATGGACTGAGCTTAGGATTTACAGAACTGTGCCATTAAAACAATCCTAAATATATCGGCAATAGCAGCCACTAAGTGGCACTTTTCCAGCGTCTAACTGCATACCACCAAGGCAGATCATTTTCAAAAGGCGTTTCAAAAGATGAAAAGTGTTACAGAAAAGATGTAATAAAATTGTCGTAATTTATGTAAAGAAACAAAAGAAAAGAAAGCAATAAGTAGTTCTAAGATGTGTGGGAAAGGTGTTCCCTCTCTTTTTCTCTGTCTGAGTTAATATCCGCTTCTTTAAAGCGAAGGCTTGTTTGCTTCTGTTAAAGTAGAATTTTTTGAACAAAAGAAAGAAAACTGCTTATATATAAAAAGCATACAAATAAGTGCAATTTCTGTCAGCTATGAGCAGGACAGAGCTCGCAAATTGAGGGAGAAGGCTGTGCTTTGTGATTAGAAATGTAAGAATGTAACATTAAATGCTGCCATTATAAAATTATTCCTTAAGATCCTGGTGGTGTATTTAACCTGTATAGCATCAGCAAAATTCATGTGATGATGTATTTTTAAAAATATGATAAACAACTGCTTTCTTAAGGGTGTGATATAATCAATATTATTTATGCTTTCTAGCATAAATAGAAAAAAAAAGAAAAATCAGTAGGTGTTTAAGGCTGTTGACAGCAGGAATTTGATAAAATGAAGCCTCATTCATTCTGATGGCTTAACACCCTCTTTCAGCTTTGTCTTCTAGTTTTCTGGGAAACTGATACAATATGTGGAAATATTCACTAAGGCACCTTTGCACTGGCTAATAGTCATGGCCTTGCATCTGGTAAATAGAAGCAAGGGCAAAATGGAAGCTCCAGGAATAAGGGGGGAACTGTTGTGGGACATGGGGGCAGACTGAAATGCCAATGTACTATTTTTTGCTAGGGTTCCAGTGTTACTATATGGAAGTCAACCAGCTTTCTACTGGTCTGCAACTCTCTTACGAGATAGTGCTTTTTGGGAGTTCAAATTTGGAGGTTTTGGGGTTCTGTTTTTACAAGATTATTCCATCCATTATTCTCACATGTCTATTCATTGATGAACACACATCCATTCTGGATGCATTTCATTTTGGTTTTTGTGTCATTTCCTGTTCCATTTGTAATGATACTTAAAACTGACGTGAATAAAAGGGAGAATGCCATATACTGGTTCTTGGATCTGAAAGCAAGCAGGGCCTGCAGGACTTCATAGGGTGCTCATTTATATGAAGGATGATGAGCATCTGCACATTTCACTATTAGCAAAGTCTCGGCCTTTTCCCAGTCCCCTGACCTCTTTTTAGAGTGTCAGCCTTTCAAGCAGCTGTCACACTCATGTGACCTGTTCATGTGCTTAGAAATGAAAAATAACAATAATTCTTACAACTTCCTTGCTGCACAACATCGTCATTATAAAAAGAGAAAGCTGTGTAAACCCATAAAATTTTTCTCTTTTCTTCATGCCTCAGGTTTTCACTGGATTTCCGTATTGAGAACTGCACAAATTACTACAATAGAAACTGTCTATCATACAGAAACTTAAAAGTTGTGTGAGAGCTTTGTAAAAAGACCCCTCCAATGTCACAATTCAGTGCTAATACTTTGATTTCCTTCTTTATGTCTGCTCCTTGTATCTGGCCTCTGTTGATTTTTCAATTTTGATTGCAGTATTGCCAAGGCAATTTAAAAGGATAGCTTTAATTTTCAATGTCAGGCTAAATCGTTTAAGATTTTCTCTTGAAAGCTTTAAAATAGATTAGTACTATCTCTTATTGTGCTTCAAGTATCTCTTGGAAGGATGGTTTTGGTCAGGAGCCATGTTAGATTGTATAGATCAGTCTTCACAGTTTTCCCAGAGCATCACATGGATTGGCATTTTAATTCTTAAATTTCTTGTAAATGCAAGCATTTAGAAAGCATAGCTTTCTAAAGCATAGCTTTCTAAGCATAGCTTAGAAAGCATCCACCAGCTTCAAATTTCCTTCTGAAATAAGATATAGAGTGGGACAGTCATTAAATGTACGGTATAAAAATATGTCTAATTAGTATAAAATATAAGCTGGGAAGAGATAGGTTGACTACAAAATATATGAAAAATGTATTGTCCTTCTAAGATATGCAAGCATTGAACATAATTTTTAAATACTCGGATTAAATATTTCATGACCTGCTTAATAATACTCAGATGAAATGTTTCATGACCTTAATTTGCTAAATGTAGTGTTTGTTTTCCGCCCAGGGTTCTGTTGGAGTGCCTGGTGTACCAGGGAGAGACGGGCAAGTGGTGAGTTCACTTGACTCACTTTGTGTCTGTACGTAATCGATTAAAGTCAGTCAAAGCTCATCCACATCAGCAACATGGAATCCCACGTTTTGATTTCAACTACACATAGTCCGATTTGTGTTCCAAAGTCACTTTTTTTTTTCCTGTTTTTTTTTTTCTGTTTTTTTTTTTTCACTTAAATAGGGTGAAAGTGTAATTGTTTAAACTGAAGGTTCGCTTTTCATATTTAATGATGACTAATGTAAACCAGAGAGAAATGTGCATTGGTCGTTTACCACTTCAGACAGTATATTGAGAAATTACATTTTTCTGCAGGGTTGCCTTATTTTCTGTAAGCTCAATCCTGTGATGTAAACAGTTAGGTTGCTATGGGGTGTTTATACAGTGCCAAGCACAGTATTCATGCAAACTATAAATAGGGAATAATAAGACACTGGAAACGCAGGTGCAAAATAATAGGAAATTGAAATTGGTGAGAAAATGCAGAGAAATTTATAATAATAATAATTTAAAAAAAATCCTCAAGCACGGCTGGGAGGAAATATTAACTTCAGCAAGTTTATATCATGTTCCGATGTCATCAACAACTTGATTCAGTGTTCAGAACAGCTCTCCATAAAGAGAGGTCACAGGAAAGCAGCAAGGGTATTTCACAGTGTTGCTAGGGTGGTTGGCAGAGCTGCAGTGTATAGTTTACATAGTAGCTCTTCCCTGCCTGTAAACATTATTATCCTTCTTTGTCCTTCTACTGCTCTCACAAGGACTAGCATTCATGCTGAACTTCAGAAACACTTACAGGGAATACTACAATAAAAAGTTACAGTATAGTCCGTTCACTGTGTTTAAGGAACAATGAATGATAGTGTACAAAATTTATATTATTCAATACTGATTTTCAAAATGTTCTAACTGCTGCCTAACAACAACAAACGAGATTAGCTATATATGACGCACAAGAAATTGTAAGGAAATGTTACAAAAATAACTTTGCTCTGAAGACTTGAGATCTTTCCTTGATGTTTTGTGCCCACATTGAGTTGTGTCATGAATGGTAGACGGTAAGAAACTTTACTCACATGAGTATAAAAATGGACCTCAGTGAAATAACTTAAATGTGCAAAATTTATTTGATTAGAAAGCATCGCTTGGGGAGATTTAGATTTTTTAAGGTGTTTTGGTAAAGTTCATATACATCTGTTTTTGAAAAAAACAGACACATTTGCTTGTATTCAGCTTTCATGAAAAAGAAAGAAAATGTGCAGTGTGTTTGATACAAAGCATCTTTAAATGTGTTTTATCAACTTTAAATTTCAGCTTTAAAAATTAAAAAAACATATATTTTAATATTGTCCATCTGTACACTGCATCATGTCGTGAAAACAGGGCCCTCCTTTTGCGGTTTGTCCAGGCATGAGACAACAACTCTGTGTGAAATAGAAGTTAAAGGGTATTTCTCTACCAGTCCCTGTGTCAGTTGAGTCCGGTATTGCTGAAGGATAACATCACTGAGCAGTACATGGAAATGCTACTCCATCTTTGTACCCTGAAGATGTAAACAGGCTTCATTCTTGGAAGAAACCCAGATTAATTTTTATTGCGGTGCATCATTGTTGCAGTGTTCATTGAACAGCACAGTTCCTCTGGTTTGCCCAGGGAGGTTGTGGAGTCTCCTTCTCTGGAGATCTTCAAAACCTGCTCAGTTGCAGTCTTGTGCCATCTGCTTTAGGTGACCTCTCTAGAACCCTCTAGATGACCTCTAGAGGTCCCTTCTAACCTTAAGCATTCTATGATTCTGTGATTCTATGATTCTATGGTCCAAGTAGGAAGCAGATTAAAGGAGAAGTGCAGAGAGGGCTGGTCATCGCTTGGGCTGGACAGTACCTTGCACCGAGTGCTGCGCTGCACTGTTGCCATGAGGGAAGGATGCCAGGGGAGTGTCCTGAGGACAGCTTCAGTCCCCGGCCTTGCCATTCTTGTGGAGGCAGCAGTGGCCCTTGTTGTCATTCAGCCACTTTCCTGAGTGGCAATTACTCAGCTGTTCATGGACGTAGAAAGGCTATGACTAAACTTGTTAGTTAGGCTATGACTATGTTAGAGGCGAAGTCACTCTTTATGCAGGAGACAAAAATTGCATATCCTGACTCAATCTGAAAGCGAAGTGATGTGCAGGAAGCAATTGATTCTGCAGCTGAACACCTTCACCGCCAGTGCTACTAAAGAGAAACTTCAGCATGAGGTAGCCACACATTAGCCATGGCCTACTGAGTGGAAAAATACGTAAGGTTAGATATTTAACTTCATAGCCTCTTTCATTTTACCAGCTTGAAAGCCTAATTAAAATTATTGCATGAAATAGCACTGTGGAATGTCTTGTTTTCTTTCACATGGTATCATTCCTTGAACAGCAGTGTATAGTCTTTGACTTTTTAAATGGCATCTCTAGTTTTGCTCTTCTGCAGACCTATGTGGGCCTGAAAAATATACATGCAGCATTTTACACCTTAGTTTTAATAAAGGTTTGACAAAATTAAAAATCAGCAATAAATCATACCTAATAACAAAAATATTTAAAAATATTTTTTGTGCAAAGTACTGAAATGATCTTTTGAGACCAATATTCCTGAAATAGCATTGTGTTTAAGTATGTAGTTGGAGAAGAACTATCAATTTGCTAGCTTTCAAAATGTTAGATATCGTTTTGCTTTATAACTGATTTTGGAATTGGCTCACCATTGGGATGGCTTTGGTCTGTTTGATGGGTGGTTTCTGTTTGTTTGGGGGCCTTTAAGGCATTGATGGGATTGTTAAAATGTCTGCACATAAAGGCAGATTCTGCCATGCCTTCAGGATATGCCAGGTGGAAAAGGAAGCTCCCTGGCACAAAGATCTGTTACTGTGCACTAGGAATGTACACGGAAGGTTGAGTATAGAATAGTTGGTGTGCTGAGCCCTTATTTTTAATCTTACTGCTCTGATTCCTTGTACTGATGATACAGTGAAGGAGATGCTGTGGGTTTGACTGAAGTGACTTTGGAGTAACCTCTGTGGTTCTGGCCCTTAGAAATAGAAAAGGATAATCCCCCAAAGCAGAAAAGCACAAGGTCATTTCTGTGCTGCCCTAGATCTGCCTTTGGTCCTTCATTTTCTCAGAGATCATCTCTAGTGTGATGATGTCTCTGACCAGGACATGAAGAGCCAGAAGTGCAGAGGTGGCTATAGAAGACATGTACGGGTCAGCAATGAGACTGATGGTACAAACAGGGATTTATTCTGATTGGGTAACAGCCTGAAGTTTTCACCTTTTTTCAAATAAAATAAAATGATTCTTATCTCCTGTTATTCTGGCTTTTCTAGCTACGCTGTTGGATCTTGACATTTGTTGCACTGATGCATCAACCTGGGAAGAAATTGCAAGCTTGGGACTTTGATTAGAGAAGCCCCTGAAAGTGTCAGCAGAAAGCAGTTCTTTTAAAATGAAGGGGACAACAACTCCTTTGGGCAGGATAGTAAGGATAAACAAATGCATATCCACATGGCCTTTTTGCTTCATTTTGTCAACTGGCAGTTTTCTTGCAATGCCTTTCAAATCGGTCCTTTAAGGCACTTCTTCCTAATCTCCAGCAGCTTCAAACCTTGGCCACTCTTACTCCAAATGCCTCCCTACAGTATCAGTCCAAAGCTGCTAACAGTACAAAGGAGCCTCGACAAGGCCTGACTTAAATGGTTATTTAATTCCTGCAGGTTTCATGGTAGCTTTTTCTCAGGATTGAAAAATCTCCCTAGTGTTCCACATTTAACATTTTTCTCCAGCTTTGAAAATATCCCACTTATTTTTCATAAGAATCACAATCATTTTGTTTAATATCACAGAATAGCCCAAATCATGGTGACATAATATATTACATATTCCCATTACCTAATTCAGAAGCAGAATAGAAAGGAATTTTGTAGAGAATCAGTGTTTCTGTCTGTGATGTGAAAGAGACTGTATAAGTAAGAGAGAGAAAAGCCCCTTTATAATAAAAAAAATTGAAATATGTCTGCTGTTGCAGATGTAAACAGCTTTTATCTCAACTCTGCTGTAGCTTTTGACTACTCAGTTCATCATAAAATTGCTAAGTTGTGTATAAAGGCAGAAAAATTGCATCTACTGAGTTTGAATACTCTATAAAAATGGTTTTCTGAGTGTCTGCTATGAATGCTATGAATTACTGGGGTTTATGTAATGTTTCTAATTTGACTATCACATTAGCATTTAATTAGCATTTATCACATTAGCAATTAAACTCTTAAATAGTTTTTATACATTTATAGTAGTAAAGGGCTTATAGAACTACCCTACTTTAGGCTTTTTCAGATCTTCTTTTGCATGCCCTTTTAACATACTCCCTGGAAGTGAAATGTGGTTGTGTAGATGAGGGTTACTTTACTTGTGAAACTGAGACATACTTCTATAAAAAGTGTTACTCAGTTAATTGTCACCTGTAGTTGTTTTTAATAAATTCAAGTCACTTCTTTATCATATTCCTTAAAAAAAAAAAAAAAGTGTCTGTGTTTTGCTCCTTAAATTGAAAAAATAGACACCAGTATTAATTTTTTTGGGGAAAAAAAAAGTAAACAATTGTCATTGTTGATTGACTTAGGAGATTTGTTTATGACTACTGCAATTGTGAGAGAATATATATTCTGTTAGTGTATCCAAAATTGGGATTGATGTTACTCAAAAATGAAAGCTTTAGGTTTTTTAAATGTACTTTTCAGCCAGTTGTATTAGACTATGTAAAATAAGCAAGCAACCTAGATTTAAAAAAAAAAAATCTCTCCAAACTCTCCCATTTCTGAAACTGGCCTTTCTAACATTTTTTCCATCATCTGTCTTCTATGTGAGACCAGAAGCACAAATGTCAAAATCACTTAAGATAAGCTTTTCTTGCGGTATTTTTTCTTAGGGAAGAAAAAACAATTGGCACACTTGCTAGAAATACTATGTTCTTAGTTGCCAGGTTTTCAGAATCAGAAGTCGCAGTTTTGTTACCCATGCATTTTTACCTTCCTCTGTAGAATTGTATACACAGTAGAGCTGACTAAAATTAATCTACTCCAGTAGATTAAATAAGGTGGATGAGGGCCCAATTATGAAGTACTTAAACTGAATTTTTTAAAATTTTTGTTTATTATTATCTGCCCAAAATGGGACAGTAGGTGAAATGTTGTTAATATACTTCATTGTGTCCTCCTTAGCTTCATCTTTTGTTTTCTTTGCCTTTAGGGTGAACCAGGTTTGCCTGGTGTAGCAGGAGAGAAGGGAGCCACAGGGCTTAAGGTTAGTATTGAAAATGGAGTAACATCAGGAGCACACAGTCTGTGAGTGAATATAGACCACAGTCAGACTTTCTCATTTGCGTTCATATCCTGACTGGCTTTTAATGATCTGCTCATTCCAATGATCAGTGTTGTAAAAAGCTTTACGCACTTCACCATAAAGAAACATATTCTTCTGCCGTGCATGTGTAATTCCAGCCAGTGGCACTGACGCATACACATTCACTGTCAAATGAATGCAGTATGCTTGAAGTGTTTGGGAATTTGGGGACCTTTTTAAAAGGCTTTGTTTGTACTCCTTACAACGTGATTCAGGCTTCTTTTCAAGAAGTTCTGTGGTCAATTCTTTGACGAATGTCAGGGTTAAGTCTTGAGGGCTGAGTCTGCTATTATGGAAGTTAACAACAAACCTCGTTAGGAGCATGTCTGTGTCTGTATTTGTTACAGCAAAATGTCTCTACCTTTATTTCATTGTTAAATTATTTGTTTTGCTGTTTTAATGTTTAGCAAGTGAAATAGAATGTGTGAAAAGAATTATGATGACTTTGAGAGGAGGTTTGCTGTGTCTGAGGTGATGAGGTCTGTGGGCCTTAGAATGATAATACTGAATTCTAATCCCATCAGCTGCGAGAGTCTCTTTGGTGCCTATTTACTGCTCAGCTGATGCTGGGGATCACATTGCTGCTGACAGGCATGGGGCAGACTCTTTGCATTTACTGACTGGCTGCTTGTCCATAAGGAATGAAAGCAAACCATTTGGGAGCATAACCTTTTCTTACTTTGTTTATAGAGAAAGCCAAATTATGGCACTATGTTTAATTCATATTCACAAGTGTATTCCTTGTGTTGCCCAGCGACCATCAGCCATTAGGAGGGGCAGAGATGAGCCAGAGTGGCCAGAACTGCAGAGATGAGTTGTCAGGGTCAGACTCGGGGTATAAAAGTGCATTTGCCATTTAACTAGTTACAATATTAAAACATAATTCTAAAAAAAAAAAAAAAAAATATTTTTTACGGAGAATGGTAGGAGCACTAAGAGCTCTTTGAGTCAATAAAGAATTAGTTCAAGATGCATAAGGCTTTGTTTCTCCTTCTTCTAAACCATTAACAGAATCATAAGACTTTCCCCCTCACATTTGCCCTTCTGATTATTTCCTTTGTACATTTCCTGAATAAGGAGAACTGAACCTAGGAGTCACCTCTGTCCTAGTAGGTCACTTCACAAAGACGTATGTCTGTTTGTCAGGGCTTAATCTAGAATAAAACAGGACATCTCCACTCCCTCTCCCAGAGAAAGGTAGGCCTTACGTACAAGTCGTTTATCTTTTGAAATTGTCTTGAAGATGTATTGTTTATTGGGTTGTTCTATTACACTTACTGATTTTGTTGTTTCATGAGAATTGTATTGTGTTGTATTTTCTCATTTGAGAGTGTCATCAGATTTCTGCTTGGAGTCATTAGCTGACATTGCTTCTTTAATGTTAGGGAATCATCCACTGTATTAAACAAGTTCCAACTGCTCTCCTGCGTCTTGCATATTAAATAAATTATCTGATGTTTCCTGATTTTGCATATTACTGTTTGTGAATTTCGTATGTTAGTAACTTAAGACTTCTGTGCTCTGATTATGTTGATCAGGGTGACCCTGGAGAGCGAGGAGAAAAGGTAAGGCATTTTTCACTTCCTTCATTTTTGTTCTGTTTTGGAGAACTGCAAGTGCACTGATTCTGAGTTTAAAAATAAACAAACAAAAAAAATTACTGCTACCTGGAACTTCAGAGCTATTGTGCAGGCTTTATTAATGTCAAAAATACTAATACAAGTTACTTCACAGAATTCAGTGGGATCATACATGGACAACATTGGACATTCATTACAGGCTGCACAGTTGATGCAACTAATCGCAGCTACGATGAAACTCAGAAAAATGAGCCTGCCTAAATGAAAAAGCATCTCATTTCTCATAACTTGGTTTTGGTGCTCTGTTTTCTGCAGGGAGTAGTCTATTGTACAAGCAATTAGGTGGCAATGATAACCTAGAGTCTAGATGATACAACCTTTTAATTGTTTATTTTGGAGCACAAATAACTAACTTCTAACATTGTATTTTTTTGTATTTCCATCTGTTAAAATCATGGTATTTCACCACAAACATCTTTTGGCTCTCCTTAAAAACTTTAATTATGAATGCCCTCAGGTTGCAGAATCATGTCTAATGGACTCAGAATAACATTCCTGATAGTTACCCTTGCGTGTTTTCATGTTTCATCAGGCTCTTAATTAAAGTGCTGCTAGATTGTTAGTTTCCGTTGTGTTAGAGACTATGATAGAGAAAATGAGCTCCAAGTCCTCTGAAAGAATTTTACATTAAAATGTTCAGAGTAGTATGAAACATACTGAATAAATACTGTTATTGGAATACCGCTACTACTGGTATATCACCAAGATCTACTCAAATGTTTTTATTTAGAGTCAATGTTTATCAATATTTTTAGCATTTTAAATATTTTTTGAGCCTCCCAGGAACCTTAAGTCCCACTGACGTTTTTGGTCCAAATTCTTATGTTGAAGATTTATTTTGGTGTTGTCTGGTGTTTTGAAATAGCTGAATTAATATAGATGGAAATTGTTTTTTTTATAGAAAAAACCTGGAAGTTTCTTTAAAATTTTGTTTTTACAATAGTAAATACCTACCAAGCAGTGAAAAAACACAATGCTCAGATAATATTTTTTAATAATAAATAAGGCCTAGAATTTATTTACAAGTAATTACTGTTTGGGTGGTTCTTGGAGGGGTGAAAGTCAGCAAAATTTTCCTAGTTTGTACATAATTGATGGGGAAATACCTGAAACTGAAACAGTGTATATCATAAATCACCAATCCTAATAAAAATTACTGAAGTTAGGCTTTGATGAGATGCATTTAGGTGAAAGTGTTGTGTTGAAATAAGATGTATTAGTAATTTAAATGTTGGATCATCATGAAATCATTCCTTCACCACTTAAACATAATGACTGCAAAAGTCTGGAGACCAACAAGATGATAGCTATTTGGTAGTTCATGTTTTTTGTGAGTCTCTACAATTGTTTATAGTTATAGGAAAGATTGCAAAAAGGCAAAGATATAGCAGCTATATAAACTACCCTTCTTGAGCATATCACAGGGAGATTAACTACCAGATTAGTACAGTTAACTTGCTAATCATGTTTGAATACTGACTTATCTCTGAATACTGTGTGTCTACACAAAATTATTTTAAAACAATATGTATTTTAATTATAGGGTGATGCTGGAGAAAATGGACCCAAGGGTGACACAGGAGAAAAGGTAGACTACTGATTAGTAGAAAAGAAAGCATGTGTTTTAGGCATATTTACAGCTTAACAGCTAATGAAAAAAATAATGTGATCAAAAGGAATGTGCCTTTTAAACACTTTCCTTTAAAGGAGTCGTGTGATTTGGGACAAGTTCATACTGTGAACAACAGAGAAAATGTGACTCTTTCATCTAACTAAGCATGAAGTTCCTGACTCTCTGCAGCAGCAGCCTTGGTTCAGGACACACGAGCACAGCTCTAATCAGTGCTGCTCTCTGTGGAATGCATCTTGTACAGCAACCTGGAGTACAACTTACTAGGCAGTTTGTACTGCCTCTGGGGAGTTCAGTTGTTTTGTGCTACACCCTCACTGAAAGCATTGCCTGTTCTGTGTTCCTTTCCAAGGAAGGGGCCAGAAATATGGTGTAGCTGTAGCTAACATCCTCACACATTTTCTGCTGGACAGAATTCACTAAAGAATAGACATTGCAAAAATTTTATGTGCTTATTCTATATTGTAGAGGAAAAAAAAAATAAAATGAGCTTGTATTTTTAAATGTACTTTAATTCATGTAAGTCTTAAACCTTATTTAAGCAAAGTCAGAGCAAAACCTTTGTTGTACAGAAAGACAGGGTCACTCATAGTGGTCTTTGGTGACAATATAAGTTTATGTATTCTTAATGTGTATTTTTGTGTAAAAGTTCTACATAGCTTATTAGTATTATTTTGGAATTCCTCTGCTGCCTCATTTTAGTTACTACACTGGGGCAGAAGTATAAATAATTTCTTCTTTATCTCCTGCCTGTTTAATTACATAACTGACTAACTTCAACTGACTTCAGAGTAGTGTAAGGGGAAATTTTTGGTAAATTAATCAAAATTCTGGTTGGCCCGGCAATTAGACCTCTCTGGTGCTATCATATGGAAACAGGAAAGCTATGAATTCAATAACACAAAGGTATTATGGGGCATAGACTAAGATCAACAGTTAAAAATAGACATTAGATTTAAGAATAATATGTTGTTTGAGGGCCCAGAGTTAATTTAAATAGTATGTAATCTGCAGTCATACTTACTAACCCAGATGGAAGTTTTAAGAACTTGGAAGGTTATGTGCAGATAAATGTCTTCTTGATCTATTTTTATGTGATTTAAGAATATAATCGCTAGGCATATGTGAGATTGTTGTCAGACAGATAGTCCTTGATGCAAGTAAATGAAAAATTTATAATCTCCCTGGTAAGTCTAGTGAGGCTTTGCTTGCTGCTTTTCTTCTTCATCAGCTGTGAGTGGGCAGGCATCTATCCGTAGAGCCCATCCTGCGCTATGGTCTGCAGTGCTCACATTTCCCTGCCTGGGGTCTTGTTTAAGGAACTAAAAATATTCTCCCTCTTTCAGTGGAAAAGCCTTTCTTCCTGAGTATAGCGTTATATTTCTGTGTGGAACTTTAAATGGTTCAGCAATCTGTTTGGGATCATCTTGTAGAAAGTATAGGTCACCATAAGGCTTTTTATAACATCAATACATTCGTTAGATTTCTGTAATTCAGAAGTGTCTCATCTACTGCAGGCTTCTTGTAATGTCAGAGATGGGATGGAAATGCATGCTATTTGCGTGGAGTCCTTTGCTTTAGCAGTGACAGGCTAGCATCAGCATCTGCTGCGTGAGTTTTCAGGACAGAGGAAGCAGGACTGTGCTTACTTACTTGACTTTCATTTTTTTTCTCCTTGTTTTTTTTTCTTGCCTGCAAGACGATCTGCCAGGCAGAAAAAACATCCAGATCTTCTAGAAAAGCTACAGCATAATGTTTCTGAAAGATAACTCTGCCAACAGCACTTCAGTAGGGAGCTTAGGAGGATGCATTTTGAAAGATAATTTAGGAAGGAGCATTAATCTTCGTGTCATTACACTACATTTGTACTACAAAGCAAGCAATGTATTCTTTACTGTTCTTGATCATAAGGGGAAGCTTTTGCTGTATGATAATTTATGTTATAAGGCAGACGTGAATTTGCCTAGTAATTGCTAATCACGTTTATGTGAGGGGAAATCAGGATGACTGTGTTACGCTTATATTTAGAATGCATGCAAAGTAGGCCCTGCCACCACCCGCCCTTTTCTTTTTCTATGTATTCTTTTCTATATTGTGTCTGCAGTTTTCCCACTGGGATCACAATCATTCTCACGAAGCAGTTGACTTACCTTGACTACTGCACAATAATGTTGGGTTTTAAAGGAGCTCAGTAGGACTCTGGAAGTCTTTCAGTGGGACAGGAGTTTAGCACAGAAAGTGAGGTCCTTTTCAGTTGTCTTAATAGAAGCAAAAGGGACTGACTTACAACCAGCTTTATTGATGTGTCATGTTTGATATAGTTTAAATTATTTGTTTTTCCTTACTACACAACATGTGCCTTGTATTTGAGTGACTCTGAAATGTCTAGAGCCTTTGATACATAATGTAAATTCATAAGTACATAAGTATTGAGAGTTTTTGACAACTAAACACCTGCAGAAGGGTGCAACATTTATTGCTCATTTTTTAAAGACTGTTTTTAAGAGATCTCTTACTCAGAGATGAGATTGATGCCAGTTCTGTTATCTGACATGTTTATCCACATAAATATATGCTCAGGAAACAAACCATAAAATTTATGTAGAGAAAGAGGCCATTCTCAAAATCATAATGCCATGCATAACAAATTTCATTCACAGATCACAAAACTTAAAAACCTTTCTTTAAAAGGTAAAATAATGTTCCTGTGAAATAAATACTAAATTTTCATTTATATGGTGAGAGAGCACTCAAGTGACAACAGTTTCATGCTTGGTCTTGGAATGGGTTCCTATTTGTGCACTTACTGTAGCTTTGTTTTCTGACCTGTGGCACTCAGTGACTCTCCAAAACATGAACTTGGCTAACTGGTTTTGACCTGTTCCTTAAAAAAAAAAAAAAAAGTGAAATCGCCTTTCCTGAGTTGCCCTACCTTGGAGACAGTGTTAATGCCAGACTTGAGTTCATTGTTCTACTCTTCTGCTGTAGTATAAATACCAAGTATCTTTCTATGTGTATTCTGCTGAATTCTTAATTTCCAAACCGACTCATTCAAGCACTGAGAACATGCTGTACCATAATTTTTTCTTTAATCCCATATTGGTTTTCCTTCTTGCATGAAAATGAACTGTAGTTCTGTTTGTCTTGTCTCCACTGTGTCCATTATTATCCTGTAAAATGTTTAACTTGTGTAGGTCTTGTGAAAATTGTATGAAGAACTGAAAGCTTCCCTGGCTAAGTCACTTGCTGATCCTCTGAGCTTGTGCCTATCGCTGCCTATCAAATGTAGGCAGCCTGGCAAAACACAGGAGAATCTTTTGAAAGCCAGGTATTTTCTCAGACCAGAGCTTTCCTGAATACATGATTACTACACTTCTCTCATCCTGTAACATGCACACTTAGCTACGTTAACCTATCAGTATGAAAATGCTGAAGAGCTGTGGAAAAGAGCTATGACCTGTCTTAATGGTAAACACACAGATCACTGGGTTTTTTCAAGGCTAATCTCCATTAGCACAGAAAGCTTTGTCAGATGAGACGTGACACTTGCCATGTGTAGAATTTGACTAAAAGGAAGGATCACTTATGCCTTTGTAAATGTCAACACATGATTTTTAATGTACTTCAGCATTTTGTGGTTGGTGAAGCAGGTCCTATCTTCTGGCTTTATGCAGTATGTGCATACAAAATCTGCAATTATTGTAGCTAAACTGTTAGCTGTAAAAGTTAATTATTATGGTATTTGGATGAATGTAACTAAATCCCTATGCATGTTCTTGAAAGCAAGACTTTTCCTTTTGTGAATCACACTGATTTCATATCAATGGATTTCATATCAACTATGTAAGAATAACGTAGTATCACAGAATATACTTAACCTTGTTATATAGTTGTCTTGCTATATAACTGTGCTGTAGCCTTGCATGTTTTGTTATGTTTGTTTCCTGAAAATCTTTGTATGTCATATGTGTGATTATTTCTTGTGGATTTTTTTTTTTATCAGGGTGATCCTGGTTCTTCTGCTGCAGGAATTAAGGTAATTTAGTGCTTATAGCAGTTGTATGGAGAAAAGAGGAGTGGCTGTTCTGCATTATTTTGTGATGCCCCAGACATTTCAAGTACTGTTAATGTTATGTCTAACCCTACTTTTTTCAGATTTTCTGTAATCTCTTTCATTTCTTTTCTTTTAGGGTGAACCTGGTGAATCTGGACGGCCCGGACAAAAGGTATTATTTGGAAATGTTCTCTTACTGTTTTCCTCTCTGTCAGATTTTGATCAATCCTGTTGCACAGACATTAGCAGTGGCACTTCCCTACTGTTTTGCACTAGGATGAGTCCAAGGCAGAACAATTTAACAGGCCAATTAATATCCACATTTGGTTTATGATCATTTTTTGTTTTAAAGGCACTAGAATGCTGATAGTAATTAGCATGAAAGGCAAGGTTAAAATAACGCACCTCTTCTAGAGACAGAGCACTTCTGCATGGAAGGTCTGCTGTGTTGCAGCTGGTAAAACTAACAAAGAATGGATGTGTTCCTTGAGTGATCACAAGCTAACCTTGCGTGTTTGACTGAATATTAATCTCCCAGTTATATTATTGCATCTCCTTAAGAAAAAATAACTATTACTCTTTTTGGTGGAGTCTCATACATACTCGTAAGGGGAAGCAAAGTGACAGAGGTGCGCAGTGTTTGAAAGGACAGAGAGCAAGTAATTCTGCTCCCTTCCTTTCTAGGGAAGAAATTCCCCTGGGTGCTGCACAGCTGCAGCTGGTTTTACCAATAGATCCAGCAAGAGCTGAAGGTGGGGAATTTTTCCTTTGAATCCATATTACTCCAGAGTAAGGTCTGTACCTTCAGCTGCCTTTCAGGAGAACAGGAGGCACCATCTCTTTCCTGGGAGAGCCAGTGAAAGGGCAAAGAGAAGGCACAGTGACACGACCAGATTTCTGATTTACAGGACTTGGTTTCCTTCTACAGCCTTCAGCACCGCTCTCACCTCTTATAACATTGAAAATTTCCTACTGCTGCCAGGGTAGGACAGAGTCAGATGAAGGCTGACTTCTCTGGTATTCCAGAACATAAACCCGAGAAGAGCTAAAATGTATAGGGAATGTCAGTACAGCTATAGTGAGTTATCCAATACTCAAGGCCTTTTGAAAGAGAGAGGAAAAAAAAAAAAAAAGAAGGTGTTGAGTCATTTTGCCTGGGAAATTATAGTTCCGATCAATTGTAACAGTCTAAACAAAGATGATTATGGTTGCAAATTCACTTCTTCAGTACAGTGCATTTTTAATCAGAAAAAGTGATCAAAGTAGTTTAAAGCTGTCTAATCTACAGAATCATTAAGACTGTGCTCTGCTTATGTATTAAACTAGAAGATGTACTTAAAAGCCTGTTGACATTCATACCCTCATTAGCTGGCTGCTGTGGAGGCAAAAACTAGCAGTGATTTATGAGCAGGCTGCTGCATCCCCCAATCCCCATGCACTCAGGTTTGATCTCTTTGATGCAACACAGATAAGCAAGAGGCTACACAGATAAGAGGTTTTATATTATCAGCTTTTTGAGGCCTAATATATTATTTGCACTCCACCCCACCAGTGCCAGTGTGCCACCTTTCTGTCCCCATAAACTTCTGGCACTTGCTTCAAGTCTCTCTGATTTCCTTCTTGCCCATCTGCCCTACCTGGCTTCTCCCTGAGGCAGGGGTACTACAGATCCCTGCTAGGGGATGGATCCAGCTGTGCACGACGGCAAGCAGCATCTCTGGCAAATTCCCTTGGAGCACCTTGTCCAGAGGGCACCCACGGGTCTACTCTTCCACCCTGGGCTTTGGAGGCCCTCATGCACCCCAGCCAGAGGCTCCTTTCCCGGACAGAGGCAGTCCCTGCCCTCAGCCTCACTCTGTCCTTTTCCCTCTGTTGTGCCCCATTCCTATTTCCTTCCAGTATCTTCCTCCTTCCTTCCTTATATATTACTTCTTCCACTTACTCCTTATCAGTCTTCTACATCTTCTAAGGACAGATAATTATCGAGCTGCCCACCTGAGTGTTACTTACCTGAAATGGGTTGTGACAGTGTTTGAGTGGTATGACAGGGCTGTGCAGGCCCTCTGCATTGCACAGGACTTCTAACAGCTTGCTCTTACCGCTCCAGCATTTAGCTGGATTTAGTATGCAGCCTCTCTTCCTTTAAAAGTCATTCTTTTTATAAAGTGTACAAGTACCTTTTGTTTTAAGGAGGATCTAGAAAAGACAATATGCATTCATCTAAAGCATTAACTGCAATGAAGCAATAGTGATTTAATTGTGTTTTACATTCTTTCATTTATCTTTGAGAAGTATTTTAATTGTTCTGTGTTACTTTGAATTTGAACTGGTTTTGGTGGATCCTGTATGCTTGTGGTGTGTGTGTACAGGGGTTAGCGCTGACCCAGGACTAAACTGTGGCCAACTGTACCAATACTAATAGATTTATCAGTTACAATTATCAAAATTATATACTTGAAAGTGAAACTTGGGCCTTCCCCAGTTAGATAAGAAAAAATAATGGTACAATGTCTGCAGTGTCTGTGTCATTGGCACTTATCTTTTGCACTCCAGCAGGAAACTGAAAGGTGAGAAATGGAAAAGTTTTGGAGCTACTGTTTGGTCAGGAATAGATGTAATGGAGGCTATTCAAAGACTCACGCTATTGCAAGAGTGACAACCAACTTCCAGCTTTAGAGCATAGATAAGTAGTGCAGCAGCAGCAGATCAAGTTCTATCGAAAATGATGCCCCAGCCTCCACTGTGTCTTCTAGCTTAATCATTTCAGAGTGGATTATTATTTTCTGTGGTTTTCGGCAGTGTGAGTAGTTAAAATTCTGCAGTAACTGAAATGGACAAAAAAGCTGTTACCACATCCTTCTGTAACATGTAAAATTACTGTATTTGGAATAGGAATTTGCCAACCCTCCATTGTATTTTTCAGTTTGTGGTAGAATTTAATCTTATTAACTCTTCAAGTTTATATAATATGGCTTAACTACAGCCTTGAATGTGGATACTGTCTATTGTGTATACATATGTTTATGTTTGGATGTATATGTGAATGTATGAATGTATTTTTGTGTGTATGCACACACACAATATTTTAATAGTGTAATCTATAGGGATCAGCCCAAGCTACAGAGTTGGACCCTGGATTTCTGTAAAGCTCAAGAGTTTATGAAACCTGGAGTACAATTTAACTTGTAATAACGGTAAAAGCTGGCTTCAGAGTGGGAGCTGAGCTTTGAGAAAGTTCAGAGAATTTTCAGATGCAAGTTCTGGTCTGAATCCATCTCTATATTAAAATAGAATCTCCAATCCTTAAAATAATGTTTTCCTCACATATTATTTTTATTTTTTTTCTGTTCATCCCTTTTATTTCCCTAAGCAATATCTTTCTATTTAGCTGTTTTTCTATTTTTTTTTGTCTTAGAATAATATGAACTTTGCTTCAAAATGTATACATTCAGTTTTCAACTTCTGTTACAAATTTTCCTCTTGAAAATGCAGTAATGTAGCTTTTTTAAATTAGTACTTTAAATGAACACGGCATTTCTGAGTAAAACAATAGCAAGGTACATTCCCACGAGCTTTCATGACACTGTTCATAGATAAATGCCGAGCACTGAGATGATGCTGCAAATAGGTTTATAAAAATGATGGTCCACTGTAACTAGGCAGTCCCACCTGAACGTTACAATTCAAGCTAAGCTGTTTTGAATTGCTTTGGAGCTAAGTCACAGTTATGCAGCAAAACATCTAGTTCATCACTGAAAACAGAATTAAGCATCTGTTATAAGTGGGGAGCTTCAGTGACTGTGTGAAACGAAGCAGTGCAGCTTGTTTTCTCCTCTTTCAGCAAGGGCTGTTGCTGAGATTTCCTTTTTGGTTTCACTGACTTGACTTTTCAGTCTGGGTTTCATCTTATCTTCCTGGGTTTGCAGTAAATATTTAAGTTCTTAAATGCACTGCGAGGAAAGTCATGTTAAGTCGCTCACTATGAAAATTTCAGTCCTACTGCTGATTAGCAGTCATCTGTGCTCTTTTATCTTATTGCAGAATATGCAGGGATGCTCACTGGAGGGTAACCATAACTGAATAATGTCTGTAATATTATGTAATTTTCCTGTGTAGGGTGAACCAGGCCTTCCTGGGCTTCCTGGACTCCCTGGGATAAAGGTAAATAAACTGTAGTCTCTGTGTTGTCCTGGGGGGCACCACACAAAAGAGGGAGGGTCTTCCTGAATGTGACTGAAATGGACTTCTGGTGCTGGTGTTCACATATTCAAGTTCTTGGTTTTGAACAGGGGTGTGTGCAGGAAGATTTCACAGTGAAAATTCATTGTGTTTTTAACAATATTTCTTAAATTAAAGTGTGCAGTAGAACATCACCTTGCCTAGGAAATAAAACCCTAATGCTTTTAAAAAATCTAATATAATGCTTTTTGTTTTTTTCAATTTTATATAATGGTAGTTAGTCAGCAAAGTTTTACTTGGTTTGCACTTTGGTGAGTACTTTCTAGTAGCAAAAGTCTACAGAAGCTTCTAACCAGAGAACTATAATCATCATTCACAGGCTTTAGAGAACTGCCTCTATCAGCTAGAATATTCTGTGCTCCTATTACACAGTAGTGATTTCCACTGACAAGTCAAAATATTTTAATAAAATTCTATTCAATATTAGCTACGGTGCCTGACGTAATACCTGGTTTAGTTACTGGCTTCCTGTTTGTCTGGGATCTTTAGGTAAGCTGATACAAAAGACATGTGGTGATTTGAGTTCTAGCCATAAGTGGTTGCAGTGGGAGTTGCAGCCACTTACACAGTCTGAGCCCTAGCTGTAAAGTGCTGCACAGAGCAGATATCCTGAATGAGGGCTGATTAGATTGGTTGCTTCTCTTTCAGAGCAAAGATTATTCTTCAGAGAACAAAATCTCAGAAACATTTTCTTTGCATCCCAACATGGGCCTGTGCATACCCCAGGAAGTAGTTTATATCATCTTTCATTAACAGAGGTAAAAGCCAAAGGCAAAATCCTCATCCTTTTGGTAGGAGTCAAGATTTATCTCATGCAATGTAACAGTTGCAGCAGTTTTCTCAAAAGACTTGTGAATTGCCACAGTATTCGAGAATAATGTCCCTTCTGCGGTTCTGGTAAATTGCAGGAAGAATTGAATGCGCATATTAAAGTTTGTATGTTGTAGTATCTGAGAATATAGTTCCCAAATAGGTTTTTCATTTTCTGGGAGAAAAAACCTATATCGACTAGTGATGATCATGGAGGAGCCAAGTTCTTTACAGAATCAAACCGTGTGTTCATAAGCACCTTTCACAGTAACCCCTGGTCTGCTTACTTTGCTGGTGGAGGTCTGTTGGAGGAGCTCTGTGTGGATTCCATGTTCATGCAGAACGTGCCTATCCATACATATCATCAACAAGTAAATAGAAAACTCTAAATTTAACTATATGGTCTGGGGAGTTTGTGGCTGTGAGCCCTTACTTGTCTGTGATGAAAAAGCTTAGAAATGCACCTGAGCAGGTACAACTGAAGGCAAAATGGGAAGTGAAAAGTAGCTGAAGTGTGGGAGTTTTGCCCACAATGAAAATTTGTGCCAAAATTCAGTGAGATACACTGGAAAAACGGCAGTTCTCTGAAGAATAATATAGCCCAGTAGTAAGTCTTTAGGAAAATGTTGTCTTCTACTCAAAACCTTGGGCTGAGTTAGGTGATTTGGTGACAAAATTCCCTCCATTGCAATTTTGCATCAAGGTAACCACCTTGATATTATGATGTAAAGCAAGTTACCAGAACTTGGATAGGAGATGGCAGAGCAGATCTGTGGTTACAACATTCTTAGAGGACAGTGCTTGACTCAAGGCATTTTTAAACTGCTTAACTAAGGTGCCCATATTAAAAGCTTCAGCTTAAAGGTGAGCCTGTGACAGGAGAAGTAGTAGCAGAAACCAGTGAATGTTTGGACTTAATAATATGAGCATTCATCAACAACAAAAACAAAATAGTCTGGCCTCTTTTCTCACCCACCTTTTTCGACAAAGAGCAGATTTGAAGCAAAACTGATGTTGGTTGAAACTAGCAGTGACCAGATAAAAGACTTGAGCATGGAAAAAATCTCGTTACTAGGGCTTGCAATCTACTTGTGTTTTCCTGGTGTTATTACACAAAATTAAAAGGAGTCTTATTTGCAGTGATGATTTCCTTCTTCCTGTATGATTTGTTGTTTGTTACATTTCTTCAGAGTTCCCATCAGAATTTTATAAAACTCACTAAAATATTTCTTTGTTACTCTAATAGTGATATGCAGTGGTGGTATAATACAACAGAAATAATACAAACCTCATGCAAACTCATTACAGCATGTATGAGGTTGCCATAGTGTTTGTTTTTCTTAACGTTAAAATGCTTTAGAGACTTCGCACATGTTCACATACCTGTATAGTAGCTCTCAGCAGGGATTTTGCAGTCCAGCCCCAGGCTTTCGGAGATGGACATGTGGTGACCCAAGCTGAGTACAAACAGGACAAAGAGACAAGGTTCTTTACAAGGTAGTGGCTACTTTGCCTCCTTTCCAGTGCATAGCAATTACATATTCTCATTGTGCTGGTATTATTTTACTGCAGTAGTATTCTGTTAACTTTCTGTTGTGTTATGCATGCACACGCATGCACTCTCAGAAGTCTTCTGCAAAAATTTCTGTTGACATCTCTGGCAGTTTAGAAGCATTAGGATTGCTACTATACTTTGTGATCTTTCTTCAGTATTACTTAGTTGAAATTACAGAATGTTCTCGGAATTTGTGTCATCTTATAATGTTCTAGAAATTTAACATATCTTTCATGTTTTCAGGCTCTTCAGCCTTAAGTTGTAAAAACAGATTTTCCAAATAGTTTTGAGTGGTTAGCCCTAGGTGGAAAGTGCATATGAAGTGCATTAATGTCTGCAGATGACTGGACCTAGCTTAAACCTATGTTCCCCAGCCAAATAGTCAAGGTACAGAAACAATATATTTTCTGGAGTTTAAATGAAGACTCTACTCTGCCTAAATTTCAAAGTGTTTTTGTGAGTGTCCCCTAGTTCTTTGTTGTAAGTCATATTTTACTGTCAGGAAGCTCCAGGAGGTAGTTCTTCTAGTCTTAAATATAATGGATAATAGTCCCTTTAAATCTTTAACTGTCAGTCGAATAACAAATTTGCTGTCTTCTGAATGAATCTGTCAATAGTCACAGGCTGATGAAAGGTTGTAGATAACTGCACACATCCTGAGCACTATTTACATTAAACCAGTCTATGAAAATGTAGTTGCCATGTCAGGCAGTGGACCATATCTTTCCAGCTGACTCTCATCTATCTTCTTGTGGATACAGAACATTCCTAAAGCACCCAGACCAGTTTTCTTGAAAGAGTACCCAAACTAAAGGATTACTAAATTCTAATCATTGGGAATTTTTCAGCTACTTGCAATACCCTTTTCAGTTAATAAATGTACCTTCCATAAAGCCCTCTAGAGCTTGGTTGAATGTGATATTGTAGTCTGAATGGATCACAGCCTCAGAAGGGCATGCAAGTACCATGGTTGAATTCAGAGTATGCAGCAGGGTCATTATAAATTATTTTCCTAGACTCATTCCCCATGTGCTTGCAGATGTTTTGGGAGTTCCTCTTGTTCTTTTTCATCTTTTCAGTATCATTTGGTGCCATGGAGGAAACACAAGCACAATCAGTTATTTCAAGACAGTGATGAAGCTGTGTGTGACATGCTGGAGAAACTTTACCACCTGTTGCTGTTTTGGAATGGTTGGAAATTTAATGAGCCCCGAATGTGCTCCACCATGTCATTCAGGAAATGAGTATGGCACTTAAACACGGAATATTAACTCATCACTGCAATAGCTCACAACTGACACCAAGGATACACAAAATACCTTCGATAAAACACAAACTTTGTCTATTTCTTTTATCTCATAATCTTTATGTGCTAATGAGAAGCATCACTCACTAAAATGAAAAGTATCTATTTGTAATGTCAGGCATCTCTAAAAATATCAAAATCAAAGGAGAAGTCAGGAAATATGAAAATGTTGCATTTGTGTGACGTTTAAACACTGCAGTCCTTGAGCCCATGACTGCAGAAAGAAGCCTGCAGCAGAACACAAGCTTCTTTTTAGTAGCAGCACTTTGCAGCTTCTGGCTTTTCTTCAGCATTTCTGGCATTTCTCTCCCCTTACTCCCCTCCTTTTTTAAGACCACTGGAACAAAGTCAATAAAACTGGTATTGAATGATTTGACAAGGAAAGAAAGACTTCCCCGGCCTTCCACATTTGGGAGGGGGTGGTTTTTGTGCTCTCAAATCCAGGAGAACTGGCTGAGCCCAATAGATTTGCCACTTCGCAACCAATTCTTTTATACGGTTACTCTGTACTGACTTTACCTGGGATGGTACCTGAGGAAGAGTTCAAAAGAACCTGAATAAGGATATGGGAATTTCAGCTGTGTCTTTTTTCTTTTAAATGAAAGAAAAGCAGTTCTGATTTTGATCTATATTTGAATTTTTTTTTCTCCGTAGTTAAAAATCTTATCCGTGATTCATAATACTGTGGAAGGACTGCTCCATACTCTCTCTCTCTCTCTTTTTAAAGGTTTAGTAGATTTGGTACTCCGTTCCTTAGTCTCCTTAATCTTTTAGAAACTATAGAAGAGATATACTGTATTTTTTTTTTGTCTGTACGCTTTCGTTTGGTGTCTGGTAGCACATTGAAAAGAATATAAAGTAAATGGCTGCTTCGAGTGTTTCATTTTGTAGCTTAATGCTATTCACCACCTAGACTTCAAATGCTTTTTCTCCCAGGAGTGCTTAGAAAGGTTGATTACATTTCCCTAATGCATTTTCCTTTTTCTGTTTTTAGAGAATCCATATTTCTATTTTTCTTCCTGTTCTTCTCTGCCAGGGCTTGTGATCAGGAAACTTGCCCTTCCTATTCCTTTCTCTTCCTGTTGTTTCCAGGAATCAATTGTTTTTGTCGAGGCTTAGATTTCTCTTTATCCCATCAGTGGCCATGCTCAGAGCTCTATTCCAGACTGGACTCGGGAGCTGGAAAGGGCCAGCTGACATTATGATAGATATTTCCAATTTCTGGATACAGAGAGCTGCTGAGCATGTTTACTGCAGCAAGTAAAAACTCTAGGAGTTTTTACTCATACCTCATACCTACTTTATGAAAATGTATACTCCTTATATGCATTTGCCTCAGTGGGCATGTTTATTGAAACATTAAAGTGAACTAATTTCCACCCTTTCTTAACTTGCATGACAATATTCTCAAAAGTGGGTCATCTCCTGGAGTAGAAGAAAAGGTGCAATGCAATCTAGGTAAAATAGTGACAAGTGCAACATAATGATGCATGTTCTCAGTGCAAATGAAAATTGATCTAAAAAATAGGATTTAGTCACTTGCATGTGGAGGGCTAGTTTTCAAAGTAGGTCCATGCATGCATAGGATTTCCAGAGTGGTAGTACAGAATCTAGCATATATCTGTATGCAGACAGTTATGTACTTAGTTTTGTTCCTGTCTTCCTAGCTATTTCTTTTCCACATGCTGTAGGAATAATCACTCACACAGGATAGACTGTGATTTTCCAGACCTAATTTTGAAAATGAAGACAAGAAAATGATATTATCACTGAATTGTATGCTTGGGGCAGGAGTGTTTACTGGTCATTCTTAAGGGTATATGCAGGTCTTAATAATCCATCAAAAACTATATGCTTCAGTTCATGAAAGCCTTTATTTTCTTTCTTGGAAAAGTCTAAAACGTAAGTAACTGAATAACAGGCTGTGAAGTTTCTCCTTTAAAGCTATTACTAGTTGGAAGATTGAGCTTGTGAGGATCTGTTTCACAGCATTCATTACAGCATCACTTAATTTTTCTTTGTATTGGAAAAAAAATCCAAATCTAAATTTGAATGCGACTGAATAATCTGTGAATCTAATACTCTATTGTATTCAGAAATCAAGTATTCTGTCAGCCACAAAAAAAAAGACTTAAGTAAGCTGAAAATATTTCCCAGACTCAGGTGTAACAATTTTAGATGGTCACCATTGAGTGCATACAGCAGCATTCATCATTTTGAATAGTAACAACAAAAAATCCTTTGATTTATCACCTAATATTTCTAAAGGAAACTCATTGGGACAGATTCTAATAATTTAGCAGATCAGTGCAAAGAATTAAAAAGGAAGCTCTCGTTACATGAAGTGTTTTTATTCTTTTAATCCTCAAAGTAGGTACCATGTTGATGTGAATTATAATTAGCTTTAAGTAAGAGGTTCTGGATATGACTAATGCATGAGAATTAATCAGAATTATTCCTGGTTCTTTTAGCACCCTTTCAAATCAGCGCACACTTTTCAAGCAGGCAGAACTTTCAAAAAGCAGTGGAAATTAGGTTCACTAAAAAGCAATCCATGCTGTACAAAGGAGGGCTAGTTGCAGAAGCTTCACATTTTGTACAGTTTTAAAGGTAGTACATTTCACTCTTTAACTCTTAGTGAGTCACAGTGGCTAAATGTGCATTTAGAAATTCAAAACAAGAACCATTTTTTGTAAGTTTAGAGACTGACATAGCAGTAAAGATATTTCTCCAGATATAATCAGTGAGTCAGACAACCTGTTTAACTGGCCGTTTTTGGAGGCAATTCCGAGTTGTTGTAAAAAAGCCTTAGCAAAGACCATATGAAATGGATAAGGTTTTTTTATCAGATTTCCTTTTACCTTACTCATTTCCCTCTTATGAGCTGAATACTGGTGCTTCGGGGATCATGAACTTGAGACTACATATGAGGTCCTTTAAAGCCCTTCCACAGTAAATATATATATATATAGAGAGAGAGAGAGAGAGAGAGAGAGAGAGGGATATGAGGTGCACTTCTCTCTGACTTGTGTAGTCTAAGGCTGGTTGAATTTCTGAGAAATCCCTTCCCTGGACTTGAGCGTCATGGCCTTGCTAAGCAGAGGTGGGCCTGAGAGGGGCAAGTGCAGCTCCCCTGATTGCTGCGGCATCGCAGCTGCTTTCAGGACCCCTGAGCACTGGACCCTCCCTCCTCTGCAGAAGAACAGTGTCTGGGCTAGAGGGCACTCTCAGAAACAGCAGATGGCAATTTCTGGAAAATCAACACAGGCGACTCGAATCAAATCCTGTCCATTATAACCCCATTGCTGCTATTCAAGTTGCCACACATTTGGGTTTTTGTTTGCTCACTAGCTTGTCTTTTAGTATTGCTGCTTCCATGGGATCTTTCAGAAGCATTAAAGGAAGAAATTGCACCATACTGTCTATGCTTTGAATATGCCTACAAGTAAGTCTAGGTAATATAGAAGACAAGCACGCCTTGGTCTCCTTCGGAGCACGTGCAGCTCCTGCTGTTCTCTGCTGCCTGCTTGGAGCACCGTGGGTCTGTGCTGCGGGCCCTGGGTGTGCAGCAGGCCTGCCCATGGGAGCAAGGTGATAAGTGTTCATGGGGACGTTTGTCCCAGTGCTGCATTAGACCTATGTTGCTCATAAACCTGTATCAAATTAGTAGTGATTAAAAAGCAATTAGCAAGACTTTGGTCTTCGTGCAAGTCCACATTTTAGCCAATGACAGGCTCTATCAAAGTTACAAGTGAGCAGTGTGTTTTAGGTCTAGCCTTTAATATCAAAATTAGTCTCTGCTTTATTCTGTAAAAGCTTTGATCAACCTGAAACAACCCGTTACGACTGTGTCTACATAATAATCTGCATAAAAATTTGACTGCTTCCAAAGTGAATTTCATGTCCTTCTAAGTGCTTTTTTAAAAATATTAATTCTGATGGAGTTCACATTGTGCTTGGTACACAGTGTGGCAGTTCAGGACTCTTTTCAATTTCACGCATTCTGCATTATCAGATAAGAGACAAAGATTGGCTTTAAAGAGGTTTGTGGGAGGTAGCATTTAATTTATTTTGTGACCCAGTAGTAATTCTGTATTTGGCAAATGCATAAAGGTGAAAATGAGAAAGCATAGAGGAAGACTCTTAGTCTCTTCAAAAATCATCATCTCAAGCCAATAAAATTGTTCTTAAAAATGTAAACAAATTGCTCCTATAAAATGGAAGCAATTCACAAGGCGGTTGTTTTCTTTAAGTCTCAGTTGCCTGTGTTGTATGATTGACACAATTGCCCCAAGCCCTAATAAATGAACTCAGAATGCTGAAATTCATCTAGTTGACTTCCTTTGCAGTGTGACATTTCCTGAGCAGTCATTTCATAATTATGCCAAAGGGTTAAACTAAAATGCACAAGGAGTCATTGTGCACTGATGTAAAACAGTATTTCAAAGGGAGGAATTCCTTGCTTTCCCTTCACATTCTACCTGCTTAGTATTTCTCCTTCTGGATATGTTTCCTGCCCATGCCTTAGAGCAGCTTGTGGTAGATTCTTACTAGATTAAACTTTGTTTTAATGGTAAAAAATTATGGTGAGATGTTTACAAAAGCATTATGAATTTTGGTGAGACTGATTCCTTGCATTCTTTTTAGCATTTCACAGTAGTTTGGGAATAATACTGAGCTTTCTAAAGCAAGATGCATAGGAGATGCTGCAATGATGCACACAGCTACAGTGATGTCAAATCAAAATGTGGTCCCAAGCCAGCCTTTATGCTTGCTTTGGTGCAGCAATGTGCCAGCTGACTGCCATGTGCCTAAAACAAGAACTAAACTCCCTTAGTCCTTGGCTTTCTAACTCCATCGCTTTGTGACTCTGGTATCCTGTTTGTGTGAAAAACTGATAGAAATTGTTTCTCCATGGCTTCTGCATTAGAGGGGCATCAGCATGCCTCACTGCTCTCTCACTTGTATTTTATGCAGCATTGGCAGTTGCTAATCTTGATAGAGACTCATTTACATTCTTGTTACCATGAGGTGGAGAGGATAACATAAAGCCAGAGACTGGCAACGTTGGCAGGGCACAGTTGCAGATACAGTGGGCAGGTTGGATGGGCACTGTGTTTGCTGCTAATGTCCCTCTGCTGAGCAACCGAGCCAGAAACTGCAGAGCCAAAGCTACTCTAGTTGTTACCTCACTGTGACTGATGCACAAGTGCTCACTTACTGGGTGTTTCCAGTTAATGTCTTATGCTGTGGGTTTACTCCAGAGATTTCAGATCTTAGAAGGGGCTGTGTTTCACATCATGTAAGAAAATGTGTCACATTTTTACTTAAAAACTTAGTTCAGATGGCAAATGAGATCTGTCCTTTAAGCTACTTGGCATCACGGCACTAGGTAGCAGGAGATTTCACATTCCTCTTAATGTAGTCAAATCCTAGCTCGTGCAGTTTTTATCTGTGATGACAACATGCTGTTGGATCATGTTCAATTTGGCATCCATCACAACCCCCAGTCTCTCTCAGCAGAGCTGCTACTGGGCCAGTCAACTCCTAGTCTCTACTGACACATGAGCTATTCCTTGCCGTGTGTACTAAAGTTGTCAAGTATGGTGTCACAGAAAATCTGCGCTCAGCTTATGCTGATGATGCTACCAGGCTCCTCCATTATCCATTCCGGTGGCTGTTGCAAAGCACCTTTCCGCACCTTTCCCTTGCTTCTTTGCAGGGGAGGCTGGCACTCTTGAACTGGGACTTTTTGTTGTTGTTGTTTTGTTTTTATTGTTGTTTGGTTGGTTTTTGTTCGGATGTTTTTGCCAGAACACATTTTGCAGTAAGTAGCCTATATATCTTGAGCCAAGTACCAAAATCTGACCCCAAAGCTGGGCATCACCTTGTGATTAGCACTTCTAAGCCTTAGCACTGAAAAGATTAAATCATGTAGTCACTGTGTGTTTCATGTACCAGAAGTCACAATTTAGCTGGGCGAGAAATTAGTCTTTGTAACCCTTGTGTTAAAACAATTTGGGGCTGTAAAGTAACTTGCTCTTCTAAAATAAATGAGTGCTTCCTCTTCTAAAACAAATGATTGAAACTTCACTTACTGACTTGAAAATACTTAGCTCTAACCTGGTGCTCCTCTTGCTGGCATACTATGATCAAGACAGATAAACTGTAGGGTCATTTTCGAAAGGCTGCAAGAAACAAGCTTCTGCATGACACATTTAATTTGTTTCTTGGTCTCTTTTGCATGGTTTGTTACTATCTAGCAATTCTAAATCAGGCCAGCTAGAACTTCATGTGGGAAAACTTACTACTAAGTTTTATTTTTACTCTTATTGCTTAAACTATTGAGCTTGAACTGTGAACTTGCTGTGGCCCTGCTTGTAACCATGGAAAGAGTTCCCTATTTCACTTAGCTTGTTAGAGACCTTCCTTACCTTGAACTGTCAATGACAGATGTTGATAAGAGCCCAGATAAAAATGCAAGGATGCTTCCCCCTTGCCCAGTACAGCATACCTGAACTTCTCTGCAGGTGACTGCATAGCAACTACATTATCCAACTGCCATATTCTCTGTTTCCATATGCTGTCAGTAATCATTTCAGTGTAGGATTATAACACATATGTGTGTTTAGCATTTTAAGGAGGTACTCACTGGAGATTTTTAAGTCATTACTAAGTTCAACAGTATTGTTAAAAGGCTTATAAGTAAGTTTTTGTTAGTTTGACTATCCTACTGATTTCTAAAGAGTAAATCTTGATTTTGATTTATGTGGAAAATGTAAGAATCCAAATCAGGAAATATTGTTCAGGAAAATCTGTGAAAGAAAACATAGGGCTTCTTATCCTGCCTTATTCCCCCATTCAGCCATAGAGGTAGGTCAGGTGCTTATAAGCTGGCCTAATGCTGCTGCGTTGCAGCTCGGCTTAACTCCTCCTCCTCTTTGTCTTTTACGTTTGCACAAATGAATGGGCAGGAAGAGGGCAAAGCAGAGTAGGATAAGAAGCTGTAGTGCTTTCCCAGCTGCTCACTGGCCAGAGAAGTTATCTGGGTGCAGGAAAGTGAAGCAATTCACTTTCAGAAAGAGCTGAGTGCCGTGGTGCTGGGAGTCTCCACCTGGCATTTCACTTTGGAACTGCTTTTTTTTTTGGGTGATGTAGCTCTTTCCTGTGAAAGAAAAACTGTACTGTCTGCCTCTTCTTTAGTCATTATTTTGTAATACTCTCACCCATTTGCACATCTGTTATGTGCTGCAGTATAAACTGCCTCATAACATACAGCCAAAATGAACTAGTCTTTTTAATTCAGAAATCACTCAGAGCCTCCCTTCTGCCTCAGTGTTACTTTGATATTTATTTGGTGAATTAGACTATAATCCAGGTTGCATGTTAACAGTCCTTAACCTCATAAAAACAATATGTGATGCCTTCTACTTCATTTGCAATTCATATGCTGTGTGATGGCTTGCTATAACAATTTATACTGATGAAAATTACCCGTAATGAAAAGTATGTCTGTGCAAGCATTGGGCAATTCAGGGAAAGCACTATTGAAAATAAACATTTATAATTACCTACTGCTAAATAAATAATCTAACATCCTCTCCTACTTTTAAAGGGTGAACCAGGTTTTATTGGTCCGCAAGGAGAGCCTGGGTTACCAGGGCTGCCAGGAACGAAGGTAAGGTTATTTGGCAGATGCTTTGCCCTAGAGGCAAAGTCAAATTCAACTTGCTTGGCATGTAGCAAAGATTGTGTCTGTGCTAGTGGTATAAGAATTTCTCTGAATCCATTTTTGTAAATGCCCTGGAAAGTTTAGAGTTCAGGGTAAAATGAAGTGCTTGAAAAAGTGAAAAGTCATAGTTCATGGATTAGCAAACATTTTCTTTTCTAGTGATGCCCTCAAAAAATGTGAGCACAGATGCTATATCCATTTCTGACTTGTTTAAGTTCATTGGTTACTTCTGTTTAATGTCAGGCGTCCCAGAAGTGAGACGTGAGGCAGCTGTGACTGTCTGACGAAGCTCTATTTCCATAATCTTGTTAAAAAAGGCCGCGGGAGTGTATGCAGATATTAGAACACTGACGCCACACACTTTACTTAGAAAATACATGTTTTCTTCTGGGGAGTTTGTTTCTTTTACCACATTGAGTTAGTTGTGTACTGAAGACAGTGCAGTTTTGGGTCATATTTTATATCTACTGCAACAGGGTGACAAAGGGGATACAGGCCCTTCTGGAAAGGGTGAGCGAGGTGACCCTGGAGTTCCTGGACCAAAGGTCAGTCTGATTTTTACACTGGAAATGTTTTGTTAATTTTCAATCTGTGAACACATCTTTTTTTGCTGGAAAACAAATAGAAACCTGGTGAGTGAGCTTTTAATGGTAATATAGTCAATTATCACAATTTAGTCCAGAAGGCAATGGCAGTTTTGTGTTCACAGCTGTAGAATTACAATCTAAATGAACTCTGTTGTTGGTCTACAAAGTAAAGACACTACTCACGTAAACCGTCATGGAGTTGACCTAATTTGTAGCGCTCGCACTTTGAGCATGGAAGTCTGAACACCTTGACCATTGTAGCTCTCAAGTGGAGTGCAGAGAAGATCCATTTTACATGCTGCTTTCTAATTCTGTATAAGAGAGATCATACTAGCTACATTTCAGTGTTTTCTTAATGTTTTTCACTATGTAGCTACTATCAGGCTTTACTTTCCTAACACAACCTGAGAACCTTAAGGCCCTCCAGCCAGTTAGCTTCTTTTTAATTGGAGCTTATGGGGAAAAAGCACGGTAATATTTTAATCTTCTTATCTTAGGATATTTAACTATCTTATCTATTATTTATTTATAGTATTTCAGGAGCTATGGAATGAATGTGGCTCATTCCTGCAAACGAGTGCTCATGATATCTACTGACTATTAATTCCAATGCTGCTTTCCTTTTGAAGGATGGAATCTGTGGCTTGTGCATGCTGATATGAAGGGATCTGTCACTCTAGAGGCTATTAAATTCAGGGCCCTTTCAGATTCATGATCTTGATCATGTGAAATGAAGTGTTTGATCCTCCTGATTTGTACTGTAGTTCATTGTTACTAATTTCTTTTTCTTTGCACTCTCATTCTTCTATCATCTTCCTCTTGTCCATCTTCCTTCAAACAGGGGAGAACAGGTGAAGCTGGATCTAGAGGCCCCAAAGGGTCAAAGGTCAGTAGTAACAACTCTGTCTTTACTGCAATAATTAACTGAGTGGTATCTGTGATTGAGTAACTTGTAACATCTTACAGGAGCTTCACTTATCTTAAAAATACACTGTAACAGTTCTGCAAACTACAGATGCAATTTTCCTTATAAACAAAACATTCTGACTTTCAGTTTTAGCTGTTGGAATCAAATCCTGTGTATTTCAAACACTGTGATTATAATTTTTCTGATTATTGTAACAACTATTCCTTTGTTTGCTCTGTTTTTCCCCATTCTGCTTAGTTTGTCAGTGGGTAATCTGTGCAGGTTAACCCACCCAAGTGCCTCAATCAGCTCCTGACTGTGCCTGTGGAGCATAAATAAAATTCCCAGGAAGCTCATGAGCAGATTATCACATCAGAGAGAGCAAAGGAGTAAAGGAGTCTCTTAGTAGCCTCCAGTTCCTTGGTACCTCCCAAACACACCAAAAGGATTCCCTTTGTATCAGAAAAGACATACAATTTTTCAGGAGGTCTGCCTGCATAACTACCTCGAAAATCTGGCCCACAGAAGTCAGCCTAGTAGTTAGGAACTTTATTTTTGAGCAGCTCCAATGCCATGTATGCCTCCTGCTGCCCAGACAACACTGAAAGGAAAGATGGATGGCACCAGTTTGATTATGTCTTGCCATCAGTCTCCTTTCCTTCATTGTGTCCATGAAAACTTTCTATTTTCATTTTTTTCTGTTAACCAGAAGATGAATTAGTCATTCTCCCCCAGGATATACCAAATGTTCTTAGATCTCAACAGGAGCCAAAGTAGTAGCTCTTAACTAAATTGTTTTTAAGTTAAATAAAAATATTTAAGTTTGCTATGAAATTTCAGAAGTGAAATGAAGTCACTGAAAGCTGGGATATGAATACAAATATAAGTATATTTGAAATACCCTCCACTGCATGAAACATACTGCTAGTAGCCAACAGGAAAAAGCTGAGAGCAAGATGGTAAACGTCCTAAGCCTACTACAGTAAAGGTGTAAAAGAATTCTTTAATGCTGAAAGCATTTGTAGTCTCAGAGCAATGAGGTTTAGAAACTTAGTCATGATAACGAGGTTTTTGCATTTAGAAACGTATCTTGGAAAAGTTGTTGAATGATTTCAGACTTAGGCAATTGACTGATTTGATTTCTATAGCTTTCCCTTGAGGCTTTTGATAATGGTGGCATTAGGAATAGTGAAATTATGTAAATTATTAATTTTGTAGCCTGTTTTATGGGGAATTCTTTGATATTTTTTATTCTAGCCCAATACAGCACTAAGAATTCACAGAGAACCAAACATATGATTGCAAATACTACCTGCAGATTTTGAAGGAATTTATCTTATCATTAAGATCTACATTCTGTTAATGAAATGATGAGAGGCCCTTTAAACTAGATTATTTAAAACAAGCATATTGAAATGAAACAACTACCTAATATATTCTCAGACTACTACTTTGTCTTCAAATATCCTTTTTATATAGGGTGATACAGGTGGCAAAGGTGACACAGGATCTGTAGGTCCACGGGTAAGTCTAATTCTCATTTCAGCTCTTTGTTTTGTACTTATAAATTCAGTCCACACTACAGATTGAAACTGTAGCAGCAACTCCAGCTAAACTGTCAGAATCAGTCACTTAACTCTGGTGGAATGTGTGTTGCTAGCTGGCACTTAATAACAGTCCTTCCTATTATTTGAAGTGGTGTCCTGCTCACAGTTCATGGGCAAGTGCTACTTGCCAGATGTTCTGACATTGCTCACAGCCAATATGAAACTGGAGTATTGGAACTGCTTAAATATTTAATCACAGTAATTTCATAGATTTGTGTTGCCTGCTGCATCCCAATGCACTGTGCTGTGACTTGCTTGTTTATGCCTATCTTTAAAATAGACTGTTTTGTCATAAAACAAGCTTGAGCTTCACGCTGTTTTGCAGTTTGTAGTAATACATTAAATGCAACAAAGATTCCAAGGCAGCACAATCAAGTCAAAGCATATGTGAGTAGTTAAGTGTCAGAAAGCAGCCCTTTCAATGCTAAGTCACGGCAAGCATAGAGAAAATATCATTGCAGTAACTATACTGAGGGAGGCTTTTTACTAGCAATCTGAGCTGCAGCAGGAAGGATCAACACTTTTTTCAATTCATGTATTCGTGTGCAGGCGAGCTATTTGTGGTTCTCAGCAGTGTAGAGAGAGCACAAATAAAAACTTGAACTCACATCTGAGAATATAGAAGTTCTGAAAATTCCTTAAAGCCCATATAAGTACGTTGGGCAGGACAGAACGGTCATTTAGGGTAATTCTTGGTTGCTGTCTTAAAAAATTAATATGTGGTAATTTATTGCAGGGGCCACCTGGGCAGAAAGGTGACCAAGGTACAACGGAGATAATTGATTATAATGGCAATATCCATGAAGCTCTGCAGGTATGTAAACATAACCAGTCTGGAATGGCTTTGTCTGGTCTGGGGAAATGAAGTTTGACATCACTTTTTTTTTTTTTTTTCTTCTGCGTAAGCCATGAAAGTACTGCGCACAAAGGTTTGCTGAGCTTATTAATGAGAAATTTCTTCCTATTTTTGGAAACCAGGTTTGCTGTTTGGTGTTAGACAAACTATTTCCTTGATAAAATTTAACTGGGTGAATTCGTTTCATTTCCCCCAGAGCATACTGACCTCATGTAATGAGAACAGAGCTGAATCATTGCTGGCTGGTGCTCATAGAGTCTGGTGCTCACTGCTGAATTCGTGTAATAAACCACATACACAGATTCAGCAGAAGCGTCTGCTTTTCAGTTCAGGTAGTATAATATTGACATACCTTTTCTCCTCCTCCTCCTGAAAATGCAAAGAGCGTATTTGTGATCAGGAAGCCAGGTCACATGATGCCATTAACAAGATGTGGATTCAATCGGCAGCCTGAGTAGAGAGGCTGAGCACTAGTGAGCTTGCTCACTTCCAGAAAACTAATTTTGACTTGTGTGCAGAAAAGTGCGGAGGATTAAAGTAGGGTTAGAAAAAGAATGAGTGGATGTTCACATGAAAGCAGAGGAATGATTTACACTGCAGTAGCCTCACATGCAAATTCTGTGCAGTATAACATCACCAAAATGAATGGGTTTACATATGTGCAACTGAAGACAGAAGTTGGACAGAAGTGTATATCTGATCATTCTCTCACTAAAGCTGTTGGTTTCCCCCCCCCCCCCCGCCCCATTTCCTAGGTGGAAGTGGATAATGTCTGGTCAAGCATTTGTTTTTTCAAGATTCTCCTGAAATTAAAAATTTTCACTGCCTTTACTAAAATCCCAAAGCCTGTATGTTGTTGTTAAGGCTAAGCCCACTCCTCCAATGTGTTCCTGCATGCCATGTGTGGGGGAGCCTACACAGGCAGGCTCTGAGGCTCTGTGTTTTATCCCTGTTCTCAAGTTTCAAGGGAATTCACCTACCTTTCAACTTTTAAAATCACTGTCTGAGTTAGATGCCTAAATTAGCCTGAAATTAATGTTACATATTATCCAGCACGGATTTAGCAGTGCTTTTAGCCCCCATAACTCCTGTATTCTTTCCTTCTACTTTAACACTGGCATCAGTATTACTCCCAAGTGCTGTGTAACAGCTTGTCAGAAAAGCTGCAGCATGTAGAGAAGCCTTAATAAGGGACTAATGCCTACTGCAGTGACTGAAACAGATGAGGAGGTCCTTATACCATCGTAAATCATTTCAAATGTCATTGCCTTCTGATCGAGGGCAGCAAATAATTGATATCGATGGGAATGGCTGTGCAAGGACAGTGTAAGTAAGATTGTATAGGATCAGTCAACAATGTGCTTGCCAACTCCAGCTCAGTCCTTTTGAATGGCAAGTACCCATTCCCAAGCCTCCTGGTGCCAAATTCTCAGAGGCTCTGGGATTTGCAGCTCTCCTGGAGAAGCTCATGAGAACTCTCAGTGCTCAGCACATCTCAGAAGTTGGCCAGTTGATTTAAGATGACGACAAGAGTTCGGAGGATCTGGGCTGTCTGTCTGCATTCTTAGAGAATTTAGTAATAAATCATCGAGCTGTGTAGGAGCTTTGGAACAATTCAGTTTCTCTGTTTTGTGCCTCCTGCAGACATCACAATATGCTGGGCAAGTTGTTTAAACATTTTAAAAGTGCGTGTGCACACATACACGTATATGATTTTGCTTAGTTAGTCAACTCTTACTTGACCCTCTAAATTTTATGAGAACCTTCATGTATGTAAAGTCCTCATTCCATACACAGAAGCCAAGCAGCTAGCACAGCACTGGGTGTTAAGAATAATGGGTTTTGCTTTGTTTTTTGGAGACATGATGTCTCACAGATGCAGCCTAAGTCTTGTGTTGATGACAGTTGTAATAAGCAGAATAATTTATATCCCTGTTCAATTCTGGTAATGGTGTCTCTCATTAATACATTTGCCAACAGAGGATTACCACCCTAACTGTCACGGTAACTCCTATTGCATGACTTGCTGTGTTTTGTAGAAGTTGTCTTTTGTGTTGTAACTTGTTCATAATGGTGCCAATTCAGGATGTATCTTCACTGAATGTTGACCCAGTTTATCATCAATTATATTTATTTGCTCACCTTTAACTGAGAATACACTGTCAAAAGCAATTCAACAACAGACCCAGTTCTGCTCCTGCTGAATTAATGGCAAAACTTGAATTAAAGAGAGAGACCAGGAAAATAAGGATCTCAGTGTTGTTGTAGCTCAAAATTCAGGCACACAGTTGGTCTGGACTTTTTGCTTTATGCTCCCATCTGTTTGTTTATCTGGGGGTACAGCATAAACAGGAAGCAGGATTTCAATACCAAATAGTTTTCTCTTGCCAATCTGATTTTCAGGAGGGAAATTTGGTTCTTTTAAATTGTCCTGGGAAGAAACTTCATTTGGGAGTTGTCAGACTGGATGCAAATTATTTCTCAGAAAGGCCCACTTCAGTTCACTATAAAAAAGTAAAGCCAAGTAGAAAGTATAAGTATGGGGAGTTCTCCTGCTCCAGCTATCAGACCTTAGAAATAAATTTAAATTTTCCAGCTCTTCTAGGACGGTGCAGAATACTGCATGTTCCAGTGCCCTTACTCCAGTCAGCATTTTGGCAAAGTGAAGCTACATCAATCACACATAATCTCTGAAAATAGTGACACTAGTAGTCACTAGAAGATAGTGACTAGTAGTTTATAATTTTGCAGGTTCAGGTTTCCATTAAAGCTACAGATGTGGTATAATTAAATTGTTATTATTCTTTTTGTCTCAAGTTCTTCTCTGTAAAATTGTCGCTAGCTGTATTTTCTCAATTCTGCAAGTGCTTTCATTCATTGACGAAATGAATTTTTAAAAAAATGCCCCTCACTGTGCACCATCCAGACCAATATTTGGTCCCTATGTCCTCAGCCTTGGACAAAATGCATGCAGTAGTTAAAACTCCCTATGGTTATTCTATATAACCCTCTTCCAAAGCACTGAGCATCTCTCAGTGGAAGCCTCTCTGCAGTCAGTAGTTCGTTCTGCCCATAGGTTACCCTGGATCAGGATATCAATGCCAGCCCAATGTGGCTCATTGCTCTCTCTGCCATTGAGATGAGCTTTGCCATTTCATCAATGGGAACAGCGGCACCTTATCATGAAATATGAACTTGGAATGTTATTTTAGCATGTCCTGTGGGTTTTGTTTTTGTCCTTTTTTGTGGTACCCTTTCGTTTGTTGAGAGGTGTCATAAATTAACTTGTTCATAACTGGTATTAGTTCCTCTTGTGTTAATAATCTAACCCATTTTGTTAAGGTAGTTATATTAACAGTCAACCTGTATTTCCATGGCAAGTCCTGCAGGAATATACTTCAGCACTGACAGGTTTATGTGTTTCTGTTTAGGGTCCACCAGGACCACCAGGACCCCAAGGACTGCAAGGGTCAAAGGTGACCTTTCTTATTTTACTCATCATGTGTTAAGAGTGGAGGTGTTTTCCGGATCTTTCACTGACAGTTGTACACGTGTACATGGAGCTCTCCTGTAAAGCGCATTTACCTATAACATTACAGAATGCAATATGTTTCAAACCACACATTCCAGAAATCTGAAATGTAGCTTTCTGGGAGAGAAGCTGTTTAGTTGCAAAACACATGCTCAGTTGAGAACCAGCGAAAAGAATTGTTACTGATGCAGGGGAAGAGATCCTCTGCACCAGTATGAGTGTGTGTCCATGTGGCTTTACACTGCAGTGGTGCACACTCAAATACACAATATTTTGTAATCTCAGAAGAAGTGATCATGCGCCACGGGCGAGCAGGAGCGTGGCTGCAACCCTGGATCTGCTTGTGCCATCTGTCTGGGGCTACGCACAGGTGCTAACTAGTGAGCAGCCCGCACGGGTGTGACCGATACCATGTGCTGCACTAGTCCATAAAATTTAACTTCGGAAATTATCTGTGCTAACAAGAAATGTGTTAAAGTAGTGGACCTTCCTTAAAATGGATTTAAATAAGTTAAGTTTAGTTAGTCTTATTTCTTAAGATATTGTATTTTCAGATTTGTGTTTGGAAGAAGGAAATTGCAGCAGTAATTCCAGGCTCTTTGAAGAGTAAATAGATGTTTCTTGAACAACACTAGCATTTTAGGCTTCATCCTTAGGATATAAAGAAATACATTAGATTTACAGGTGTTAACTGTTTTGAAAACTTGCAAGAAACTAGGTTCTTCCTTCTACACAAAAACTGAGACTGGAATACAGAGTTACGTACATAGGAATGTTTTCCTGCATGAGGATGTGTGAAGCACAAAGCTTTTCCGCCCCCTGGAGAGTGATGTAAAACCAGGAAGAATCGGGGTGTGGGAGAGGTGGTTTCTTCCTTATGGGTGAGGGTTCCCATTCAGAAGTAATGGTGTAAACCAGAATGCAGCCCAGCAGGTGCTTGTTTCCAGGACCATGGTCTACACCCATCAATATTTTCTGCTCCTCTGGATTCCACTAGTCAGGAATCAGTGGACATGGTATTGCTTTTGTGAAGGTAGGCTCCTTCTCTGAGGGACTTATTTTAGCCAAGAGAAGAAAACATGAAGGCTTTGCTATCCCACATGTATCTAGGGCCATGATTCTGCACTCATTCTAGTATTTGTCAAAGTCTCCATTGGACTGGGGACTTTTCACCCGACATCTCAGGTTTCTTTATTATTACTTTTTTTTTTTTCAAGTATTATTAATTTTTGGAAAAAAAAAAAAACTCATGTCATTGTCTGGCCCTTCTGTAACTCAAAGATTATGGACTGGCCTAATCAGCTAGCCAGGTTATTCAGTCTGTTGAATATAGGTATTTGTTATTTCATGTTCTCCGTGGTGTGGTATTCTTTGTTTTTTTTTTGCTAATTATGGCAGCTTACTAATCTTGAGACATTACTGATGAACTTAGTTCATCTAGTGCTGCATCTTTCTACTGGTGCCTGGGACAATTAGGGGATGCTAATCCAGCTCCCTCTCATCTTTTTCAGGGTGAACCAGGATCCCCAGGAACTCCAGGAGTTGATGGGGAGCAGGTACTTCATAGTTAAGTGGCCTAGTGCAGATCATACGAGCAACCATGAGTTATTTCAGGGGATTATTTTTGTGAATAAGTTGTAGCACACATTTCATAATCATATGGTCATTATTGTGTTGCTGCAGAACATGTGGTTGCATAATGGCTGCATTTCTACTTACTAATTGCTGGATAAATAAATATATGATATCTTAGGGTCCTAAAGGCTCAAAAGGGGATACAGGTGAACCTGGAATGCCTGGAGAAAAGGGCAGAATTGGACTGCCTGGCTTGCCAGTGAGTATGAAAAAAGAATTTATTTTTCGTAAAATGCCTGTTTTATCTCTTCTATTAACAGTAATTTTCAACACTGCTGATAAATTGAAACTGGGACAGAAAGCTCTGGGAAAAAAAAATGTAGGCTTGTTCTGCATTTAATATAAGAGGAGGCATAGGATTTTCAGAACTTTTCATTCTACTTATGGTCAAACAAACTACTGCTTTGGAAAGAGATGAGCCGGTGTGCTGACCAGATTTGTTTTCTCTTGTACAGATGTACAGCAAACTAGGGGCAACTATAGATTTGGGCAAATATTGTTCAGGAGAATGAGCTATGTTTTGAACAGTCAGGAATTTCAGATGACTTAGGTTTTCTCTTAGATTTTTGGCAAAGTGAAGCTACATCAATCACACATAATTTCTGAAAATAGTGACACTAGCAAGGAGTAGTTTTTAATTTTGCATAGAAAAATGTTTCAAAATGCATAAATATTTATAAATGCATAAGAGAAAATGCATAAATATTTATAAGAGGTGCATTCTTCTTATTCTGGTACATACATATATACACAAATTTAAGTATTTCAGTAAAAATACAAACAAATCCATAAGTGTATCCATAGTTCAATAGATCACGAAAGCAGTGTCGATGTAAGGACTTCTTATAAACAACATGCCACACACCCATCTCCGTTTTAACTACTCATGAGTATTAATTTTAATTGATAGCTGGTAACATAAAAGCAGACTTTTACATTTGCTAACAGCTACTGTTAAAGTTATACCATGATAAAAGCTTTCAATTCTATTATACACATGCTATGTTCATTCTTTTCATAAAATAATTACTTACTAAGAGATATTATACTTTTTAGGTTAAATGTTACTACCAATAAGATTAAAATTTTTTATAGATACTATTCTGTAATGCTTTTGTAGGGTTCCACTGGTATGAAAGGTGAAAAAGGAGATACTGGTTTGCCTGGTGCCCAAGGCCATTCGGTAAGTCTCACTGTGCAGTGTATACACTAGTCCAGCAATAGTTCTCTAGCTTTTAATTCTGAAGAACAATTCATATCTTAGTTGCCTTTGATGTCTGCTGCACCTGTGCTTTCAAATGAATTTGCTCTCTGAAGAAGCACGATCCTTACGTTTTTAAAGCTGTAAGGAATTCTGGTCATCAAGCTCAATACTGTTTAAGAAATGCTAAACATTTAATTTTGTATTCAAATTCCTATCATGAACAACAGTCCTAGCTTCAGTCAAAGCTCTGTAATGAATCAAAGATAAATGCTTTGCAAGATGCAGTAGAGAGATGAAACTGTTTGGTGGGGATCTCAGAAGGTGCAGTGAGAAACAGCCTAGACTGACTTCAGCCACGTTGGGAATAATGATATGTGACCCATTGGCATCAAATTTTTAGGGGAAGAAGCTCTGATCTCACATATATCTTTGCCTGTTCACAGATATTTTTGCTTCCATTTTAATGGAGCGATTACACTTACGGAAATGTGTTATTTTTCTGTGCTTGTCCACTTGTAAGTTTTTCAGTCAGATATTCTCCTGATCTTCAAAGCATTGAAAAAACATAAAAATAAAAATCTTCCTGGTTTACGGGTGATAAGTAACTTTACCTGAGCAAAGTACAGCAGGAAACTTCAGAGGAAAAGCCAACTGTCTTGTCCATGGTGACATGAACTCGGTATTTAGAGTCACAGATCTAAAGAATTAAAGTTTATTCACCTCAGAACACCCTGGACACCCTCTATTTCAGCAATGTCTGTGCGTCTATTTCTCTGAAATGAAAATTAATTTGTTATCACCTACCATGTTGATTTTTTAAACTCACAGGTCATAGAGCACACCTGCTACCTCTTCAGTGGTGCTTTTGTAAAATTGCTTTTTTCCTGGAAAAGTGAAATCAATCATCTCACCTTGTTTTCACTCAAAAGAAGCATTGCCTTTTTTCAGGAGATTGCACAAACAGTGGAACTCCCTAGTTTTGTTTTTATTTTTGTCTTGTATTGTGAAGTGTGTTTTGTTGTCACTACTATCAGCAGCAGTTTGGGTAGCAGAGGGGCTGTACTACCTCCTCCAGGCAGCAGGACTGGCTCAGCATCCTTGCTGCCACCTCAGAGTTGACAATAACACCTTTTGGGGCATTAAATCCTGGGACAGAGGTGATGGTAAACTGTGCAAATGTCATCAGGTAACTCTCTGCCATGGATTTGCTGGGTGAAGCACAGGAAGACCGCACAGAATATGTATGCACTAAATGCTGAGCAGCCTGATCACCTCTTTTAATGATGTCAGGCAATTTTTGTTAAGGGGGTCTAAATGGAATAAAAGAGAGAAAGGGCAATTTTGAGAATGTGCCGAGCACTACCATAAATATTTAGAATCTTTGCATTCATTAGTATTGAGGAGGAATAAAATGACACAGCATCCTCTTTGGTCCCTGTAGTTTATTTTTTTTTCCATATGATGCTTCAAAAATGTATCTTAGAGCCTAAGAGTAAGAATAAGGAGACTTATGTTGCCATATTGCATGTTTTTTCAAATGAGAATAATTCCCAAGACCCTTTCCAGACATGCTGCCAGTATGCATGCTGCATTATTATGTTTTGAAGTGCCTGCCCACAGAAGGAGGGTCAGTCTAGTTTTTGCTATTCGTGAGGGAATTATTTAGTCTGCTTCATTTAATGACATTGTTTTTTACCTGTAGATCGTAGGACCACCTGGACCAGCAGGGCCACACGGTCCTCCAGGCCCTATGGTAAGCTTGGGTGGAAGAAAGGTCTTAAGCCCTCTTCTCATTGTAATGCCTGTTTAAAAGAGGTGCTGTGAGAGCATGTGACCTTTAGAGAGGGACCTTTCCTGCATGTTTTAAAGTCTCTGGGGAGTGGAGAAATGAATGCACGTACCTGTCTTAGTGCTAACACTCCAGTGGTCTGGTTTATTTTTTCTATCAGGTGTTTATGATTGCTTTATTGAAGGTGACATTTCATTTGAGAGGACAAAAATATAACTGCAAATTGCACGCACCTAAAGTAAGATACACCTAAATTTGTGGCATACTTTCATAATTCAAACTGGGATTTTTATTTTCAGGGACCTCATGGACTGCCTGGCCCAAAGGTAATTTAATTGCTGTCTTGAATTGCCATGTTGTTCATATCTGTAAAGTGCTGTGCTTTACTCTTTAATGCATGCAGCTATGTTTTGTCTTATGTCTCATTTATATAGGTATTTCTGATATTCTTAAACCTTAAAGCATATTTTAATATTAACAGACATCCTTTCTTTTTTTCTTTTTTTTTTTTTTTTTTTTTAACTTTTTGTGATTGTTTCTGATCTGTATTTCTCCTGAGCATAGACTGAATTCAGTTTTTGTGTTAAAAATTGTGATGTGGCACCAAATTATTTAGTTTCCCATTTGTGGGCAAGCTGTACAGCATTTCCCAATGTAATTGGAGTTGCTTCAAATTGCACTTGTGAACACAGAAGAAAAGTGTGTCGTACGCTCAGAAAATGGGGTCTGATAAGCTTCTGTCCCTTTACGCTCCTCTGTGGCACAAATGGCCTCTCAGCAACTCCGGAGCTGGGTTCTTTGCTGGCCAGTTCTTCCACACTTAGTGGAAGTTCCTGTCAACAGCTTGTTGTGTTTTGCAACGTAGAATCTCTGGTCAGGCAGGTCCATCTTAATTGTGCCTGGACGTTTTCTGCGGCGTACATACAGTGTAGGGACTCTGGAAACCCCTGAGAAAGCAAAGCGAACCTTTTAGATGAGGGAGACAGGAGGAGATATTTGCAGGCTTGCAATATTTTAATTTCTTCTTTAATTTACGTATCAGTAACTATCCAAGAGGAGAGTGTTTTTCTGTTTAGTTTTTGGTGTTTAGATTTTTTTTAAGGTGAGAGCCAGAAATACCAATACCATATTTGTTTCATTAGGAGAATATTTGTACCCTAGAAGCTTGGGTCATGAAGTGAGGTCTGTTCTGTCTTAGCACCAGACCTGTCTTACTTTAGGCTTTTGGCTGGAGACTTGGGTTTGTGGGATCTCTCAGGTCTGTTTCCAAAACTTTAGAGTTTTCAGTGCTAACTGCTCTGAATGTGACACTCAGTGAAACAGAAAAAGAACAAAGAAATGGATATTTAGACAGGGGCAAAGGGGGCAGAAAATATGTGGATATTCTTCAGGCAGCAGAATGGTTTTTTTTTCATAGTAACAATGATAAAGTAAAAGTATGCGATATAATGTTAAATAATACATCAAAGGGAGACCTAGGAACAAGGCCATAGGGAGCAGCCTAGATGAAAACCCAAGTAAAGTATTTCTGTGTCCCAAAAGAGGCTGGCATGGTCAATAGCCTTTTGACTGGACAGTCCCCAAGCTGAGGTAATTTTACATGTGAGAATGATCTACTGGCAGTTCCAGGGTCACCATTTTCCTCCTTTTAACAGTTAATGTAATAACCCATACATGGTTTTTACAATCACCAAAAAGACAAGTGCCGTCGTTTAAACTTCTCTATATGAACACAGAAACTACAGACTCCTGAAGAACCTTGACGCAGCATAACATATTGCTTCTTTTAAGCTCGTACAGTTTAATTGTGTATGCTTAAAGGTTTAAAATATCTTTATGTAAGATTTTGCTACAAATTCCAGTTTGCCATAAGAAAAAGATACTGCCTCCACACAAAATGTACTTTTCAGGAGAAAATGCAGAAATCTGTTTTGAAGTTTATTCTTGCAAATGTGTTCTTTCAATTTGAATTATCAGTAGGATCATTTGAGATATAAAGAATTTCAAAAAAAAAAAAAAAAAAAACAACCCTCACAATTAAATCATCTAAATATTCACATAGTGATTAGGAAATGACTTAAGAGAATCTGATATCCATCAGTTTCCTGTAGTATTTTCCTACAGATTTCAATTCTCTGAGGGATACCTCTGAAGTACTTTTGCACAGTACTATATGTATATACACACATGTGTATATATGGTGAGTGTACTGTATGTATGTATGTAGATTGGCAGTCAGCTGAGAAGGTTGAATCTGTATCCTTGTTTTGAACTGGAATTTGCAGCCATTTCTGAGAGCGGTTTCTTCTATCCCAGCTTAAATATCCGTTATCGCACCAAAAATTTGGCATTTATACTTTTACGTTTAGGGTGAACCAGGGTTAAATGGTCTTAAAGGATTGAAGGGTGAAGCAGGTCAAAAGGGTGACAGAGGGCCCCTTGGTCTTCCAGTAAGTAAAAAAGCCTATTCAATTTCAGTGCAAATCACAATTTTTTCTTTCTACTTTCAACTCTGGTTTACACAATAGCATATATCAAATTATACCATGTTCCAACGGAACATCAGTCTTGCTTGGTATTATCCAGAATCTGTCCTCAGTAACGTCCTGTAACACCCATTACATTTTTTTTGTCCTGTGTCAGTTGAAAGTGTTCAGTGTCACAAAGATGCCATCACCCCATTAATCTTATCATTATTTAAATGTTGTATGGTGTATGGAAAAGAATCTTCTTTTTCTTCCTTTTTTTCTTTTTTCCCCCATATTCTCATTTTTTTATCCCATTAGACCTTTTGTAGTTAAAATGTAGAGATCTAGCTGAACAAAGTTAAGAATTGGTTTACGGAATTTTGATTTTTCTTTTTTTTTTTTTTCTTTCACTATGGAAACTGGCTTTTTATCTTGCCGTTATGCAATGGTTTTTGCCTGGTATGCTTTAGAAAGCATTCTGACTGGCAGGAATTTTGTTTTAGATGTAAGATGTAAGACATTAAAGATTAAAATTTTCAAATGAAAATACTATGGTTCTCGCAATTTAAAATAATAAAGCAGAAAATACTTTGTGTGCTCCTTTGTGCATTTGAAAGCACTCTACGAAGAGTAAGTTCTACTTCTTCCTCACAAAAACGGTTTATTTTATCTGTTGCTTTACCATGGAGGTAACTATGTGATTGCTTTCTAATATTAAAATGGAGGAGAAAAACTTACTTGATCCAAAGAATCCTAAATTTCTGATAAGCAATGCAGAGGCTGTAAATAAAATCAGCTTCAATGAGCACTTTCATTTATTTGATGAATTTGGCCATTTTTAAGTTGACAGTTATAGCTATTTAAGGAATGAGTTTTTCAGTTCTTAGCCAAACTTTCAAAACTGAGTAAGTGGGAAAACATGTTTTAGTTCCTCCAGAAATATTTATTCTAACCTACAGGAAAATATTGTTTTAGTTTAACAAATTATATAGCTCTGGTTATATACTCTTACATAGTTTTGCATCTCGTTATTTTTTTTTCTAAATGTCATTTTAGATTGCAAGTCCAGATGTTTTATTTTCAAAAAAAAAGGTTCATTATCACCATTAGTGAATTATTTATCTCTTCTTTTTTTTGGCTCACATTGCTACTTATGTCACTTGCCCGCAGTTCTTGGATGGTCCCTTGGATGTGCTGCTTGGATGGCTCTTGCCATGTTGGTTGGTTATTCACATAAAATCCAGCAGAGGTCATCCTGTCCCCAAGGATGCTAAAGTCAATAGCCCGAAGTGCTGCATGCTGCACACATGCAGTGCCTGAATGTGCTTTAAAATTGTAGTATACTGAAAAAACAGGAAATCGGATTGTCTCCCCGGCTCTTGGAAATGAATGAGGCCATTGTTGCCAGGACCCAGAGTCTGCTGGCTACATAATGCATTTTTCTTACATACTTCCTCATTAGTGTATATTTTTCTGTCTTTGTGTAGTACAGAATTTGGCATTGTCATTATTTACAAATGAGAAAGTGTGCTAACAAATTACAAAATAATATTTGTGTGTTAAGGCTCAAAAACACCATAACATGTGATGTTTGTAGCACTCTGACACATGCTCTGATCAAATGTATTCTGATGTGAAGCCAGAGATGTCAGAGGTGATGTGAGAACAGAATGAGGCTCCTGATGTTTTATGTAATTTTTTAACTAACACTCTGTAGTAATGTGATACCCATTCCAGAACGCTGTCACAACTTGTGAATTATGTTTGTTCATCAGCACGACTTACTAATCTCACGTTCTTGTCATTCGTGTTATGTCCATCATCCATACCTCCACCTAATCATACAGGGAGCATCTGGCTTAGATGGAAAGCCAGGAGCCCGGGTGAGTCCCACGTGTTTCTGTGTCAATCTTTGTTAGCAAGTCCACGCACTTTCCAGCCGTTCTGCCTGCTGAACTCACACTTGGCACACAGGAATGGAGGCAAAACTTCCACAAATTTTCCACGTTGAATCAGAGGGCGCCAGAAAGCAGACCCTTGTGGCAATGAGTGTGAGAGGAGAATGTAATTCTCTGGATGTAGAAGGAGCTCTGAATCTTAAGAAGGCAGTTTGGTACTGATTTTGGGTTGGATAGCTGTGCTGCAAAGCTGGCTTGAATATAGCACAGGATATCCAACCATATTTATTTTATTCCTTGATATTTTGTTCCTCCTTGATTTGCACTAGCCTGGGGACTGAGGCTGTGTCCCAGTGACTGGGTCTGCAGGCCTGTGTAGGCAAACCTGCCATTTGAATGAAGCATGTTGTATGTTGTCCTTTCTTTTACTTGTACTTATTTCAATACCAGCAATGAAATCAGCAGTGTGCAGTGATCTGCTTAAAGCAGTGATCTGAAGTGGTGTTTAAAATAAAAATAACATCTTGGTGGGGTGCTTATTTCCCCAGTAAGAAGTTTGGTTTACACAAGGAAGCATATTTATTTAATGCTAATATTGAATCAGTGAAATGGATCAAATCTGTTGGGGTCTTGCCTCAGGAATTCTCATGTTTAAAAGAAATGTAAAATTATCTGTTTTTTATAATGCTAAAGAAAGGGACAAAGTGAAAAAAGCGTGGAAGTATGTATCTGAAGGCTTCTGTAAGTCTGGTGCTGATCATTGCTACATGCATGAGTGTGTCCACCTGTGAGGCACACATTTCAATCAAAAAAAAAAAAGTGTTTTTTTCCCCTCAAAAAAACCACATTTTTGACTCTTTAATTCCTTATTAAATTTAATACCCTTGTAAATCTGCTGATTTCCAGGAATAAATTCCAATTCAACTACAAGAGAGATGGGTTACCTGACAACCTGAGTGCTTATAGGTAAAATTTTGAAAGCTAGATGGATTTTTTTCCTAGGCCCCACCATAATCAAATCTGTATGAAAACTGATTCCATGTTAGTTCTCAGGTAGAAAATAGCTATTAAAACCAAAAACTTGTAAGAGCAGGACATCTTTCTTACCTTCTCTGTTTGCTCCTTTAGGGTGTAGATGGCCCCACTGGTCCCTACGGCCCTGCAGGTCCTAAAGGGGAGAGAGTAAGTATAACTCATTGAGTGGGCTATTCTTGAGAAGAAAGTGGCACAGGGGCAGACAAAATGTCATGTGGCTACTCACTGCATGCTTAGCTGTTATGGAACAAAACAATATCTCATCTGTTTAAGGATCCACCCAGAACTATACATGTTTTCAAATTATTCACAGTTACCTGTTTAAGCTATAAGGGATGAATTTGTAACTAATCTCAGAGGCACTGGTATTTTGCAATTGCTAATTAGTAAGAAGCTTGCAAGACTCTTTGAATTCACAGTTCTACATAGAACAGAATTTTGGTTTCATTACTTTTACACATAGGTTGAGGGGGAAAAAACTGGAACAACAGAAAGTCAGATCATTAGAACATCAGATAGTCTGATCTGACTGTGTACAATATATGTACGCCATGGCAAAAAAAAAGAGTATTCCTTAACTATTTTCACATATACGTAGTTTCCTTATCTTGAAGAAATTCTCTAGCCACTCCAAAAATTTAAACTTACTTTCTGTTTTTTAAGCTTAGATAGGAACCCTCCTATTTCATTTGAGATAATCCCAGCGTTTTTTTTTCTTTTTTTCCCAGCAGAAATAGGATAGGGCCCTCTTGTTTAATTATGTGCCCCTCAGCTTCAACAACACCCCCTTTAACTTGTACAGGAAAACAAAAGAGGATACTTCCTACTGTCTAAAACCCTCCAGGAGCTCCCAGTGGAGCCCAGAATGATGGCTGTCTGAATTTCTCAGTTCAACACAACAGCTGTGCTAGAACAACTTGAGACTTCTATTGAGGCCACAGCCATATGGCAGAGGTCCAGGTAGCTTTAGCAGCCATACACCTGAGGCAGATTTGCATGACTTGAGAATTCCCTTTTGCAGAGTTGCATAGTGAGAAGTAAACACAAGACCCACAGCACAGTCCAAAATGGGAACAGTGGCTTGTAGCTACTGCTCAAGTTAGCTAATGGTCTGAAGGATCTGTTGTGGTACCTTTTTCTTTTTTCCCTAGGGAATTAGGGACTCAAGTCTTTTTCTGAATAGCCTTTCCTTTTCAGGAAAGCCTCAGCCTTTCCTGAAAAGCCATACCTTTTTTTTTTCTTTCTTCCTGTTGACTCTGTGGAAAGATGACTTAACATTTATTCTATACTTCAGAAAATAGTTTAGATGAGATATACATATAGAAGCATATGTAGATATTGTACCTTTTATTTTCTGCATTATGAAGTTTTATCTTGAAATATGAGATATGCCTACTACTGGTTGATTTTTTTTTCTTCAAAAGCAATGTGCTACAATATAAACTAAACTTCTAAACTACAAAAAAATAACCATAACTGTTCTTTCCTATGAAAGGGTCCCAGGTCATAAGAAGCCATACAGCTGAATCTAGAATCTGCTCCACCATGGCTGCTGCTAAGTAGTCATTAAAAAGGGACAGGAACAGCTGAGATGTTAATTGCTTCAGTAGGGCAAGAGAGATTTGTGAAAATGAAGAAACTATAGCATGCAAGAAATGTCCATGCACTCCCCATGGTTAATAATAATAACTCCAGCATGGTTATTGCTGCAGTTGTTTATACGGTAATTATTTAATACTGTTCAGGAGGTAGACTTATTTGTGGCATAGTTATGTAACTGCTACCTGGAGATGGTGTCACTATTTAATTAACAAATAGTGCATTCTTAATGACATTTTAAAGTTTGCACGTACATATATTTTTCTCTGCAAATTTCAGACTTTATCCTTTAAATAAAAATGGCACAAAGCTTGCTGTTGCTGCACAGGATCGTATTTTGTCCTTGCTGATAAGAAAAAGTATGAGCTGATATTAACTTAGAAAAGCACTAGGGAGTCCTAAGGTCAAACATAACCACATTCTTAAATCCATATTATTTAAATTTGAAAACCCAACCTCACTTTAAGAGGATACAAGTAAAATGCTGTTCACTATACATTTATGCTTCTTTAAAAGTTAGGGGAAAAAAGTCTAATCAAAAACTAATTTCAAGAAACTATTGCCTTGATGTCAAAGACAAAGGGTTTTGACCCTGTTTTTGGCTCACAGACAGGTAAGATATGCAATGCTGACATTGCTGTGCAGGTTCTGTACAGGGAGAGAAAATGCATCTTTTTTCTTTGGTTAAAATATTTATCACAAGTCCTCTGGAATCTCCATATCAGTTTTTATGGAAACAACAAATATGCGGTTTTGTACTTGCAAATTGTAGCTCTCATTCACCCATGTTTCACAATATTGAACTGAAATAAGAGGCGAAAGCAAAGACTACAATTTCTGTTCTTTTGACAATGGTAACTTGTCTTATGAAAACAAATTAAAAACTTGCTTGAACATTGTGAATGTCCATTTTCCTAACAGAAATAAGTTACTGGGATTGTTGAGGGCAGTATGCCTATGACAGTCCATTAACTTCATAAAATCTGCAAATACTGAGGACCTCATCTGGTATTCCAAGCACATTTCAGCATGTGCTTTGTACTGGGATGAAAAAAAAAAGTCAGATACATTTTTCTAAATACATTCTTGCATAACAGATGAGATTACTTCCCCAGACTGCTAAACTGTCAGTATTTTTATGTCTGCCATATGTTTAGCAATGTTACTGGCCTTTCTTGAGGATACTTTGTACAGTTGTATCTGCTGTTTAAAATAAAACATGATACGCAACTGGTCTTGACGTTTCTCAAGTTTTGATCAAACAGTTTTGTAGCTATCGTCTACGCAGGTCACCACATTAGTTTCTTCTTAAGTAAAAGTTTTAAAGCTGTAAGAGATTCACTACTTTATAAATCAGTTGTTACTTCCCAACGCTCTTGTAAGCGCTGCCCAGAAACAATCAGACACAGACATCTAATCTCCACTAGGCTGCAGGGAGCATGGAGAGTGTCAATAGAAATAAAATGTGAAGTACCTAAAGCACATCAAATGTCATTTTCCCTAATACACTCATTGTTGTGGTGATTATTCAACATCAGGCTGAGTCTCAATTTATTCTGGTGTCTGCTTTTTTGTATTATGCAATCAATACAATCTATACTTAAGTTTTGTACATTGTTAGAGTTCATAGTGAATAAATCTGAACATTTACACCTCTAATCTAGAATCTTACAGAACAGTTAACAACATAGTGCAAAGTATGGAATAAACTTCACAATATTACTGTTAAGAGCATTGTCTGCTATATCAAAGATTTGTTTGACACATTATTTTTGCTCATGACAGTGGTGAATCTCAGATGCTGCATTACATCTTGATGTGGTGTATCCTCAATTTTCATTGCATTAGACTTTTACTGAACTCAGTGTTGCAGCTGTTACAAGTTTATAAGTGAGCTGTGTCAGTTCAACCTCAAAAATATTTTCAGGCACTGATTGTGCATTGACTATTTTTATATTGTCACCCATGCCTGTACAATGGAAAAAAATGTAATATTATATGACCTGAATATCATTTGGCCAATGAGCAATGCATACCTTCTCTCTGCCCCTAGTCATTTAGCAAAAATGATCTTTTCTGCCCCAAACAACAACAACAAAAAATTTAGGAATGTACAGACTTTAACTTAAGAAAAAGAAACCATTTGTTAGAGATTGTTTCTACCTATACTAGCCAGTGTTTTTGTCTGCTTTTTTAATAATCTTTTTTAGGGTGAAAAGGGAACTGCTGGTGATCCCGGACCCAGAGGACCATATGGCTTGCCTGTAAGTTGCATGTGATTTGTACACATTGCATCTTTCATCGCTCCTTGATTAAACTATGTGCACTTTATGGCAGCTTTTCACCTGACAGTGCAATTAGTTGGAAAAAGTAAAGAGAGATAATAAGTCCTGACAATGCAAGGTCACCGGCCTGTGTCACAGGCCATGATTCTTGCTCATGCCTGCAGTTATGCAAAAGTAATGGAACAGATCTGACCAAAAGGAAACCTGGAGTTCAGGCACTTCTTTTTCTGCAACGTGTGGATTCCCTCCTGCCCTAATGATCACCAGAGCACTTTGGAGCTACAAGAGTTCAGGATAAAGGGCAACTGTGAAAGCTGTGACTTTATTCATGCCGATAAGCTGTGCAGATTTTCTTGCTGCAAAGCTTTTTTGCCATTATATTTTTGTTTTGCTTGACAGAGTAGGGACTCCTAGTTTTATTTTCACATGTGTGTGTGGTAGTGAGGAGCACTTTAAAAAGCTTGTTGGTTATTAGTAGGTAAAGATGGTGTATTTTAAATCAACCTTTTAAATAACTTTATCTGTTCCTAAAACATGGAACTTCATGGGTAGACCTTCTTTTGGAGTGAGGACAGCCCCACTGACTAGAATGATTTACGCCAATTTGCGGAAGGCTTGGTCAAATATAGGCATATGTCTGTTCCATACATGGACATACAAGAGAAGCTGTGCGAATAAATGTGTTTGGCAAGGCAGCGCCAGCCTCCCTAAGAAACCTGCAGTGTTTCCATTTCATTGTTTCCCTACCCTCTCCAGTCTGAATTGTTTGAGCCAAATGAATCTGAGCTGGAATAGGATTTGTGGTTTAACTGGATCTGTTTAATCGGATCAAGAGTCAATGACTGGAAAAGGTTTTCCGTCTGTGGAATGCTGGACTAATTGGCAATGCATGATGGTCTGAGGGGTACTTTAGTGAGTTAAAAAAAGGTCACATTTCTGTTCCTCCTTCTTGGGAACTGAAAATGAATGATGGGCCTTTTTGGTATTTTTTGGCTTGCTCCTGGAACCTGTATGCAATCTGCAGCAAAACTTTACAGTCAAGTTATCAGTTTCTGGAAATGTTAAACACTAATAGAAACGTCCTGCACCAATGGCAGTGCTCTGTGTACAGTCTTAGCAACATATGCTATTAAAGGGCAACTGGCATCAAGACGGCCCCTGGTATCAAAGTTCAGGGATGCTAACGCAGTTTATGTGGTTCTTTGGCAGGGCAGAGATGGCGAGCCTGGCCTTGATGTAAGTAGTATCCCTGGGCAATGCGCTCAGTAGTAGGTAAGCCTCTCACGAGGAGCAGCTTGCCGTGCTGAGCGCGTTTGTTTCCATTCAGCGTGCATGCGGAGCGCGCAGCGAGGCACGGAGCGCTGCGCTGGCGGCCTGTCTGCCATGAAGAGGGCAAAGGTTGTGCACAGCTGCACAGGCCTTACCTGCAGAGCTACATGTAGGGCTGGGAATACAGGCAGTTGGGCCTGTGGAAGTCAGCGGGATGAACCACTGCATTTGGTACGATAATGTTTTCCCAGGCAAAGCTATGGCTCATTCTGAGCAGAACAAGGAGGCACTAATGTCTGGTTAAATAAATTAATCCCTAATTAGGCAGAGTGATTGCATACCCCATACACAATATGTATTTCAAAATAGAGGCGCTTTCCTTGGCATGCTAGAAAGACTTAGTGAAATCCTTTCACTCTAGGCCTCATCTGAAATCCCTATTTTGGAGTCTTTTCTGGAAGTTACATGTACTACATAACATCGCCTGTTGTCATTTTGAGTGATACAATTTCTTTCTGTTGCTGGCAAAATGACTGTACTTAAATAGCAAGACTGACTTTTCTCACATACTCATGTGCATGCGTGTGCTTGTGTGTGCCCACACACATACATATGTACACACACAAAGCATGTAGTGAAATGGTCTTTTTATTTTTTCCAAGAGTATTTGGAAGGTGAAACTGCACAGGAACAAAAGCCAACCTATCTTTGTCCATTTTTTATAGGGTTTTCCTGGTCCTCGAGGAGAAAAGGGTGATATAGGAGAAAAGGGAGAAAAGGTGACCTAAGTGCTATTAACTGTTGTGTGATTCCTCAGCTCAGTCAGTGCAGCTGTCTTGATTTTATAAATTGTCCCATTAAACCTGATCTTTCTTTCCACTGTGTGCCAAAAGGCAGGTTACAGTTATGGGCTAAGCAAAGCACATGTGTGTTAGAAGACCACAAAAATTTAAGCACAGAAGTACTATATCAACACATGCCAAAGCAGAAAGAAGAGAAAGTTCTAGTCACAGCTGGGTTTTAGGCTTATTTTCTTCAGTCTATCCTATGCTTATTGAAAGTCCTTGTCAGACTGCAGTTCTTAATGTAGACATCACTGCAATGAGTCACTGAGATGCTAATTTCATCATGGAGACATCAACTCTGACCCTTGTCAGTATTTCTGATCCCATTGTGCCAAATGGATAAGGACAGGTACTATTTGCACTATTGTTTTTGGCATTGTCTTCCTTAACAATTCAGAGAAATAAATACTTACGCTTAGTGGATGTGGATTAAACAATATGCTACTTTCAGTACCCCTCAAAAACTTCCTTAAAATGAAAGTTAACAGAAACAGCCTAACTTCATTTTGGCTGTTTAGATACAATGCCTTGGAGATATACTCAAAAAAAAAAAAAAAAAAAAAAAAGGCAATTTAGGATGAGCCGCAGGCAGAGGAAGCTCATGAACAAACCTCCACCAGTCCTGAGCCACGTTCTCAGCTCCCTCATACTTGCTAAAAGCTGCTGAGTTAGCACTTACACCCAAACCTTGATATAGAAGTCCATATAATATGGCAGGTGATTTTTTTTTTCCAGACCTTTTTTTTTGCTTAGCTGACACATACAGATGCAGTTTAGAGTAGGTCCACATCCCACCAAGGAATCTCTGTCAATAATCAGGAGGAAAAAGTCACCGTATTGGTTTAAGGTACTATAAAATGTGCCCTCCACTCTGTCCCTTGTTATGTTGCTCGTACAGGGATCTCAGAGGTCTCTGATGTGTAACACAGATTTTGAACAGCTCTTTAAGCTGATGCAGTCAATAGTGTGCCCTTATATTGGGATGAATGGGGAGGATTATTACATGCCTAATCAATCCCATTGAGGCTACTTGAAGACTGTGTCCTGTATTTTGGGCCTTTCAGGAGGTGGGAATAGAATAGGAGACCTACAGTAGTTCCTTCTATCCTAAATATCTGTGAGTCTGTGCTTCCATGTACAGCTTGAGATAGAAGAAATGGAGCCAGCAGAGCCCCGGAAGATCCCCAGAAGCAAAACTGGGAAATTGGTAAAATAGCTGGCTTATATGACTCTTATTTCATGTGAAAACAGCACAGGAAAGATTCATGCACTCAGAACACATAAATTCCTGGTATTTTTAGTGTCCTAGAGTCCAGCATGGCCTATGAAATTCGATCTGCTTCAATAGAGATAAACCAGTTCACATGCTGAAGACCTGGCTTTTGATTTCTTGATTTCCTGGATTTTAAATATTGCTTAAATATTGCACATACAGATTAGCATATTAGCACAGATTAGATTTAGTAACCAAATTTGAATTGTATTGCAAAAATAATTGTCATTACTAAAATTTCAATGTGAGACAGGGATGCTTCTTTTTTCATAAAAATGTTTCGATAAGGAATAAATCTTCAGTTTTGAGATCACAGCCTAGACTGGTGATTTTTATGGTAGCCTGTCACTAGTTCTGATACAGTGAAACCAAGTCAGTGTTTGCATTATAATCTCTGTGTAACTTGGCTGAAAAAAAAAAAAACAAAAAAAACAGTGGTCTAGCTGTAATTATTCACATACAGTTATAGTCCAGGAGCACACATTACAAAAATACTTGTAAAATTGGTTTCCTATTTTTAAGTTGTATAAATAGAAAACAGTTTCTTAAAAATCTCTTAAATGCTGCACTCTAAATCTGAAAAAGAAAATTACCAAAAGATAACTGGTAGTTCAAATTTCACTTTTTTCAACTTTTCTCTTTTTAAAAAGGGTCAACAGTTAAAAAAAACTTACGTTGACTGTTAAGAAACAGTTAAGAGATGGCGTTGCATGGAGGATAAGGGTGTCCTGATCCAACTCTGCACAAATAATGTTGACAGAGGTGTCTGGTGTGTAACAGGCCTAGCTGGAAAAGCATTACCCTCCTCCCCACAGCCTCTGCGCTGATGAAAATTTGGGCCTGTTGGGCCTGGAGAGGCTTCCAGCTGTAACTGTGTTACAAAAGTGCCGCAGCTTTAGGTTTCTGTGCGCACTGAGGCAGGACTGGAAGTAAACATGTTTTTTTATTATTTTTTGATTATCCGTTGGATATGCTTGTATTTGTTCCCTGCGGATCCTCACAGTTCAGGGTAAGGAGGTTCAGCTTAAGGGAGAAGTCAGTGCATGGAAAAACTAGTAGACTGCTCAAGGAATTCGGACTGCTCTTTTCTCTATGCAGATTATTGATGAATGCGTTGGTTGGAATAAGATCTGAGGTTTGCTCTACAAGATGGAAGTTTAAATAGCCAGCTGCTGACTTGTAACTCAGCAAGTCAATGAAATATATATCTTAAATACATATATTAAGAGTTAGAAACACTGCTTACATATTTTCAGAATCATTTTCAGAATATGTCTGTGCTTGTGTTACACCAAGCACAAATAACATGAGATTTAACCAGGAACCTGTAGGTTTTCTTTGCTACAAGCCATATTTGTAGATATGATATGAAAACTTAGCCAATTTACAATTCCTGGCTCATGTTTTTTTATTATGTTATAATCTTACAACTTGCTAAATAAAAATATTTGGGTTGTTTTCCTCATAAATTTTAATTTACAACTTTTTGGCACACAGAAAAGATAGATGAGGAACTCTGTTCCTGTGTGGTCATGAGTACAGTATGTTTGGTTTATGATATATTTTTTAATTTGTATGTGAAATATGCAGTGATATTACATGAATAATGTACTTTCCTTTTAAAATATGTTATAGCTATTTTTATTGGTGTGAAAATGGCTTCTGTTAATTGATTAAGTCTTTCTGTGCTGGCATGGATCTAGTTTAATATCAGTTTACTATGTTTTACCAAAATCTGTCTGTGTTTCCAAAGGGGCATTCCTACCTTCTCCTTCTACCTTCATTCCTTATAATTCCTGTCTTTTTTACCCTTTTCCTCACAAATTAAATCCTCCCAATAGCCACAACCTCCCTTGCTGGTTCTCCAGTGCCATACTAATTTTCCTTTGACTATTTTTTCCTATTTCTTTGTGATACTCCTGATTTACTTATCCTTTCTATCCCATTTTTTACAATCCCGTTCCAATTTGTTTCTTTTTTTTAACAGAAGCTTTTTTGATTTTTGTCAAACTCAGAGCGAGCCTGAAATTCATTTACCATTGTGATCAACTGGTGTGATATCAGTTATAAAATGAACTCTTAAAACATCATATACTGCTTGAAGGTGAGGTCATCTTTACAGATAGATTTGAGGGGAGTAGAGAGAGAAAATAAAGAATAGCTTTACTATGTCAAATTTCTGTGAGTAATCTAAGCTTTGGAAATCTCATTTTGAAAAGAAAACTCAATGCAAAGTCAAGGGACTGAATTACATGAAAATAAGTAGATGAAATGTTTCCTGCAGTAGAAGGAGCACTTAAATGTTGGAACATTTAGACACAAGAGTGTAATTATCACTTGTTTTTGATATCAGGATATTATGATATCATTGATAGTGCCACAGCATCTCTCCAGCAAGCAGTTTGGGTCTTTTGATTCCTATAACAGGGCTTGAAACAAAGGCTCACATTGTATCTGGAGGAGTGTCAGTGTGCCCAATACCAACAGCAGCAGTGGGACAGTGTTTGTCCCGAACTCCATCAGAAGGCCCAGATGCAGGAGACTTATTTAGCAAAGGATGCTCTGGGTCAAACTTGCCCTTGACAGCCCACCAAGAAACTTGGCAGGATTTTGTCAGAAATTTTGCAAGCCTTGCCAGCCAGGCCTCAGCAATTTTCAGAAAAACTAAAAATTTGGGGCTTGTAGAGTTAGAAGTTAACTAGTAACAAATTTGCTAAGGGACCTGCCAATTTCAGTATAGGGTGCATCTACACTTCAGAATTTGAGAAAATAGGAGACACCTGATTTTAGATTATCTGGTGGCAAAGGCTTGTAGGCCTGCCTCTATCTCAAGAAATCAGTCTGCTATTTCAAGCCCTGCTCTAGGGTTCAAAACTTTCATAATAATGATATGAAATATCAACACAAAATAATACCAACTGATTGCAGTTCTTTGCTTGTGATCATATCATTTATTTTTCCACACAATGCACCATCCAAACCAGAACACAGTGGTAAGTGTCCTTTCAGCTCTCCATTGGCTTAAAAAGAAAACTCCAAACTTTTGAACCAATCTTACTTTTTTTTTTTTTTTTTTTCCAAACGAATGAAACATGTTTTATCCAAACCATTGTGTCCACAGGGGGAAAAGGGAAAGAAAGGCAAAAAGGGGCCTAAAGGGGAGAAAGGAGAACAGGGTGCTCCTGGATTAGATGCACCTTGCCCATTGGTACGTCTCACTTGTGTATTGGACAAGTCGATCCTGCTGCTGTAGATTGATGCAATAAGAAATGAGGGGAGAGGAACAAGCACCAAGTCGAGTGTGAGCTGTTACCATTGGTCAACAGAACCTCATCTTGAGGTCTGGAAATTGAGAATAGACTTTGTGTCCTCCTAACCTGATATAAAGTCCTTCGAGCAAAATCCCAATTTTGTTATTTTCTGCTGAACATGTTGGAAGGGAACCAAATCTGTTGTGCAGCAGTCAGTGCCTCACAGCTTGCAGGACCAGGGCTGTGAGCTTGCTCCTCTTGCCTCACCATTGTTGTTTGTTTACTCCAGCTAAGTCAATACCAAAGGCATTTCCTTGACAGTAACATTGCAAGTTAATCTTTACAAACAGGGATTCCGTGGAATTAAGGGGGAAAAAGGGGAGCCAGGCCAGCCTGGCCTGGATGGGCTGGATGCCCCTTGCCAATTGGTACAGTATTTCTCTTTCCTACCAACCCTGCATGCGGTTCCTTTGTTTGTAGTCAGCCATTCTCAGTGTAAAGTAATGTTTTTCTGAGCAGATTTTACATTATTTACTAACACATGCATGCGCATGAATAAACCAGCTGCTTCAGTGATCATAACTGTAATGAGTGAACACACATTTTTGCTGACACCTTTAATCTAACTCTTGGCAGCCTTTCCCATATCACATGCCAATTTATAAGTTTGTGTCCTTCCTACATTTTTCCCCAAGAGTTGTTTGTTTTTTTCCTCACAAAATGTCTATTGCCTTACTCACCCTGAACGCAAGTCTTTGTAGCAAACCAGCACAATGTCCACTTCTAATCAAGCCTGATGACTTCTGTCTGCACTGGCTCCCTTCACACTTGCCTGCCCTGGAGCTATTCTGCACCCTGGACTTCTTTTCAAGTCTGTGGAGTCTTGGGTACACGTATTCAAGATTTGGTTAAGATGAGATTTGTGTAAGAAGGAGCACCTCTAAAATCACACCAAGGTTTCCACTAAGCAAAGCTGAAGCCTGATCCCCCAGACCTTATACAAGCAGTACTTTAGCTGCCTGGCCCCTCCATCAAATAGAATTCAGATCACATTACGAAAAACTTACCTGAGGTTTGTAAGAAGATAACAGTCTGCAGCCCAATCCCTCACTGTCTTTGTTATTTAACGTCTTCAATTTAATGGTCTTACCCTTGGAACTTACCTTCCTGAAACACACACAACACTCCCCCACTTCCCTGTTAGCATGAATTCGAGTTCCCACCTATACTAAAATTCTCCTTGTTTACCCTCTCCCTTGTACCAATCTGGCAACACTGATTTTTATTTAATAGCAGAGTAAGTTCAAATACTTTCCATTTCAAAAATGAACAGTACATTCACATTTCCTAAAGATACAAAGTTTTTTTTATTATTGGCAGTAAAATTTTATCTGCATGTTCTGATACTGTGTGGTAGTTGAGCACGGTTCTCCAAGATGAATGTTAAGTAGACTTTATTATCAACTATGACATTTCTAATTTAAAGTTATCAGTGGATTTTATTCTTAAATATATAGTCCATGTTATATTTTGTTTGTTTCCAATTAATGATAACCGTATCTCATATATTTTGTTGGGGGTAATCAAGCATGCTTTCATAATGTAAAAATGTGTCTCTGTTCCTCTATTATCATTTGTATCTGGAGATTCATAAACAACTACCGATGAAGGAAAAATATTCCATTCATAGGTAATTACTAGAATAAGTCATTAAGCAGACACTGCTCTTCCTTGCTTTGGACAGCAGGCCATTCCCATCAGCTTATACACACTCACATTAAAAAATTCTCATATTAATCACTATTTTGAGCATATCTTCATGTAATAATTATTTCTCCTCTTTATTCTAAGAAATGTCAAGGCCTCATTTATATTTTCTTCTAGCTTATAGTCTAGTGGCATAATATATGTTGCTAATGTTTAGCATTTAACTCTTTGACGGATAAGCCCTTTATAGCTATTTAAATTGAAATTAATTCCACAGCACAACAGATCTGCTTAACAGATCAAATATTTGCTGTGATCTTAGTAGACATACAGAAATGCCTGAAAGCAGGGTGGTGGCGGAAAAGACATGCAGTCACTCTCACTAACATAGCAAATTAGATGGCCTTGCTGTTCAAACTCTGAAACAGTCAATGCTGCCTCCGTCCTTATCTTCAAAGATTTCTTTCTGCTGTTTCATCAGGAAACGTGTGCAGGGCCGAAGCTTTCACTGCTTCATTTGAAAACTAAGAATGAAAGTAAGCAGAGAAAGATTCTAGTAGAATTTGAGTATAACTATCTTATCACTGGCTTAACTTTGTACTAGAGGGCCATGAAAAAAAAAGCAATACACTCCAGATAAAAGTGATAACATTTTCGCTCATAGATCTGGTACATTCAGCTAGAGATTGTTAAGAATGACAGCCCAGATTGTTGATAATGCACAGCCTGAGCTCTTAACAGCAATGGGAAAGTGATTAAGATGGTCTTGCGATTAGATAAACAGTAGTAATGATTTAGAAAAAACAAACCTTTCTGGCAGGGAGGCATGTATGTATGTATGGTGTAAACATTCTCTCCTTTGTTTTTTTCCTTCACCCTGAGAATGAGAGATAACTGTTAAGTTAGGAAATAGTAGTGATTTATTAGCTAGAAAGGCAAAGTTGCTCCAGCTGTTCTGACAGATACTGAGAAACTATCTATTATGCAAACCTAACTGTGTTCTTCTTCACTCCCTAACCCCAAAACAGGGTCCTGATGGATTACCAATGCCTGGCTGTTGGCAAAAGGTAGGATGGGCAGAGTTTCTTCTTCCTGGGGTACACAGAAAATCCTGTCACAGTCATACTGCACAGTGTGCTGATATACTTAAGAATCCCTTTGACAGTTCAGTGTATGCGGCAACATTTAATAAGACTTTTCCATGACAGGATTTGGTGTTACAAGGTTGTAAAAAAATATACACAGAAGTAATAAATCATTGAAGCAGTATTTAAGAAGAATTGGCAGTGAATTTCTGGAAATTCAAAACTTCTTTTTTAATATGAGAAGTCATGCATCCTTTGGTTTCTGCGCATGAAACACTGGTTGCTACTCTTTGTAAAAGCTCATGGATATGGTAGCTCTGTCAACTAGATGTACTGTTCTTTTATGGACTGTTTTTTTTCTGGAATGCATTAGAGAAAAGAAGTGCATCTTGCCTTCTCTTTGCTTTATCTTTCTATTCATGTGGTACATTTTCCTGATGGTTTTATTAGATCTTACCATTATCTTATGTCCTGTTAACTGGCAACATTATTTGGTAATGACTTAACCTAGACAAGGTTTAAAAATATTAGTATGCAGAGCAAAGCTGTAAGTGGGTATTGGCACACTAATACACTAGAAAAAATAACCACAAGTGAAATTCTGGATGTGTATAAACCAGTGACAAAACAGTTACTGAATTAATTGGAGGCAAGTTTTTGCCCCAAGCCTTTTTCAGAACTATTTCCAGGTTGTTATTTCCCAAGAGTAGCCTCTGAATGATGAGAATGGTTGTGTGCAAAATACTTTGTTTGAGAACTGTCCGTTCACATGTTGCTCTGTGGGTTAGAAGGTGAGTGTAGGCTCCAAGCCAGGAAGTGCATGAGCTGCTATGAGCAGGTGTGCAAATCAGGCAACTGACAAGTGTCCTTACACATGTGTCCTTACACATGTCTAGCCAGAGGGATGGTAAACAGCATTTGTTGAGCAGTTATTCATGGTACAGCTAGGCACCCCACATAGGCAGACCACTATTTTTTCCTATTTATTTGCTTGCTTTCACATAAGAAAATTTAGATCTATTTGCAAAGACCCAGTAATTAATGAGCCACCAATAAAAAGGTATTTTACTTTCTGTAGCAAAAATGCCATTTCCAATTTTAAAAAAGAGGGAAGGAAACCAAAGGGCCAGGCAAAGGAGAGTATTTGTAAACCAGTTCTTACTAAATGTGCTTGTACCTTCTATTTCTTTTTTGTGTGTCTTTTGATGAACAATAGTTTCTGAAAAGAGTCAAGGTAGCTGAGGGCCAAATGTAATACTCAAAATCTTATCAAGTTACTAGTACTTCCACGGGATGATGTGTACACTCCTGCGCATCCTGTTGCTGGAAGGGAACGCAAGTCACTCCACCTCTCAGGACAGCTCCTTTTACTACACAAAGCCAGTTAATTGGTAATGAAGAATTTCCTCCTCTTTAGTCCCAAGAGTGACTGGAGCAGATTGGCACATTGTTTTAAATTGTTCTGCTTTCAAAAAAAGTTGCTGAGAAAAATAAACAAACAAAAGCCTAAGTAAGTTGAAAAACTAATTTTGATATATATACACACACACACACACACACACACCCCTTAATTATACCAAAATAATTATTCCCACTAAGTAGAAAGGGAAGTTGCCAAGCATCTTTTGTAAGCACTGCCTCAAACAGCTGAAAAAACCTACAGTAATTACTACTGTTGTGGGCATATCTGAAGAATAGCTGGTGCTGAGAAAATGAAGATAAAATTCTACCATATCCATGTATTTATTGGAATAGAAATTTGAAATAGTGATTTACTAACCTGGTCAATCTGTATCTCTTTTTATCTCTTTGCAGTGATGACTCTAACCTTACAAGCATGAAGTTGTGTATAGTGCTCCACTTTTTGTATTTATAGTTGAAAACTGAAAATTTGATTTTACAAGTCTGAGATATGTTTACATGTAGCTGCTTCTACTTGTTTGCAGTAGTCCATGTGTACATTTTCTTTCCACTTACATCTGCAGTTAGATGTTATATAACTGCAGGAGAAACCTGCAAGACTCTCTTGAGAGATCTATACAGACATTGATAATAGAAATCTGATAATTTCTGTAAATCCTTATATTTTGGCTTGTGGACCTGCATGGACAATGAGTGCCATGAACTAGTTTACAAGAAATTGTGACCAAATAAGAGCTAAATGCTATCAAATGTACTGTACCAGCTGCCATTGGAGTTTACTGCCTTGGCTTCCGTGTCCATCCTAAATGCTTCACTGATTCATGCCACCATATCTGCTTGTACCGCCTAAAAAGCATGAGTTGTGTGCCAGACCTGCTTGTTGTGTGATCACGTCACCTGCTAAATGGCTGCTCACTGTGACCTTTGATTCAAACTTCTGAATTGTTTCCTTTTGTCATCTAAAGGGAGTCACACCATGGCTTATTGCTAAAAAGAGATAAAGCAGAGGAGAGTAGAAAGAGGCCTTGAATTTTTGGGGAATGCAGTTCCAGCTGCAGGTGGATGGCTTCGAGCTTTGTGGGTCACCTTCGTGCAGACCGGTCCTACCCGTTGATCAGCATCGGTTTGCCTTGCGCTGCTCACGGTCATGAAGACATTGGTGACAGGACCTGCCGACTGCTTCATCCAGAAGGAGAGAAGTTTGGAGAAGCCAGACTTCGCTGTAGGTTGCTTGAAAAGGTTACAAAGATGCTGCAGGGATCACTGGACAGCAGATGCTGCTGGAGACCAGAAGCTTCTCAACCTTACGATATGTGCTCTATGTACTGTGTTTTAGGACTGCTGAAAGAAGCATTTCTGAGACAGGGGGAATTGGAACATTCTCCTCTGGCAAACTGTGGAACTGACTAGTTATGTATGTACCGTAGCGTGCTTTTTCAGGTGATTCAATTGTTGACTTTCACTGCAGAGTTTTGGAAGCTGTGGTTAATTTTATTTTTATCGTAACAGTTTCCATAAAGGATACATTTCAATAATCTATTCAACATTTGTGATGATGGCTTTGAGGAAAGTAATTCAAATCATATGTTTGTCTTGTTTCAGTATTAACAGTTTTTCTTTTTACAGTTTTTGAAACCTTTAAATTTAAAAAAGTGTTTATTTTTAGGTTTCATGGGCTGAGTTTTTTTCATTTTGTTCTTATTCTGCTGTTGCAATGACTTTGGTGTACGTTGTTACCCAGAAAACACTAGAGAAATGTCGATGTGGTTACTGTTGCACTCTTGTCATCATTGTACACTGTAAGAGGTGTAATTATTTCTCCATTTCTGATCAGATGACTAGGATTTAAGAGAAACATGGGCAACAATTTGCTTCTTTTTTTTTAATTACAAGGAGTATCTAATTGATGCACATTTGTAATGTTTTGCAACAGGCATTTTATATGATCTTGAGTCTTCATATGGTGCACTGTACTTAGTTAAGAGATTAGTTTATGAGATGGTGCCATATTTGGCAGAAAGAAATTCTTTTCATATCACCTCAATTCCTAATGCATAGCAGGATGGTAATTATTTTAGTTACTTTTCTGAGTGTTTTGTGTGTGTGTGTGTGTGTGTGTGTGTGTGTGTGTGTGTGTGTGTGTGTGTGTCCCTAGAGCTGAGGAAGGCAGCTTGTTTCCATCCATGTGTGGGCAGCTTGTCTATCTGCAAATGCACAGATTCCTTGACTGGTCATTTCTGAGTTGTGTGAAGATGAAGCCCTGCTGTGGTTGCACTTTCCAACATCACTTTAGAATCCCAGATCAGTAGAACTGCAGCTCTAGTGCTGCTTCTCACCTTGCTAAATGCTGATTGTCATTGTTGTATATCAGGGACAAAAACATCCTTTCCTGGAGGAAAATCTTACACAACATTTTTTAAAAAAATCTCAAAATTACTTTTGAGGCCTCTATCTAATAGCACCCTGCTAGAAAAATAAAGTTTCATATATAGATAGATGGATGGAAATTTAGAGAGATACACAGAGAAAATAATTTTTAATGCTCAATTTCATCTTTCTCACAATACAAGATAAACAAATGTTCATAGATATGAGGAAGAGTATTTTCTTTGTTTAAACTAACTCAGATATCATATTGTGTTGCATAATTTAATATAAAGTTTGATTAATTAGAATGGTACAGTACTAACAGCAATAAAGACTTTTCCAGGAAGGGGAAAAGAGGAGCATCATATAAACCCTTCTATTTCTCAATTTTATTATTATACCAGTTTCAAAAGAACCATTTCAAAATCAGAAAAAAACACAAACAAAAAAACAAGTTGAGGAGCAAGGTACCACGTCAACTTAAAGGAATTTCTTTAGTATTAAGTGTTCTGACTTGAATTATACGCACATTATAGATGCATGTTTTTGTAAACTATCAAATAATGGCAACTATACAGTAACATAAGTATATTCTTTAAATATGTCCCTTGGAGTATTCGAATGCAAGATAAAGTAGGATGTATACTATTTGGCTAGTCATTTTAGCAATTCTATATTGCGAAAGTCCACAAACACAAATCATTTTAAGAAATAGCATCAAAACCTATCAAATGGATCAATAAAACTGGTGGAATTTTTGTTCATGGTTTCTTCATTTAAAAAAGACAATTTAGATTCATTACTGTTAAATGTAATTTAACATTATTTTTACTCCAAAACATCAGTCAAAACTTGGTTTTCCTTTAACTCACTGACTCCAAGGCCTGACAGAACAAATACTTACATATATATATATATTCATTTTCTTTATTGCAAAGTAATTTCTGTACTTGACTGCTTCCAGACAGCTATGCTGTTTACCTCAATTTATCTTAACTTCCTAAAGCCTCTGTATTGTTTAGTGCCATGAAAAGGTTAATCCCTTAAGTCATAGTGGGTGAACAGCAGATACATAATGTAATTTGACAGGTTAAGCTAAATATATAAATTTGATATTAATATTTGCATAAAATATTTGCATCACAAAGATTTACTTGGTGAAACCCAATAATACATAGAAGAGTTGCACATAGAGTACACAAAAAGTAAACTGGGTTTAATATTTCATTAAGAAAGCACCCTGTGAAGACTTGTAATGTTTATTTTTCTAAAAAAAATAATTATTTTTGGTGCTAATGTATCTTTTTTTCTTTTGATGACAAAGCTACCGTTTGAACCACCTGTGCGTTATATCTTTTAGTAGCATTCCTCCAATTAGATATGATTTGTTTTGCTTAGTTTGCGCATTCACTGAAATGTGGCTCCTCTGCCAGTCTTTTTAGTTGTAGAAATGTGTTGGTGATATTACTCCACGCAGTTTATATATCCTTGACTTTTTCAGATAGGATTAATTCTTATTCTTTTGAGAGCTTTCAGTATTTTTTGATACCAAGTTTTGTAAACATCAATTACTCAAATATGTAATAATTACATTTGTGCAGAAGTTCTGCAACAGAAGCAGTAACTCTACTGAGCACTGTTTGAAATACACTTAAAGCACGTAGTCTTTGTCTTCATAGATTAGCTATGGGGAATATTTCCTTCAGGATGCTTTGGACACCTTTTCGTTTTTCCCTGAGGTAAAGCATGAAACATTAATTCATGAAACAATAATATAATGTATTTTTGATTTATTTTCTTATTTATTGCCAATTTTAATGTCACTTTGATATTGTAGCAAAGCAGAATGATGATCTTCATCCTGTTGTTTTATATTCTTTTTGTCTACCATGTAAGTATTATGAACAAGTTTCAAAAAGATCAGATCAGGCTATCTGCATCCCTATGAAGTATCCAGCTTAAAGAGGGTTTGCCCTGAAGATTCATGTGCAATGTGGAAAGTTAGCACTGGATCCACTAAGCACAACAGTAGCAGAAAAGCGTGTGTATTAGCGCTTGGTTACTCACCCAGGGAAGAGCAGGGCAGCCCCCGCGGCCCACGTCACCCTTCGGCGCCAGGGGGAAGACGGTGCTGGTGAAGGCTGCGCGTGGGGCAGGAGACCAGGTTGGAATCCTGGGACCATTGACTGGGCCCGGGTGTGCAGCAGTGACACGAGGGAAGAGATACAGCCTTCCCTTGGAAAGCACTTTGGATGGGAAGCGAATGAGAGGTTATTCAGTAACAAGAAGAATATTGTCCAATATTAGTGTTTTGCCCAAATGAGGATTACTTCAGGCAGTAAAAAACTGCAAAAATTCTCCTGAACGTGATTAAGATGTTACAAGACATGCAGAACTGACCTTTCCTTTCAAAAACCTCTGCTGCTTGACCATCTTAAAGGGAGATTTTAAATTGTAGTTTATTACCTTTATTTTCACACTTGAGTGTCACACAGAAGTACTGATGTCTGCAAAGGCAGCAGTTAAAAAAAACAGTGTCGTTTTAGAGATTGAAAATAATGGTTGAACTTCAGTGACGAGAACTAAGGCATGCGCTTTGTTTTCTTTCCACCGCTTGTTATCAGGAATCTGAATGTTGCTGGAATTTGCAAATGAGTATTTTCTTATACCCTTTGTTTCTTAAATATTTTACAAGGTGACAGGACTCATTAAATGATGTTAGTAAAAAGTGCCTGTCACCATCATTCCTGTGAGAGAATCTGAAAAAGATACTTCACTAAGCAAGTGGAATCTGTAGTTTATGAAAAGGATTTGGAGTGTTGTTTTTGTTTCATTCTGTATTTTTTTAAATGCACCCAGTTATCAATGCTGCTTTGAAATTGATTTTCTTTGGAAAACAGGGGGCCTTAACTTAACCTGGGACCGTTAGTGTTTTACTTATTTCTATTTAAAAATAAATTGTATAAGTTTCCCAGATACTATTGGTACTTGCACATTTTTCTGAAGTATTATGAAGAGTTGGGTTGATGGAAGAATGTTTTACATACTGTTAACATATATATGGATATTCTTATATTAATGTACATGTTTGGGAAAATATCACACAACTTGTAAAATGTTACTAAGATGTATGTATCTGACTTTTTCCTTTGGAAAATATTATATATTTTTATTTGTATTTTTTACTTTTTTTAAATTCATCTATATGTGCAGTTATTTTTGTATTGCAAATGGCCTCTTACATGCAGTAGAGGAGATTAAAAAATACAGAGAGGTAAACTGGCAAGGATTACACTGCTTTTGGGGAAAAGAACACACAGGTCAGTCAATCCTCAAAATAATATTGTGTGTCTTAACACTACACATATGGCACACAAACTCTTTTGCCTAGTAGTGTGAACAATTGCAAACTTTAAATTACCCATTTTAATTTGTTATTAATTACCACTTTATTGTGGCTGCTGGTCCTGACTTGAACTGAACCTGATTAAACAGCATGCTTTTGTTTTTAGTATTAAAATTTCTCCTTAGTTTTCAGTTGAATATTGTTTTGTTTTGAGTTTTGTACTTCAGTATTTGTTTCTTGCTTTTGAGAAGTTGATCTTCAGAATTATTTTTACACTATTTATGATTTATTTTCATAATGTAAAAAGTGTGTAATTATTAAAATATTAATCCAACTATTGATGCTGTTTTGCATAGTTATAAAATTCTCAGTGCTGGTTCAAAAAAATGTTCTAGTCTGTCTGGACTGGAAAAAAATGTGTTGTGCTAATTTGTAGCTTGAAGTTTAGTACAGGTCATGCCAGTTGGCGTTCCCTGAGCACTTCTCAGGGAGGATCAAGAAACAAAATCAGGGCACTTGCAGCATGTTCACTTTTCCTACAGCGCACAATAAGTATTAGATCGCTCTTCCTATCCCAATAGGCCTTTTCCCTTCAAAGTAAGTCCGCTCTGTCATCTTTTCTAAACAGCACAAATTGCCGAGGTCCACAGAAAGTAAGAAAGCAAAGGCAGAAGCTTCTGCACAGCACTTAGAGCCTCCTCCCACCCTAGAAAGGCTGCAAGGGTGGACAAAATTGCTAAGGCAAGTTCCCAGGCAGCCTGGCATACAGAGCCCTAGAGCTAAAAAGCACCAGTAAATCACTTCTGTAATATTAAGCAGAAAAATAAACTCTGTGGGAGATACACTGTGCCTGTGTACACCTGTAAGGAGTAAGAAGGTAAACTAGAGAATGCAAAATTGTGTAACCAACCATAAATCAGTTTTGATTAAAAGCAAAATATGGAGCATAGTAATTACTGCCAAACAGTATCTTTTCAAGCACCCCAATTTAAGCAGACCCATTTTTGCATGAGTCTTCCTGAGCAAAGAACATTTTGGGGAAAATCAAAGTATTGGGCAACAGTAGTAATATATTCTATTATTCAAAGCATTAGCTAACTGTTCAGGTTTTCTCCATCCTAAGACATTTCAGACAGATACAAATGTCCCCTGTTTTCCTCCGCTCTTTTACTTCAAAATATCATGTAGACAGAGCACAGCCATGCTGCACACGAGGTAGCTGTGAGCCCTTGGGATGCACATGGAATGCTTATTACCTTACCCCCCTCCTTACCTTTTTCTTTCTTTTTTTTTTTAAGTGGTCTTTTTTATTATTATTAAGGTCACCATGCATCTCCAGCTCTAAGCTTTGCCAGCCTACTACCCTCTCAGCTAATCCTTACCCATTTGTAAGGAGAAGAGTACAGAAGTCACAAAAATACAGCAATATTTATGTGCTCATCTCATGCAGCTCCATCTAGTGATTCAACTATAATCACCATACACAAATAACAATTTTAAATAAAGAAAACAACAAGCAGCTGACAAGACATTCATGTTACAGCTGGTATAACCACACCCAAATAAGTAAATATTTAGAAAAACAAAATAGTAACCAAGCATGTAAGTCATGTTCTGACAAGCAGCACTGCTCTGTATCCCCGCTGTTTCTGTCCCCATTTGGTTGGCTTCTGTTAACTTCCAGACTCCAGCACTAAAACCACTTTCTCCCCCTCTTCTGAGTGCATTAGAAAAATACACTGCTTTTACAGTGACACGGTAACCAGAGACACTGAGCAACCATGGCTCCTACTGGTATTGCCCCTTGCATCCACCTGGAACTAAAATGTCCCTAGCAACTTTTTGCAGACTTTCGGGAGTGCTCCTCTCTGTGGTGTATTATGACTGTTTTGGAAAAAAAACAGCCTGGATAAGCCTGACAAAAACAAATTTAGTAACAAAAATGCATGTACTAGAACAACACACACACACACACACACACTTCACTGTAACAACAATTAGCTTGAGGCAAAAAAGAGAGATGCCCATATAGCAAATTAGCCACTTACTTACTTACTTACAAAGCTGGAAACACAAACACTGTCAGCACAATTAGCACTCAAAGATTCTCTACAAAAGTTACTCAGGACCCAGTCAGTGTGCAAACAGCCCTGGAAGGCTCCGCTCAGGAAGCACCGCTCTCTTGGTTCGTCTCTACCCCAGCCAGGCATTAGGCAAGTGCTTGGTGCACCGAGCACCACAGCCCCTCACAGGCAGATAGAGCTGCCCAGTGCCCCCCCCACCCCAGAAACAAAAATATGGAGCAGAAATCCACTTCACCCAGCACCAGTCACACAGCCCTTTAAGAGCCTAACACCAAAGAGGAGCTTTTTATAGTAAATGTGGAGCAGCTGGTTACCCTGCAAAGCAGCAGGTGGGTGTAGGATGCCTGTCTTTACCTTTCTGTACTGAAAAGGAGCTTCACAGGAGAGCATTTACCATTTGCCAGCTGTGAATGGTCCACTTCTCAAGCAGGCATGGCAATACATTATTTATTTTTCACAGGGACACTTAACTCCTTAAGCAGGAGTTAGCCTAGTTCCTTAATAAGGTGAGACACCTTCATTGATTACTCTGAATGGCTCCTAGAAACCTTTAGCTCTCTTCATGAGCCAGACTGCTCATTCCTGGTACCCTGCTAGGACCAAGCACTTAAATAAGGAAACAAAAAAAAAAAAAAAAAAAAAAAAAGCAATTAAAATGCTCAACAAGCAAGCAGCATAGAATGGAGAAAAGAGCATGTTTAATTTAAAACAAATAAAAACCCTATTTTAATAAATCTCTGTCTTTTGGGAAGTAGTGGCTAGCATGTATTCCATGCACATGTGAGAGGTGAGGCAAAGAGTTAAGAACCCTAAGCAAAAGAAGTGCTGGCAAGCCTATGTATCAGGTGACTATGATATTCTACAGGCTCTTCTCAGCAGTTGGGGAAAAAGCCCTCATCAGCGCTGAACACTAACCTGCCAAGCTTTCCCTGCTGATTGCATCGAAAGACCGTGTACAAATCATGAGTCACAAGGGAGGGATGTCCTTGCTTGCTAGTGTGCTTCTGTGGCTATTTCCATGTTAGGCACATCCCATGGTAGCAAAGCAATCATCTGCTTTATAGCCACCTGTTTATTTCACACACCAGCCTGAGTTTTCCTGATGAACTTGGGGGAAATCTCTTCAAGCAATTGCTTGCTTAACTGAACAAGTTTTCAAGGGCTCGGTCCTGGAACAGAAAACCCTGATCTAAGCCGGCCGCACCAGCTGCTGATATGCCTTTGTGCTGCCTGACAAGAGCAGTGGCCCAAGAATCGTGGGCCAGTATAAGTGCAGAAATCTTTCAGCACTGCTATTCCCAGCAGTCCCTGGCGAAGGATAAGGATGTGCTCACCGCCAACAGAGGGCAGCCATGCACAGAGTGGAAGGAAAAGCATTTGTCCTTAAATGCCTTCAGAGTTATTCACAGACTTGCATGCAGGGATTCACTGGGGAAACCATGTCCTGGTGCTAGTATTATTTTCTTACACTATTTTTACAAAGGATCTGCAGTTAGGTCCAGTACTTAATGCATATGGCTCAAACTACATCCACCATTAACCATCTTTTTTCAGCTACGAGAAAAATCAGGCAAAAGAGGAAAGCGCTGCAGACAGAATTCCTGAGAGGCTCTGGTCTAAGGCTTGACTTGGCTGTTAGATCTAAATGCCTGGTCTCAATGCGAGCCCATCGGAAGGCACTGGGCACTCCCTGGGGTTTTCCACACTTTCCGCCTGGCCGTGGCTCTGAGGGCCGTTGGGCTGGGCCGAGGAGGCTGGCTGCTCACAGTGTGTGCGTACTGCAAGAGCCCACGCTTACCTGGCTCTTAGCGAAGATGGAGAGCTGAGGTTTCTGACAAAGCAGGGATGCAGGAACAAGCAGCAAAACTTCAAAATTAACACTGTCTGAAGAAGAGAAGGCTCAAGAATACACCTGTGAAAGCAGAAACGCTGGTGCTATAGGCTAGAGAAGCAAAAGGAACGTTGTTTTTTTGTTTGTTTGTTTTGTCAGAGACATAAAATGCATGCAAAAATTAAGAGCTGTGTTTCCTCATCTGTAAAAAGGATGATGACTTAACTGGCTACCAATCTAGAAAAGGCAGCAGCACTCGGAATCACCTAACTTAATCATCTCGCTCCTAAAAGCCTTCCAAACACAGCGCTGCAGGTAGCAAGAACACAGGGCGCAGGTTTTGCTGCTGTCAAGGAACAACCTCCAGGGGGACGAGCGGGCACAGGCTGGGCGGAGGGGAGGAAAGCTGAGCTGCTCTCCCAAGTGTTTCACCTGACACTTGGAAATGAGATGCACAACAAAGTGAAAATCAGCCACTTGTCCTATGGAAACGGTGTCCTCCTTTTCTCATGACCTTTTGCTTTCGAACATTCCCCACAGTAAGAAAGTCAACAAGGAGTTCATTGCTCTGCAACTTTCTGTGCCTTGCTGTTGTACAGCCAGTAACAGAGAATTTAAGCAGCACGTGGAGGAGCACGGCCGGCAGCTGCCAGCGCCATGTGACAACTGTCTGGGCAGAACGACTCCAGCCTGCACACACACAACAACCCCTGTGAGCAACCCCAGGCTGTGCCCTGCATGAATCCAAAAAAAAAAAAAAAAGTGTGGGGTGGAGTCTGGAAGGAGAGAAGGAGGGAGGAAAGGAGGAGTTCGGGTACAGCATAAAACACTGCGGCTGGTGGCACAGCACAGGAGGGAAGGCAGGATGGGGGAGCCCTACAGCAAGGCAGAGACCCTGGCACTGCGGAGGAAGTACATCGGGTAGGGGCGACTCTGGGACACGCTGAACTGCGGGGCCAGGCAAAGGCTGTGGCTGCCGGGGTGCCCCATGGGGCCCCCAGGCTTTGCTTCTGTCCTAGGCGGAGGGGGGGGGGGGGTGGAACCCATGCGCCGTGTGTGTGTGTGTGTGTGTGTGTGTGTGTGTGCGCGCGCGCGCTTTCCAAAAAAAAAAAAAAAAAGTAAACTCCTCTGATAAGGCATGTGTCCTCCATGGAGATGACTGTACCCAGTAGGACCCACATGGCACAAACTGTCAATTTTGGCTAAGGGAGTAAGTGCAGATAACTTTTTTTTCCACAGAAGTTCAACCCAGAACTGTACTTGACAAGATAGGCATCAAGCTTCAAAGCAGAAGCAGCCCAAGTGCAAGCGCGGGGACCATGACAGGACCTTGCTCACCTTGGGAGCGGGGACGGGTTGGACACACCTTGGCGGGGGCGGGCGGCTCTGGGCAATTGTGCTCCATAGCCAAGGCGTGAGCGCTGAACAACCGCAGTATCTTCTGATGCAAAGCGGCTGAGAGCATCTGTAGGAAATCTGAGACTTCCCAGTTAAGCAGCAAGTCCATATGGTGGTGGCTGAAGGAGGAAGAAAATAACAAGTTAGCTCTTTAGTTTTACTCTTTAGTTTGCTGTACTGATAGCTAGATGTTTGGGCCACTACTAATTCCAGGGGAGGAAAATGCAGTCACTTACACAAAGCACATAAAAAGCTACTTCATTTTTCTAACAGAGATGATAGCAGAATAAAGACAGAATATGGTATATGATACTGCATAGTTAGTTTGTGAGGAAACTGAATGCTCTTGAAAAATAACTTCTATGTTATATGGAGTTCAGGAGATTTCTTGGACAAGAATAATTGGGGGAAACACAGGGAGGTGCAATTTAGATCCGAACAATGGTCCTGGCTATGCATGTACCTGATCGTCATTGTTGCAACACTATTTCCTCCAGAAGGGGCAATTTTAATTCCTACATCAGTAGGAGTTGACACATAGAAAATCAGAATGTTAAAGTGAATGCTGATTGTTTACAAGTTATAGCTTAAATACGTAGACTATATAGAAAACTAACTCAACGGTCATAAAAAATCAATGGCTTCATAAATCATGATTATTATGTTATCTTTTGGGGCCAGCTGCACATTACTGAAGTCTTGCCTGGCAAGGATGATAGTGCTGAGCCACGCTGAGCACAAAACAAGAAGCTCTCACAGAAAGGACTGACACCTACTAGAAGGGAAAACTGTAGTCAGAAATGACCCTTGAGGACTTTGCATGCCACTTTTAAAGTGCAGCAGAGGAGTTGTCAAATACATCAGAGAAAATCTGTGCGACAGGACTAGAAACTCTAAGAGAAGGCACTGACATGTAAGAAAAGTTCTTTGAGGCACATTCAGGCTCAGTAGTTGACAGTCTCAATATACCATATAACATGGCTGCAAATTTAGCATCAAGTTACTTGAAAACAGCTATGTTTATCTGAAGGCATGTAAACAATACAGAAAGTTCAGAACTCTTTCCTTCTGCTCAAAAATATCATTCAACATAGTAGTATCACCAGAACACATTAGTGTTTTGCTCTTGAATGTGACCTCTATACCGCACAGCCTCCCATTACGTAATAAATTTTTGGCTATAGCATAAAACAATTCCTAGCAGCTTAGTTCTATTCCCAGAGCGCTAATTGACTATATATGTTTATGAGGCATGTAAACAAACAGAACTACATCCTAGAGACACATGCAGGCATATAAGGCCAAGGAATGGCTTTGCATTCATTGCGCTCCCATGAAAACACTTGAAAATCTGAATGGAGATTTGAAGTCACCCTTATCAAAAGACCTAATTCTGTTCCTGCACAGGTGCTGGGCAATGTTTTTTACTTCAGGGGCAGCCCCATTTGACCACCCTCTAAGCCACTCACAAGCTCTTTGCAGAGAAAGGCAGCCATCTCCTGAGCGGCAAAAGATGAGCACTCTCCACACTCATGGCAGGAGGGAACCACACAGAGAACTACAACAGTGTTCTTCTATGCATTTTATAGGCCTTCCTGCAAAGTTTTCTTTGCCAAGGACCCTCTGAAGATAGTGCGTGCTCAGGGTCAATACATGTTTGATGAGAATGGAGAAAAATACTTAGACTGCATCAACAACGTTGCCCATGGTAAGCAGTTTAACTTGTAATACCGCTTGCTCTATTGCTGGTGTTTCCATCATTTCTAATAGGAATCATAAGACACTTCTTCCAAGCACTGTATATTCACAGTGCATCTCTCAATCTCCCTGTGCAGCTCAATAACTAACTGCTCGCTAGCAATAATTAATCATTTTCTTCTGTAGTTGGTCATTGTCATCCACATGTGATAAAGGCAGCCACAAAACAGATGGAACTGCTCAATACCAACTCCCGATTCCTGCATGACAACCTGGTTCAGTACGCTCAGCGTCTCACAGCTACCTTGCCAGAGAAACTCTCCGTTTGCTATTTTGTTAACTCTGGGTATGTCTGAGTATCTGTGTTTTCATTATGCCTATTTTGTGCCTGTTTAAAATGGACACTCAGAAAAGCTTTGTCTAAATCTTAAATTGAGAATAGTAGAACTTAGTGAAAGCAACAAAAATACTTCCTGTACTTATTAGAGGATCCTTTGTAATTCAGCTGTCATGTTTAGTATGATGACTCAACATAAGAGAACAAAAGCATGAAACTGGTCTGCTGCGTGTTATGTGAAACAGAAGGGAAAAAGTAAATCAGACCCTGCAAATAGGTGTCTATACTCTGTGTGCAAATACTATCTGTTAACTGACACAGGCCTTTTTAGGGAAGCAGTGCTCCTTTAGTCTAGAGTCACTTTGCCAAAGGAGGTAACCTGTAGGAACCTGAGCAGAGAGGGGCTGCTACGAGTCAGGTTTAAAATTGGGTTTGTACTATTGGGAGTAGGTTTGTCCCGTTGGAGCAAGCTCTGCAGGCTGTGCAGAGGGTAGGAAACGCTGCTGGTACAGGCCAGGGTTGCGCAGTTGCATTGTTCTCTCAGCTGCTGGCTGCTCTCTGCAGTGGTCTCATTTGTACCAAGAAGAGGTAAATTTCTACTAAACAAGTAAACAGGGGGAGGGAAATAAAGCATCTCTTTGTTTGCTGTTCATACAAAGCGCTGTGTTTACTCCCTCTCTACAGGGCATTTCACAGTCTCAACCCAGCCCTCTCATCTGTCCACTAACAGAGTCTGCTGTGTTGACTGGTTATGTCCATCCCTCTTATGTGTTAGAATAAAATTTTTATAGAAGTTTGCTACCATTTTTATGGATACATGGTCCTCTAGCATCTCTTGTTACGCAGGTCCGAGGCAAACGATCTTGCTTTACGACTGGCTCGGCAGTACCGCGGGCACCAAGACGTGATCACCCTCGACCAGTAAGTGCCCAGCACAGCTTATGCAAGTGCACAAGCAACTGCTGCCATTTCTCCAAAAGGGGCTTTGCAGCAGATGAGCCGCCTGCTGCTTGTACTGTACAGCCCATGGAAAGAAAAGCTTTGGTGCTCTGCTCTTCTACTAGGACGGGTCAGGAAACAGTGCTCCTATTCCACATTTAACCAAGTTTTGAAGATTCCTGAAAAAAAAGAGCTTGTCAATCACCACACAAGGCCAGTCACCTGTTACAGAGCATTTCCCACAGAGACACTCCCAAGTAATTTAGGTCAGGGACTTGAACGTTAGCGTCAGTTACGTGGCAGCGAGTGCTCTCTGCACTGTTCTGGAAGACGGCTTTCTGGCTGGCTTTGCTGGAAGTGTTTCTTTTGTGCAAATAAATACATATACAATGTTCTAGAGGAAAGATTGTGTAGTTCTGCAATAGCGCTGACTGCCTGCTGCACCAATATTCAGCTCTCCTCCAATCAAGACATAAATACACACACAAAACCAAGTGGTTCAAAAATCAGGAGGAACCAAGAGAGACATAGCGAAGGCTCTCGGGCAAGTCTCTGGGCTTCCCTGTTTCAGAGGCAGCCATTATGCTGGCTACACTGGTGAGGTCTGGATCTTTTCCTCACACTGGGATCACAGATTTCAGGAAGAACAACTGCAGGACTATGTGTCTTTGAGCAGCACATGGCTCTGAATGGATCAGTTGGATCCCTGTTAGCTCTCCTTGGCTCACATGGCGAGTCTTGGAGTTAATGAGAGTCACTGCAGACAAGAACAGCCTGATGAGTCATTTTCTCTAATTGCAAACTCTTGTTCTTCTCAACATCACAGGTATTTCTTTGCCCAAGGTCCAAAACTTGCCCAAGGTCCTTTGCTTCAAGTTTATGGTTGAATGAAACTGTTTATTCCTTGGACTGAATGAATTAAAACAAATCCCTTCACAATCAATGCTACTGTATTGCAAATACAGTCTCTTATGCTTGATTATTTATGGACACAGTTGTAAATTTAGCTCTTCCATAAAAGTGGTGAAAAGTGACTTTGATATTTCATACTCATGCAGTGCTTACCATGGCCATGTTACATCTCTGATTGACATCAGTCCCTATAAATTTCATCAGCTGGAAAAAGACAGCAAGAAGGAGTTTGTGCATGTGGTAAGTGTGGATTTTTTTTGCTTTTTGTCATTATGTCATTATTATTATGATGCAACAATTAACAACTTCTGTGTAAATGTACTTTCATTCTGTTTTGCTAATGTCAAAATACATACTCTTGATGTTTTATCAGTGGATTAAATACAGCAAAATTGTTTGCTTTTGGATTTCTAAGAGATTTCTTTAGCCTAGAGGCTGAATTCCTGCCTAGTGATATACAATTCCCAAGTCATTGCATTGTACCGTTGCTCAGTTTGAAAAAAATACACAATATCTTTTGCATTAATCAAGCTATAGAAATGCAGGACTTCTGAATCTACTGTCAATGGCGGGAAAGACAGAGCTCATACGCACAGAGACCCCTGGGTAAAGAGGTTATGGGTATCCACTTCATCAGCCTAATCTTATGAAAACAAAAAGCACTCTCAGCCCAGAGTTATACATAGTCCTTTCCCATCTAGATCTCTGCACACTCCCAGAGTAGCCCCTTTTTGTATTTTTTTCCTCTCCTTTAGCTCCTCAACCTCTCCTAACACCATTTACCAGTTGCAGAAATGGATCTTTCTGCAAGAACCGAACATAAGATCAGGATTTGCTATTACAGTCTAAGGGAAAGGAGGGAGGGTCTTGAAAAGGTAGTTGAGCCAGATGGTTCTTTCACTACCTGTGGCATGTAAAGCTGAACACACTACAGGGGTGTGTGAACACACTACAGGGTTCCAGTTTAAGATCCTATAAATATTTTGTGTAGTTCCATGTAGAAATTGAGAATGTGCTAACTCTATTAAGTATTTGTGTGAAAAGACATGTCCTGTTCCAAAACCATAGAGGAATACATACATACATACATATATATATATACATATATATAATAAAACAAAGCAAACAAGTAAAAAACAGAAAGTAAACGTTTTGCAGAAGCCAAGGCTTACATTTAGAAATTCAGAAATTTTGTTTTTTTCAGGCTCCCTGTCCAGATATCTACAGAGGAAAATATAGGGAAGACCACCCAGATCCAGCAAGTGCTTATGCTGAAGAGGTGAAAAAGATTATTGAAGAAGCACAGAAGAATGGACGCAAGGTATGTGTTTTGTGCTCTACAAATGTTGAAACTTCATCTATTAAGGGTAGCATGAGGGGCATGAAACGGGATAAAATATATGTTTCTCTACGCTCAGTTTCCACTGCTTACCCTTATCTTTCATTTTTCTGTGATGGCCTCTGTATTCAAAATACATCTTTTTTTTAACTGATGCTCTTACCATAATTTTTCTAGGGATCAATGAAAATGGTAAGATAGAATTGATAATACAGTTGTAAATAAGCATCTGAAACCAAAATCAGCCTAATTTGCTATTTTAGGTTTGGAATCAGGCACAGGCAAACTTTGAAGTCAGCTATGAAACTACAACAAAAGTTCTAGCAAGGATATATGTAAGGACCCAGCACATAGAAAGCATATGCTAGCTAGATAATATCTTACTACTAAGTTTCTCATTCTACTTGCTTAAAACAGCCTTAGATTACCTTTTAACCATATGCAAGATAATCTTGATAAAAAACAGATGCTTCCTGGACAGCTTTACTTAAAATATGTGTTAATGTTTGGTAGGATGACACTAGCATTTTGAGACCTGCAGGGCTTGTTTCAAAGCCCACTGAAGTCAGAGAAGACTTCAGTGGATATTGGAACAACATGTTCCCTTCTAGTCCAATGGACTTATATCACTCTTCTTTTAGATTCTTCAGCTTTTTTTTTATTCTCTACTAACGGATAGTTTTGTCTTTTTTCTTCCTTTGTTTCCTTTCTTTTGCATATTTCTTAGGTTTTGGTGACATATACCTGTGGCAGGACAAGTTGTGCTAAAGGCTAAGCCTCACATGCTATGGGAAGCTTCGTACTCTTTGGCCGTAGCATGCCTCTTCAAATATAGTGTACGGTTCTTTACACGTTACTGCTCGGCCTTGTTTCCAGGAAGACTGCGCCAGCCCAGAGAGACCTGTTGATGCTCAGGGAGGGGTTCACAAGTGGTGTGGGATGCAATCCCTTAAATAGCAGACTTATGCTGACTTTTTGGGGTAATATCATATCTCTGCTGCATAGACATGTTGAAAAGAAACAAAATTTTTATGTTCCAGTATTTGATCTGCTGCTCTTGCCCTTCCTGACTTGAAATAACTGTCTTTTTCATTCCTAGCAACTGGAATTATTTCACCTGTAGAACTTTTCTTCTCTTTTGTCAAGTGCCTCATGCTGACAACGTACTGGTTTCATTGTCTGCATTAGGCAGAGGTGCCCAAAGCATAGCCTCAGGTCATCTTCCAATTCAGGTTCTGCCCATCTCTTCCTGGCATTGTGGACTGACAATAAAACTGACCACAATATATATCTATTACCGGAAAGCCTTGATTTAAGCAAGTTTTATTCACCTCTTGGGGAAAATGACAAATACTGTTATGTGCCTCTTGTAAATTCAAATTTGTTCAGAAATTTACAGAGATGCTATGAGCCTGAAACAATATTCACTGTTACCAGTAAGCATCTTCAGCATCAACAGCTGTAGGACCAGGACTTAACTAAGGTTCCTGTATTCCTATTAAGCTGCAAAGATGACCCTGGCTACTGCAAATTTGGGCACCCCAGATTAAAACATATATAAATTCTCTAGCTATAGCTATTCTCAAGCTGTCCAATCCATGTGTGACTAAAGACACACTTTTTAAATGTTTATTCCTAGACTGTTTGAGATTTGTGCAAAGCCCAAATAAATGAACACAGCTCTTACCTGAACTTGTTTTTTGTAGATTGGTGCCTTCATAGCTGAATCCATGCAGAGCTGTGGAGGCCAAGTAATTCCACCCGTGGGCTACTTCCAGAAAGTGGCAGAGTATGTACAGCACTTGGGCGTAACTGGAAACTTAACCAAAGAAACAAGTTTTCACTGTAGGCGTATCTAGTCAATTTGGCTATCTCCCACTCTTAGTTATCTGTAACTTCTTTCTATTTTGGAAGAGTAGGATTCCACTTCTAACTTTTATGGAAAATCAGCTGAGTGAAAATAAAATTACTTTAGCTGGATAATTATCTTTCCTTTTCTATCTTTAATCCTCAGGCCATAAATTTGGTGGAAGATGAAGTTGAACCAGCAGAGAGGTAGCCCTGCAGTACCATTACAGTTCCCCTATTTTGCATCAAAATATCAATTTTTTTTTTTCTTAACATTTAATGAACTAAATGTATTATCAGTTGAAATTTATAGCTATGCTTGGTAAGTTTCCAATCACAATTGCACACTTCATCTCCACATTGTCACATAAAAGCAAAACATTGGCTTGAAATTGAGTCATTTAAACAGTCATAAAAAATAGATGTGGATATTTGTCAGTATAACTGGAATTAACTGTAGGTTCATTCAGACCACATTAAGAGCCAGAACAATAAAAGACATAAGTACTGTAGCAAAGGAAATCTGTAGTGCATTCACTTGTGACCCAGAGCTCGCAATATCCTTGAGAGTAGGATCCTGGCTGCACAGGAAAAAATATACTCTTAAAAAAAAAAAAAAGAAAAAAAAACACCCACTTTTTTAAACCTGACTGATGGGATGCATTCCTGGGGCTTTGGCCACATGAACAGGTTCTGAACACAGTTGTCAGGATTACAGTATGGAAGTTTAGCACTGAGGTTGTGTTTCAGGAAACAAGCTCTTTCCTTTTTTCTTAACCTGGTCTTGTATCTGAGAATTTCTGTAATATAAATTCCCTTGTTCTACACTAGCGACTTGAGACTAGTTCTGCAGTTAGTCTTTTGAACCATTTTGCTTGTTTTCAGACATGTGCATGCGGCTGGTGGCATATTCATAGCTGACGAGGTCCAAGTTGGCTTTGGAAGAGTTGGAAAACATTTTTGGGCTTTCCAACTGCAAGGTGAAGACTTTGTGCCTGACATTGTTACCATGGGAAAACCCATTGGCAATGGCCACCCTATGTCTTGTGTAGTCACAACAAGGGAAATTGCAGAAGCTTTTGGTGCCTCTGGATTGGAGTATTTTAATACAGTAAGTTTCTAGATTAAGGTTTCTCTCTTCTTTTTACTTTGGTCTACATTTAGTGACTGTATGAGTTGTTCAGTTTATAGGGCTAGAGATAAGGACAGTCTGCTAACACCTGTATCCAATTCTAGATCCTGTGAGCCTCATGGTCCAGGTTTGACCTCACAAGACAGTGACCCTTTGCCAGGAAACATCTGAGCTGCATGCCTACTATAAAGCAGCAGTTCTTTTCTTGTTTATTGTGTCCTCTTTCACCAACTCAAACTGAGCCTTCCAACCAGCTACCATGACTTCCCCGATTTCAGTTAAGGACCTATTTGCATCACTTCACTGATTACTCTTCACATAAGCACTATGCCCACAGATGAAACAAGGAAAGCACTGCACAAAGCAGAGGGAACTGGGCTGCACCCATCCTTCCCTCACGAGCTGCTTGGCCCAAAATCATCACCCCTTTGAGCTTTCCCTACTCACGCCAAGCTGGAGAGGGCAAGGGAAAACTACAAGGACAGTCACAGATGAGTGTTTCTGATGGGTTCTGTGTTTTATTTTCCTATTTCTCTTTGCTATCAGTTTGGAGGCAATCCAGTGTCTTGTGCTATTGGTTTAGCTGTATTAGAAATAATAGAAAAGGAAGACCTCCAAGGAAATGCTACACGCGTAGGAAATTATCTCCTAGAATTGTTGACCGAACAGAAACAGAAGCATCCCTTAGTGGGAGATATCAGGTAGGTGCCTTATGGTGTATCAGTGTTTCAAGGAGAACAGCAGCATTAATTGTGATAGAAAAACAATGAGGGTACGGGGCGGGGCCAGAATTATGTCATGGTCACATTCTATCTTTTTGAAATTGGACTAGCCAAAACTCCTACCATAAGAAAACCAACTTTCTAGTAAAAGTTTCCATTCTTCTAGTTAGTTAGGATATTACTAACTTGTTTGAATCCCTGGTCCATTTCATCTGGAGATGTTGATATGTGTTTTTCTCATCTCAGGCTAGTACCAAGGTAACAGAGCTATGAATTGTCCTGGCTAAGTTTCCCCATCAACTAACAGACAAGTCACCATGAAAGATAATTAGCAACTGCACAAACATTAGGTTCTTGTGTTTTTTTTTTTGTTGTTGTTTTGTATTTGTTTTTCCTTTTTAAAAGTGTTCTTGATCATCTGTCTTCCACAGCATCATGGTTTAATGTTGTCAGGATAAGAGGGGAAAAAAAGCTTTCTTTCATTCTTAACTGTCCAAGTAACCTTAACGAGCCGGTTAAATTTATTTATCCAGAAATATGGAACTGGCAACTGGAGTGAAGACAGAAAATGATGCATCTACAAATGCACAGTGCAAAAGACAGAAGAGACAGTCTAGTCTCCTTCTGACTCCTTCCCCTTTTGGGCCCCCGGAATGGAAATGCAGTTGTTAAATCTATATTTGTAGCAGAAGGCTTGGATTACTGACTGTGGATTTCAAATTTGTTTCTCCTCCTTTGTACTCTAGGGGTGTTGGATTGTTTGTTGGAGTGGATCTGGTGAAGGATCAGCAAAAAAGAACACCAGCCACAGCTGAAGCCCTTCATCTTATTTACAAGTAATTTTTTAAGACTTTCATAGCAGTTACTTATTAATTTCAGTTTACATCTGTGTGGCTTTTGATAATAGAGTACGAGAAAAAGCAAAAAAGTTTGATTTTTAACTGGCCTGAAGTGTCTAGCAGAACACAATATAATTTTGTAGCTGTGTTTTACAAAGCTGTTTAATTTTTCCACAGGCTGAAAGAACACCAAATCCTTCTTAGTGCAGATGGACCACACAGAAATGTACTAAAATTTAAACCACCGATGTGTTTCACTAGGGAAGATGCAAAATATGTAGTGGACAAAATTGATGTACTTCTCACAGGTATATATGTTTTTCAAAGAATACTCTTCATTCATTTCCAAATGACACTTTGGAAACACCACCTGCAGTAATCTAGGCCATTACATGTAAGGAAAATCAATTATGCTTTTAACTCCGTGTTTGAAATGTTGTTCCTAATGGCATTTCTTATAAGTATACTAAAAAAAAAAAAAAAAAAACTCCATACATAGTTCATCCAAGTATTTACTTACTATTTTCAACACAGACACAGACCTCAAAGACACTGCTAAAGCACTCATCAGACTTTCCACGGTGCTCTCTACCTTTTTGCTTGCTTGTTTTGAACTGACCTACTTCAGTATGATTGTCTCACTCAAATTTAGCCAGAAGGTTTCCAGACTCTGGGGACCAATCCAGGAGAAAACAACAACAGGTGTACTATTAGCATAAAGATTCTCCAAGCCTTTCCTAGATTGAATGCTCCCTATCTCCTGAGAAGATGGAAACAAATGGAGTTAAGACTAGCTGGAACCTGCTGGAGAAAGAGATCATCCAGCTCTACAAGGTCTATCTGAACCCTTGTACCACAGAAGTTTTTTGATTTCATTCTCTTCCCAAAATATTCACAAACTACACAATACTTATATCAATCATACATCCTCAAAATAACATTTTAGGAAGTACTCATTTTCTTGTATTATTCTACTGTGTAATAAATGTATAGGAAAATAGTTTATCAGATATCTTTGGACCTCAGTCAGCTACTAGGCAGACTGTACACTTTCCCTGATTTTTTTTTTTTTTTTTAAGAAATGGAAGCGGCAACTGGAAGAAAGACAGCAAATGATGCATCTACAAAGGCAGAGTGCAAAAGAAAAGTATGTCTTGAGTTTTTTTTTTTTTTTTTTGGAACCTTAATCAAATAGGTGATGGGAGATGCAAGTATGAGTGGCTTTAGTAGAACATGTCTTCATTTTTGGTGATGTAAGCAGTTCTACGCACTGAAACCAAGATTATAATGGAATCTTTTAAAAGCAACCCGAGAGAATCGTGTTACTGGGGCAAATCTAAAAAGAGCTGAGCATTAGAGACCTAAAACAGGAAACATCTTACAGACAAGCCCATAGCCCCAGGTCACTGCACTGTATTGCTTATGAGCTAAGCAGGCCAGAATGATACTAGCTCTGGGTATGAAGCACTACCAAAGTGTGCTTGGCTCTCCACGTAAGCCTTCAGCCTGGAAGGCCCCCAAGCTTGCAGGCAGTTCCAAGGGATTTGTTTCCCTGGTAGGTCTGTAAGTGTGACTGGCTGCCATGCATCCAGCTGGGACTTCTTAGGTTGCAGCACCACGTTTGGACAAAATCTTATGTAATTTCTCACACTCCTAAAAATACACATCACAGCCTGGGTTTTCCAAATACTTACTGAGCTGGTCTTTGGAAAGTTTTCCAGGGATACCATGATGGCAAAAAGGCAATAGCTCAACCGCTTGTGGATGTAAAAATTGAGGCAGAGATTCTGTGGATTATTTGCTCTCTGAATAATATTAGATTTAGGGTGCAAAACTCCTCTTACACACAGCTGTACATGCTTAGTTCAGTCTCACTGAAGTTATGCCATTACAAGAAGGGTGTCAGACAGAACCAAGTTTAATAACAGCCTGTTGAAAGAAATGTTCCTTCACTGACATTTCATGCACCTTCATGGACATTTCATTTGTGTTTTAGACAAATGAAGAAAATTCCCAAGCTGAGTCTACTAATGAAAGCATCAGCCATATCAATGGAGCTGCCTGCAGACAAGAAAATGGTTTTTGCTCTGATAAACGCTCATTGCCAAGTAACAGAATACAAACATGAAGAGGAGAAGATTCCATCTTCAGTTTAGATTTGTTTCCTGTTTGCTATTGAGACAATGAGTGCAATAGTCTGAGTCCTATGATTTGTCTGAAGCCTGGTCCTACCTTTCTTAAACTGTTTAATTCCTATTAGCTTCAATAGCAATTTAAAATACATTTTCAGACACATGAAAACTGCACCTGAAATATAGATGTGACAGAATGGACATGTGATACCTAATTTCAGTTCCTTGGTGTTGACTGAAGGTTTGACATAGGCACAAAAAACTCAGTGAAATCTGTGGATTTACCCATGTTACACAGAATCTGAACCACTGCTTAACCATCATGCAAGTACCTATTAACCTATTATACTTAACATGCTGCTTTTAGAATATTTTAAATTTCAATATGCAATATTGAGATGTTAATTACTTCCCATGTTTTAATGGCTGAATTCACAAAAACAATGCTTGAGAGGGAAATCATTGTCATCTTTCAGTGTGGCTTTAGGTCCTATGGACCAGAGTCCCAGCTGATGTAGACTGGTGTAGCTTTGTTAATGTCAATGATGCTCCACCAAGATCTACTACAGTTTGTGGAGACACAATGTTTATGCAAGGCACCCTCACTTTGTGTTCACAGGAAATGAAGAATTTGGATCATAATTTTCTATGGATAAAGCAACTTTTATAGATAACTATTTATACAGAGTAAGATTTTATGAATCTTTTTGCAAGTTTATATATCGAACATTCTCAGTTCATAAAACATGCAAGCAGGGTGCATGTAATTTCAGATACACTGGTTGACTTTTGTCTGCAGGTCTCTCAAAAATGAGGTTCCCAAGCACAGTCCAAGTCCAGCTCACAATCCTCTGGCTTTCAGATGTTTTGAAAGTGAAAGGAAGCAGTGTCCCATCCTTTCCTAACAGTGCTGCTACCTTTCATCATTGCAGATGAAGGGTCACCTATTGGTTGCATGGGATCCTGCAACCCATGAGACACAATTGGCTATACTAATCTTGACAGACCACTAAAATGAGGGGACCACCACATAGCATAGACATGAAACTGCTTTGCGGTCTCAAACTAGCTGTGCTCCAGATACCTTCGACTTCCTTGCTGCCTTGTTAGTGCTAAATTTCAATGAGAACACACACGTCCTCACTCTAAGAAAGGTTTTTTACAAATGGTATGTACTTCAGGGAAAAGACAAAAATATATCTCCTGCTTAATTTTCATATCCCAAGTTCTGCTCTTTGGTAACTGCTGCTACGGACTATATTGATAGGACTGAAATATACAGTGAAATATATACTGAAAATACAAAGCCTTACCTAGCTTTGCATTTTTCACCATTTGCCGTATTAATGTTAATGTGTAACTGTGTAACTTCTTCCAACATTGTCAAGCTAGCTTATTTCCTATTTCATGATTTTTAATAATTCCCTCAAATAAATCTCTTACTAGTAATTAAGAAGTCCTCCACAAATGCCTTTTTATTCAAAAACAAAACAAAATAAAGAAAAACAAACAAAACTATTACACCTATTTGATGACAAAAATAACTCAATCTTCGGTTTGGAGTGCTCTCCATACCACAGCAGAACAGGCTATGTTATACAAGCAACACCTACCCTCCCAACTAGACATTGCCTCAGCCATGAGAGTTCTATTTCTTTTGTGGCCACACTATAAAATGGATTGGAATCCTGGTAACTCTTTGCTAGAAAGTGCAGCAGGATATAACTTCCAGAACAAAACTCCCTGAGAGCTAAATCAACATAATTTGGAGGAGAAAGGGTATTTTCTTCAGCCTAGACAATCCATTGAAAGACTAAACTGTCGCATGTTTCTGTGGCACTTTAAATTGAGTCTTTAAAGCATTAGTGCGTAATACAGAGAGAGCCATCTAGCCCATTTCATTCCTTTCCTTCTGGAGAACACTTGCCTCTCCCAAGTGCTACACTGCTTCTCACCATGGTGCGCATCCAAAGGCTCACTCCTTGCCTGGACTATCGGCCACTTACATTATACCTCATTCAAGGTGTGCAGAACAAGCAGCACACAAGGCCCAGCTAGCAAATGCAAGTACAGCTTCCTGGGAGAGTTAAGCTCAAAAGAACACCAAACTAGGCCTGAGCCTGCACAAGAAAAGCACCAGAAAGGAACAGAGCGGGCAATGAAGGAAAAAATACCACTTACTCTATCCCAAGATGTCACACTCTGAAGCAATTTTTATCTTCACTAGCCAGTTTTAGTTCATAATCATATCGAAAGCTGAATCTAGTTAATTCTATTGCATTCTCCCAGATTATCAACTTTTCACCCATTTCTATATTGTATGTTTAAGACTTCTGAAGTAAACTGATTGGCTACAACAAGGGGAAAAAAAAGAGAGCTTGCTGCAAATACTTATTAAAGAGCATTGTGAGAGTCTGCACCTACTGCCAATTAATTTCACCACTTAAAAGCAAGCAGGATTGAACCTGCACGGACCTGAGAAACTGTGCCATAAGGCACTATTCTGAGGAGAAGAAACCAAATCAAAAGTTGCCATGTCAGTGCAACATCACTGATCCACCAGGGATATAGAGCATACTTCATGTCCTCATCTGGAGCAGAAGAAAAGCCTCAGCACCATTACACACTACACCAGGAATATCCCAAACATAAGTACTAGAGAAAAAGCAGGTCTGCATTACTTACAGAGCAAGAAAAACTAAGCATACCAACCAAAAATCCATATCACAGAGTTGTGATTGGTTTTGGTGGCTTAAAGTCGGAAGGAGGGGGAGTAGGAGACTCAAAGGCCTCGTTAGTATAAATAGGGCTCACTTTCCTTCTCACCAGAGGAGACAGGCATACAGTATGGTACTGTACATGCACTACTCCAATATGCAATAACTATATGGAATGAGAAAAAAAAATGAAAGAAAGCAGAAGGAGAAGAATAAGAAAAAATGTGTTTCAGTGCAGCTCACTAAAGGTTGCTGGCAGTCTTCAACAACAGACAAAAGCAAAGTCTTGCAATAGCATCAAATGCTGGAAAAGGTTTCCTAGCATCAGCTTAGCTGTTGATTAGTAACATGGCTCAGCAAGTGATTTTACATCTTTACTTCTGTACTTACTCCCATCTACAAAAGCAGATATAATAATCTCTGTAGTGGTTAGTAAACGCTAATCACCTTATCAAAAGCAATCACTCATTTTATATATGACTGTAAGTCACAAGGTACAGCTGGTTCAATTTACTAATTTGCAGTTACCCCGTTATATTCCCTATTTGTTCATGGTGTCATCGGGAAACTGAGCCCATTTACAAAGCCAGTGATGATTACACTAAATACCACAAAGTAACAAGGAGACAGATACGGCGCAATGGGGAAGGCAAGCAGTCTGGCTAGCAACCTCCCAGTAAGCTTACAGATCCATAAATAAGTTTTCAGCCAGCATGGAGCACTTCTTGAGTGGAAAGAAGGCTTTGGGTGTCTATTCCTTGGTTTCTTCATTCCAGTCACAAAGTAAGGCAGGAAGAGAATTCATTTAGAAAAAATGCTGCTCACATGCTCCACTGGCTTCCTCTGGAGAACAAAGCTTTCTGCTCTAGTACTTACAACCAATAGGCAATTCAATTAGTCTTTTTCTACTCTCTGTTAGCCCTGACACAGATCATATAAATCATAAATAAATTAGGCTTTAAGAACAGACTATATTCATCTTTTAAGAACAGTGTTATAGCATGAATGAGACTTACAAGTCTGCGTGAGATAGGACCAGATTCCCTTCAACGTCTTGTATCTATGCAAAAATAATCAGGACATTGAATGCTTCTTTATTGCAGAGCCAAATGAAGATACTGTTACAGGTGGTAAAACTCCAACAAGGAGTTTCAAGCCAAATTTAACACCAAAAGTTTTTTTTTTTTCTGACATAGGGATTCATAGAGTTCAGTGTTATCTGCAAGCACTGTATAAAAATATTCTCCAGAAAATGCATATGGCTTTACATTGAGTTCTGATGACTTCCCCTGCATGTCCCTTTCTGCCCACTTTTTCCCTCCATCCCCACGATACAGTCCTGTTCTCTTGTTCTCAATCCTAGCCTACACTATAAAACTTTTTTCTCCAGTTAGGACCTGAGAAGAGGGGGTGGGTACACACGAAAGCATACTAACAGAGTAAACAGTCCCTTATCTCAATTTTTTTACTGCTGTGGCTGTATTTTCAGATACAGCCAAACAGATTTTCTCCCCACTTCATTTTGTCTTGCAGTGTTCACAAAGTTACCAGTCATCTATCTCCTCCCTTCTCATCCCTTAAAGGTTTGCTAGCTATGGATAGCATTGCCTTCCATATAAAATAACTTTTTAGAAGAATGATCTATTAGGAAAAATAGCTGCTATTTATACAGGTACTATTTTTATAAATGCCATGCGTGCGTGCATTATTTATATAGGCATGTTTATATGTATTTTTTCTATGTATGCACAAACACAGAGGAACACATATACACACACACACATTGCATAAATATTTATCTGTTCAATAAACACAATATGAAATGGAAAATTACTACGTTAACTCTCATTTAATAATGCACTATACCATGAGAAATGAGCTCTTGCAGAAACCTTGCAACAAAAACGCTTTAGAAATTCCTGCAACATTGAAAGCCTACACAGCACCTCTAATCAAAAATAGCCAGGGTTCTTTGTCTAGAGTCACACACACAAAAATTGTTCAAAGCTCACAGCTACAATCACATTGTGACATGATGTGCCACCATGAGGACAGGGCTAGCTACCCTGCTGAAACCTGGCAGTGCAAGACCTTAGGTACCTGCCTTCCTGCCCTTGACCCTTCCTGAGGTGGAGCTCGGCTCCTCCCAAACTAGGCCTGGGGCTGTAAGGCTCTGCGCTCACACACTGATGTTGCAGGCTGGACAGTGTTCAGACATGTCCAGATCTTCTGTTCAGAAGCCTAAGACCAATAACACACACAGACTACCAGTTTTCTGAAAACAAAATATCTGCTTTTCGGCATTTAGAACTAAAAAAACTCTGCGAGCACATTAACTTCATCACCTATAGGAATACTGGCCAACTGATGGGGTACCTTCAAAATTCCCTAGATGAAAATCATTTCTCTACTCCCCTTTCCTCTTATACCACCACTTAAGGCACCTTATGAGCAAGGCACAACTCATTCTCCTCATGCCTTTTTTCCTGGTCCACCCATAAGTTGCCTTCTTTCCTTGTTTATAACCATGTTATTTGGTCAAATGGTGAAGGGATGTAAGTCAAAGGAAATAGCTCTTGCACATATGCTAGTAGTCCCCATGGTTTGCCAAGCAGTGCATTACCTCAAGACAGTCTGTTTTTTCTTTCCTGTTTTTCCAGACTGGTCTCTATAGAATTAAGTGCTTTATATTTACACAATAAGGAACCCAACAGCTTCCTCAAATACAGTACTCACTTTTACAGAATAGCCATTCACATCTGCATTTTCTATCACTCTATTTTTTTTGCCTTCTCTAAATGAACACTGCTTCATTCGCAATGCTTGCTTACAAAACAAACACTGCTTTTAGTTCCTGCTGAACACAGTTTGCAGCAGGCTGTTCAAGCAGGAAGATTTGAGGCAACTGAACCATAGGCACGTGGAGCAAAATGCCTTGGGAGAAAGACCACACTATGGTCTGTAGGTGCTAGGCTGCCTTAGGCAAGAAGTATATGGGACACACACACCTGTAAGCACCTTCTAAACATACATAGTACCAGACTAGACAGTAGAAATTCTAGGCAGCCAACAGGTATTAGCACCACTGTATGTCTGTACTTTTCTCCACCTAATGCCTATTTAGAGGGTATTATAGTTCAGCTAGAGTGTACACTAGGCTAGGTGTACTTAGAGCAGCACCCTAATACAGTGCCAGGAGACTCTTCCAAAGGGAATGCAGTGACAGCTTTCCCAAAATGGCTGAAGCTTTCTGGCAACACACGAGTTTCCTCTTCACGGGGCGCTGTAATAACCAATGGAGTTTCTAATGGTGCACCACGCCTGCCTTACTCTGCCTGTACTGAACTGCCAACATGCACCAATCAATCCTTCTGTACATTGATTTTCCAGCACATGAGCAATATATTTTACCTGATAAGAGACACACTTACATAAGGAGATCTAATTCCACTGGTTTGAAACGAGTTCTGGTTTCTCACATCAGCAGGGAATTTGTTTTTGCACTGCCTAGCTTGCAGAAACTTTTCCATGTCTCATCACTTGTACAACAGCAGTGGGGGAAAAAAGTCTCATGACTATGTTATCAGTGCATTTATGTAACATATTTACAGTGAATGATTACACAGAAAGGGTCCTGCTTAGTAAGTTTTGAGTAGCTGCCCAGAAATCATGCATGCAGAGCCAAATACTACTGCCATCTCCACTGATGTTTAAGCACTTTTCAAGGATTAACTAAAGGAAAATATGTCAAAAAATCATTCTTTGAATGGGGAGATAGGATTCCAATAGAAACATCAATGACAAATTCAGCATTGATTTGAAATGTGACAGAAACTGCACAGGGAACTTTATTTTCCTATTGCTTCAGATACCAGAGCTAATGTAATCTGAAGGAAGACTGTGCTAATGAGGCTAATACTGAACATACTCAGGGCAAACAGGACTGCACGACTTATTTCTTTGACACTTTTCATTGTGATTCGTCTACCTGACACACTCGTTTTATTCAGTTGTTCTAGAATAATTTTCATAGTTAATGCTCTGAACAGTCCTTATAGAGGATTCACTCTTTAAGTTTCAAGCTCTCCCTGAGTTCATTCCACAATAATCTTCAGATCAAGCACATCAACTGTCTGGCATAAATACTTAGACAAATACATCACAGGAGAATGGACAGTTGAGAATTGTTCATTGTTTGTGAAGCAGCTTATTTTTATTGCCAGCTCACAGATGTTTGTGGAAAGCAAAACCAAAATGAACGATGTCACTGAAGATTTTAACTAGTTGCTATTATTAAATATTTTTGCTACTTAACCAACTCTAATGAAAGGGCTTGTCTGTACCTGAAAGCTAATTCTAACCAGGGAAGTGTAAATGTATATTTCAACAGCTATTGCTGAATAAGTCATGTATGAAAATCTGCTCTGGAATCAGTCTGCCTTGCTCCACTTTAGATTAATCTTGAAGAGAGAACTGGAGATCCAACACATAACAGAACTGAGAGTTTTGATTTTAGGAATACTGGAATTCGGTGTTGGCTTTCCCTGTTGTCTCCTCTTTTCAGCAGACTTTTGGACATTCATTTAACTAGCTCTGCAGTAAGAACAAAGGGACTAATAAAAAGAACAGAGTGCTTTTGGAGAACCCTTTCATTAATTCCTGCTGGTGTCCTCAAATTGTAAGGGAAACATAACAAATTATGTCTGTACATTAGAGGTCTCTGATTCTCCAGAATTTTAGGACTAGGGCACCAAACACCCATCTGCAGCCTGTGTAACAGGCTCGCTTCAAATAAACCTGCAACACATAGGGAAAGGTTCAGCTTTGACACTACAGATGTGTAATGAATCAGCACAACAGCTGATAACACTGTCAGATTGCTCCATAGTCCTGCACAAGATTTTGGTCACCATGCTCTGTCTGTCTCTGAACAGAGACAGGATGGCTCTAGCATTCACCAGCTGTTTAGTCAGTTTGTTAAGCCTTCTGCTCAGAAGCAGGACAAGTGACATATTCATCTTTAGTACCACATGAGGCCAGTTTTCTAAACTGCCGACATGAAGACTTTCGCAACTCTCAGAAGGGAGAGATCACCTTCTTCCCAGAGGGCTAGGGCTCAAAAAGTCAGAGGAAAAAAATAATTAATCTGCATTAACTCATTAATGCAGCCACAGGTATTGCTCAGAGTACCTTGCACAACTTTTATGGGAGTGGAAGATTGAAGCAGCAATAGTTGATTCCTGGAGACTGATCAAGGCACTCTATATTTCTTTTTCTTGGCTACGTTCCTGGTTATGCTAAGCGCTGGTGCCCTGAACAATATGGCTGTTTGTATCTCAACCTTCTGCTAGGTAGGCACTGAGTCCAGTTTTCACTATTACATTCTTGACCGAAAAGTATATAGCTGAGGACGCAGGATGTGACAGTTTTAGGCTGGCTACTACCGTATCAAAGTGATCATGGTCATAAGTTACATAGACCTGATTCAGTAAAAATCCACCTTGCATGTTCAAGCTTGACAGATTTTGTGAGGAGAGGAGGGAGACTTTGTCCTGGCAGATGTTATGCCTGATCAGGCATAAGCTGTCCTCTTGCAGATGGCACAGAATCTATAAACTCTGCTCAATATGCTCTGTCCAGTATGACAGAAATTCAGCCACCTCCATGCATCTCATCTGTGTCAAATCATTGCTCCAGGATGCTCCAAGGGTGAACAGATCCAGCAGGTGGTACTGGATGGTGTGACCTGAGGCTGGGGAGGTAGCTTCCAGCATGTCCACTGCTGTGACTGAACTGCTTAATTATAAATCACGAGACTGGGATATGGGCAGCCTTGGGACTGCAATGATGAAGAGTGCTGTTGGAAACAATATCCAAAGAGCTCTTGAATGCACCAGTAACTGTGATTTTCAGTTTGAGAAATGAGAAAAAGACCAAGATGCAACAACTCTAGGAGTATACTGCTTCAATAACAGTATGAACTGAATTTTAAACGTGCAAACAGTGCACATGTAAAGCAAATAGTGTATTTTAAGATATAATGAATTCAATGTGCGATAGCAGTTATGATACTTAACTAGGCACATTAGAACTAGGCATATCAGAAGGTAGAATCATCTGATAATATAGCTTACCAAAAATCTGTTCTAAGATATTAAGGTTTGTCTGCACACTTCAACTTGTGTGTGTTTCATTTTAGGATTTTTAAGAGTTATTTTCTTTGTTTTTAATTTCCACAAAAACAAACATGGCCCATGGCCATTTCTTAATAACCACTTCAAAATACTTCACTGTGTAGATAACTCACAGTTCAGATACCTCAATCCCCTATAAAACTGGCTTTTGAACAGACAATACAACAAGCTACCTACACTTTTTCCAAGGCAGAAGCCCAAAATGTTATATGCACTCATCTCATACCCCGATTCCTTAATGCACACTCTAATATGCAGCAAATAACCTCTAATTTTCCAGAAATTAATATTTTTATATCAAGCTTTAAGAATATACACTTCTCTTTTCCCCTTCATATTCATGTTGGGGCTTTTTAGCTTGCTTAAGTACTGGTCTTGATATACTCTGGAAATTTAAAACAAAGTAAAGGTATGGAGAAAACATAGTGAATAATAGCCCCCCAACAGGCAGCAACTGTCCCCAAAGCACAGGCAGCTGGAGATGACTGCTGAGGAAGGTGGGTTATACTAAAAAAACAGACTTTGTACTGAGGAAGCCGAAGTTGGGACTTTGTCACCTCTGATACAAAGACAACAATCTCCAGCAGAGAGCACAGCAGGTACTTGGCAAGGATACATATTAACTCACTGCCCTTTCCTCCTCCCAGTTCACTTTGCTCACTCAGACGCAGAGTAGTAACTTTTTAAGCATTATCAACACCTGGACACTAGGTAGTTAACCTTAAACTGGAACCCAAGGTTCAGGACATCGATTAAACTTCATGAAATTTCTGTGTTAGATGCTGCATGAACATAGGGACCTAGCATGCTTTAAAATAATCCACCGTACAAGTTAATCATGGGTAAAATCAGGAAATGCCAGATGCGGGTGATCCTCCAAAGCTACTACACTCTTTTGCTGGAGAAGGCTTTAATATAATGGTAGTAGGTTTGTAACTATTGCTTCTTTCAAGACAGTATGTGAAATCCGTTGGTTTATTCTTTCCCAAACACAAAGAATCAAAAAATATGAGTTAAGACATCCAATAATCACCATGTTTGCTAAAAAAAAAAAAAAAAAAAAAAAAAAAAAAAAAAAGCAACATTTACTTCTAAATTACATTCTATAATGCAAACTTTTTTTTCCCTCCCTATTTTGCACATAATTAGAGAGCTTGTGCAGAAAAATGATTTCCAACAGTCTGCAGAGATGCAGATACCCTGCTCTGGAAAGTAACAGCATTCAATAACACATATGTGAGCGATTCTGGGTCACAGCTGTAGGTCATAAATGATTAAAACTATTTATACTATAAAACAAGCTAGAGATTCTCCTAAGGATTAAGGTATCCGCCCCCTTACCATTTCTTGCTACTTCCATACCTACTTTTTCTAAGATTTAATATAACTGACAGACATTCTTCTGTCCTTGTTAATTTAACATTACACAGGAATTTACAAACTAGTCTAGCAGCAGTATGTTGAAATTATTTAAGTGAACCATGTCATAGAGAAAGACAGACCTCAACACAATTTTTGTTGGTTGAGTCCATATCTAACGTTATTACAAACTGTGAAACTGAACAACCTGCTTACTTGACGTTATCTAACCTTAATTGAAATTTGTATAGAAAATTATATAACATCCTAGTAGGATTATAGAATTAGTGACTGTGCTTTGACAGCTCAACTAGGAAAGATGTAGGAATAGTAGACACAGAAAGGGAAAACAAAGTTGTACAAGAAATGTTATAGGTGCTTTGGATTCCCTAAAATAATATGGAATGCTTTTTTTTTTTTCCCCCCCAAGGTGATATAAAGGGTGATATAAATGACCGACATTGCTCTCTCTCTCTATTTTTTTTTTTTTTTTAATTTCTACAGTTCCCTGGATCAGGTTTTCACAAACTATGCTGGGACTACAAATGTTCTGCAACTTGGCTGCTTGATTGTTCCCTTTAGGGATAATAATCCATTTGCATGAATTTCACTGAAATTTTAACCAAAAAAGGCTTTTTATTCCAGGTTAATCAGCAGGCAGAGGAAATAGTGGTTTGCAAAGATACCTTTGGAAGTGAGAACACAACTTCTACAGTTGAACTCCTCAGGCTGATCTTTGCACACAACATACTTCCCATGAATTATTGTTTAGCTGGTTTGCTGCATTTAGCATTTACAGTTTTATTTGTTTGAAGCTTAATTTCTTACTGAACCTTGACAGACCTGGTAGAACATACAACACCAACCAACAGTAATCATTTGTTTGCAGTTAGTTACTACTATCAGTAACAATTACATTATAAAAGGCAAAAGCATTCCGTATATATTTTTATATCTATATCTACATATATACATATATATTTTAAAAGTTTTCCCTTTTTGTGTTGATCAAGGAATTTAAGTGAATTAATAAGCAGTGTGGAAAAGCTTGGCATTATTGTGGAGCAGAGATATGGGAATGTAAATAAATCACTACAGACATTTCTATTAGGACATGTTCTTTCCCCCCCCGACAGAACACGACTAAATTGTCCCTGTTTTGACTGACTTGCTCCAGAAGCATTGTCCTACTGGGATTTTCACTATGAAATTTCCTCTCTCCTACCCTCCCCGCCCCTTTCTTTAAAAAGCAAGTATCTCAATGTAAGCATTTTATCATAGGTCCTGAGGTACAAAATTTCCTTCAGCTGACATCCAACTCATCTTTGCAGTCCCAATTTTCAAACTGCACTGACAACAACTATCTATTCAAAACTGCATTTACAATGATCCATGTTAACTTACTAATTCCTTCCTCAGTTGTGTCTCCAGCCTAAATTCCCTTTACCTTCCAGCTCCTTTAAATGAATAGTTTAGCCAGGGGTTATAGAGATGACATAGTCCTGAATTTATCAATACATCAAGGCAGGGAATTCTAACCATCTTTTCTGGTCCTTTGCTCTTGTGAATTGCTGTAGCATTTGTCAGTGCACTAGTCTTATTAGGTACCTGCAGGTCACTGAATTGCTCTGCTCATTTCACCAAACCTTTTCAGGAGACCGTTGTTCTGGAATTTGGCTGTATAACACTTGGAACGCTGGAAGTCTGATCCACGCTTATGTGGCTCCTATAAAAAATAACTGTGATTAAAACACAAAGAGTAATGATTGGCAAACAGCAATCTCTCTATCACTCTGACAAAGTGCAATCACTGCTTTGGTCATGGGTAACAAAAAAATATGAGATAACAGTTTTTACAGGCTGGCATGGTGTATGCATGAGTATGCACATGCATGCAAATCACTATCTACCAGACTACATCACTTGCACAGCATATCTGCATGTCTCCTGGAAGCCAAATTCAATACAGCATTGCATTAGATTGGAAGTTCATTACTGACAGATTATCGAACCATACTAACAGATTATCAAACTTCTTAAAGAAGAGTAATTTTTTTCAATTTGCATTGAGTATCTAAAATAATAAAGACAGTTTGGTTTTAAGACAGGGAAAATCATTCACTCTTTAATTAGAATCCTAACAGGTCTCCTAGAAAATACTCAAAAATTTCCTAGACAGACTGCATGAATATACTGGCATCAGAAGGGCACTAGGCTATTTCCAGGTACTAAGAATGTACTTATCATGAGAGTAAGAGTTCATGGCTTGCCTGAAAAAAACAAAATAAATAGCTTTTCTCAGTAAGGGGCAGAAGTTGCATCAACAGCCCTTACACAGGAAAAATAAAAGCCAGGAAAGTTCCTGACCAAATCATGGCCATGAAGGCATGTAGAAGTGATGAGAAAGAAGCTGAAAAACAGCTGAATGACTGCAAAAACCTATTTCATGCTGCAGTCTGAGAGAGACCCTCCTAACTGCTTTATTCTGAACTACTGGGCGAACACCAATCTGAGTATGCCCATTTAGCAATCATATTTTGCTTAAGAAGTTGTTTTTTCAAACCAAACAGATTTGTTTGAACTATCAGTTCCAACAGTTTTTACTAGATTTTGCAAGTCCAGTGTATGTAAGAGACAAAAAACTTAAATACAGAGACTGACCTTTTCACTCTGCAAGCAGAGGTTTCAACAAAGTTGTATCTGACTAGAAGGTTTCAGAAGATTTCAAAAGTTTTGAAACTCTAGGAGGTATTTGTGAAATAGAACCTGTTTTTTTTTTTTTTTTTTGCAGCTTGTTCCAAAGTTGACATGCACTGAAGCAGAACAGGACCTGGCACTCCAATGGATGCAGCACGCTATGCTGACTCAGACACATTGCTAGAGCACTCTGGTTTACACAGACTAACATTCACAGTTATCTTTCGGCTAACCTCCTTACTTTGGCTTCTACTTTCTTGCCAATCACAAACTCAGACTTTCTAGCTAACCCTGCTACTACTGCTGTTACTATATATGCCTGCATTATTTATTTCCAATCCAATTTGCAAGTAATAGTGTAAACCTCACTACTACAATCTTTCTTTCATGATTGTATCAGACAGCAATATCTGACAGTTGCAGTTGAGGCAGTTCGAGAGGAGATGCGTGTGAATCAAAGATGGCTCAGAATGAACTATGTTCCAGTTAGAGGCTTTCTTAAAAACAAAGATAGATATGGATTGAAGATACTCTCTCAAAGACCTGGTTTTTGTCATACTGCAAATGAAAGTCAAATATGCAATAGTTTATCAGAAAGGATGGTGCAATCAGATGGGATCAGAAAAAAAAAAAAAAAAAAAAAAAAAAAAAAAAAAAACCTTCACCACTTTTAAACTCAGTTTTACCTGAGCTAAAACCACTGGAGCAACACTGATTCAACCTGAGAAATAACAAAATACTGTTATCTAAAAACAAGCACTTCTGAAATGTTCATGCAGATTTCAGAATCTCTCTTGTTGCCAAATTAATTTAAATATAATGCATTTCCTTTACTTAAAAATCTTTCTGAGCTCTAGAGAGGAGTTTAGAGTCAGAGGACCTCTCTCTTGGCACATGTAAGTGATAATGGCAGGTGTATATATGTACTTTGCAGTAGTTTCGTATTTCTCCCATTAGTATCCGTGTCATTTTCTATTTTTGAGAGCTGATCAAGTGTTTATTAGGCAAGGCTTCATCCCCTCCTTCCTCTGTACCATAACCTTGTAACCCAAGATGTTCCCTGTGGTATTAGGTTTGCAGTTCTCTGACCTTTTGTCCCTCTACTTGAAATTGTCTGGTTTTATCCTGTGATAGCTGCCAGTTTGGTTACACTGATAACCCTTCATGACAAGCTTTGTGAACTTCCCAGCAGAAACAGGAAAAGGAGATGGCTTACTTCAATTCAAATAGAGCAATTCAAGGTTGAGTCCCTGTTTGGTTGGGATGCTGTTCAGTGGCTTTGTGAAGTTGTCCTGGATGCAAACAGGGCCATAAAAGGACTTAGCATTTAAGTCTTCAAGTGGCTAATACACAAGTGACTCAGGAATTGAATTTGTGTCAGAATGACAGACTTTACTGTCCTTTTGCAGCCCTTATTCAGGCAAAATACTAGAGGGTCTCACTAGATATTCTGTTTTAGTGAACACAGAAGAATCAAGCCACCTATAGCACCCAACACATATTTAACAAGAAAAAAAATTCCTTTCCCAACTATGACACCCACCCTGCCCTGCAGAGAAGGAATCACATGACAGTACCATAGCAGAAACAGGAGACTCTATCATTCCCATACACCTGATCTCCAACTAAAACCTCTGGGAGCTTTATCATGGTGGCCACTGATAGGACTAGAGGAAACGGCCAGAAACTAAAGCACCAAAAGTTCCACAGGAACTTAAGGAAAAATTTATTAACAGTGAAGGTGACAGAGCACTGGAACAGGCTGCCCAGAGAGGTTGTGGAGTCTCCTTCTCTGGAGATCTCCAAAACCTGCTTGGACGCAGTCCTGTGCCACGTGCTCTAGGTGACCCTGCGTGTGCAGGGCGGTTGGACTAGATGACCTCTAGAGGTCCCTTCCAACCTTAAGCATTCTATGATCTGAATGTCAACTGCTAGATCAAACTGAATTCAGTTTGAAAGACTTGCATTAGTCACTAGCACTGATCAGTGCCAGTGTTTAGTGGCTTGGTTTCCAGTATGTAAAGACTAGGTGAAAGCTGGACATTTGATGCCAGTTGTTAGTAAGGGCTTCCTCCCCGCCACAAACTATCTAAAAGTTAAACATAAATTTGTGCACTCTGCACGGATTTCTCACAGGCAACTGAATTCATGATTCCAGACCCTCATTCATCTATGTTTCCATATTCTCATTACACTTCCATGTGTTTCATTTTCTATTTGATTTTTGGGACTACCACAACCTGTAGAACTACCTTTTGTACTCCTTTTTATATGCAACAACGCACTGGGGCTGAACACCATTCTCAGATTAAGATTAATGCATTCCCAATCATCTAACTAAAAAAGGCATGTTAAATCTCCTCTCTCCTTAGCCTAATTCTGACACAGTGAAACTTGCACCTTACTTAGCAGCTGCTCTGAAAGACAGGGCTACTTCCCCTGACGGCCAGCAACATGTTCCCGTCCTTTCCATCCACTAGCACTTGCACTCATCTGCACTATGGGCAACCAGAGTTTCCAGCAGGCTGGCTTCCTGCACTATCTGCTCTGTTTTCCTCTTTTAGTTTTTTGATTATTTGGTTTGAGCAAACTCACTGAGGGCTCAGAAGAACACAGCTCAACCAAGAAAAGCAGCACATTATTAGGTTAACTTAAACATCTTCTGTAATTTTACTTCCAGCATCTGTCAAAAGTAGAGTTTTAACTGGTCTAAAAATCCTCCATCTTGCCATTTTTTCATATTTCAATCTCTTACATTACCCCCAGATTTGGGGATAACACTTGTAGAATGCTCAGAGGACAAAACATGAGTTCCTTATAACACACGCACACACACACATCTTTATATACCCTTCACCTCCAAAATACATTTAATTACATTCAATGCTACATGAATTTTAGAAGTGTTTTTAAACATAACATTTACTATTTTATCTTTCAGGTATTTTTAATAAATTGCTAGTACTTTTCCCATGCAAGATTCTCTGCTTTTAGCCAACGTATTTCAGTTCTATTCAGCTGTTGAGCTATTTGAGGAATTAAAATCCCTTTTTATAAATCTGTGCCCTACAAATCAACATCTGAAATGCAACCAATTTTTATTTTCCCCATTACAGTCGTATTTCACAGCAAATTGCCTTTAAAAAAATACTGTGGGTGGACAAAAAAAGGAGCTCTTATTTATTGAGAAGACTCATTGGCTTTGATGAAGCATTCGTGACAATAACTGCTGACCATTCTAATATGTCCAGACACCAAAACATGCCAGTTTCCCCAATTAGTAGAAAACATATTGCAGCAGGGGACTTGACATGGCCTTGCTGATTTATTCTAGCCTTCCAGCTGCAAAGTCATGTCTAGGGATGCTAAAAGTAACAGACCTCTACACTAAATCCTTGGTCTCTCTACCCAGCCTGACAGTTAATTGGTAGTTAACAGTTAAGGCATTTCCCAACAGAGCCCTGTGATAAAGGAAAACGCTCATGGTTTCATAATGCATATTTCATGGCAAGTACTGTCTCCACCAGTTAAAGTCTACCTTTCCAGAGTTACAATAGGGTTTATAAAGCTTCACTCATAGAAAACAGTAGCTAATGTTTGCACAAATCCCAAGCCTTTTACTCACTAATATGACTTCTTTAGAGCTCAAAGTATCATCCTCGATAAGGATGAGAAACGCTGGCCTGGCTCTTACATGTCTGATAAGTGTGCACAAAACAGCTTAGCACATTAACAAAGGGCAAAAAGCAAAGATCGCATATGAAATTAACGTAGACAATGATCCTCACTAAAACAAGCTCTTTGATCATTCTATTCTGAAGAAGGGTAAGACTTTCAGGCACTGACAGAATTTTCTGTAGAGCTGGAAAGTACATCTGACACATGGCTCCTGTCACAGCAAATTTAAATTTCTCATCACCACCTACAAATCCCTGGATGACTATCCCTCTGCCCTCCTCACATTTATCCCTCCATGCTTAGTTTCACATTTCCCCATCCTATCCGCTCTACACAAACATAGTTCTACCATGTGCAACAGGGAACTCTATCAGCACTTCCCTACACAACAGGAAAACCTCAACCTCAACAAAACTTGGGGCACATGTGCTATATTTCTACATCCCAGTCACAACTGGGCCATGCCAAATGTAAATCCTAGATTCAAGTACATTCACCCCATAAAGAAGTAGGCATCTGTCAGGAACAAAGCTCTGCAGCTTGGGTATGACTGCATCCCAAATTAACAATTAATTGTCCTTCTAGACCCTGGGGGACGTTTTTGTCCTTAGGGATTTTTCTTTTCAGCCTAGGAAAAGAAACAATAATAATAGATTCTCCCACCTCCCTTTCAGTCCTAAATATTAATTCCGTATTAATTCTATATTAAATTCCAGGAACTCTCTCTGCCCTCAACATTTCTGATGGGATAGGAGGCTGTTGTTGTGTTTCTGCCTAGAAAAGATAATAGACATTCTACTGCAGTGAAGAGCTACTATAGCTTTACTACCACAAGGCCATTTGCCTTTTTTCCATGCAGAATTTACTGCTGTGCATGGCATCAGTACGAAGCACAATAAAAGGTAACAGACTTCATTTCACAGATATCTATCCATGGTCTGTTATTATAGTAGTACATCTGACTAGCAGTGTGCAACTGAACAGAAAACTCCCCCTCTTACTAAGTAACGTGATGTGACCATATACAGCCACTGAGAAAGGTTATCCTAGGACACCAGGCAGACAAAAAAACATATTGCATCAGCACAGGAATGGATCGGGCAGGAGCGAAGGGTTTTTTGTTGCGGCATGTTCCCAGGCACATAAAAGCTCAGAATAAACGCAGGGAAAAATCACCCATCGGGGCCTGAATAAAGGCCCTGGAGATGTGAAGAACTGGGCCATTCTATCAAGCAAGCTGGCACTTCTCAGCATACAGACAGCCAGGCAGGAGGGTGAAAGAACATGGAAAACTATGGAAGAATTTCAAAGAGAGCTTTAGAAAGTAATCTGAAACCACCATCTGACTGAGATAAACAGCACAGTTGATCAAGAATTTGGTGGTAAGGTTTCTCGGGATAAAATTCAATTAATGTGAAATCTATTATGCATGTAAGTGAAGCACTGGAGAGTCCTTAGCACAGACCAGAAACAAAGGCTGGTCTTGCCCCAAGGAGCTCACAAATTATATTGGGGCAAGCAGCAGCAGGTGGCTGCAAACAGATGGGCAGCACAGGAGACAGAGAGGCAACACTAGTCTGAGTTATCTCAAAGTAAAAGCTGAACTTTGATCCTGTAATTTTGTAGGACCCAGAGGAGAATTTTGAAAAAAAATAACGTGACATTTTAGCAGATGTTTATGGACACAAGCAAAAGGGCTGACAAAGGTAGAAATATGACAGTGCTTGTCCAAAAATTTAGCAAGGGAAAAAGATCAGCACACTGGACTCATTGGGCAGAGCTGGGAATAACCATTTCAATAATAAATGAGATGTAAAGAAGGGTGAAGGAGACACCAAAAAAGATCTTGCAGTGAAATAGTCTGCATCTCAGGAAAGGCAGATACAGTGCATGCCAACAAACTACTAAGCAGGAAAGGAAGTACTAGGTTTAAATTTTCGATGAAGTGCAAATGTAAATTTGTCCCTTTCTACAGACACTTTTGACAACAGCATTTTAAAAAAACCATTCGTACCCTGAAAATATCTTGAGTAAAACATTTATTGTGAAAACCCCTGCTGAATACTAGCTCTTGAAGCAGTGCCCAGTGCTGTCAGTAGGAGGGACTGACTGGCAGGACTGACAATTAGATCTAGATTTTATCACCATCTCTGCCACTAAGCTGCTCAACAGTTTTAGCCCTGTGATTTTACTGTTTCAGCATACCATCTAAAAAGGAGTCATATAAACTGCCATCTGTGTAACAGATACTAGTGCTCAAAAAATGTTCTGGATGCAAACATCTGTAAGGGTGTTGAAAGGGGTCTTTACCATAGGCACTGCCGCACACTTTCTTCCTCATATTGTCCTTTATGTCCCCTTCACTGTCCAAGAGACGCCAACAAGACATATTTATAATAGCCTATCATTTAAATTTCTATTCAACTGAAAAGAGGGCCGCTTGCTACCTGAAACGCAGTAGAGTGAAATCCCTGCTACTTTAAGTAAATGCAATGCTTTGAGAGGTCAGTGTCAACATTTTTTTCCACATTACAGAATCATAATATCATTGCGGTTGGAAAGGACCTTTGAGATGATCAGGCCCAACCATAATCCCATCACCACCATGCCTACTATACCATGACGTTTCAAAACAAGTGCCTGGCAGGGAAAGCTCCAGATTTTGGAATTAACTTTCCAAAGCTTTTTGGTTGTAAAGTCACTCTACTTTAAAGCCATACACAGAAAGAGCCTTGTGAAGGTCACACAGCTTTCTCCACCTCTCCCAATTAGCTAGTCAGATTTTTAATTTTGATTTATGAACATGAGCCATAATTTCAACAGCAACCCATTTTTATCTTTACACTTACTGTTTTTTAACTAGGCAGTTCCTTTTGGCCATTTCTTTTCCCTCCATGAGACATACAGTGAACAGGGTCAAAAGACTAAAGATTTTTTGTTTTTTTAACCTTGCTGAATAAATGAATAAACGCTGAATAATTTATCTTATTTTATAATACATCAGACTTATTCCTTTCACAAAGTATATATAACACCTGCTGATTTCTTAACTTAAGCCTGTACAGAGTGCTTTGAAATTTTGGCTAGATAATGCCATAGAAACGCAGGCTGTCAGCCTCTTCTATACCTAAGCCTCAAAGCTTCAACTGGACAGTGAGCTTAAGTGAAAGAAATATACAGAAAACCCTTTCACGTATTTATTTATACTTTTAGCAACTAGGAAAAATGGTTCTAAATACATCCTCAACTGTAATATTCCCTATCCAAAAAGCACCATGTGATTTCAGTTCTGCAGATTTAGAAACAGGTATTTGCTTCACAGAGTGAATAACATTGCAGAGACTGCCATCCAGTGGTGAATCAAGGTCTTGACAGATACTGCAGATACATACACTCATAAAAGATGTCAAGACTGAAAAAGATAAAGAACAGCAGCGAACAAACATGCCAGAATTACTAATGGCAGAGAGAATTTTCCTTAGTCCGCTTCAGATATTATGTACAATTTTAAAGTAAAAGACATTTTTCTTTCAAATGTAGTTGAACAAGGTAAAATAGGTAAATACCTCTATACTGATCATCCAAGTATGTAAAATGAGGCTTCTTCAATCATGGCATAGTGAAGAAGTTGCAGTTAAACACAATTCTTGAACACATCCGAAATCCTAATTCCCCTTTTCCCACTGGCCTGTTTCCCTTGATTTCAGTGAAGTTTATCCAGATTTATTCAGGCGATAAGGTGAAAAACATTTAAGGTCACCACGAGTTTACTACTGCCTTTCAAAATGAAATGAAAATTTCCTGGTATATCTTAATTACTCCTGCTTAGGTTATGAAACCAATGTTGACTAGAACAGTTTGTTAATAGCTTTGTTAAATAACAGTAAGTTTAGGCACTGTACGTCTGTGTACCTTTAAAAATTGCCTGATGAACACTCAGTTTCTCTGTTTTATGAACTTTCATTGTTATTGCCTTGTCTTCCCTACTGTGTATATGAATCTTGGTATTTTCAACAGATTTTCTTAGTTTGTTCCACTATGTACAGACAATATGTTGTCTATACTCATAAAACACTCAGCAATTGTATTTTCAGAAAAAAAAAAAAGTTATTTGCTAAAAAAACTAAAGAACTTTCAGCTTATCCCTACAGAGATGTATAAATCCAGCACAAGGAAACAGATAATAGACTATAGTTGGGGGTAACGGGGTTTTTTTGGGGAGGTGGGTTTTTTTTTCAGTTGTGATAAAATTTTAATTTTCAGAATTATTTGGCAATTAAGTGCTATTGATTTGAATTAAAATTATGTACCTAAGTTCCATGGGGATCTTGGCATGACTGTTGTTGATGTAGATTTTTGGATACAGGAGTCTTTGTTGGCTCCCTAGTGTAATGCTTGGGGATGCAATAGGATTTTCATTGTTTTCAGGATGAGTCATGCAAGCAGCAACACAACAGATGATGTGAAGCACAGAACAACAAAGATATGAAACAGCTAAGAAAAAACTGAAGCATTCAAAGGAATGACCAGAGGATAAGAGAGGTTGAAAGGACAAGACAAGCCAGGGAATTGAGCTTTGCAGGAAAAGCAGGGAGCTAATGAAGTGTGGAGTCAGTGCAGGGTGAAGTAGCTCAGAAAGGGCTCAGTAGGGAAAACTAAAGGACTTGTAGTCAGAGCATAGGGAACAAAGGTAGAAAAGCCAAGAGCAGCAGGGCTGATGGACTAGCCAAAGGCTTCATGGAGCTAAGTGATGGATTTCTGTGTGATAAAAGAGAAAGTACTAGAAGAGGAAGAACAGTGAAACAGAAGAGCTGAGGAGGCTGATAAGTAATGTCCTTTAAAGACAAATACTATTACAGTTAGAAAGAGAGCAATCAAAAACAGCAGTGGTGTCCTGAAACTCAGAAGTCTGGAATAATGGTGAAAAAAAAAAAAAGAACAAAAAGAGAGAGAGATGGCAGCTGCTGAAAGACAACAGTATAAATATGAGCTTAGACCAGCAAAAGATGATGAAGCAGAGTAGATAGGAACCAGTGCAACAACAACCAACTGTAGTAGATGTGGACAGATTTACGTAAAACTGAAGGAAGTTAAATTCCATCAATTAATGAAGTAAGGATCCTAAGAGGAAAGACCTGCAGAAATCAGTATAATTAGAAAGTTTATTGGTGTTTTACTGCCACTGCAGCTCAGAGGAACAGAAGTACTGAGGAAGGGCTGTGCCAGGAAAATACTTTCTAGAAATACCACAGATTTCCTCCCTCTACTTACTGATGGCTCTGCTCCAGTATGACAGCTATTCCAAAAGCCATCTGATGTAACAGTAACACATTTTAAGTGACAGACTAATGTGGAAATTAGTACAGAAACAGAGAAGTCCTTAAACATTCATCTCTCATTTTCCTTAGCTCAAGATCTAACTCATTTTCTGTTCTGGCAGAAGCCAACCAGCAACTAGTTTTTGGTGTCAGGTCTAAGTCACACTGCAAAGAGGCCAGTGGGACTGTCTTACAAATGAACTGCAAGGATATTTTTAAAAGACAGATTTAGCCATTTATGAACACCTTCCTATAATTGTTTTTAAAGATAGAGAGCTCCCGCGTTTGGAAGGTCAGCAGTCCTGTTCTCATTTACAGAGTCATAAAAAATAAGCCACTGTTGGAAGACACCTCAAGAAATTATTTAATCATTCATCCCAAAGCAAGACCAGCCAGATCCAAGAAATTTTACTGGCATTTGTCCAGACTGTTCTTAAAAGTTCACACAAAAGAAATTGCAGCCCCTCTACAATCTAATTCAGTAGTCAATTATTTTATCCTCAACAATCTAATGTGATCCCAACTCTTCGTTGCTGCTACATTACTTACTTATGTGGAGAACAAATTGCTCCGTTCCCTTTCAACTTACTTTTATGCCCTGTACTTAGAATTGTGTACATCTCAGTATGTTGTTGTACTGCTACAGAAAAGGCAAACACTCATATTCAGCTTGTAATCCACTAAAACTCAAGGACTTACTCTGAGGAATTGCTATCTAACCCATTGCTCCCATCCTACATTTTTTTTCAGTTAAGTGTCAAGCTGTGCACTCTTTTTCTAAAAAATACAAACTACCCTACCTTTGCAGAGTGTTCTCTCTTATTTGTCAAGACATCTTAATCCTGCCTCTTTGCAGTCACTGAGTAGTGACTTCTGCCAATTTACCAAGTACTCTCTATTCTACCCAAGTCACTTGGTGCTGAACAAAACTAGCAACAGGACAGACCTCAGTTAATACCTCCTTCCACTTGGATAAAGCAATACAAAATAATCAATAAACATTCCCTGAAACTGATTTTTGAAGTACTTTTGCATCCAGTTTCCAGTTGTTTTGACTACACCAAGTTTCCGTAACACGCAAGACAGTATAAAAAGTTAAAATCTAAGAACATCTGCTTTTCTTTTATCCATAGGGTCTGTAATTCTCATGTACAGCTTATTTTCCATATGGTTTATTCTTTAAAAATCCAAGTTGGTGACTAAATTTTCCTCCTTTTTCCAGGTGTTGAATATATTTGGGGGAGGAACTTTTCTGTTGTTTCGTGTCTTTTTTCTCTTATTATTCAAGCATTTCTTCAGACTGAGGTTTGGTTATCTTATCCCCCACCATTCCCATTTAAAGACAGATGAGGTACCAGAAGGCTAAATATAGTGAAAGTATTACCTGAAGTTGTCAGGAATTGCTAAAGATTCTGAAATTTTCAATTATCCTAAAACAAACAAAAAACCCCACAAGCTTATGCTAAAAAAAAAAAAGTTATCAGTTATGCTAAAGAAATGTTAACTTCCAACCCACCAGAATAGTCCACCAGTGTGCACCCATTCAAAATTGTTCATTTTCCAGTTCCGAGCTTTAACACCAACAAAACTCCACTACAGCATTGATCTTTGCAGGGAAAAGTGATACAAAAAATACTAGTGTCAGTCTTTTCCATATGTAAGACCGGCAGACAATATCCAGCTGATCTGATTTACTTACAGCTAAACAGTAATTTTTGCAGCCTGCGTGCATAAGAATTAATCTAAAATCTCTGATGCTTATAGAACCTATATGAGATAGTTATGTGATGAAGTGAAACTTCATCTTATATCCAAAGAACATTATTGACTAAGTTGGTATGATTAAACAAGAGCCCAGCAAGTTGCCTTGCAGACTCAAGACACAAGATATCAGAATGCTGTGCCTCGCATCCATATCACCAATTAAAACATGGTGCAAGACTGTCATGCCTGACTCCCATTATAGTGCCACAGCTGTTGCTCTAAAATGAGCTCATGGGCTCCATCCAGCTCTTAGCTAACAGGTGCCCACGTCACACAAAAAACATACCAGCATAATTATTTCTCACCAGAGAAACAAAATCACCTACAAACTCTCACATTTCTAGTAGCTGCTTCCCATGAAACACCATCCTTTAGGAGAGTTTGATGTATTAGCTGTATTTTTTCCTGTCACTGAAGTGCTTACACTACTTAGTGTAGCAGAATTGCCTCAATTCAACAGTAAAATATTACAAAATTTACTACTTCTATTGAGGTTTTTACAAGAGTTTCAATTGATTTCTTGTAATGATTTCAACCTTCCTCTCCTTAAGCATGTTCTGAAAGAAAAATATTCTAAAGTAACAGCAAATTTGAGAAGCATTAATAAAAAAAAAATCTAAAAGTGTCAGAACTACTGCTAGAACTCTTTTTATGAATGAATCTGTAACACTGAAAACAAGACACAAGCAACACATTTACAGATGAACAATAACCATTACATTCTATGGGTCATTGCTACCATGCAGAAAAATGTTCATATCACATGCAGCATTTTCAGGAGTGACAGGAAAGTGAGATTTACTCTCTTCCCCCTAACGCATGTTGGCTCCCTTTTCTGGAAGCAGCAGAAATTCAGGATTGTCTCTGTTCCTAAGATTAACTCTAAAAAGTCCTAATATTTCATGCTTCTTTATTCATACATTAAGGAAATATTTTATGCATATAAAATACCTAAGTAGAAACAGGTACAGTAACCATACTGAAAAGTACCTTCTGAAGTGGATAACCAATGCATTTTCAGTCTCTTGCACAAAATTCCATTAAATGCTATATAATCAAATTTAAAATGCAGTAAATTAGTAAAAACAAAAAGTTAATGGTAGTGCTTAAAAACAGTTATTTTATATCTTCCACTATACAGTGAAGGACACGTCTGGTTTTTGTTCACTTCTACTTTTGAATACTTCTGCTGGAAATATCAAACTTCTTTCCAAGTTGATTTCTCAACTCATGTCAAACATGAGTTTAACAAAACTGTGGATAACATACACAGTGTGTTACCACACTGTAACAAAAATGTCAGTTTTTTCAGATATCAATGCAGACTAATTAAACTTACCTGCAAAAGTGCTTCAGGTTTTAGATAAGTTACATACATCCTCATATATATTTAAACTTTTCAGAACACCACATTTATCTTTATCAACAAGAACAGCAACCATTATCTCCTCAAAATGGTGGAACTGTCCCCCTGCTTAAAATATTGTTTCAACAACACAGATTTTCCAGCATGCTACTGTTCCACTGCTTGCAGCAATCTGGAAGGAGTATTAGAGAAAAAAAAAGGAACCAAAACATCTAGGGTTTGAGGAGAGGGCAAAAAGAGGGCTGATTTTGTTTTTTAACCTGTATTTTATTTTTCAGCTGAACTTTGGACTTCGGTCTGACTTTCTGTTGCATTTGGAAGGTAGCCAGACTTCTGTTTTCAATTGTGGAAAGATGTGTCCTGCTTCATCTTTACCACAGTGTTTTAATTTTTATTTCCCAGTCCCTGAGCCAGGCCAGTTCATCCAGATGATGTAAACACCAAACACTGCCAGATATTCTCACTAGCTACAAATAAAGCCTTCCATCAGTTGCTGCCATTCTGAACTCCTATAGTGCAGGCCATCTGCTGGTACTTACAAAGAATAGCAGCCACTTACAGAAAATACTAGCCTGCCTTTAATGGAAAACGGCACTCCCCAAGGCACAGCAATATCTCTTCTTTGTCGTTTATTTTGTAGTGCCTAGTGGAAGTTTTCCCTTGGCTGAACAAGAAGCCCAATCCCAAACAGTACTTCAGTCATGCATTCTTAAAATTTCCTACCTAGCATGCTCCTATTTCTGGGTAGTCTATCTTACTTCAGCTCTGCCTTCTTTTTCCTGGTTCTCTCTGCACCTCATGTTTTAGCAGAGGATCACAGAAGATCTAGATTCATAGCCTGTGACCAAAGAAACATAAAGGATCATTTAATCTTACTGTTGAAGATAGCACAGTCCTTTTTCTTTTAGTCTTATTTCTTCAAAACTATTTGATACATTGTAACTACAAATCAGCCTTCTTTGTTCCAAAACAGGTTACCAGCTTTCAACTGCAATAAAATATATTTCATATACGATAAGTACTCACCAGATGATTAAAACTCCTTTCTAAGAGTAAGTTCACTCACAGTCAGTTCCATTGACATTCACACCAAAGCTGCAGTGGTCTCAACAGAACAATTACACGTAGTGACATGAGTTTCTGGTTTGGCTTCCTTCTCACATGCATTAAGAAGCTGACTTGTTTTGATTCAATTACTTACTTAAATAATTGAAATACTCCCCCTGAAAGTAAAAATGTGTTTCACCAAAGCCTGAGTGATCAAGGGGTATCACCTGGGAAACACTACAAACTTAGTAATTCTCAGCCTAGTAAAATTGCTTAAGTTAATTACAACCTTCCTAAAGACAAACATGCAAGATGAATAAATGCAGAAGTCATATAACTCAAAAGAACAAAGGAATGAAAATATCCTGAGGGCAGATGATTAACAGCTAGCTCTGAAATTTGATGAAGATTATGCACAGTAATACATAGACACTTCACAGTGAAGCAAAAAAAGGTAAAGATCGGTAAACATGTTACATTTCTCAATGACAATTACTATATAAATAAGAACAGTGCTTCAAATACATAATGGCTTGCAAGAGACACTTTTATGGAGTTCTAAAGGGATCTTTCATTCCTACAGAATTCAATATACACTTTTATTCATAGAATCATAGAATCATAGAATGCTTAGGGTTGGAAGGGACCTCTAGAGATCATCTAGTCCAACCCCCCTGCATACGCAGGGACACCTAAAGCACGTGGCACAGGACTGCATCCAAGCGGGTTTTGAAGATCTCCAGAGAAGGAGACTCCACAACCTCTCTGGGCAGCCTGTTCCAGTGCTCTGTCACCCTCACTGTTAAGAAATTTTTCCTTAAGTTCCTATGGAATTTTTGATGTTTCAGTTTCCGGCCATTTCCTCTAGTCCTATCAGTGGCCACCACTGAAAAGATACCATGACCGTCCTCTGCACTCCCTCCCTTGAGGTATTTATATACACTGATTAGATCCCCTCTCAGCCTTCTCTTCTCCAGGCTGAACAGGCCCAGCTCCCTCAGCCTCTCCTCATAGGGCAGATGTTCCAGGCCCCTGATCATCCTTGTGGCCCTGCGCTGGACTCTCTCCAGCAGCTCCACATCCCTCTTGTACTGTGGAGCCCAGAACTGGACACAGTACTCCAGATGCGGCCTCACCAGGGCTGAGTAGAGGGGCAGGATCACCTCCCTCGACCTGCTGGAGACGCTCTTCTTAATGCAGCCCAGGATCCCATTGGCCTTTTTGGCCACGAGGGCACACTGCTGCCTCATGGTCAACTTGTCGTCCACCATGACACCCAGGTCTTTCTCCGCAGAGCTGCTCTCCACAAGCTCAGTCCCCAGCCTGTACTGGTGTCTGGGGTTATTCCTCCCCAGGTGCAGGACCTTGCACTTGGCCTTGTTGAACTGCATGAGGTTTTTCACCGCCCAGTTGTCCAGTCTGTCCAGGTCCCTCTGGATGGCAGCACAGCCCTCTGGGGTATCGGCTACTCCTCCCAGTTTGGTATCATCAGCAAACTTGCTGAGGGAGCACTCTGTGCCTTCATCCAGGTCATTGATGAATAAATTGAACAGGACTGGACCAAGGACTGACCCCTGGGGGACCCCACTAGCCACAGGCCTCCAACTAGACTCTGCACCGCTGATCACCACTCTCTGGGCCCTGCCATCCAGCCAGTTCCTAATCCATCTCACTGTCCACTCATCTATCCCACACTTCCGGAGCTTGCCCAGGAGGATGTTGTGAGGGACGGTGTCAAAAGCCTTGGTGAAGTCGAGATAGACGACATCCACCGCTCTCCCCTCGTCTATCCAGCCGGTCATTTCATCATAGAAGGCTATCAGGTTAGTCAGGCAAGATTTTCCCTTGGTGAATCCATGCTGACTACTCTTGAGCACCTTCTTGTCCTCCATGTGCCTGGAGACAACGGCCAGTATGAGCCGTTCCATCACTTTTCCGGGGACGGAGGTGAGGCTGACTGGCCTGTAGTTGCCTGGGTCCTCCTTCTTGCCTTTTTTGAAGACTGGCGTGACATTGGCCTTCTTCCAGTCTTCCGGCACCTCCCCCGTTCTCCAGGATCTTTCAAAGATGATGGAGAGCGGCTTAGCTATGGCATCTGCCAGCTCCCGCAGCACTCTGGGGTGCATCCCATCAGGGCCCATGGATTTGTGGGTATCGAGGTTCCTTAGGTGCTCTCTGACCCAATCTTCCTCTACCCAGGGCAAGTCTTCCTCTCCACCCGCTTCTTCTCTTGCCTCTAGGGCCTGGGGCTCTAAAGGGCTGCCCTTGGTAAACACCGAAGCAAAGAAGGCATTGAGCAACTCTGCTTTTTCTGTGTTATTTGTAACCAAGGTGCCCATCCCGTCCTCCAGCGGACCCACGTTCTCCCTGATGTTCCTTTTGCTGTTAATGTATTTGAAGAATTTTTTTTTGTTATTTTTAACGTCCCTTGCCAGCTTGCCTTCCAGACGTGCCTTAGCTTTCCTTGTCGCATCTCTGCACTCCCTGACTACGTTCCTGTATTTCTCCCAGGGGGCCTGTCCTTTTTTCCACATTCTGTATACCGCTGCCTTCTGCTTGAGCATTGCCACAAGCTCCCGGCTCATCCATGCAGGTCGCCTGCCCCCTCTGCCTCCCTTCCTACACACAGGGATGCACTGCTGCTGGGCGTGGAGGAAGTGCTGCTTGAAAACTAACCAGCTCTCTTGGGCCCCCCTGCCTTCTAGAGCACTAGCCCATGGGATTCTACCGAGGAGGTCTCTGAAGAGGCTAAAGTTGGCCCTCCTGAAGTCCATCGTCGCAAGGCTACTTACAGCCCTGCCTCCTCCTCGTTGAATCCTGAACTCCACCAACTCATGGTCACTGCAGCCGAGGCTACCCCCCACCTTAACATCTCCTACTAGGCCCTCCCTATTTGATAGCACGAGGTCCAGTAGCCCACCTCTCCTCGTCGGCTCCTCCACAACCTGCGTCAAAAAGTTATCGTCGACGCTCTGCAGGAACCTCCAGGACTGCTTATGCCTGGCTGTGTTGTCCTCCCAGTTGATGTCGGGGTAGTTGAAGTCCCCCATGAGAACCAGGGCCTGTGACCGTGAGGCAACATCCAGCTGCCTATAGAAGGCCTCATCAACCTCCTCGTCCTGGTCAGGTGGCCGGTAGCAGACACCCACCACAGTGTCTCCCACATTAGCCTGCCCTCTAATCCTTACCCACAAGCTCTCAACTCGCTCATCCTCGACTCCCAGGTTGAGCTCCATGCATTCCAGTTGCTCTCTCACATAAAGAGCAACTCCACCACCTCGCCTTCCCAGCCTGTCCTTCCTAAAGAGCACATAGCCTTCCATGGCAGCGCTCCAGTCGTGCGAGCTATCCCACCACGTCTCTGTGATTCCGATGAGATCATGACGCTGGGACCGCACACAGATCTCCAGTTCATCCTGCTTATTCCCCATGCTTCGCGCATTGGTATACAGGCATTTCAGGGAAGCAACAGAGGCCACAGGTTTCCCAGGAGGGGTGAAAGAGGACCCTCCGTGATCATTTCCTATCCTCACTTCCCCACTACCATACTCCCGCTGGCCGCCATCTGACCTGGGCTGTGCGGTACCGCTTGCCGCGTCAGTGTGCCACTCCCCTTCCCCCTTCTTGCCTAGTTTAAAGCCCTCCTAACCAGGTTGGCCAGCCTTTTTGCAAAGAGACGTGTGCCCCTCTTGCTAAGATGAGTACCATCGTTCCCCACTAGCTGTTGGTCATCAAACAGAGACCCATGGTCGTAGAAGCCGAAACCCTGTTGCCAGGTCCAGCGGCGCAGCCAGTTGTTTAGCTGCCATATTCGCCTTCTCCTCCTTGAGTCCATTCCCCTCGTTGGCAGAATGGAGGAGAACACCACCTGGGCACCTGTACCTTTGATGGCCATCCCTAGGGCTCTGAAGTCTTGCTTGACGTCCCTCATTTTCCCCATGGCATCATTAGCACCCACATGAATCAATAGTAGAGGATAATAGTCCGACTCCTGAACTATTCTTGGGAGTCTTTCTGTGATATCCTTTATTTTGGCCCCAGGCAAGCAGCACACCTCTCTGGATGAGGGGTCCGGTCTACATATCGGTGCCTCTGTGCCCTGCAGCGTGGAGTCACCCACGACGATCACCCGCCGCTTCTTCCGGGTGCTCCTTCTCACTTTAGGGGGAGCAGCCTTGCTGCTTGGATTAGACTGCCCCTCTGTAGAGATCCCCTTAGACAGGTCTTGGTTCAAGGCCTCCTCTATCTGATTCACATGTTCCAGGGCCTCGTACCTGTTGAACGTGGTCACCGGTGGAGGTGAGGTGGGCTGTGGAGGGGATCTTCTGCCACCTCGAGTGGGGACCCGTTTCCATTGTTGGTCGTCCCTGGAAACTGTTAAGTCCACCCCCTCTACCCTAGGGCAAGAGGGCACTGGACTTTCTGACTGAATTGGGGAGTTCTGAGGGTCGCTTTCCTGGGAAGACTGCAGGATGCAGCTCCACCAGTCGATTTCCCTTTCGCATTCCCTGATGGCCCTCAGCCTTTCTACCTCCTCCTTTAGCTCCGCCACCAGGCTGAGCAGGTCATCCACCTGCTCACACCTAAGGCAGGCTGTGCTTTCGCCACTCCCCGGTAACATGGAGAGGCCCAGGCATTCCCCGCAGCCAGAAGCCTGGACCGCTGCATGTTTCTGTGGCGGTTCAGTCTGGGTCGCCACAGTCTTCCTGGCGGAAGCTCTCTGCCGAGTGGAGACCATGTCTTTACCTGACCCTTACTCCCTGACCCCTGCCTGCACCTCCTGCCTGCGCAAACTGCCGCGCTAACTGCCGCGCCACGCCCTCCCTGGCGCGCCACGCTCTGTTTGCCCGCTCTGTTCGCCGCGCTCCTGGTCGCTCGCGCTCCCTGGGGGCAGCTTTTAAATTCCCGCCTGCCCTGCCGGCTCCGCCCGCGCTGAGTCAGAGCCGCCTCTGGCCGGGAGCTCAGCACTGCCCGCACGGGGGTCGGCGCTGGGGCTGCCTCTCGCTCTGTTGTTCGCCTCTAGACAAGGAGCTCCGGGACGAGCGTCCGCTCCAGAGCCCTGCCCTTCGAGATCTGAGCCAAAAAGGCAGTTTCACAGCTTTTAAATTCCCGCCTGCCCTGCCGGCTCCGCCCGCGCTGAGTCAGAGCCGCCTCTGGCCGGGAGCTCAGCACTGCCCGCACGGGGGTCGGCGCTGGGGCTGCCTCTCGCTCTGTTGTTCGCCTCTAGACAAGGAGCTCCGGGACGAGCGTCCGTTACCATTAATGAAACATGGTAGTAATATTGTCTCAATCTTCTAAAATGGAAGTTGAAACCCAGTCTCTCTCACACATATAAAACCAAAACAAAAACAAGCAAACAAACAAACAAAAAAATCCAGCAGCTTCAGAACTAAATAAATTAACTTTGGCAATTGATAACAGTATATCATTTGGATACAGTAAAAGTTCACGAGAGAGAAAAAGAAAAGAAAAAGAAAAAAAGACAAAGAGAGATTTCTTGTCCCTGGTACTTTGCAAAAAAAAAATTACTATCCAGTAGTGAAAGACGAAGCTAAAACTATGTCATTATGGTAGAGAACAGCATCTCAAGCCTGGATGTAAAAGCAGCTGTGCTTACTCACGAAAATAAAAAATGTTTCAGAAACTGAATGGAATTCAAATAACTTTGTGGAAAATAAGTTTTATTTGTTACCTTTCGTATACCGTTTCAAAAAAGAAATGCATGTTCATACAGTTTTCCTCTTTCCCAGTGCATATCTGAGTTGGCTCATACAGAGCAATTAAGCCAAAAGATGCCTTTGAAATAATTTCAGACACATTGTGTTTTGACTATAAAGCATCCAAAGATTTTTTTCAACTAAATTGTAATGTAGAAAGACAAGTTTCACTTATTTCTTCCCCAATTCAAGTCTTCCCACACAGGGAATAGGGGACAGAACCTGCAACAAAAAAACAACAAACCAATGGCTAATACTCATATCAGGGTAGAGCAAAGATGGATTCACTGTTTCGTATGAAGTGGGGGTTAAAAACTAATTATATAACTTGCTCTTTTCAGACGTTCTAGAACAGGAATGAAAAAAAGCTGTTTTAAACCTAAATCAACCATTGGTAATGAAAGTTCTTTTGCAGAGACAGCACCCCTTTTCCCAGATGTCTCATAACCAGGCCCTTTTTCCTGTTGACAACTATGGATTTTGTCAATTGCTGCTGCTTCTTAAACACTTCATGAAGAGGAACAAATTCTGCTTGGGCTTTCATACACCACAAGAAGTATTATCCCATCAAGTAGCCCCTACAGAACAGAAGTTAGAAGAAAAAAAAAAAAAAAAAAAAAGAGAGAGAAAGTTAGAATATACCCACAGTACACCTCAAAAACAAGTAAAACAAGTGAATTAAAGTATTTTAACAAACATCTCAGATTGCCAATAAAATTTTCAGACCAACCCTATATAAAAGGAAAAGGAAGTAAATGCTGTCCAAAGTACTCACCTACCAGCTTAACTATGCACTCCATTTGTTTTCACTGGCTATTGAAAATGAATTACTCTGTCCTCAGTCCAACTTTTGCTATTGCTCGGAATTTTTGAAGCCCAAATTACAGTTTATGAGAGGATCTGTGTTTTTACTCTTTACACGAACTACCAGTTTCAAGATAATCAATGTATCTTAACAACTTGACAATCTTGACAACAAATCAGACTCATTTTCCTCTTCAATTTCTCTCAAGCCTTGTTTCTTTACAGAATTTAACCAAGAGAATTGTTGAGACATGGACATACTTTGCAGAATACCTGCCTATTATTGCAATCCAGCCTTTTTTTCCCCATAAATTTGTCTATATCGCTGTCTGGGTAAAATCTAAAAACAAAATCACCCCAGAATACAAATCATGTCTACTTCTGATATGCATTAAGGATAACTCCAGAATCTTAAAAGGAAGAAAGAACACACTTTTTTTTTTTTTAATCTGATTACACAAATCAGCTCATTGTATTAGTTTTGATGTTAAATTCTTGGTCTTTACACTAAATCTCAGACAGCCATGTTAAACAAGGGAAATGAACTAACGAATTGTCTCCCTTTGCATAAAAGATACACAACAGGTAGTAGTGAATTCCAGAGAAACTGTACCCATTTTGTTAGTGGAGGAGTTGCAGAAAGCAACCTAGCACGGAAAGTACGTTTAAATATGAAATTGTTTCCTTAATGTGAGCCAGTACATATGTAATTACATATGATTTCTCTTGTTCCTTTTAGGTTTTGTGTGAAAAAAAAAGAAGTCAAAACCATTTAAGTGACATGATGGTCTGATTAAACAAGAAAATAAATAGCAGGCTTCCCCCTTCTGCTATCTGCTGCCAGGGAACCCATCACTTGTACACCACAAAAGAAATATTTATGAAAGGAAAAACAACGGTCATTGATAAACTAACATCTCCTAGACCTATTCCAGAAACTACCTGCCAGTAGCTCAAAACAGCTGTTTTCAGCTATTCTAATGAAATAGACTGAAAAAATAAACAGAAAACAAGGAATACTCACAGTCTGAAAGCTCCAGATTTTTTCTACTTTTTGACCTCTGAATATGTGTATTATATATTATATATAGTATATGTTTCAATATTATGTCCATTTTTAAGCAAAAAAGAGGCATCATCTTTAATTCAGTGCTGCTTAAGTCATCTCTGAACATCTATTATTCCCCTCTGCAGTTCTAGTTGTGATCCCACACATAGTTTATCAGCATAAACAACCCATTTGCCTCACCAAGTTTGTTGATACATGCTTTTTCCTCGAAGTCCTCTCTTGTAATTTATTTTTAAAATAATCATAATATACACACTCCTTCCTTAAAATTCATTATAATTCAAATTCATTAATCACATACCCGACTTACCAGGATCTGTCGCCTTTCTTTACCACAACACAATCCTACTGTGGATAACCTCAGAAGCACCCTACCTCATTCATGGTGGATTGTTTCCCCAAAAAAGCATTAAAGAAAAGCAAGACATAACCAAGTAACAAATATTTAACATACATAATTTTACTTTCCGTTACCCTTAACATATGCCACTGGACAGAAGAAATGCAAAAACAGTTCTAAGTCACTTACGGTAACTTCATCCTCATGAAAACTCTGGCCATGAAGAAGCTCAAAAGGACGCTTACAAATCCAATAAAAAGCAACAGAAATCTATTTAGCTTGGGGATATTCGGTGCATTGGATCGATCAAGAATTATGAATCCTAGGCCTCCCATTGTGAAGAGGAAACTGGATGCAAGCCCTTCCATAATATATTGCCCATTCACTCTACAAAAAGGATAAAAAAAGGAAAACGAAAAAAAAAAAGGGAGGAGAAGATGATGAGTGAGAAATGCATTAATTTTCAAGAAGTAATTTAGGTTTCCAAAAAACTATCTACTCAAGCCTACTCAGCTTGCTTCGGCTATGCAAACATGCAGAACATTTAACTGTGATAACTGCCTTCAACAGGAAGTAGATATGTAAACTGCTTTATGTAATTAAGCACTTAGTATGCAATTTATCTCCTGGAATGCAAGGTGACCAAACAAATGTACTAGTTTTCTTCATGAGTTTTATACAGAACCAAGTCTGACCAAGGAAATTAGGATTTAAAAGCACAGAACTAAAAGCTTCACAAGATTTATGTTGCTATGAAACACAAGAAAATATTTCTGCACCCATTCAAAGACTCCAAGGATTTGGAAAAATAAAGCTGAAAAGCTGTTTCTTACCTCAGTATTTGCTTTTAGTAATTTTGGATTAACTATTTTTTTGTATTTTTTTTATTAATTGCAACACTTGGGTTTTTTGTTGTTCTTGTTTTATTTTGTTTTAATTTGCAGATCAAGGTCAGCTGTGCACCAGATCCTACACCCCCCAGCCCAGAGTTCAAAAGAAGCTGACACAGCTCTGTCAAACTGCCAGGTTCAGGTGCATTCATCCCCTGCAGTCTCTGGCTGGCAGGAGCAGGACCCTGGTTCCTACCTGTAGGCCAAGAAGGCCACTGGCCTCTGATGCCCGTGCTCATCTGTCATAGACCCAACGCTGGGAGGTTCCACGATCACATCATAAATAATCCCTGTTGAGAAAAAATATATATATGCAACTTAGAATCAAGAGGCAAACAGCAAGAACTACTTCAGCATAGAGGAGGGCAGTTTGAACTCCAGATTTCTTGGCTAAATTTGAGCTAGAAAAGAGCATCTTTCTACCCCCCACATAAAACGGGCGGCTCCCCTGGATTCGGGGCTCCCTCTTCAGCCTCTCCCAACCCCCCCCAACCCTAAAGTGCTTCTCAGCGCGGCCCGCCCGCCCCGGTGGGCACCTCCGGTGATGAGGAAGTAGGAGACCACCACCAGCGCGTAGACGGTCATGGCCGAGGGCATATGCACCCAGCCCGGCCGCTTCAGCTTGATGTTGGGGCACTCGAGCACGGCAAAGGGCAGCCGGTACAGCGTCTCCATGGCGGCGACACGGCACGCACCCCCAGCTCCAACGGACAACGTCGCCCGCGCCCCTACTCCCGCTCCAACGGACACCAACGGTCACCGCCGCCGCGCCACCCGGCCCCACCGCGGCCACCGTCCACGAAGACGGAAACGGAAACCAAGCGCGGAGGGGAGGAGTGGGTAGGAGTGGCGGCGGGTCCTTGCAGACGGCGGCAGGAAGAGGCGCGCGGAGCCCCTCGCGGCGCGACGCGGGACGGGGGCAGCGAGAAGCCGCAGGCGAGAAGCGGCGCCCCCCCTCCCCGCGGAACGTTCTGGAAGGGCGGCGCGCGCGGCACCGCGCACGGGCCAGAGCGTGACGTGGCGCAGCCCGGCCGCCAGCCCCGGAGCAGGCGCAAAGCGAGGAGCGGCGCCTGGCCCCGTGCCGGCGCTGGCTGCAGGGGCGCAGCGCGCCCGCAGGGCTTCCCACAGGGAGAAGCTGCTCCGAACAGCGAACAGGGGCAGTAGAAGCTGCCCCGGTGCCAAACACTTATTGCTGTTGCTTGACAGCATTTAGAAATCTCACGCCCCAGTTAACCTAACTCCACACACTGCCTTGACATCTAGACTGCAGCTGTCTGCTTTGGAACTTATTTTTGAGAAACAACAGAATTTCACTGACAACTTGCCCAGTAACTGCCCCCCCCCCCCCCCCCCGCTTTTTTTTTTGCCAGTAGTGGCAATACCACACACCACAACTAAGGGGCTAAACTGCCTCCCAGTCCAACCAAGCATCATTGTAACCAGCCCTTGCCATCTCCAGCCTTGACCCTCCTCTGTGCAGAAGGAACTCCCAGGCCCAGATCTATTAATAAATTGATGTTTATGATGTTTCACTTTTACAGTTAGTCCAGTATTTTCTCTACATCTTTTCTCCTTTCAAAAAGTACTAAAGAAAACTCTAATCCAGTAGTTTCTACATGTAAATCAGGAATGTCAAATAATGCTTACTTGAGAGCACCTATGGGGTAGCTTAAAACACGCTTGTCCCACTTTCCACTTACTTTTCCAGATGCCAAAACACTTAAGTCTGTACTAGCACAACTAATAAAATTTTAACCTTGTAGACTAACTATAGTAACAGCACCTAAAAATGCCAGGGTACTAACATTTCTCATAAAAACAACCTCTTAATTAGCTTCAGCCATCAGAACAAGTTTCAGTATAATCCAAGCTGAGAAACAAATGCTTCATATTTTAGTTGCAATGCTTACCATTTTGAGAACACAAAATCATTTGTATGGCTTAGAAAACTGCAAATAAATACTCAGGGTGGTGTGGGGGGATCGTTCTATCTTGCTTGGTTCAGATATTTCTATCTAGCAGCTGAAAGCTTTCCCATCAACCTCGGCTATGCCACGGGTTTGCAGGCAATTGTCCCAAAGCAAGAGCTCACAGACACTTTCAAAGGGGCTGTGTGTGATCTGATCCTTTGCTAGCAGTACGGTGACAAGCCCTGGAGCTGGGCACACTATTCACCACTATGCTGGGTGGCATGCAGAGTCACAGACTCACAGAACGGTTGAGGTTGGAAGGGACTTCTAGAGATCACCTAGTCCAACCCCCCTGCTCCAGGAGGGACACCTAGAGCATATGATACAGGGTGACATCCAGGCAGGTTGTGAAGATCTCCAGAGAAGGAGACTCTACAACCCCTCTGGGCAGCCTGTTCCTAGTCAGGATAAAATAATTCCTTTTAGACACATGCCATGGAAGTTCAGCCTGAAAAGGCTTCATGAGTGATATTAGGGCTCTTCAAAGGGCATCTTGTCTAGTCACAATGTTAGCATTCAAACAGTGTTACTACTGAAATAACAAAAACTAACAACAGCTCACCACTCTGATTAATACTTTTCTTAGTGAGTATGTACTCCTTGTCATACCAAGGAACTTCAAAATTCAGAATACAGAAAGAAAAAACCACTTCCCACACCAACCATGCAAAAATTGTTCTGACTGTGTTAAGAGTACCCCGGCTAGCATGCGATTTAAAGCTCTTTACATACAGGGCAAGGAAAGATAGAACAGCCCACTTCATTTACAATTGCACATTATATTACCATTATAGTGCCCGAAGTGGGAAAGCAACAGATCCAGAAGAACTTTCTTCAAGTTTAGATACCAGAAGCCTGAACTAATACTCTAAAAGCCATCGAGCCCGATTCTGCAAGGTCTGTACCACCCAGGCTCCTGGGCACCTAGAGCTCTTTTTAGCTGCTCATCCAAGCAGCCTCTCTCAGGATATCCCTAACAAGCCAAGAGCACTGTGTCTGGAGCCTTTGTCCAAGAGACCCAGGAGAGGCAGTACCTACGTCTGGTGGATACAGCACTTGCTCCACGAAGTCAGACAACTTTGCCACCACCCCCAGATTAAAGTAACAGCAGATGCTATTTGGAAACATATATATATATATATATGTATATATATATATAAACCTTAGATTTGTACTAGTTCTCCTCTTCGTTGTCTGACATCTCTCTCCTCCTGTCTTTAATTATATTCTCCCTTTGTTTACTTTTCTTTTTCAGACTGCTAACTTTCTTCTTGGCCAAGTTCTCCAATCCTTATATAGCTGTATCAAAAAAAAAAAAAAAATCCCGTAGAGTAAGTCCAGCTTATGGGACAGAGCCAAGAGGCTCATTTAATGAGACCTTCTTGAACCTGCTTACTTCTCCTGTTTGTACATAGCACAAAGCACCCTGACTTACGATTTTTGATGAACCAAAGTCTTGTTTTGTATTTAACAACACGCGAGAATCACCTCCTCCTAGCTCTGACAAGCATGTGGAATGACAGGAAAATTAGAACTTTCATTTATTGAGCAGAAAATACAAATAAATTCACTTTGACTTCTGGCTCTGTGCTTGTGCCTTCAACACTTTCACAACGATCTTCTGCTCTTCAATAAGAAAAGCTCGTTTGATTCTGGAAAGGAAAACAGATACAAGCACAGTTTTAGCATGTGTAACCAATAAAGTGAAAACACAATGAAGCAGAATTATTTTTGTTGTCATTAACATTCAATACTGCACACATGGTGCTAGTTCCAGAACTATTTGGAGGCATGTTTTCATGACTCCATGCATTAACAGGAGCATGCAGGTGGCATGTTTTCAATGTTCTTGGAAAAAAAAAAATCGAAAGGCAGGGAGAATGGCCCTGTACGAACGTAAGGATTTGACAATGAATCCTAGCGTGCTCGCAAGGCTCAGCATTAGTGTCTTCTAGGCAGCTACTGAAGAGTCTGAGTAACACCTGGATGCTGAATAGTGAAATGTTGAAAAAAGTCCTTTCACAAATTTGAAATTCAAAAAGTAAAACTTCTTAATGTCAATCCACTTGGCAGTTCTTAAGAGTAAAATACTGCTGAGACCAATTGTGATCAGTTTTCTTCCTTAGAATTGCAGGAAATTTAAGTCAGCCTGGTTATAACAATAAGAGCAGTTTCATATTTACAGCTCCTTTGTGAGAGAGAGAAGATGATGCAGAAGACAGACTTGCCAATTATAGTGAAGAAAGTACTTACATCACTTTTAGGTAGAAAAATATACTTTCTGAAATACTCGATTATTAAAAATGACCTATCAAGCATGAAGTGCCTGAGAAGCTAAAAAAAACCCCACAGCATTTAACATGCAAGGTATCGATAAATCATAGAATCATCATAGAATCATAGAATGCTTAGGGTTGGAAGGGACCTCTAGAGGTCATCTAGTCCAACCCCCCTGCACACGCAGGGACACCTAGAGCACGTGGCACAGGGTGGCATCCAAGCAGGTTTTGAAGATCTCCAGAGAAGGAGACTCCACAACCTCTCTGGGCAGCCTGTTTCAGTGCTCTGTCACCCTCACTGTTAAGAAATTTTTCCTTAAGTTCCTACGGAATTTTTGATGTTTCAGTTTCCGGCCATCTCCTCTAGTCCTATCAGTGGCCACCACTGAAAAGAGACCATCATCATCCTCTGCACTCCCTCCCTTGAGGTATTTTTATACACTGATTAGATCCCCTCTCAGCCTTCTCTTCTCCAGGCTGAACAGAACCAGCTCCCTCAGCCTCTCCTCATAGGGCAGATGTTCCAGGCCCCTGATCATCCTTGTGGCCCTGTGCTGGACTCTCTCCAGCAGCTCCACATCCCTCTTGTACTGTGGAGCCCAGAACTGGACACAATACTCCAGATGCGGCCTCACCGGGGCTGAGTAGAGGGGCAGGATCACCTCCCTCGACCTGCTGGAGACGCTCTTCTTAATGCACCCCAGGATCCCATTGGCCTTCTTGGCCACGAGGGCACACTGCTGCCTCGTGGTCAACTTGTCATCCACCATGACACCCGGGTCTTTCTCTGCAGAGCTGCTCTCCAGAAGGTCGGTTCCCAGCCTGTACTGGTGTCTGGGGTTATTCCTCCCCAGGTGCAGGACCTTGCACTTGGCCTTGTTGAATTGCATGAGGTTTTTCACCGCCCAGTTATCCAGTCTGTCCAGGTCCCTCTGGATGGCAGCGCAGCCCTCTGGGGTATCGGCTACTCCTCCCAGTTTGGTATCATCAGCAAACTTGCTGAGGGAGCACTCTGTGCCTTCATCCAGGTCATTGATGAATAAATTGAACAGGACTGGACCAAGGACTGACCCCTGGGGGACCCCGCTAGCCACAGGCCTCCAACTAGACTCTGCACCGCTGATCACCACTCTCTGGGCCCTGCCATCCAGCCAGTTCCTAATCCATCTCATTGTCCACTCATCTATCCCACACTTCCGGAGCTTGCCCAGGAGGATGTTGTGAGGGACGGTGTCAAAAGCCTTGAAAGATAAAGATCTGTCACACAACTAATTCTAAGTACCAACTACAGTAGTTTAACTTAGGATTCACACATGTGAACAAAGATTTGTCAAGAAAACAGATGTATGATTATTAGGCAACAAAATTCAAGTCACTGAGACCCAGTGAAGCCCATCGTATAGATTATCCAGAGAGGCTTAACATGCATCCCTATTTTGAATAACAAAACACCACAAAGACGACAAAAGCTCAACTGATCTTACAGACATCTCTGCATAGGACAAACAAAACAATTAAAAGGAGAAGTCTCTACTAGGAAGCTAAATTAAAAAAGAGGAGAAAAAAAAAGGAAAGAAACCCATACTGAGTGAACAAAATGTTTATCCAAGCTACAACACAGTAAGAAATTATGAAGAACATCACCTCTACAAAGGAGCTCCAAAAGAAGTAACCAACTCAAATCCAGGGAGTCTGATTGTAGACTTCACTGCCAATCTGCCCCTTGTTTGCAATTTTTACTACACATCAAAGAGGCTTTAAAATTATGACATATGCTTTGAAAATATTAAGATATAACAACTCATACTAGATAACCTCAAAAATAAAGTCACCTTTCTGACTTTTCTGACAAGCTTACCTGTCACGGACACATTTAGCACACATAGAACCACCATAGGCTCTGCTAACATGCTTCTTTGTTTTTGAAAGTCTCATAAGAACTTTAGGACGCACAGCACGAACCTACAGAAAGCACAAGTTAGTCAGTATCGTAAGACAGCCCCGAGGTAATAGCAACATTAAGAAAATTCACTTTCACATTCACACTCCAAACACTTGTTTAAACAACAGGAACACGTATAAAACGCTGTGCGTATACACCATCTTCAGCATTTCTTTTAAATTAATCTTTGCTTCTTCTACCACATTAAGTTCTTTCTTTTTTTTGAACAAAAAAAATGCTTTGGGGACTCAAAGACAGACACTATTTGTATGCTAATCATTAAAAGAAAAGGTATTAAACCAGAAATGTATTCTGGAGAAAAAGAACATGTTAAAAAAAGAATACGTTAGAAGAATCCACTGTTTCTAAAACTGAAAATAAAACTTGGCTTATACCTGTCTAATACCTAACAGGTACAATTCATACTTCAAGTTTTCAATATGTATATATATATATATATATATATATTTTAATAGAAAGCTGCCTGCTACAGCATCATCAACACTGGAGTTTAAAAAGCTAAGCCACTTACGAGCTAATTTACAAAATGCTTCAGATAAAACAGCAGTGAGGCTCATGATCATTTGAAAAAATGCTTTTACTCTTCAAGTTTTCAAAGCACTGGTTTACAAGCTAAGCATTACAGTGTTCAGATGACCCAAGAAGCAACGTAAGGAAGAGTGATGTTCCAACAAGAATTCAGCAAGAACCACAGAACTGGATTCAGCATTAAGCAAACGACATCTTATGTCACTAAAGCTAGCACTTACGCCACGAAGTCTTCCTGGGCACACACCACATGCTGACTTTGGTGCCTTCCCTACTTTCTTGGTGTAAAGGTAAACAATCCTGTTCCCAGGTGTTCGGGACCTAAATGCATCGGGAGCACATGTAGTCAGCAGCACGAATAGACACTTAAACAACTGTAGCGCCCTTAAAAGCAAGCGCTACTTACAGCCTGGTCTTGTTGGAAGCTGTGTTGTAGGACAGCCTACGGCGGTAGGTCAGGCGCTGCACCATTGTTTATACCTGACCCAGAGAAAAACAAAGCAAGCGTATGAAGCAGGCCCCGACTGCAGCGCAGGTCTCGGGCCGACGAACCCGGCGGCCGCCGCACAGGCCCCGGGGGCCCTCCCGCCGCGCAGGGAGCCCCGGCCCGGCAGCGCCTCCGCCCGCCCTCGCGCCCCGCAGCGGCCCCGGGCCCGCCAGCCCCTCCGGGCGGCGGATGGGAGCCGATGGGCGCCAACGGCCCACGGAAACCGCCGCCATACCTAGCGCCGCCGGACCCGGAAGAGGAAAGAAAAGCGCCTGCGTCAACGTTAAAATAGCGGCGCCACCCGACCCGGAAGCACTGGCGAACGGCTGCTCTGTCCCGCGCCCGACGCCGTGGCACAGGGCGCCGCCATGTTGTACGGAGGCTACTGCTGCTCGGCCGCGGCCTCAGCGCGGCTCTTGCGTGACGGCAGCGGTCAAAATAGCGCATAGGGTGAAGAGCAAGCGTGCCCCCTTCTGGCTTTTTTCTTAAACCTCTGCCCTCTCTTATAGCTCCCTAGTCCACGCAAGCGTTAAATTGTGCTTCTTTTCTTTGCTTCCCTCGCACTGTGGGGTACTGCACGCTGTCGTGTGCTGCGGCACCAAGCGGGCCGGACGCCATCGCTTTTCCCGCCCTTTGCTCGTGCCCGTATTTGGAGTCTTCCAAACCTCCCACTCCCTCAGCTGGCTCCGGGGCTGCCTTGCAGCTGGGGAGGGGGTGCACCACAACACGAACGAATCTCCGCTTTCCCCTGTGGCCCTGCAAACAGACTTTCCCCTGCCCTCCCGTTGCTGCCATGCTGCTTTCTAAAACAGCAGCTGCTTTTCTCAAAGAACCGTTTTGCTCTTCATTACAGTGGTTATCTCGTTTTAGCACCATTTAAAAAAAAAAGTCTAGATTTGCTGTTCAAAACACGGTTTTCTGCTGCGAAGGGGCCGCTTACACCCTCCCTTGGAGGCGGTGTATTCCGACGCAAACATCCATGGTCAAAACTCCGGTCCCGCTAGAATGCTCTTTTCCTACTGGCTTCGATAAGGAGCAGATTTAACTTTATGACTTTGGCAGTGGTGTTGCATGGCAATTGCACAGGGACGCACGGCCTTCAGCGCCCAAGTGCTAGGGCCCAGGGGTGCCTGAAATGGGCTCCTCGGCAGGCCTCTCTCTGTGAGGAGAGCTCAGAAAGGCCCTGTGCTGCCCTGCCCTGCGCTACAGACACGGCCCCGTGCGCAGAGCGCGTAGGAGCCGACACCATCTGAGCGCCCTCAGTGCTTGGAAACCTTTGATGTGCACTCGGCCTCCTCCATAGATCTGTAACTCGCAGCGGATTGTGCAGCATACTCCCTGTTTTCTGTCTGTAATTATTATTTTGGTTAATTATTGACTCTTTTAAAGTGCAAATTATGGACACCAGGATTTTTCTAATTCATTAAAGAAGAGAAAATGTGTATGAACTAGATATAAGGATCTATTTATAAGAGGAGCTTCCATAAAACAAGTAAATTTCAGAGCAATTAGAGTACTTAATATGAACTTTCTAGACCCAGAACCCCAAGGGGAATAAGAAAGCCAATTAAATTAGATTAAATAATCATGCCTAAATATAAAAATGTATCAGAATCCAATTGTTAAAGAACAACACTACTAAATTATGATAGAGTAGTTTAGTTGTTATTAAACGCAACAGGTTTCTGTGTTACTGTGAAACAAATGTATGGATATTTTTTGAGCTGATCTGGTTTGAACTCTAACCTCACTTGATACAGACTGTATGAGCTATCAGGTAAACTCACTTCTGCTGATGCTTTGGCTTAGCTTTCCAAACATTGTCAGTTTATTCTGTAAAAGGATCAGAGCAGTCATGTCAATGGTCTGCAAAAGCATCTAAAAATGTTAGTTTTAATTTTATGAGTTTAATGTTATCTGATGTGAGGATAGTATTTGAAGCAGGAGCTCACTAAGCCCGTTTGTACAGATTAGTGCTAGTCAAGTGCTTCTGCCTCCCCCCACCCGTACTCCTTCCTCTTCATAGACCTGAACTATTTATTTGGGAGCCGCATTTTCCAGCATCCACCTTTCTCATGAACTCTTTCTGCACTTCCTATTTTTCTTGAATACAGTCAAAAGCATGGAATATGCAAAACCTCTCATCTTGAAAAAGTATCATGCTATCTTTTAAAAAACATACTTTTTTCCTTGCCAGGATCCATAGGCCCTGAGAATGTGGTATTTCTTCCTTAAAATTGGGAATTGAGGTTTGTTTCCAGGGTGTATTTTCTTACTGTAGATGTAAAACTGCCCCCTGCCCCCCTCTTTTTTTTTTTTTAATCAGAATGCCAATGAGTAATGGGCAGCATTTGGCCTGGGCCAGCAACTGGCAGCCCTATTCTATTTATTGCACCAGAGGGACGCTTTGTTCAGAGTTTAAGACCATTTCTTGGTATACTGACCTTGCTTTCTTTCTCGCACAGCCTTCTCCTTGTCTTTCTTTCTTTTGAAAATCCATATCTGTGTGTACAACCAGTCACTTCCAGGGGCAGCTCTATTAAAGTAAGACCAACTATGTGCACATGAGCAAAGCTCTCCTATTCGGATCGCTAGCAAACACCATCCTCCTTCCTTTCCCCTGCAGTCCCCCTCCATCCCGCCTCACTTCAGGGACGCTGCTGCCATGATCACGTCTGGTGACCCCCGCGCTGCAGCAGGCCTTGAAATGAGGAAGGGAAGTAAGAAACCTTACAGATACATTAAGAGCTGACTGAAAGGGCAGAAAGGGGAAAAATGTCCTACGGTCCATTGCCTCTTTGGACATACTTTTTTACATTCCTTTTCTCGTTAACTGTGTGACACGCGTCGCAATCTGATTATATTCATTTGTATCAATGTAACCTTTCACAAGATGGACTTGTGCAAATTACGTTACAAGAAAGTGTAGTTCATTTCCATTTCAGTGGAGCTTGTTAAACAAGCAAAATTGTTTTGTAGCAAAGGGAAAAACAATTTAGTGCAATGCACTCTTAGCATAGGAGGTACGTAACATCATATTTGGGTTGAAACTTTTTCTGTCAAAAATGTCATAACCCCGTAAGAAAGAGAATTAAAATCCCGTTATTTTAATTTACATCTAGCCACGAGATAAGTAAAGTTATCATTGAAATTCTAATTAAATAGGATGATTGACTAAGGTAGGACATCAAAGAAGAGAAGTGAATATGATAAGTCAAAGTCTTATTAATTAGTCCGCGTGGAAGAAATTCCAAGGACGTCAAGCTGAGGCTGCTGCAAGGAGAAAAAAAGCAGACAAGAAAATGTGTGTTTCTTTGAAGTTAGGAACTGAGATAGTGATGGAGGTAATTGTGTCTGACTGGATCCAGTAATGAAGAGCCGTAAATCAGACCTAGGAATCGGAGGAAAGATTCTAGTAACGAATGTGGCTGCCCCCCTGCTGCGAAGAAACAGAATGCAGAGCTGACTAATTGACCCAGTCTATCTCCCAGTAGCGCTCTGTTATTATTTATTAATTTTTAATTTCTGAATTATTTACGTTCTGGGAAATTATTTTTGACAGTCTGTTAGGCGTGCCAAAGTTAATGGAGGATGAAAGGACCGGTACTAGAATTAGCAGGGATGTAGTCACAGGCTACTGAATTTAATGATTTTGGAAGGGAAAATTGATTTCACACAGCGTGTCACTTTATACTACTTTAGGGATACACCAGCTATTTGATTAATTGAGGAATAACCAACTCAAAGTATATTTGAAGTGTAAATGAATCACAGTGCTCAGCTGTTTATTTTTCCCCTTTTCTGATGAGAACACTGAGTTTGCTTAAAGCTGGTGATTAAAACAAACACAGGTAGGCCCCATACTTGCACCTGCATACTTTCTCTTTCCTTTTAAAAAAGAAAACAACAACTCACCATCTGGAGGAGACCTGTAATCCTTGGTCTCACTTGGGACAGAGTTCGTCCTTCCTCCACAAAGCCTAATTACACCAGCTTTGTGCACATTCCCTGTCCCCGAGGGGAAAGCTCCTGGAGATGGGACACAGTACCAAGCCTGCAGGCAGGGCAGGCAGCTGAGACACCAATTCTCCACGGTGGCCCTTCACAGATGCCTTTTTCTAATCCCAAAGATGAAGCAGTGGTCACGGGCCTAAGATATTTCCCACTGTAGGCCCTGCTGGTGCAGGGGTTGTATGTTTGTCCATGTATGCACACTATGGAGCAACCATACAGTAAAGGAGCTTGATGTAGTTCTTCCAGGCTGTGAAAGCTGTCTTTCATCCTCACTGCCAGACGCAAGCTCAATTCCTTCTGTTCCTTTTTGCGAGAGTGCATCTGACACCATAGAAAGCTCACATCTCCAGAAACTTTCCTGTGGAAACTTCTCCAGAGCCACTAAAGGGCGGCACAGCTCCCTCCCTGCTCACTGCGGGCAGCCTCGTGAAGAGAGGCACGGAGCTGCGTTTCTCCTGCGCTACAGAGACGGGCAGACTGGTGTCCTTAACGCGGGACCAGCGTGGCAGTGTCATCTCCGGCATGGCTTCTCTTGGTAGACCTGGATAAATCACTTCTTTAAGGGCAATGGAAGCTCAGCTTCAAAGAAACAGGCATTTTCTTGTGCCTCAGTATGACTACCACAACACTCAAATAATCTAGTTACCTAAATGCTAGTCTTGACTGGCCTAAATCCAATTTTCCATTTTTTAAATAAGAATGATTAAAGTTACTATTTAATAAAATCTCAAAGAATCAGTGAAGAGCATTTGTATGTATTTTTTTTCTTTGTGGTTTGGGAGAACAGTAAATTCCAAAAAGCTGTTTACCAGAAGAACTGACTGAAAAAAAAAAAGATCTGTTATAAGCTGAAATGGATCCCATGAGCAGGTGAGAAAGATATGGGCCAGCCTCCATTTCCTGTCCTGTAAACAGCAAAATTCCTTTGCCTTCACTGGGACCAAACGACTGAGTGAGTGGTTAAGTACAGAATAGACCTGGCATTTCCATGTTACTTTGTTCTATAAAACAGCAACAATCATCTGTCATAGCAAATGTTTATTTAGTCCCATATGTGAGGGCAGAGGTAGAGAATAGCGAAAAGTCATTCATGCATCAGTGTACCTTTAAATTATGTGTTTGTGGTCATAGTTTAAAGATAGATGCAGAAGTGCAGGAAGGCTTTGCTGTTTAGGTACTCAGAGGGGTTTATAATTCATTTAAACATCTCCTTACATCTCCTTACATACTCCTTCAGGAGTATGAGGAACTTTCCTTTGAGATGTTTTACTGACATGAACATGCAAGGCTCGTCTGGGTTTATCTGTTACTTTTTGGATTATACAAGGGCAATTAATTATGCAAGGAGGATCAGCTAAGGGAGGATGTTAAAAGGGATGCGTGACCTGTGGCCTCTGCTCCAGGGATTTCTGCTTTATCATTTTTTCCACATATGCAAACTGGACTCGCTCCTAGAACAAAAGCCTCGAACAAGAAAGTTCCATTTTTTTCTGGGTCTTCTGAATCTGTGAGACACATTTGTATTTATATCATTGTTGTTATTAAAACCTTCTAAAGGAGAGAAAGAATGGATGCGAAAGACTGAAATGCAATGTATGAGGTTATTGCTAAATCAACCCCAATTTGATTTTTAAGAGCTCTTTTTGTTTGCAATAAAATTATACCATTGAAACTACTCTCATTGCTATGCAATTCTCAGGAGCGGCAATTCATTTGCAGCAGAATCAGGCCCCCCCAGTTTCCATATAAAATGTTTTAAATGATGGATTAGCAACAGCAGGTCATACCCTCGGATGTTGCAGGACAATTAGCCCCACTGAAATAGAGAGAACTAGCATGGCTTATGCTGCTTGAAGATGATCTATTACGCAGATTCAGAATGGTCAGCAAAATACTTTCTATAGTACATGTAGAAATTCACACTAAAATATATACATTCAACAAATGCAACTAAGCGTTTGGATAAGGATCATTTAGCTTACTCTGCTGCTTATATACCAGAAGGAATCTATCACAGAGCTAGCTTCTCCCTATTTCAATATTAAAACAAAGGGGATTCGCTTTCAGTGCAGCACCCTGGGAATTCAGCTCGTAAGTCCAATTAACAACAACTAATTCCCTATACTGAATATTTACCCCTAAGAGTTGGCTAGATATAATAAGGCATACATTTTGCATTTAAGCTTTTAATGCCCAGAGGATAACAAAAATCTATCCCAATCACTTTTTATTTTCATCATATAAAGAGAGAAGAAAGCATTTCCCCTTCCCCCTTCAGTTAAATATATCCATATTATGGCACTGAGCACATGAAAGAAGCTGTTTCCTGCCTTCTCCCCATTACTCTCTCCCTTGCTTCCCCCTAGATGTCTTTCTTCAAGACAACAAAAAGGTAAGAGAATCAGTTTGGATGTGTTTTCTTTATAAATAAGACTATCTTAAAGGAGCATAGAATTATGCACCTTAGATCACTCACAATCCACCGGATGAAGATTACTTTCCTTTAAACTCTAACACTGTGTTCAATGCCATACACATTCCCCTAGTACTGGTTTTCACTACAGGAGCTATTAAGGCGGTGCCCTGCTGTGGTAATGAATATATTTTAAAAGCCATAACTATAATATGATATAAATGGTAATGACCTTGCTATACCATGCTACAGATTAGCCAAATACTTTAAATTATGATCTGCAACTCAAATTTGCTTATAATATAAGCCATATTTGAACTAAACTCAAATGGTAAAAGCACAGCACCTTAAAACATGCTGTAAATGGAAAGGGGTGACAGGGAGAGAGACCATATGTGCACATGAGGCCTTGGATATTCCTAGTTAGATACAAGCTAAATTGTGCCTTAGAGAAACAGGGATATATTAAGATATCTATCTACCTCTCCGGATATACTTTTATTGATGGCGACAGGAAAAAATAAAGTCTATGAGTACCCACAGACTTCTGTATTTATGAAGTCTTGCAACAAGGAAATAATGCTCTATAGCACAAGGGTTGAAGGGAATTCAGAAGGAAAAGGAAATGTTAAGAAAAAAGAACATGGAGCATACTAAAACACTTACACTGCTTGATAACCATGCAAAATGTGACACTGTGCTAAAAAAGCAAAATGCTCAGATCCTTGTTAGGTAGCTGTGCCTGCAGAGCAGCAAGTTATATATAGCACAGAAAGGTACCTACTAAGTATTTCTGCAACAGTGTACTTTGCTGTGCATGGACAGAGCCCCTCGGGATGCTGTTTTTTTTTTTTTTTTTTTTATGAGACTTTTAAGAATTTGGTTTATGTATGGAATTGGACTGGCCTCACCTTTCCTAGGATTCTGAGCTGCACAGTGGCACATTCAAGTCAAATTTTCAGACAGGCTCATAACCGTATTACCAAGTGCTCAACTTCCACTCTCCAAACCAAACTCTTCAGAGGTCCAGAAATCAGGATAACTGAATGGGAACTGAGCTATTCCAAACATCCCAGACTAACTGGCTAATTTCTGCCTTAGCAGACATCCCAGTGACAGAAGTTTAGACAACCGAATACAGATGTGAATTTTTGCGTGTACCTGTCTGTACAGACCTGGCAGGTGCAAGCAGGGGCCTCCTCTGAGCTTCTGAAAAAGGCGTTGGATGCATCTGGTTCGCAAGAAGGTTTTAGATTGTTCTGCACCCTCCTCCCTGTAAGCAACAAATTGAGCAAAAGTCTGACAGACTGATCCTGAAACAGGGCTTTGTGCAGCGTAATACAATACCTAAATTTGCATAACACCTCATGGTCAAACTTCCCACTCACTGAAAAGCAGAAAAAAACTGAAGCACTAATGATTCTTTTCCATCTAAAGCCTCTAGATTTTTAAGTGCTTTGAGGAGATTGAAGACAAGCATTAAATTTTGATTAAAGGGACACTGTCAACTTACATTAAGCTTAGAATTTAGGTTTTTGAAACAGGCAGGCGTAGGTGGATGGGAGCTTGTACTCTGAGTGTAAATATTTCTTTGCAACAGGGTGAAGGCAAATATCTTATCTTTGAGCTGGGAAGACAAAGCATCAAAAATTAACTTGATCTGAAACAAAAGTAACATAGTCCGGTCTAGCTTTGTTGCTGGGGGAGAAAGAATTTCAGAGAGCGGATACCATCTCATTTCTCAGATGTATTACAGCTCACCAGTTAAAGATCTGCATGTAATGAGGAAATTTTTAAATGTGTTTTTAACAGTGATTAAAAGTCACGTGGAAGTCCTGTTTTAAATAAGTAACTAGGGACTAGAATAAAAGTTACCCCAAGTAAGCTGGCATATGGATTAATCTACACTTTGTAAGTGCTCATGCACTTGCTTTCACCTTATGGTGAATACACCCAGAAAGACCAGCTATCTTATATTTACTCTGTGGTCCACAGCAGCTTCCTGGAAAACAGCTAATTACTTTCAAAGATCACAGTGATCCCCTGCAATTTATTTTGCCTGTGACAGGGACCAGATCTGCACTCCTGTTTTTCCAGGGGTAGAGCCTAAAATATCTCACTGTAACTTCTCTACACGCTAGCTCTGTGTAGAAAGAGTGTTACATAGAAAGGTTCATTCCCAGAGAAAATGATGGGAATGGGATTCCAGATCTTTGTCTGATAAAAACCAGCTCGCTTTGACAGAGTTATGCTGATTGATAATAGCTGAAGGTCTGACCCTATATCCAAACAAATACTATCTGCACTCACAAAAATTTGCAGTAAAGATGCAGCTTAGTTTAAACTCAGCTTCACCAAAAACCATATTTCTGCTGCAAGTTTCTCTGCCATCTTGTCCATATTCATTCAAACAAGTCTTTCAAGGGAAGAGGCCACAAACATCAAAGTGAAAAGCACTAATGACCTTGATTTCTTTTTTGATGTTCCTGGAGCCCAGAAGAGCAAAGTAGACCTGCAGTAACCCACCCCGTGGCTTCAGGCACCGTTTGAGTGCACGGACGGTGCCTCTCCCAGGGGCTGTGCAGCAGGTGAGGGCTGATTTCCAAAGCTGGGGCATTAAGGGTGCCCCGTGTAATGGGGAGAATGAGATAAGGCTGTGCTGCTGCACTGGGGATGACGGTGCAGGAGAGCATTGAAACACAAATTGAAAACTACTTGTTAAACAAGGTTAATTTGTTCTTCTTCCACAGTATAACATGGCTTCAAACACTTCTAAACTAGGTCATTTGACTGCTCAGGAAATAACGTGGTGCTAGGCAGCTGTCTTTAGCAACAAGTTTATTGGAGAGTTTGATTGCATCCCAAAAGCATGCTAGATATTTCTGACCATATCAAAGAAAACTCAACTATATTATCAAGGCACACTAATGAGGTGGTTTGTTTAATTGAAATACTTTAGGTTTCCATGTAGTACAGCATGAAAAAATCATTATTTTCATTAGATGAGCTACTCGTTAGCTGAAAATCTAAGTTACAAAATATCACAGTGTGAGATAATAAATACATTGTAAAATGCATTAAAATCCAGGTTATTAAGAGAAATTTCCATTTAAAATATAGAGCCATTTAATCTGAGCATACTTCCTAGTATTAGAAATCAGGTTTGGTTCTTGAAAAACACTGCCCAACCCAAATAACTTGATTCTGCTTCCACTGAAATCATTGCCAAAGCTCTGAGCTGCTATAGCTTGGATAAATTACTTTGGTTATTCTACATCATAATTATGTTCTACTAAGTTTTGGTTATAACAGCAGGAAGTTCTGCAGTTTACCAAAAGGACCTGAACTTAGGCTGAATTTGTCACTGGTTCGTGTTTGATGCAATCATTAACAGTATTAACATTAATTGGGAAGTACTTTGTAACTCGTATGTTTAGGGGCAAAAGTGTATGTAAAGGTTTAAGGCTTGGAGAATTTGTGAGATATCTCTAAAAGGAGACTTCTTCCTAGTATATCCAAGGTTGGAGACTCCACAATCTCCCAGAGCAACTCATTTCAGTGTTCAACAGCCCTCACAGTATTTTTTTTTCTGATGTTTAAATGGAATTTCCTGTATTTCAGTTTGTGCCCATTGCCTGTTGTCATGGAGCACCACCGAGAAGAGTCTGGCTCCATCTTCTTTACTCCTCCATTAGGTTATTTATATACACAGATATTCTTGAGGATAAACAAGTTCGGGGTCCTAATCTGTTTACTGAGAACTTCACCTCGTTACCAGCAGTTAAATATTGATCTGAGATGAGGAGGAAATTGTATGTTGGTTTCTGATTGGTTTCCTTCCTTCCTCCCTTCTCCCTTCCCTTCCCTTCCCTTCCCTTTTCCTCCGTCCCTCCCTTCCTTCCTTCCTAGCCAGTTCAGGTGACAACAGCTGTTCAGAAACAGCTGGAAGGTTTCCTATTCCCAAGGAGTCTGATGTGTTCCAGTTGCTTCCCCACGCTGGCATCTATCAATGCTGCCACATCTTCACGGCTATTGCTCTCCCTGCCAGCTAGAGACAAGGCAGTGATGCTGGGCCCGGCCACTGAATGCCCGTGGGAGTGGGAGGATGGGATACTGCAGAAGTGTGGAAATATCCCCTCAGCCAGCTGTGTGGCCAGCCATGTGGGAGAGCACCCAGGTTGCAGATGGTGTAATATGCTCACAACTGGACACATTCAGAGCCTAACCACTATTTATATGGAAATGAGCATGCACTACTGGCTGCCAATGTGCAGCAAAGGGGACCAATATTGAAGCTTGCCCAGGAATGGGCATGCTGCCCCCCCACCGCCACCTGCTAAGATCATTGGTGCCAGAAATGAAAGTAATCCCGGAAAGGCAGGGCAGCGGGGGGATCAAGTCCTTAGAGCAAACAACAAACAGGCACCCAGACCCAAGCCCAGGCTCGTCACAGAGCTGGCAAGGGGCCCTCTGCCCTTCACCTGCAGGAGGGAAATTCTGCAGAGGCTGAAGCAGGAGGGATCAGAGTTACAGCCCATGCGGCCGCCTCTCTTCTCATTTATCTAAACAGACTCTTCTTCCTTCGCAGAGGCAAAGTTGCACAGCCTTGACTTATCTCCTGCTCCTCTCATTTTGTGTGGGTTTTGTTAAACATTTTTTGAATCTCTTTTTTTTTTTTTTCCTACTGGGGCCAAGAGGGATGTGGCTTGCAGATTAGTACTACTGTTAGCTCTCTTTAATAGGGTTTTTCTTATCCCATTAAAGTAGAATAAAGAAGCTTCATTTGTTAGCTTAAAAAAAATCAAGACTTTAATTCTTGATCATTGCTCCCAAGAGAAGCCGGCTGGAGTTCTCTCATCATCGCTGATCAGGCTGAACTTTTGTTGTTTGCTATTCAATTTCATTTGCTTTCATCATCCCAGAGCACTAACAGGCTCCCAGCCTGGCCGAAAGGGAGGATGGGGCTTTAACTGGAACAGGCAGAGTCCCCATAGCAATGGCAAACTGCTCTGCAGCCTTCAGCTCTACTCTTCTTTTCCATAAAAGCTGTGTTTACATTGAATCAAAGTTAACATGCCAAATATTTTAATCATAGCAATAATTATTCCATATGGTTCTTTCTCCTTTTATATTGCTTACTGCAGAGACACTGTCTATTTCTCTGATCATAGATCCCTCACAGAGACAGATTTTAGCTCAGACCAGTGTAAAAATCTTTCTGATTACTAAACTGCTATGGATCACCAGCTGGACCAACAGCTGGACCAACAGCTGGACCAACAGCTGCACACATGGAATGAGACTTGCTCGATTAGGCCAAAGCTGAAAGAAAAGGGCCTTACCTTGCCTGTTTGTGCAGGGCAGGTTCCTCATGCCTTCATCTTGTCCCAGAGGTATTTTTGGCTACTACAACAGAGTGGTTATTAATTGACTTATTAATATGACAGGTTGCCAGTAAGCATATTCAGGGGATGGGATGGGTAATACATGGCAATTCTGCTTCACCTGCAGATAGTGGATAGAGTAAATATCTCCAAAGCACACTGGTAAGCTTTGCAAATGATTTTTTTTTCTACATTGCACATCTAGAGTAAGAAAGTTATGGTTCTGTCAGGGGTAAAACTCTTAACTCAGCTGAACTGTATTGTGAACAACTGCAACTTCAGATTTTCTTCTGCATATAGATCCATTCTCAACAGAGGGCAGTAGAGGATGAAAATGTAACTCGATCAAGTCACTTTGTGTTCACAGCAATTCTCTGAAATTCTTTTAACAGGCTTTAAAATGTACCCTTTTATCTCCAAAAATGAGCAAGCAGCAGTGTTGGCCATCTGGGAAACACACTGCCAACACCAAGATGTTTGTGTCCTTCGATAGCATTTACTTGACCAACACCGCATCAAGTTGGTCAGATGGGTGGGTGGGAGAGCACTCGCAGGGTAAGAAGGAAGGGAAGGTTTTCCTTGAACAGGCAAGTCTCTATTCACATGCCTTTGCAAAGGAAAAAATCTGACATAGCAGTCACTTGCAGGGGAACCTACCTCAATATCATCTTAGAGTTCTCATTAGATAGTAGCTCATGCCACCCCAGGGAACAGAATAAAATTCTCTCAGTAAAAATGAACAGAAACGAACAGAACAGATGGAAACTTCTGCTGACATGGAAATCCACATGCAACATATGGCTGCTGCTGCTGCTCTCTTTATTATCGCTGTGTCATCCCCACACCATTGTCCCTAACGGTGCCACCTTTGGCCAGAACCCCATCTTTTACAAGTAGGCACCATGCCAGACCGAATCTTTAGTAGCTAAAGCTTGATAGCTATACATTACGACTCTTAAAACCCAACAGCCTGCAAATGGCATCACTACAACCTCACACCTTGCCATGAAGTAAAAACTCCTTTCCCTTTTCTGCCTTGCTGATACCTGATTTCTGTTCAGTTTTGGTGACTCTCTGAATTTTGTTCATGGTAAAAACTAACTTGGCAGAACTGTATAAGCACGATGCACTGTGCAATATCCCTAAGAGCAAAATACATGGGAAATTGAATTAAAACTATTAAAACGTTTTCACTGTCTTAGAAAATGTTGGCTATCCAAATGAGATTCATATTAAAGCTTAAAATATTAAAGTCTTTTCCCCTTGTTCTCACAAAGAATAATTCACAGGTCCTCCATTAGCCCACATGGTTACCTCAGTGTACGCTGTGTATTCAATTTTATCTTCCTCAGTGCTGACTGATAAATGCTGCTAGTCTATCTAAGGTGGGAACAAAATCCGGAGTTAACTCAGAGACAAGGATGGGGAGGAAGAGCCTGTTTTGTGGGAGTGAGGGCAGCTTGAAGAAATTGAGGTTTCACAGCAACCGTTTTTCTTTGGTACAGAACATGTTTTGCAGAAGTCTCACATGTTGAACCTCAACCTAGTGTAGAGGCAACTTATGAAAGGCCTTTGGAAGATAAGAAGGAGAGGGAAGGAGTTTCTTCACAGAGATAAGGAATAGTAAGTATATTCTTACAACTGAGATCCCAGTGGGATCCAACTACAATCCCCAAAGTCTCTCACAGCAACCACCACAGCTGGGCACCTTTCCATAAAAAGCAAACAGGCGAGCAAAGGAGCAGAGAGGCGGAGTGACTGTGCACGCGGTGACCGTTTCTGCCTGCACCAGCCAGGCTCTTCTGGTCCTTTTTCAGCATAACACACTGTGCACCATGATTGCATGGACTGCACTTAAAAAAATCACAACCCTCCCCTGAACGCCTCACTCTTCTGTAAATGCCAATATCAAGACTGCCAGGGGGTTTGCCAGGGAGGGATGCAAGACTCCGCCGCCTTCCCGCTCCCCGGGGCTGAGCTGCTCTGCCTTGCAGCTAACCTGCTGCAGCAGCTCTGTTCAAAGCTAAAAAGCTCCCACCGGTGTTGCTGGCACGCGCAGGCTCCAGCTCGGAGAGCTGCCTTCCGCAGATGTATCGGCGCAGCCAGCTCAACAGCACATTTTCCCGGGAGGCGATAAGACTGGTTGGGACAGTAAATAATTAGCTTTTCTGCCTTTGGCTATAGAAATGATTATGAATTTTTAAGCAATGAGAATGATTGAAGCCATTTCTGTTTGCTTTCTTTTAGTTGTGTTGCAAAGTTTAGCTTCAAGAAGGAAAATACCCTCAGAGGAGGTTGACAGACAGGTGGGAAAATACAAAGGTGCCAAGAGATCAGAGGTAAGTCAGTGAGCATTAAAAGCTGGGGGAGAAGATCTTGATAAAAGGGGTGGCTTTCATAACAAAGGAATATCTTTCTTGTTCAGTCCTTCCTTTATCTGATAACAGGCTATTCCCCAAGAAAGTTGGCTCCTGGGAAGTTAGTTTCAAGCAGAAGCTGAACATGAAAGTTCATTTTTTTTGGCAGAAGCTGCATTCCCTTTAATTTATTTATTTTTATAAATTTATCCTAATCCTTTTTTTAATTAACAGGATGCTGAAAGATACTGTGGAGAGGAGTTGTCTCTATTAAGGCACAGATGGGATTTAATCTCCAAAGGATACCACCTCCCCTGTGGCCTGCTCAAGGCTGCCTGGATGCGCCTGCTCTGCTGAAGGCAGTTGAGCCCCCAGGACTGCCGTCCTCTCGGGCAGCCTGGCAGCACGGATTCCCCCGATGCCACACGTAGCGACACTGGCTCCTGATCAGTCGAGCTGGCGCGGGAAAGCACCTGGAGGAACTTCAGGTTTTGCACACAATGCCTCATGCTCATTAACTTTATGTCTTGCTTTGTCAACTGAAACCAATATTGATAATAATAAATACACTAGCAATTAAATACAAATAAGTGCTCACTCCCAGGGAAATGCTTCTGAGGAAAAAACAAGATGGAAGGACATTTTCTGCATGTTTCTTTTCAACTTCCTCTATGTATCAGCCTTGTAATTTCTTGATGTTTTTAAAATTTTTACTCAAAAGATTCCAAATTTTAAGCTGCTCCTCTACTTTGTCCTCAGTCCACCAGCTAGCTGCGCCAAAAGGCACCTTTCTCCAGCTGGACTGCAATCACCACCACATAGCCACAGCAAAAGCTTTACTCTTCGCACCGCTGGAAAGGGAGCTGCACACGGAGCCGTGTGAGGCTGCCGATGCACACCGAGGAGCCCGATACCCAGCATATGATGAACAAGCATTGAAAACTTCCTCAAGGTGGCAGTGAGGGCCCAGATCAATTGGCCTAGCGCACGGTGGTTCCTAAAAAGTGCAATTGTGTTAGCCCACCACCGGCCCATGAGCCATTTCCCTTGCTGGAACAACTCAAACAAGTTGTGACTGTGTATCGGGGATTTCTTTCAAAGCACTGGAAAAGCTGAACTGGGCAACAGTTCCAAGTCCTGCAAGAGAGAAGCCAAAAAACAGTTCCTGGAAGAAGGATTTTCTGCCACATGCAGAAAAGTTGAGAGGCTGAACAAAGGGGAAAGAACAGGAGTTTCTTCTAAGCAGGCAGCAAAAACACATGATTTCTTACTATTAAAGAGCTGTCAGAGTGATTTAAAATGCAAATACATACCTACTGAGCCCAAACCTTTTCTCTTCAAAGTCTATTAACATGCAGTTACACAAGACTAGTACATTTTCTTCCATCAGTAATTTGGAGCTACAGGTAGCTGTGAGCTGTGTTTTTGGCCACCTCTTGACACAAGCTTTCCTGTTTTTGGCAGATGCAAGCCCAGCTGGTCTCTGGGGAAGTGATCAGCATGGTCTCTGTCTCTCCAGGAATTTTCTCACTTTCCCTGCCTCTTGGTGGAGGATGGATGAAAGACATGTAGTAGCTTATCCTGGCTGTTACGACAACTGCTTGCTAGAACTGTACCAAGTGAGTCTGGAACAAAGAAGCTCAACAGACATCTTTATAAAATTATAAAGATGTAAAGCCTAGAAAGGGCCTCCAGAGATCATCTTGTCCCACAGCTTCCCAATGAGTCAGGATGAAACAGAGCCATCTCCTCTCTGCAAGGCCTTGGTCTAATCCATTCTCAGCCCCATCAGTGATGAACACACACAGAAAGCCCCACCATTATGGGGCTTCCCAAAGGGAAGATTAAATTTTCTTTGCTGCAAATTAGGTTGATTTATTTTTGTCCTGCTCTCAGTGGTCAAGGAGAACAAATGATGACTGTCCTCTTTAAAGCAGTTGTTTACATACTGAAAAACTCATACTTTTCCTCCATAGTCTTTTTTCTCTAGACTAAACAAACTTAGTTTCTTCAACATTTCCTCATCACTCAGGTTTCATAAACTTTTTTTTTTTTCATTCCAGTTGCTTTCTTCTGGACTGCCTCCAATTTGTCCACATCCTCCACTCTGCTGGGCTACACTTGGCTACAGCTGGCAGTCTGTCCCGAAGAAAAGTGTCACGCTTGTGACTGACACTTCAGAGATCTGCTTCCAGATTCTGCATATTTCTGAGGCAGACATAACCATTTTAGTGTCTGTTAGTTCCAATAAATACATAAAACAATATAAAATTAAAATCTAACATTCTTGAAGGCTGTGTGTCAATTTCGCACATCAATGGTGGTTGTCTCTACAAAATGTCTGCAAGTTTTCCTTCACACTTTCTCTGTCCTGTTGCATGGCTACCGAGGCAACCCTTGTGGAAGAGCCTCTTGCAAAGCAGGGCAATTGAAGTCAGCATTCAAAGCATTTCAGATAATCAAAAGACTAACCAGCCCCTGCACACTGGCAGAATCAAAGAGTCTGGTGCAGAAAGAAACCCAGTGACCCTGAAGGCATGAGCAACCAACCCAAAGGGATTAAATGCCAACTGGGGGAAGTGGAGGAGGAACGAATGGCATCAACAGTGGAAAAACAAACAAATTTAGGAGACTTCAAAAGTGAATAATTGGGCTACGAAATTATGTATGTTTTGTAAGTATTTGGACAAGTAAAAGTCTAAGTGGTTGCGATGCCCAGGCTTGGTTTAATCCATGCCATGGAAGTCAACGGCAGTTTCCTCCTTCACTTCAGCCACATCTGTGAGCCTGCACTGGGTAGTTTTGCATGGTCCCACATTCACTGCCAAGTCAGTGGAAGCCTGCTTGTCGTTATCATTAAGCTCAAAAAAGGGGTTATGTGCTGAAATGCTCATTTTTATTCACCTGTGTTGACTGGTCGACTAAAATATGCCCACAAACCTCACCACATCAATATCCTTAGCTAGGGCAGCTGCTATGATGCAGTTTGAAACTTTTGCTTGTTTGCTTTTTACTCAAGAAGTGCACCTCTGCTCAGCAACACTCGCATTTCCAAAACGTTCTTTTCCTTTTGCGGGCTCACTGAGGCTACACAAAATACTAGGGGAAATAGGGAGTCAGCAGCTCATCTCTGATTAGAGCTCTTTGCCAAGAGCCCTCCTTGGCTCCAGCTTCCACGCAAATTCATGGATGCTCCCCTCTTTTCATCAAGCTAAGCAGCAGATTTGTCGCCTATACATTAGTAACCTCTTCTGGGTTACTAATAACTTCAGAGGAGAAGCATTTGCACCATGGAGCTCTTATAATGGGAGAAATGGGACAAACTCATCCAAAGGGTGAGACTAGAACAAAAGAATTTGGTCCAATTAATTTAGCAAGCTTTCAGCCAGATGTTGTTTAACAGATGTGGATGAGTGCAAAATTCCCCCATATCCTCTTTTAAACACCTCAACTAAGAAAACAAGTTTGAGTGTGGTAAAGAGCATGTTGATATCCCAAGGGACTAGAGAAAGTGCAACAACAGAGAGCCTTGTACAGGAGAGGGAGTGTTAAGCATATTTAAACCAAACATTTCTTTCCCTTTCCTTTGGGATAAAACTATTTCCCATAGAAACTAAAGCTGTGCCCCTACATGTGTAGCCCGGGGAGAGATGCTTTGATGTGAAAGAGAATCCTGGTAAAGTACCGGATGCAGAAGCCCATGTGGAAATAGGAGGGACTTCCAGAAGCAGGAAAAAGCATTGTCCCACAGGGGCTTATGTCACCCCCCCAGGTCGTCACTCAGACTGTCTGGCTAGTTTCCTTCTGCTGGTCCCTTTGCTATAAGGAAAGTCTTGTACTAGGCATGGGGCAAAAGTTTATAACTTTTCACTTACATTATAAGGCTGACAAAGCAAAAATGTCAGATTCTATGGCACAACCTAGGTATTAAAACTAAAGTGAGAACTTGGGGAATTAAGAGCTAAATCCTGTTTTCACATGTACCACAGAAAACCTAGAGGAACCATAAGTATTTCAGCAAAGCAGGAATGCCATAAATTTGACTTACTCTATGGAAAATGGCAGAGTGATTTAGTTCAATAAGTTTTTAGGGGGAATGTAAAGAAATTAATGTGAATATTAGCATCAGATTCTTAGGAGTGCATGCACTACACACTGCTGGAGCTACGTGGTAGCCCGCAGGGCACCTGCACACCAAGCGCAGACAGCCTGTTCAGGCTGTTTCCTTCCATTTGTAGGATAATCTCAGAGATTATCCCGTGGTGTGGAGGTCCTGTCTATAAGCAAACACTCTTCCTGGTATTCTGGGCCTGATGGCCCATGGTGAGCCTGTTCTAGAAAAAAATTGATGACACCTTTTCCAGCTCAATCTCTAGAAGAGCAAACACTGTTACTCCCTCTTTCTCCACCTCTCACTGGGGTTGCTGCTGGTCGTGGCCCTACACTGTGATTTTCGACAGGGAGCACTGCTGCAGCTATCACATCGCATGCAAGGAGCAGAAGTTCTCTTGCACATTCATGCAGACTCTGCTCCCATGCACACACTGCTCAGCAGCCACACAATAAAGTAAGAAGCTAGATAACTTATTATTGTACAATACTTTTCCACAGATAGCACACAAGTTGTGTGAAGTGAGGGTAAGTGAAGTATTATGTGACCAGAATAAGCTAGGCAGGCAAATGGCCCTGTGATGGTAATGTGTGAGTTTTGCCTCTGTAAGGATTCCAGAGTCAGGCTCACAGATAATAAACCTTGTCTTCATCTCTGCGTGCTCTGTCTTGGACAACACATCAAGTGGGAGACCCACAACAATGAGTTTGTCAGCACTGCCACTGTAACGTCTCAGCTGAGAGGGTTTAAACCTGCACCTCAGAGTGAAACCAGGCACCTGGTTTGCACTCAGAACAATGTATCTGTTGAATAACTCAACTGAATTTGTTCAGTTATGTCTTTGATGATTAGAGGGAACTTCCTACTTGTGATCTCTGAGGTTAAATCTTCAGGTATATGTATTACTGAGTTAGCACTACACACAGATTAATTTAACCTCCTATCTTCCACATCCTCATGCATTGACTGGGTACTAAATAAATTGCTGTTTTAACTGGTGTTGCTAAAGCTAAACGGAAAATAGGCACATTGAGCTCTAAACACCTACTTATCTCCCTGAAAATATTGGGAGATGGAGGAGTTCTGCACCCCTGAATATCAAGCCACTGGATCAGTATTTTCCACGTCACTGCTAAATCTGTTCAACATTTTCCCTCGATGTCCAGTTGGCCCCTCAGGGGACCCAGTGCCTAAGGACCATCCAAGTCTTGTTTGAAGAACTGCTCCCTTACAATGTCTTGGTTCTCCGATCGCTCTAAGGGGACTGAGTACTTTGCTCTTCCATAGGGAGCCCAGAGGTGTATTTAATTAATGTTTATTATGAACTTTGAGACGACCTGGAACCATGAACATATTATTACAGCTTAAAAGCCTAGGGGATCACTCTGGTTTTGCTCAGCCTTTTAATGCTGGCAAGGCTCTTAGTGACCTCCAGAAAATCCATGAAAGAACAAAGTCCTCAGAAATTGGTCCATAATGGAGCTGTGTCTCACCCCTGGGACGGACTTTCCTCTCATCTATCCTACATTCTTTGGACCCCGTGTGTTCAGTGAACCAAGCAGTTGAGCTGAGGTGTTCCTCCACTAATAATGGTGCACATGCAAATGTCTGCTCACTATCAAGCCATCTGGCCCTGTTAAAAATAACTTTAAAAGCAACAGAGAAAGAGAAGACCAAGAATTAGAATCACTTTAATAAGAATTTTCTTCTACCTGAGTTTTATGTTCTTTCCTTTTATCTCCTTATCAAGGCAACTGTATTCTGAAAAGCCTCAGGGTACAATAAACAGCAGAAGGTGATGCAATGGCTGCTCCTTATTGCTTGATGGGTGAATCATCCTCCTTGCTGTTATCTGTACTATTGCAATAGATCACTGAGCAGCGCATTGAACGTGGTCTGCAGAATGTAACACCAAATAATGTCGTGATGTGACACGCTGCTCTCTATACTTCTAGATGAGCTTCCTTTAAACTATGCATAGCCAAAAATGTGCTAAAGGGCGCAATATGACATATTAAAAGTTTCATTTTTATAAATGCTCTATTGGGTACCAACTGGCCAAATTCTGAAACTCCTCCTTGCTCATGCAGGTGAGCAGCTCTTTATGCAAAAAATCCCACTGATTCAGTTCACCGATGCACTGATTTTCCTACCCCACCCTGCTCTTTTACACAAAATGCCACATCCTACAGCTTTCATGGTATAGTAAGGTACTCCTTCTTTGTGGGGTTTTATAACTACTGTATTACTGGGACATAACTGAAAACGTAATGTTTCTAAAAGCAGTATCTGATCATTAAAAAATGCCAATGCAAACATACTTCACCAAAAGCAGAAGAACTTCTGTTTTTTTTTGTACATGATATCTAGCTTGGATGAGAATCTCAACAAAGGTCTTGACAACTTGCCTGCATGGTAAAGGAAAATATTTTGTGGGTTTGTATCTGAGGCCTACTATGGCCAAAAGACACTTCTGATGCTGGAAGCCTGACAACTGGATGTCAATTGTACAAGCAAGCATAGAGGCAGCAAAGAAAATTTCTGACTTGAGGAAGCACCTGTGCTGAACTACCTCTAGTTGGCCTCTGCAGAATAGATCTCGTTTACTCCATAGTATTTTGTGCTGTTTTCTACCTTTGTTTCCTTGTACGTCTTTGTGCACCATTTCCAGAACCAAAGTTTTTGGGCTCTGAACTAACAACTGGAGTGCCATCAGCTGTCCCCTGAGAGCAGGATGTGGTGCATTCTGCAATCAGACCACACCATGCCTAGAGCAGAAAGACAGGCTTGCACTTTATGCTGAGCTATCTTTCTATGAAGAAAAAAATAGCACAACACAGGCAGCAACAAAGTTATACTATTGTCTACAAATGAAAAATGCTGTACTGTCCAGTATTCACATAAAGGCATCTTCACACTTTTCAGCAGGGAAGAGGGTTCTAAAAGGGCTCCCATTTGGCATTTCACCTAAGAAAAAGAAACGAAGATGACAAATGTACAGCTGCCTGTCAAGAACCATCCACACTGTGGTAAGGCAAGGCAGGGCCCTCATCTTGCAGCAATCTAAGGTAGAACGGGTAAATGAGATGTTACAGCCCAGACAGATTACCCCATGCAGCCATCCAGACTATTCTTGGAGTTGCACAAAAGCCGAGGATAGAATTAGGAGTAGCTGCTTGAAGCTATGTTGGCTGATTTTCCCTCCCTATAAATAGCACAAAGTCCCAGCAGGAGTCTCAGTACCTGCTCAAATACCAGTGTCCTTCATGCCCTCACAGATAAATGAAGTTGGTGTAAAAGCCCCCCGGACACAAATGGAATCACAGATAAAGAGGGGTACATGTGATACTCTCGCTCTGTGAGGTACACCAGAATCTGGCTGTGCGTGTTTGCCAACAACTCTTTTTGATTGCAGTTACGTTTTGAGGACAGATTCATCTCCTAGATTCTGATTTGATGTTAAGTGGAGAAACAAACTTTTCAGAGATAAGCGAGCTTCTCCCTTTTCTCATTGACATTTCTCATTCACTTTTCATTCAAATGATTTATAATAATGATAATTTACAATGAATGCTTATGCATTAAAAACAAGGGACACTACTAAATTTTTACAAAAGCAACCAGGAAAAGCTATCCACCCTTGTGAGTTCTATTTAGTTATGCTTTCTTTATGAGGGAGTATTTCTGCGATGAAAGAACTAACTGTTATTGTAAAGTATGTTTTACTCTGAATCCAGAAAATACAGGAAGCCGAACAGTCCCTTTGTTCATTCAGCTAATACCATAGCTGCAGACAAAGCAGGCCAAGAATCTACATAGTATAATGTTGATTTTACTTTCCTTAGACTCTTCCAAGGGTTGGGGTCAGTCAACAAGAATGGAGGGAAAGGGATTTTCAGTTACAAACACCCTGCTTTCTGCATGCCCATGGTCAGCTTTTATCTGTTTCATTCCTGTATACATGAGGTTATGAAAAAATCAGTTCAAAGAGAGAGGGAAGAAAGTCTCTGAATAATACTGGCATTCTGGAAGAAGCCTCTGTCATGAAAAGCATTAAGGAGCAAAGATCCCACTGAACTGAACGTACCATCCATGCCCTCCAATGATGGTATGTTCTGTCTGTAAGTTAAACAAAAAAAGAGATATTGATGGTCCCTTTTCCCCTTTCATGAAATTTGACATTTAAAATTTGAAAGCTGCTGACCAGGTTAAATCTTCAGAAGATGGAAATTAGCATGGTTTAGCAGAATTGAGTACCTTACATGAGGCCTAGATACAGAAGCAGCACTGCTTCTGGTTTTGGTGCATACTTGAGATAAAAAGTGGAATGGCTATGTCTGTTGCACACAAGGCAAAAGGAGTCAGAAGAGGAATGAGGAAGCTAACAGCATAACAAGAAAAGACAGGAAAGCCCCATGAATACAGCAGCAGAGCTACACGGATCCTGCACTCACTGACCTGAGCCCAGATGTGTGCACTAACAGTGTGCATGGCGGCCTGAGGCTGAAAAATGTGATGTGGTTGACAAAACTATGGCATGGCTAAAGACAGAGCATGTGAATTGTATTTATATACTAGTCCCTGAAGTGAAGAACATATTGTCAAGCAGCCCGAGGGAGCTGTATCAAATGCAACTTCATGTACAGCATAGTATAGCTGTATCGCACTAGGAAGCTAGTAACAGAATATATTAAATATCCTCTTGGAGGCCAGGGCTCCAAATCCACTTCATTGAAATCAATACAACTTTCGTAATTTATTTTTAATGCAAAGTGAACCAAATCCTTTCAGCTGTTACTCAGCTGAAGGACTCACATGCATACATAGCATGGGTAAGATATGCGGCCTGCGCTCCTGAAAATGCCCTTCAGTAGCCATATGAAAATGTCTGGGCTGTGTCTGCATGGTATATTGGCACAGATCTATGATTGCTCTGCCTGAACCCTGCCCAAAAGCCAAGCAGTTCCAAACACTGAGCCAAAGCAACTGAGCACTGTCTTTCAGAGCAACTAGACCAGCTGCAGGTAGATAAGCTTGTTTTGTGATTGTAATGTACATCTAGATGTATCCTAAAAGACAGTTGGATTTTACAGTGTGTGGTCACAGAACCCATCACCTGCTATCGTCTTTTCCTACCTCTACATTTTTTTTTTTTTTTTTGAGCTCTGTAGCTAATCTCCAGTTAAGAAACTTCCATATATGATTTTGTTTCCGACTCCCTTAGAGCACCAGAGCAATAGCACCAGTTTTAGTATACCTGCTGGCTCTGTGCTCTGCTTCATGGGCAGAAGAGCCTAGATCCTATTCTGCCCTCCTCTCGGCGAGCACACAGGACTCTGCTGAAGTTGGTGGAGCTAAACCAGTGTAAAATAGGGAAAAGCAAAAAGAGGGTCAGCAATGGAGGGGTTCCTGAATTAACAATATTGGGAAGTGCCTTAAAAAGCCAGTTGTTGGAGGCAAGTGATTAAACAGGAATTTTATTTAGGCATAATATATGCCTAGATCTTGTGTTTGAAGTGAACTTGAAAATATAACTCCATGCATCCTGAAGGCTTTCCTGTCTATCTTGTAAAGACTTCAGGGCAATTTTCTTAGCAGCTGAATATGCTATGCTCTCTAAAGCTTCAAGAACAGGGGCAGAAAAATACAGTTTGTTTAATCTCTTCAAATGGAGGTTGCTTATTCTCATTCCTGATGAGTTAAGGGACAATTTGGACTGCTCCTTCTTAATTTGCTGGTAGCATAAACCAAGCACAGCTCCAGAGTGCAACAGGGCATAAACGAAAAAAGAAAAACTGTATAGTACTGGGGGCAATTGCTGCACAGATAAACAGGAGGGATGCTTTTTTTCTGCTCTGCCAGGGCTCAGAGGATGGCTTGGTCTCTGCAGCAGGTTGCACACAAGCCTTTGTGGTTTTTCTCCTTGTTGGGGTGGTGAAAGATGGAAGATGCATTTTTGCAATAGGGGTGCATGGACAGTGCATCTATGTACACATGCCTGCTGTGACAACCTTCAGGCAGGACTGTACAGAGGCAGGAAGCGCAAGCAGCTCGTCTCAAATGTGGGCTCGCTTCCCCCACAGCACTCACCTCTGCTGCCGGGAAGGGCGCTGGGACAGCCACAGCGTGCAGGTGAGGACAGTGGGCCCCGCGGGAGCGCCTGGCTCGGTCAAGACCCTCTCGTTCCGGTGAGCCGACTGCGCTTCCGCACAGGCCATCTCAAGACCCGCCAATAATAGTGCTGGGCTAGAGGCATTTCCTGACAATCTGTGTTCTGGCTCTCCGGTGCACGCAAAGCCCTTCATTTCTGGTAGCTGAGCCTAGGGAACACCCCGCGGTCACTCGCAGCCAGCTCCACAGCCTCGGAGCCACGCTGCAAGGTGTCACCCAGGAGTGCGCCGCGGTCATTTGGATGTTTATTGCCATCCACACTTTGGGGGTACTTCCTGAGGTTCTGGGTGCAGGCTTCTCTGGAATTCAAAAAGATAAGAGATTGGTGGATGATGCTGAGATCACAAGAAGAAATGCAGTATAGTGGGGTCTCAAGGGTTTGAGCTTGTAGGTGTGAAACAGAATAGGGCAGAATCTACAATCTATAGGCAAAAATGGCACTGAATTATTAGGATCAGTAAAAGGCAAGAAGCTACTGAGGTAAAGAGAATGGCTGGCCTAGAGCTCACCAAGTATCGTGGGAAATTCTCTGAGAGTCCAAACGACTACATCAGGAAGGGATCACTTACAAGCAAATGCTAACCCATGTTATTTGAAAAGGTGGAGAGGTTGCCCTGCATGAACCCACCGAGCAGGGTGACGAGACCTGCACACTGAAAACAGCCACATTCAGCCTCCCTGGTCAACACTAAACTCTCTTGAGTTACTATTGGAATGAGAAGTGTTTTGCCCACAGCTGTTGACCTCATCTGGATCTTCCCAAAATAGAAGTGAAATATAATCTGGGTCCTCCAGTGAAATATTTTCTGGGCATTCCTGTATTTTCTACATTGCAAGCAATACTTTCAACATATTTATATTCATTTGATCCCAAAAGAGCTAAATAACTCCTGAATTATCCCCACCAGACATAAATTTCTTCTCGAAACTATCCTTTTTTTTTCCCCTTCTATTTCTTAAAATGCTAAGATTACTACGAATTTTCTGTTTTCTCCCATTTATTATCTCTTATTCTGTGTTTTTCTGTTTTTTTTTTTTTTTTGAATAATCGTTACTTTAACTTGCCTCTTTTTTAAACAGCAGAATCTAGAATCCTCTTTTCCAAATGTGCAATTCTGGCTTTGTGACCATCTGATCACATGCTTCTAACCAGGCGTCAATTATAATCTTCAATTCCTTTTAAAAAATCTTTCCTTCAGCTGACCTGGCTCACGACCATTGAACAGCAGTGCACTGCAGTGCAGTGCTGCTGCTGGGCCCAGCACTGCACACGGGAAGCTTTGCTCTTTCAGGCTCCACTAAAACAAGCGGCAATGCCTGAGGCACCAGCAAGAGCTGCAGTTCCAAGAGCGTGTTTGAGCTGTGGTGGAGAGACCATCTTCTCAGGAAGGCTTCTTGTGGCTTCATACATGTTCTAGTTTTCCTCAATGTAGTAAAAGAGTAGATAACTGTATCAGGCCATAAATATCGCATAGTATCTTGTTCTGGAGTTCTACAGAACAAATAAGCATGCATTGCACGTATTTTGCTTCAAAACACTGATTTTGATCTTGATTCTTAACATTGTGGGAAGCTCTTTCAGCTAGGACTGTGCGCGTAGGGCAAATTCAGGTTTGTTAAGTTCATGCATAAGAGGACTACTCCTACCACATGAGATCTGTAGCACTACAGACTGTATCATATATCTAAGTGAGGAAACAGAGGATGAGTGTTGGACTCTGCTTCTACAAACGGAGCTGTGCAGATGGCACAGTGCTTACAAAGAGGCAGGAATATTGTCTTTTGATCTCAGTAGGAGGGTGCGGCAGAGGAGGGGGAAATATGATATTATCCACAAGCTGGAGAAAGTTTCAAATCTCTGGCTCAAACAGGCAGAGAGAGATTATTTGCTTCTGGGTTTCTGTTTTTATCCCTGTCAACATGGATGTTAGCACCTGATGCCCTTTCTTTATTCTCAGTAAGCTTGCAGTAAATCGCAAAGCAAAGTTTAAGACATGCTGGGAGATGTGCAGCCTTAGTTATCAAATTCTAAACTCTAACTTTGCAAAAGCGCTAGTCAGTAGAACATATTCTTCTGATGTTAAGTGTTCCCTTAGCAAAATTTCTTACAGCATCAATTGGAGCTTTGTCTGGAGTAGGCCAAACATTTATGAACCAATAATGCTGATTCAAAGTAGTAAAAAGCAATAGATTTACTTAAGAGATGCATTTGTCAAAACATCTGTTGGAAGAATGTGCCATCTCCACTCTATTTAAGCATAATATTAAATAGTCCTGCTGAAATCGGTAATATTATAGACATAAGTGCCACAAGCATGACAGGATGCATTCTATATAATACTGGAGTCTGCTGAAATAAACATTCTAAAATACAATCAGCATGATAGGCAAAGAGAATAAACTAAGAAATATCTCTGGATAGGAATAAATTCTTTTTAAATAAAAACACTGTATTTCATAAATTCCTGACTATTCCTGAAAAACTGAAAAACAATTTCTAGACTGAAAAAACTTACCTCTACTAATTTTTAAAACTTTGATTTTTTTCCATACAGATTTGAGAAATGCAATTGCTTCCGATTCTTTTCAACTCACTGTAGTGGAAATATCGTCTATTTTTAAAAGAAGTTCTAATATTAAAAAAGTGTGTGCGTGCATGTGTGTCTGTGTGTGTGTGTGTGTTTATCTGTAGACATTGCAGGAAAGAGGGAAGAACCTGAGAGGAAGGCTAATTACGCAGTGCACAAGTAATTCCCACGCTCTGCTAACATATGAGCACACTGAGAAGACCCAGAACTAGGCAGACAGGTGTTACACTTTTTTTATTACATATTTCCAGTCCTACCTAGTGTTTACACATTGTCATGGAACATAATAAAAATATTTTTCCTAACTCACACAGCAAAAGGTGGGCTACTACTTTAAAGCAGGGCTGTTTGATTTATAGGGTCTCAAGCCTTTTGGTCACATTCACCACTTCAGAAAAAAAGTCGCCTAACTTCAGTGTAAAGAAACGTGTTAGAGAGAGGAAAAGCAGGCTTTCATGTGGCACAAAGCCCTTCACATTTGAATCAGAAAAAAACCTCAGCAATATTCAAAATTTCTTCTGTGTGTACTGTAAGCAGGTTGATATTTGTATGCCAAATCAGCAGAAGAGGTAGAAACAACTGAAGAATTGTGTGTGAAACCATTATCAAAAATCCCATTCATACAAATCAAATAGCATGGATGAGCTGACTCTGAAGGAATTTAGCATTGGCTGTAATGCTAGATACAAGGCTGCATTTAAAAGACCCGTGTTAATTGGTCTAAGCTTTTAAGTTTGAGCAATTAATCCAAATTCTAAAACGATGATACTTTATATATGACCTGAACTTAAAACCTATCAAAAATCCTGCCTGCTAGTTTATCTGGTTCCTGAATATTTTTGTAAAGGATTTTTCAGTGAGTGAGAAACTAACTAAATGAAAGATGAATGAAATGATTACAAAATTGGGAGACCTGAACCATGTCTTTGTGCTGCAGGATATCTTAATTGTCTAAGGAAAAAAAAAAAAGGCAATTTAGATCTCTTGGGCTTGAACTCCCACCTGATGACTTGCTGTCTCTCTGCTGACTATAGAGGGAGCCAAGTTTCCTAAATTAAGGCAGTTCAGGTAGGTTCCTTAACTGTTGTTGCTTAAATCCCTCCAAAGTTTCCAACATAAAGAGCATAAGCAAACACTTAGTTCCCTTCTACTTCATAAAAATTTTCGTGATGTAGATTTTCTGAATGGAGTTGAGGTCTTCAGCTAGTCTTCTGTTGAATTCTCTACTGCATAGGCTTCAAAGTTTTTAGCTCCGGAAGTTTATATATTTTCCCTATGCTCAACAAAAGCAACAGAAAAGACTATCCAAATCTAGGTTTCACCAACTGCAAGTAAAAATCATTCCACAGGTGAAGAATACTAAATCGAAGGCAATAAAAGTATCAGTTAAAACTGACTTTTGATTGCAAAACTATGAAAGAAGGACATCTGTTTATTTTCTGTGAGTTTACTATTTTTTTCTGCTTGCTTTGCTCTAAGGATATGTTTCCAGGATACTTTCTGCATACAAAAAGAAGTTTCCGAAGAACATCAGCAGAGAGACCATCAGGGTGTCAGACACCTCGGGGTCTGGTGCCTTGGTGCCCATGGAAAGCTTTGCTGTGGGGGACCTGCACTGCACGCTGATCACTGACAGCTGTGCGATCTGCCAAGGAAGGACAAATGGGATGGTCAGATTCTCAAACAACCAGAGGATCCCAGCCCCCAAGACCACATAGGCTACAAGTGTTACAAGACCAAATGCTCCAGGTCTCTTGGGATATGGAGAAGATGAATACCTCACTGCCTCTCTCCTTATTAGCACTTTAAACTCATACATTGGTGTGAGATCACTTTTGAGGAGACTGCAAAAGGAGGCACGGTGAGTGCTTTGCTCTGAAGGAAAGAAAACATCTGGTGGACAATTAAGCATTTAGCTGACTTTGATGCAAATGGGAATAACCACAGGATGATCTTGTTGGTGTGCCTTGTAGCTAGGGGTCATCGAGAATGATATCTTTGTCACTCAGTTCCTTTCAATTTTTTGATAGAAGTCAGGCTTTGTAAGAACAAAGGGTCTTAGATGTAAAAGACCTTTTCTACAAGAGCACAGTTGAAAAGTAGCCCACATCCACAAATATTTCAGTTGTTCTGGCTCTGCATTTTAATGACACATCAATTTGTCACTTATTTTCTGCTCTGCCCTTCTCTGCTCCAGCGTGGCTGCCTCTGGATGAACAGTGGGAGTATCCCTGGGTATAGGTCAGTGTAACACAAAGCAAAGGGGTAAAAATCTATCTTGTGACAATACTGATGTCATGATTAAATCGGAAAAGAAATATGTGCCACTGACAATAATAATGTGAGAGATGAACAAGACAGATGGGCTATTCTCTGAAGAAAGGCTGGTAGACCTGTTTCTACCAAACCTTATCTCCTCAGTAAGCACAGATCTTAGGAATAGTTAACATCAGCTGAGAATCTGTCCCTCTGTGTCTCTAGTACAACAGCATTTGCCTTCCTGCACCTGCAGACTAACAGTCTTAGCAATTTTGCTTTCCTCTAGATTTTCTCATAAAGGTAAAGCAAGGTTGCCACAGTCAAAAGCAAGCAATTCCAGGTCATGCTGTTCTACATGGCTCTATTAAGTCCTCCTTCCATTTGAGAAGTACTTCTGGCATTGTAAAAAGTAACATGGTAAATCTCTGTTTTGAGGTAATGCAGGATTAGAGATAAGTGGCTCTGTAAGAACCTGAGGTTGGTGGAGTGAATGTGGATTATGAGAGCAACCAGAAAATTTTTGAAGCTATGTTTCTGTGCAGATGAAGACATGCATCTATGTAGATCATAATTATGCTTGACATCTGTTTACTATTTTGGTCTTCATACTTGTACGTGCGTCTCTACAGATGTTAAAACATTTCAGTGCAGGGATGAAGAAAATGTACGTGTGCATAAAGGTATAGCTGATAGCATCTTGTCTGACAGCTTAGATTTCAGAGGCTGTGAAAAAATAAAAATAAACTATTCAATAGTTGTGCACTACAACACCCTGATGCACAGACAGATTTGGTATTCTGCAGAATAGAGGACAGCCTGACGACAAAGAGAGCAGCTGCAATTGCAGGTCCACAGCAGCATGGAGCTCTGTTGGTGTCAGCTCTGACCACTTATTTCTGCTGCTGTCAAGCTGTTGAAGGATTTCAAGCGTTCAGCTCGGAGCCCTCAGTTAGTAGGAAGAAGAAAGAGGTCTCCCAGCACATACGATCATTCTGCCATTAATATTTCGTTCTTCCGTGTGTGTTTGTATAATGCAATACCCAGTGAAGTCAAAGAGAGAGAAAGATTTCCACTGATTTCAAAGATTTGGACCAGGTCTTTGGTGAAAAGAGAAGTCTCATTGCCTTTGGTTCCTGTAGCAGGAAATAGAGAAGATGCCCCCGCAAAGGCTCCACAGTAGAAGTCCTAAAAAGGAAAAGTGCTTTGAGAACAAAGTGGCAGCAAGTCCGCAGTGAGAGAACTGCAGGGGCAGACGCTGCTGAAAGATGAAGGCTTGCACACCCTTTATAATTTGGAATAAAACCCTCTGATCCAGACAGACATATTTAAATAATTCTGACTCATGTGGAGGCAAAGGTACCTCCATGGCAACTCCTTAAACCTAGCTAATGTAGAGAAATACCCAAGGAATATGTTTGGAAATGTTAACTTGGCTGCATCCAGCTCAGTTCTTCTTTATACACTGGAGCCCACTTAAACAAAGAAAGAGCTCTTTAAAGAAGCAACTTGCTCAAAAAATTGATTTGCTTCTGCTCTAAAAGATACATAGAAAATACACTGGAACCCTGGAAAAAAAATAAAATCCCCTATGAAGGCATAGATCAATTAATAGAAAGACAAGACAAGAGTGATTCTGTTAGTGTGTTCTGATCAAGCAGAGGTTTTTATAATAATAATGAGGTCTTTATGAGGTCTTATGGTCTGCCATAAGTAACAGCTGGAAAAAATACAATTAAATAACTAGCAAAACATGATGTTTCCTACCACTAACCCAGAACCCCAGCAAAACTCACACTTTCTTGGAAGTCATACAAAGAGCAGCAGCATCCATCATTCCGCAGATTTCAACAGATCAGGATGCTTTTGGAGAGAAATGGAGGCTGCCATAAATATCTTTCTTCCATCAGCCTCTTCTGAAAGATTTGAAAATACCCTTTATCATGCCCAGTTGCTGACTGACATTGTGGCAATTCAACACCTGGAAAGAAACTGTCACTCTCAGCATTTCTTCTCCAGTGAGATCTTCCCACCCCACTCGTGTCCGGCAGGACACGGGCACGGCTGTTACTGTCCAGCCCTCTTCACTCGCAGTTCCTCGCTTGAGCACAACCTGCGTTTATTCACGCAAGCTTTGCAGATCACAAGTCTGAAAGAGATTTCTGTCAGCAGTGCTCACAAACAGCTTGGCCCTGCACCGAAGGATACAACGCGCTGCCTCTGTGTTGCAAATTGCCGTGCTATAATGCCATGACCAGAAAAGTGTTGCCTTCACTACATTTTCAACTCCTGCTAAGTGAGCACAACTTTCCCCTGCTTTCTGGTAGTCCAGCAAAGTCCTATGGAAGGGACTGGAGGTGCTGGCATCTCACATCTTAGCATAACATTGGTGCACTGTCCATTTAGCTTTTAATGGTGAATGCCCCTCTATGCTCCCTGCTGATACACAGCGAGCCTGGCACAAGGCTGCTTTCCCGACTGATTTAGGGCATGGTTAAATCAGGGGAACTGCCACAAAACACACACACACAAACAAACGGGCACAGTAGGTCAAAGACAGGCCTCCATATTGCTCTATTACATTGGCTAAAACTAGCTAAATTTCAGAATAATCTTTTGAACAAGCAAGTCTTCTCCAAGTCTTCTCCTTGAGACAGACATTGCTAAGATAGGAGAGAACATCTTTTTTGTTTGTTTTTGTAACTCTGTGGCCTGTACTCTAATGGCCCTGAAACTTGTGTAAGATGAAAGCTGCTTCACTGGGAGGTTTGGGTTTGTAGTGCTGTAATTCCGATCACTTCTAGTTTGTCCAGGTACTCTATATATAATCTTCACTTTCTAGACACCTTTACTCACTGTACCTCATTATGTCCTTCACCTGTTCCCAAAATGGTGTGAAAAAGCAAAGAAGCACTTATCTCTTGTACTTTTTTTCCTGCAAAGCTGAACTGATGTTGTAATCTCTGGGAATGAATTATGACTGCCTTTCAGTTCAGCTTGAAAAGTATGTGGACCTGCTCCCCCTTCAGTGAGTGTCAATTAATAGAGAAACGAACATGTTCATTTGTAAGCATGGTTCATCAAGGCACAGGCTGAATTGCCACTAATATATGCAGTGGAGGCATAAAATACTTTTTCCTTCAAAAACGGAATGTGCCCAGAGTAGCTAACATGGGAGAAATTATGAAATGCTTTGCTAAAAAATCATGCCACAGATACTGCAGGATCCTTCTGACTTTTTTTTTTTTTTGAGGATGGTGATGGGTTCATTTTTTTTTTACAGATAAAGCTCTTCATTGAATTTTGACATTGTCTGGAGCGTGCTAAACTTAGTAACACCATTTTTAATGCCAGCGTCTTGTCTATACTGCTAATAAAACAGGGCCAGGGATGTTTCGTGGCCTAACCACACTATACAGCACTTGCCTGGGTCTTTTTTAGGCTCTACAAGATGCCCTGCAGCCTAAGACATAATTACTATTTTTCATGTGTTTATTCCAGTTCAAAGTGTCTGAATTCATGTGAGGGCTGTGCTGCAGCTTACCAGATGCCATAGCAAAATGCTGAGGTTATGTGTTGCATGCCCTGAGGTAGGCATGAGCGGGCCTCCCGAGGGCCCCAAACCTGGGAGGATGGTGTGGTAGGTAGTTATGCAAACCACAGGAGCTGGAAGGAGCCAAAGGGTGCAGCTTCCCCACACTGCCAGCTGGGAACAGTCCCTGTGTACACTTCTCCCTGGCTTGTGTCAAGAGTGTGCTATTAGGCAGCAGAGACAAGCTGTGGTCCAGCTTGCTCCCTGGCCCTCTTTATTGGGCAGGATAGATGTACATGTAATTTCACTGATACAGCTTCACAAAGACAAGAATCAGGCTCTTTGCCTGGGAAGATTCTGCTGATAAAGACTGGAGACGACTGGAGATGCGTTCTCTCCTGGACCAAGATTAAAGAGACCCTTCGGGAACTGGTTATGAATTCCTGACTCTCAGGTCGCTGCTATTTCCTGAACTAAGCTAGAGGAGCTTACACTACTAGCTGGCTGTGGGTTGCAAAATATTTAGCATCACACATGGATTCGTGAAACTGGTGATGAGGCTCCCTTCTCCCTGCTCTGATGCATCCTCTGATGCCCTTGTTTCGGGCAAGGGCGGGCGCTCGTTGGAATGGTTGTACTGGCCAAGGAGCTCCACCTTCCTCCAGAGAGCAAGCAGCAACCAAGCAGGTGTGGGCAGATCCCAGTTTCAATCCCTTGGATTCCAAAAGGATGCAGAACCGGGACAAGGAAATATGATGCTTCTTTAGATAGGATGTCTTTGATTTCTCAATACATTTTTAGAACAGTCACAATCATGCAGTGTTTTGTGATTTCAGTCCTTTTGGATATTAACATTTCAGAAGTCTCTGTGTGAGTCTCAATTATTGAAATGGCCAAGATTCTGGCAAGAAACCACAGGGAGGAAATCAGGTCTGTGTGGAAGATGCCAGGAGGCAAATATTATTTACATAGAGCGCAGAACTACAGAAATATAACAGTATGTAAATTCCTTGACAGATGCCCTGCTTGGCAGCTGCTTAGATTCAAATTTCACCTTCAGCAAGGTCTGCAAAAATACAGATCAGTAATCCAGAATAGATGTGATTTGGTAGAAATTCTGGACGACAATTTACAACTCCCCAAATTACCACTGAATTTACGAAGAGATCAGGGAACTGGTAATGTCTGGGGAGATGAATTCAGCAAGGTCCCTAAACATATGAAAAACCTCAAAGAAGCCAGAGAGTTTGCTGCCTTCATGATCTATCAGAAGATTAGTGTTATTTGCCTGACCTCTATATCTAACATGAGTCTAATGTTACTTGCCTGCTGAATAAGGTATTGCTTGCTGGAGTGCCCTTTAAATCGGGGCCCAAATTTGAAAGCTATTTCGGATCTAATCCAGTTCGGTGAAACTAAGATCAAGCAACATTAATTACTCCTGTGTTCCTGATGCTCTTAAAAATTTGAATTCAGATAGGTGTGTATCTGGCAAATAATGCTACCCAACATCGTGAGTGGCAGCTCAGCAGAGGCCAGTCTTTGATCCTGCCTCAGAAAGCCTTTTAGTGGGTGAGAGCTAAGCACATTTGTGGGCAAGTTTGAGTTATTCACATGATATCTAATCAGTGGAACAGCTGAACTGAAGTCCTTTTTTTTAATTATTTGTCACTAACAGCACAAACTGAAAAGGAAGTTTTACGAGACTCGGAAGAAAATTCTGAATTGTTCCATTTTTAGGAGATGCAAGCCTGATAAAAAGGCAGTATTGCAGCTTAAGGCAGTGCTTTTTTACAAGATTGTAATCACATCCTGAGGGCCTTTGAGTATATTTAAACTGGAACCAGGTTAATGCCAATCTATTAGGAAGCATCTTCATGTTATTAACAGACTGACACGATTCACTGTCAAGGTCTCTTTGAGTTACGACTCAAAATTTAACACTCCAGTTGAATAGCAAGCGTTGCTTGCACTTAGAAGAAAGACATTTCTACTTTTGTTCAGGTCTCTGAGCTCTCACTTATGTAAATACACAGTAACTATGGTTTTTCTTTGAGACCAGCAGCTTCACACAGCAGGACATCTGTGTGGCTACTTTATGCACTGCTATTGCAGGAAGCAGGGGACATGGCTCATGTCACACATGCCCGTGGACAGCACCGAGCCGTCCTGCCTCCGCTCTGGACAAGAAAAGCTCCAGCATCACCAGTGTGAATCTCTTAGCCAAGTTTTATTCTATGAAGGATTTCAGGCAGTACTGCCCTTCAGTTAACACAGGGGGAAATCCTAGTTTAGGTAGAAGAGTTCCTGCTTTGAAGTATCTCCATTTCTAGGCATGTAGCCCTGGACTTTTTTCTAGGACTTATGCACTATCTTGTCACAACCGGGGAGTATCCCTCACATATTTAGAGGACCTGTCTGCCCTGCTACAGAAGCCTTCTGCCCCAATCTGCCCTCTGTCCAAATCTGCTTCCCTCCTCCTCCCTCCTCACCATGCTAATGTTACATTTTAACTGTTAAATAAACGCTCTGTCCCGTGGCCAGGGAAGATGCAGGACCAATGCAGAGCCCCCAGCCTAGCGTGCTGTGTTCAGGCTGCTCAAGCTTCACCATAACTGACAGCAGTTCAGATGTTAAGAAGCAAACTCTATCCGAAAACCTGAGTTCTGGATTGTTTGGTCATTTGCCATTATTTAGGGTAATTTATGCCTTACGTAGCCCTACCAAACCATGGCATGTGCTACACAGATGGGCAAACCAAAGCAAAGCTAAGTGGTTTTCCCAGTTCATACAGAAACCCAGTAGAATTCCAGAAGGAGCACTCAGGAGTGCCGCTGCCTAGTTTTCCTGTTGGGATCGGGAGAGCGGGTAGGACAGCACAGGTCGGAGAGCCTAAGCTCAGCAGGAGGAGCTCACCGGGGTGCCCCCGGCTCCCGAATCCAGGTGCGTCGGAGAGGCGCTGTCAGCATCTACCGCTAGATGGTGCTGAGTAATAGAGACACTCGGTCCGCACGAACCAGCGGACGGGGGAATGGGAATATCTCCTCCTCTCCCCTCTCTGCCTCCTGCGTTTGGCTACGGCTCGGGAGGCGCTTCCTCTGGAACGCCCGATGACTCCAGAATCCCCTCACGCGCGGGCAAACAGGGCCACGGTGGGCAGACATCCTCCGCAGGCTCGGCTTCTCCCTCTACTAGGGCGGTAAAAGCTTGCTTATGTGCAATACCAGGCGCTGGGCTTTTCTGTGCGCCTGCGAACAACAAAGCAGCTTTTGAAACGCATGCATTACATATTAAAAAAAAAAAAAAAAAAGAGAGAGAACCAGGCATCTGACTTGCCCATTTACAACACACATACGAATGACTTGGTATCATCTATAAAATCAATGCCCTGCATGTGCAAACCTGCATATTTACAGATGCAAAAGAGCGTGTCATTTGTGTAAGACTAAGAAATCACGCACAGACATGAATAGTCCCTTGTAAAAATAAATAAAAAATACAGACTGTGTCAAGATATTAAATCAATTTTCCTTTGCAATTAAGTTCCTTATATTTACTTCTGTAAAAGTCCCCCGTTCTTGGCAGCCTGAAATGCATCCTGTTTAAACAGGAGCTTGTACTCAATCACACTTCTCTTTTTTTCTTCTTTGGAATACTACTCCCATTTACATTCTGGACAAAAAATATTGAGAAGGCAGAAAACAGGAATAAAGTCATCTTTGTTTCAGCTTTTCCCGTCCCCTCTTACAAGAGGGAAAAAGAACATCTGATGAATGAGCAATCCTTATGTGTCACAGGAGAACAGCGAAGCAACCTATAGACAGGGAGACTATTGCCTGCTTTAGAACTTATCTAAAGATTGGATAATTAAGTGATATGGTGTTACTGAAATAAATTTGTCAAAAAGAAAAATATCTTATATGCTTTCAGTAAACGTATTTTATTTTTCCTAAAATTAATTCAGGGATCCACAACACAAAGCTCAAATCCATTGAAAAAGTGTTTCTTTCTATAAATTCAAACCAAGTCAGCATTCAAGGGATGCTCTTCTTAGCGTTCCAGTCAGGAAAAAAGAAAACAGGCATTGAGAGCTAAGTGCTGTGCTATTTTCTCTCAGTGTCAGGAAGTCAGTGTGGGAAGCACCAGAAAGAAGAGGAATAAAAGGGAATTCAAGAAGTATGAAGGAAAAAAGAGCAAGTCGGAAATGAGGAAAATAGCTGGACATGCAATGGGGTCTGCATGAATCTCTCTGTGTGGAAGTCTTAGGACTGAACTTATTTAGGGGGGACACGAAATGTGGACACGTATGCGGAGCACATGGGAGAGAGGCAGGGTAAGGAGAGTGCAGAAGGGAGCATGCTGAGCGGTGTCTGGCTGAGAGCATTTCATCTGTGCTGCTATATTGTGGAGGCTCTTGAGCAATAACACAAATTTTCATTCTAATTAAAGATTCCAGGGTTTTAGAACAATCACCAGAAGAAAGAGAAAAAAAGACAAATCCTCAGAGGACTTGGTAATGAATAACAAAACCTGGTCTTGCGCACTCTCCAAAATGAATGGCATCCAGGATAATTGCAAGGAGAGGGTTTAATGCTGCAGTCTGCTGTGCTGTTACGTCTCCAAGCGTAGCGGGATAGCCCGTGACTGACAGCGGTACTTAGCCCAGGACAATGTCTTCTAGCCCATGCGTACCACAGGTCATACTCAGTATGCCTTATTGCAGTCTCAGGGTGGTAAACATGGAAAGGGGGAGAGTCTGAGGGCAACCGCACGTTGCATGAGGCTGTTAGAGTGGGCGCACTTGCACAAAGGGAGTCCAACCTGTCATACACAGCAGTGTATCAGCCAAGCGTGTAAAGCTGCCACAAATGTGCAAAGGAACTAAACCAGCCAAGGAAGATCCGGGGGGAAGCCCAAGGATGAAGGCTCAAGTTGTAGGAGGGGAAGAAAGTAATACGTATAGCCCCAAGGCTAAATCACCTCTGCAACTTCATTAGTAGTCATGGATGGGGTAACTCTGCCCATCACTCACATCTGAGCTAAGCGCAGGATTTGCTTAGCCAGTCCGGAGTTGTGTGCCGAAACTTCCTGCCTTTCCCAGCTGCACATTAACCTCTTTGCGGGGCAGCGCTGCAGGACACAAAGGCTGCGTTTAAACCGACCCCAGGGTCACGGCGCAGCTCCCTCCTGCCCTCGCTGCTGGCTCTCCTTCCTGTGGGTACTGCGCTCGACCTCCAGCACAACATGCAGTGAGAGCAAGTTGGGCTTCTGACCATGCCACACAGCAGGAAACCCCAGGAGAAGTCCAAACGCGGGATGAGGCAGAGCTCTGCACCTCACACCACCTCACCACGGGTGGGCAAAGCAGGGCCACCCTGCTGCCCACTCACCTCACCCCACAGCTGGGGCCTGGTCTGGCCTGTCTGCACCACGGGCTGCGCGGCCCTGCTCGTGAGCAGAGTGCGGTTCAAGGGCTCAGGCTGGTTACCTTTGCTCCAAGGGAAGGGGCTTGGATTAGGAGTTGGGAGGCTTAAATTCATTTGTCAGGTTAACTACAGACTCTCTGTGCAACCTTGAGCAAAGTTTTTAATCTGGCTGTGTCTTGGTAGACTTTGGAAAGGGGCAGTAATTCTTCTGTAATCTCTGAGGATTTAGGGGGGTAAAATTGGTAAATAATGGAATAGTGCCCAGCTCCCGAAGGGAAGCCCGACCAGACGCCTAGCACAGCTGTCCTGACCTTACTGAGCTCCTTTTCCAACTACCAGAGATGAACATCGCAGGTCGGTGGCATTCACATTTTCCCTAAAATAGGAAATAAAATCAGAGGGAAGTAGCAGCTAAGGAGGAAGTTTATGTGCTCTGCCCTGACTGACACACCTTGAAGAGCCTTTTGTTGTTTTGAAGCATCCACTAGGAAACAGCACTCCCAAATTATATTTGCCATCTAAGCTTACTCTGATAGATAAGTGCTGCCGGAACTTGGGTGCTATTCATTTGCTCCACAGGCAACATGGAAACTCTGATAAAGATGTAGAGAATACCAATCCTGGAAAGAACGTTAAAACTATGTTAAAATGTAAAACACGTTAAAACACTTCCTAGAAAGAACGTTAAAACTAACGAAGACCAGTGGGTCCCTCTTCCACCTAACTGCATTTAGGTCACCCATGCCTTTAACCTTCGTCTGCCCCCTTTTTGATATTGCTCTTTCACACATTTTCCACATGCAGGTCTGCAGCTTTCCTCCCCGCTGAGCTGCAGACCCACTGCTGCTTTATTCCTCCGCTCTGCACCTCCCTGGCCCGGCTCGGGGCACGTAGAGCGCAGCCCCTCGGCAATCAGCTGAGGAGCAGATGGAGGATCAGAGGAGCTGCCTCACGAGGCACACGCACCGCAGCACCGATGGGCACAACCAGCGAGTGACCGCAAGCCACGGGATTTCGAAAGCCGCAAAATTCAAATCTGAGAGGCAGGGCAAGGTCAGAGCCAAAGGTCCCAGGACCATCTAGTTTGGGACTATTCTCCACTTCTGTTTAAAGAAAAGTTTCTAGAGTTCATATTCTCAGACAAAAGCTTGGAACTGGGCACCACCGAGGGCTCAAACATCAAAGGACAAGTAAAGAAATCCAAAACTGATTTATTTTTTTAAAAATCTCATGATCTTACCAACGACCTCACATTATGTTGGGGGATAGCTAGCTCAAGATTTTTGAGCATGAGAGCCTGGCAGCACTACAGATGCCTCCGCATCACAGGGAATTGAGGCCACCGCCAGCTCTGAGAAGCTGCTGCCCTTCAGCTAAGACAACACCAGGGTTAGGCAGTATAGTTTGTTGCTCCCACATAACATTGCACTGGTGAGTACTGCTATCACTGGCAATCACAGATAAGAATATTTTCTTTTTTAAACTAAAAAGGAAAGGTATATTTTAAGCCCACAAAGTGGCAGCCACACTGTCACTCAGGCTGGTGAATCCTGTCGCTCATGGAAGTCCCCACATAGGATCTTCCTTCAGGGCCAGCACAGCTTCTTAAAGGGACAGCGGTCCCTTGTACTTGCAAACATATGTTGAATGCAGTTAAGGCATATGGAGCTAATTATATAAATAAACAACTCAACCCATGATGATTCTGAATAATGCAAAACATAAAGAGACAAAACACTAATGTTCGAACTAATGAAAATGGATTCCTAGGGTGATTAGTTTGCAATAAAGAGAAGCTGCATATGTCAAAAATGGTACGTCATCATATGATTTAATGTAACGAGGCACAGCTGCGTTGCTCTTGAAGTTCCTTACCAAGTGTTCACCTCCTCGTGCATCTGCACCACAGTGTTAGCAGAGAAGAAAACTGCACAGTGGAGCCAGAAAACACTTGTGAGAAAAATATTTTTAAAGCATCTCTTGATAAATATTTACTAACCTTTGGGATTTCTGAATGCTTGAGGCTGTATCAGGAAAGATAACACAAGTAGCCAACAGTCCCTGCACAAAAGGGAATAACTCAATACAATAGGGCACTGTTGCTGTGACTCTCAGCGTTGTTTACCTCTCACAGAGCTTCCAAGTACAAACCACTTCAAACAAACTGCAATAAGACTTTAAACTGAATCCACCCAACAGGTTAATAAAACAAATATTGATTGGGTTTGAGAGCCATTACAGTAAACAAACCCTTTGGGATTAAAAGATTTCCTTTGTTCAAGCAATATTGTCCAGAGCCTTCAAGCAATGTATTACAATCCCAGCTTAAATCCTCAGGCATTATTTTACAGTGTTTGCCCTCAAATCTGTCTTTATTTGTAGCATGTGTGTAAATACAGATACATGAAAAGATATGGGCAACTATTTCAGGCGCACAAAAGAAAGAAATCACGCCAAACTCAGAACTACATTGGAAATTATGAGCAAAGTCATTTTTTTTCAAGGGTTTATAATCATGTATACGCCTAAGTCTTATTCCAAAAACCGCAGCTTGTAGACGGTTTTACCTTCGTTGTTCCAGAACCTAAAACCTCGTATACACGTACGCAGACAGAAATCCCAAGAGCCTCTCACAAGCCCTTTTCACAAGACCTCCCTCACCTGATTCGATGGACTAGGAAAGGAGCTTGACACGGTCCAGCACACGGTCCAGCGGAGAGATGCTTAAGAGCAAGGGCAGGAAAACTGAGGATGCGGTAACACAGAAAAGATTTGCAGAGAATTATTGCCCCAGGTTCAAACTGACCTGGACAGCTCAGACCTTGTTGCCTGGGTTTTAGACAGGGATAGAAGACCTCAAAATGGCTTTGCATCCCCATCTCACTTTCAAAAGTGAGTTGGGTGTCTAGAAATCTTTGTCAACTAGATGACCAGGAGTTCCAACTCTGCCATCTTTTGCAAATGTTTCAAGATGTGCATTGAGAATAGCAAGCCAATCATACAGATTTAGGCATGTATCTTCCAAAAGTAACAGATCCACCACATGGTTTTGAAACTGTCATCCACAATAATACAAGATTTATTTCTGTAAGTAACAGAACAGGCTACAAACTCAAACATAATAAGCTGTATGCATTTTCTCTTTTTTTTCGCACAATCTTTACTTCCCTCTCTAAGTGCAACACACATTAGAAATGTGGAGATGGACCAGTCGATAGTTTTCAGTAACATTAATCTAGCCTAGCAATACTAAATTAGGGGGTTGGTTCATATGGCGCAGAAGTGTGAAAATCTAGGGAAAAGCCATAGAATGTAAATACTTCCACAGAACCAGGCTCAAGGTATACTTTGCTTAATATCATGATGCAGAGAGAGATGGCAAGAAGGCAGGTAAACTCCAGAAGAGGTTGGTTCTCGAGGCACTTGAGCAAACCATGGTGCAAGAACTTCATGGGGCTTTCTTTGCTCCTTACGCTCTCCATATACAAATCATTTAGAAAATCTCCTATTCTCTATTCCTGGCCATGCACAGCACTTTGTGCTAAATACATCAGCACAGAGCAGAGAGCCAGCCACTAGGTATAAAGCTTCTTGAACCCTGCCTATCTTCTTGGGCATCCAAACAGATCCAGTCTGTCTTTTTCTCACTAATTCAAAACATCCAGGTAATTCTCAATAGAGAATTCTCTATCAAGCTGAGAAACTAGTGTGACACTACTGTGAGTCACTTGAACATAAGCCACAGTTTCTAAATGACTGTGTAGGGTACTAGGAAACTGTGCTACAATTCAATGAGAGCGACACATACCCTGTGCGCAGCATCTGCCTTAGCCGCAGGGCACAGCATTCTGCAAATCTTGTAAAATCAGGTGGTTGATCTGATAAGATACTCCACATTGCTGGGGCTCTCCCTATCTGAGGACAGCGTCAAACCCCGTGAGCTCTGCTCAGAGTATTTCACTCACAGCTAGACATCTTTGCTGGAAGAGTTATGCAATCTTAGCTTATATCTTATCACCAGTAGCGCACAAGTCAGACTTCAGTGCTTGCTGTCTCACAGGCACCCACTTTATTCACATTGCTGGGTAGCAGCTTTAGACACACAGCCTTAGAGTGAAAGAACAACGGGGAGGCAATGAGTGATAAGGAGCAGAAAGAGCTTGCAGAGTTAGCACCTGCACGGCAGACATATGCTGAAGCTCACCTCATTGATGTGGGGCATTTCTTGCATCTGGAGTGTAATGATTAAGAGAATAAAATACATGTTCTACCACACTGAATGCCAGAAGTAACTGTCATGTTCACTCCCGCTCCACTGCTGAGAAGATAACATAGGCTATTAATTATGTTCTGGTAGAACAAAATGTACTTGAAGAGATCACTCAGAGGACCAATGAAAGGCAGACAGTAAGTTTATAAAATAGAGAATGATATTATAGATCCTTAAGGATACTGTGAGAGCATAAATTAAGGGAGGATCAATTAAGTGCTCTTTCTTGTTAAAAGAGACAGGAGCTTCTTGTTCATATCCAAATATGAACACATACATCGAAGCCTTTGCAGACTTTGGCACTCAAGCTTCCTCAAGCTGTGGTTATTCAGTTTTTACCCTTCTCTCTCCTTCACCACAGTATTGAAACAGGTGCTACTCAGGGCTCCTGAATCACTCCCTATGTTCCCTGATGCCCAGCAACAGCTCAAGTGCTCATCTGCCACACAAACCATCAAAAACAAGGCTTTACTTAAGATAAAAACTGTGCTCCTCGTGTAACTCCTTTCCAGCCTGCCTGCAGTCTGGGGAATCAGCCACTCACAAATGTAGACCCATGTGTATCCACAAGAAACAGCCGGCCAGAGGAAACGCAGGGCTTCAGGATAGAGTCTGAAGTTGTGTATCAATAACAGAAAACAGTGCTCTGTGCACAAATTTAGGGTTTTTCTTTTCCCTTAGAAATAGGAAAAAATAAATCTTGATTTTGATCAGATATGGAAATAAAGGGATTAAAAGAATCAGACAAGTGATTTGTAATTGGTCTCCAGACTGTATCTCTTCCTTTAGTGAAATGTATGCAAGTGAATAAAAACGCACAGATGGACTTTATTAGCTGCAGCTTTCCTACCCAAACCTGGGATTAGAGGAATGCTTTAACCTTGACACATTCATCTTAGGCTCACAAAGCTCCAGTTATAAGTTCCTTCTCCCTTCCTTTTCACTTGTCTGGTTCTGGCACATGAATTTCTAAATTAGAAGAGGCTAGTGTTTTGTCTTTTTTTTTTTTTTAAAAAAAACGGATTTCTCACTTATCTTTGTCAGTAAGAGCACGGGTAAATTCAGTATGGTTTATTATCACCACATCCAAAAGTCTAAAGTGGATGGCAAAAATATGGCAAAATCAGAGCTTTCAAGAGCCTTATATAAAAAATAAATGTGTTAGTCTGTTATTTAAATATATTCAATCAAAAATAGAAGGAACATGATTTTATTTACTAGTCAAGGACACAAATACATGTTACTTACATATTTGGGAGAAATGCTATTTCTCCAAAGCTTCCTTTATGCTAGAGAAATTCGCGCTGAGATTTCCGAGAGCGCTCAGGGCTCCAGCTCTGCTCCAAGCGGAGCGCACGGCTACTGCTCCTGCTGCCTGCAGTGCGGGCAGAGCCAGGCCATCACGGAGCACCTGAGCGAGGTGCACAGCGAGCAGGACAGCGGCCAGGCACTGGCACTCCTACTGTCCACGGATGCAGAAGGGAAACGTTTATTAAGAGGCCTGGGAAAGGAGAGAATTCGAGGAGGTTTTCTTATGTGTGTGTGGAGGAGTGGTAGTTAGCAAAACACTTGAAAGTTAATTGCAGAATAAAAGAATGTCCCTCAAAGGTACACACTTCCTCAGCACACTGATTTATTATAATTACAAAGTTTACCCTTACCTTTTTTCTTTATCCAGCCACATATTTGAGTTGCTTTAGATTAAAGTATATGTCTTGCTAATTATGGCATTTAGTTCTCAAATCGTAATTGGTGTCTGGTGTTCCTAAGTTACTATAACTCTTAGTGTCACTGTTTCAAGGGGGGATGTTTAATTTGCCTGAGGTAAACTAAAATGGAAAGTACCGTCTTTTTTGAGTAATTTGAGATATTTCTTGTGGCTTTAATGATTAAATATTGCACTGCTTACAAGAGGTATGGATGAGCAGGGAGGACCATGGGTTGTCCTACCTGCCAAGATCTAATCAAAGCAGATGCTGAACTCCCGTAATAAATTTAGAGGGTTTTATTGCATCCCTTAAAATGACTAAGTAATAGTGTTTAGAATAAACAGCACTAGACACTGGATAAAAATCATTAGTCAGTGAGTTCCAGAGAACTTCCATATAACATCTTCCTTTTAAAAAAATATATCACAGAAGTGTGGGAGACAGACTTTACCTACCTAATCACAATTTATTCCTACCACTTGGGGAATGCATGAGGGCCAAAGCTCAAGACGTGACTTTGTGGGTGCTTGGGAGGAGAGCACCTGACACTGCCAGGTGCAGATTGCAGCAAGTTGTCACATCCTGCTGTAAAAAACAAAGCAAAACCACATTACCCAAAACCTGATGTACACAAGCTCCCCCAAGGTCTTCTTCCTGCACTTTAGGTATTTTCTGGTGACTCTTCTTTTAGGTCAAGATAAACAGGTATCTTAAAATTAGATTTACCTCCATAAGCATTTTCTATTCACACCTTCCCACTATATTAAACAAACAACTCACACCTTCCCACTATATTATATATATATTATATTCACACCTTCCCACTATATTAACAAACAACTGAGGGCTTACTCTTTCCGCATTAATAAAGTGTGGGGTTTTCCTGCTTCTATTTCTTTTGGTCCTTCTTTCCTCTCTCCGACTTGTTTTTCTACCTACTAACTTATCAGTACAGAGAAATGATTAGGAAGTCTCGGTAGTTAGTAATCAAATCACTGTCCTGTTTTTCCCAAAGAGATGCACACCATCTCTGTTTTCACAGTAGCTTTTTCTTACATTTAATGGATCTTCTCTCACTGTTCTAAGTTAACTAGATTGGTGGCCATATTTTTCCTGAATTGTTGTCCCATGGACAGGAACTAAACTAATTTAATCTTATATCTCCGTGTGTGGCTTTTCCTTCATCCCAATTTGTGGCTGAAAGACAGGGATGGAAGCTCATGGTAGGTCCCTCTATCATTCATGGAAACACTGAATCTGGTATTTCCCTCCTTTACTTAAGGTCCTCCCTTTTGGAAGGTGAGAGGTTAAAATCTGTCTATCCTTTGGCTCTTAATGGCAAACATCAATGTGACAAATTATCTCTAAATGTTTCTATCAGAAAGATTTTCAACAGGTATTTCAAGCACGCTCACACTTGAATTGCTCTAGTTTCAAAGAAGCAATAACCAGTTCTTCACTCCATGGTCTCTCCACATTCCCCTCAGGTGAAGGCACATACATTATACGCAGTATAACAGTAACTAAATTTGTATATAACATATTGTATCTTGCTCCTTCCACTCCTTCTTCATCCAGCAGCAGTCAGTGGCAAGTAGGATGACCATTCATTCACTGCTGTAACTCATATTGCCGACAATGACAAAGTTCTCTTTGGCTGCTGTTTCAAGCCTGTGCAATCTTTCCCACAAAAATAACACCAAATTTCTGACAATCAGGATCGGATCCTACAGGGGAGGAGGGACAAGCAGCAAGACTCCCGGAGCCACTGAGAGGTGAATGAAGCCTTCAATCATCAAGCACTTGCAATAAAAGCTCTGCCACTGCAAGATACAAATAAACATGCCCTCTCACGATTTGAGATGACAACTGAGGACAGACTGAGAGATTCAAGCTGTATCGGGGGATTCTTATGTATTACTTTGATAATATCTTGCAGCCAGCCAGATAGGCAGTCCCAATCAGAAACAGACTATTCCCTTTGTAGTTCTGTGGGACTAAGACATTTGTCATCATAACACAGATCAGAGTTCCCGCTTTTGCTCACACACAGGCTTACAGTGAAATAATCTTGCTGAAGGCACGTTTCTTGCCTACTACTTCATTTGTCATTGTCCACAGATTGCAATTTCACAAGCAAAATGAGCACGCTAACGAGGACGTTGTCACCTGTGTATCTGGACTGCACCACACAGCTGAGCAACGAACCTTCGGTAGCATCTTGGGGAATTGCCTCAGACGCAGGTGTCAAGATGAAGCATTTGTGCATCTCCTTCCTAAGTGGCATTTACTTCACAGTCACTCAGGAAAAGGCCTTTTATACTGAGTGAGCATATATGCATATGAAGGAAATTCGTATTTCAGAAACCCCTACAAGCACAGTTTGTCATGATGGTTGTCACTGAGAAACTCACTGGAACTTTGGGAACTCAGCCATATCAGTATCACCAGCCAAGACCAAACACCCCGATCCCTGCTCAGGCTGGGGAGGACATCTGTGACACTCTTGATTTAGCGAGACACTCATTCCAAGACAGTGAGAATCATTTCTGGAGAGAAAAACAAGCACGGGAAACAGAAGTCTGCTGAGCCAAGGCCAACAAGTCATTATTTCCTCCTACAAAAAGATAAGAGAAATTTTAATATGTTCCACAGAAGTGACATGTACTGGTTACAAAAAGGGGTGCCAGATGGAAGTCGGCTCCAGATGAAGGGTGACAATTGCGAGTGGATATTCTGTTAAGCTTTTTTTTTTTTTTGCATCATCCTGGACAGGGGGTCAAAATCACCCTATGCTGTCTCTGCAACTGTGATTGACATGCGATTCATATCTTTGAAAGTTGCAGATCGATCCTTTCATTACGGCTCTGTCCAGAGAGGAATTCCTCCAGCTAGAGCATCCCTGTAGTCAAGAGCTCCTAAGAAACAATTCTAATTCCCGTAAGTACTTCCCAAAAATGGGGAGTTTATGCAGGACAATTAGAGCTGTTCCATCAGAACATCTTGCTTGTGCTGATCCATACAGAATATCCCTCTCCCTTCTGCCAAACACTGAGCGTCTGCAGAACTTGCACGTCTCCTTGGCAGAGCAGTCCTGGAGCAGCCTTCACAATGTGCTACAGCAGCTGTACAGGCTATAAGACAAATGGTGTCATACAATGTGTGGCAATTTTAAATGCACTAACTCCTATCTTAAGCATACCTCATATCAGCACCTGCTGCTAATCACTGGCAGTGTTACTGCTGAAAGAAAACCTGAAAGGAGATCTTTCCCAAGCCTATCAATAGCCAATGATTGGCAAATGCCATCAGGAGATGCTATATAGGGAGAGCAAATGAGGGTAGCCACTTTGTGTGGTCCTCTTCCCTCATACCCTCCAGGAACTTTAGTCACATTAGCAATGCTACAAGATACACCCTTGTCTATTCCTTTTAATATTGTTTACAGACCTCTTGTTCATGAGTCTGTCTAAACGCTTTTTGAGCCTGCTGATATTGTCTGCCTCCAAAATACCCTCGGCCAGGAATTCAAGAAGTTCACTACCTACCATGGCAAGGATTACTTTCACAAAGTGCCTCCTCATTTTAGTATTATATTATTTGTTCAACAGCAGTTCATCATTCAGCCTATCCACCACCTTCATGTGCTATAAACCTCAGTCATTTCTGCCTTGTAAGACTATTTTTCTAGATGCATTTCCTTGCATTTATCCTGAAGCTCATCTGCCACTTTTGCTTATTCATTTTTTATGAAGTTCTTTGGATGCTCCTTGCCATTGGTGTAGTACTTGATTCCCCAAAACTGCTTATGTAGAAACTTGGAGATTTCACTCTTCATACTCTTTTATAGGTCAGACTAGTCCCAGTACTGATCCCAAAAGGATGTTTCTGCTGACTTTTCTCTATCATGAAAAGTAGTCATTTATTGATTCTTTGCTTCCTAAACTTGAATCATCTTTTGGTTTGTAAATGAAGCTTTCCTCTAATCCTACAGCAATGTTAAGTTTTTTAATAACTTCTGGTGAGGAACCTCATCAAAGACCCTCTGAAAATCCTGGTGCACTATTTCCACTGTATCCTCTTTAGTCACAGGTCAACTGACACCCACATAGGACTATTTGAGACTACCCTTTACAGGTGTCAGGCTGATTCTTTCTCAGTAGATCATATTTATCTATGCAATTTATCAGTGTGTCCCCATCCTTTAATATTGACTCAGGGTACCAGGGCTGGAGTCAGACATCTCCTGTCTGGAATTTCTGCAGTCCCAGTAAGCTCACAATACTCTCTGAAATTTCTGCTTTTCAGATACCAGATCATACTTCAGCAATGTTTCTGTCAGGATGGTTTCTGTTATTTAGTTTCTGAACAACTCCAGGTTTTGGGGTAGCTATTAAGAAGTTGAATATCCAAGTTGTAAAGAAAAATTGTAAAATTGTTGAGGGTAGTGTTGTTCTTCATTGACTTCTGCATCGTTGCTACTAGTACCAATCTCGTGGACACTGATAGGGACAACCCATTAATTCCCAGGGCCAAAACCCAGCCAAGAGCTTCAGGCATTCCTTGAATTGCTCAGCTTCAACCATAGCTTTCTACCACAAAGGAAGGGAACCAGTGATGAACTTCTTTGCTACCTTTGCCTGAGAAAAGTGGCACTAGACCTGACAGGACATAGAGGTTTCCTAAAACATTTAACTAAAGTTACATTCAATTTTGTGCTCATTCAGAGCAGCAGGGAGGACTTCTGGTTATTTGTGAAATGCTGTCTTAAAACATTGGCCTAATTCTATCATGCACAGGAATGAAGCACCTCCTGCCTCATGCCTTAATAGCAACAGATAGAGTTATACATGAATTACAGAGAAGATTTTCCTACTGTTGCAGGATTTTTTTATATATATAACACATACAGTTGTGCATTTGAGCTCTGTATAGGCCACAAGTCACTCTGTGATTCTCTTAAAATACTCCTTGTTACATCCATATGAATGCAGAAGTGAAATATTTTGCTAAATCTTATCATTTTTGCAAGCCAGTAAGAACTGCTAACACCAGTGCACTCAGCAAACTGCTACTGCAGATGTCATGCCAGATCGTGCTATTTCATCCTCCTTGCAAGTCTGCTCCTGGAATATTTCTTTGGTTTGTCTCTTCAGGCTGACAAGGTAACGAAACTGACTGCCAAGGAATCAACACTGCCCTGTGTTTCCAGCTGAGGTTAGAGGAGGACAACCAGGAAAGAAACTGCCCAGGAAGCTGAAGTCATTTTTAACTTGATAAAATGAGCTGCCTGCTCATAATGGCGTCCTTAAAAAGGACACCATCCTGTTATTCTCAAAAGAAGTTGTTGACACTTTTGCTATCTTAACATATCATTTCCAGGAAATATGAGCATTAAAGCACTGGCCTGATGTTATGTCTAATGGCCCAGAACTGACACTGACTGAGGAAGTCCTACAGGAGTCTATCACCTGCCAACCTTGACATAACCAAAAGCTTCAATATAACTTCCTTAAGAAGGCTCTGTGAAACCATAATTCACATCCCACAGTAACTTCACTCATTCATTTCTGGAAGGTAACTTCTAGACTGTATCTTGACAAAGTATGAAGTGATTTTTCTCTCTGCAGAAACAGCTACTGTAACAGTCCCTGTTGTTTCTCAGCTATGAGACTTATGGGTATTGTCACATCTGACCCTAAGGTCTCCCTTTAGCTCTAGTGATTTTAAGAGCTTCATCAAGAACACACTAATCTGAGCTGTCACTGTCATGCTGTGCTGTCCCCAAGCACATGGTCTGGTTAAATGTAAGGTGCAACCAGCCAAAGATTTAATCCTTTTAAGTTGTTTTTCAGGGAGGCTGACTGATGAGGCTTGCAGGGTTCTTCATTGTTCAGCATGTCACTCCTCATCTGACTACTGCAGAAGCCCCCTGAAGCTGTCCCATTGGACAAGTTAACAAACTGCACCTCATTTGTCGCAGCCCCAATCTAGCTAAAGGATTTTAGTACAAGCAGGAACAGGTTTTGGATTCATCTCTGACATTATCTACCTGGCATTTCTTTGCGCTGTGAGAATGTGTTTGCTCAAAGCTATGGAGCTGTTCCAAAGGCAGCCTGTTCCTCCATTATCAAGGTCACTGCACTTGACTCATTGAAAGTCCAGATTGCCAGTGGACAAGCTGGGAACTGCTGTGTCAACCAGCGGACAAGACGTTTCTCTCTGAGTTGTGCAGAGGCCTCTCTCCAGTGCCTGGGACTACTGCTGCTGCCTTCACAACCTGAAACCCCAGACTTAGAGCGTCTTTACTTAAGGGTGTAATATTCCTTTCTTGCCAGGGTTCCTAATGAGTCCCAATATTTAAAGACATCCCCTCTAAGAGGAAAGAAAGGGGACCACTGAGAAGTTAATTTTGTTTCCATTAGATAGATAACCATATCAGCTAGAGGAAAGAGGTGCAATATATATGCACAAAAGGATTTCATAGTTTCATACATGTAAACACCTACCGGAAGTGGCTGTGTTGTATGTGGAGGTACTGGTCTTTGCTTGTGCAAAGAGATCTCATCCCCTTGTCTTTTTATACTTCTCAATTCAAGCAGAACCCATAAACATGCAGGGGGTGCTGCTCATGGCTGTGTGCTGTTCATAGGGCTAAGTTACACTCAGTTTCTGCGCACTTGCTCCAAGGCTGCGTGCTCTGCTCCACAAATACAGCAGTGTACATGAAGGAATCCACTGGCTCAAACACAGAAAGCTGTTTTAGGGACAGCTTTTCTTTGCTTTACCCATGAATGACTCTGTAGGGGGATTATTCCACATGACTAAGGAAGGGTTATCTGGTCTGTAAGACCAGCTTTCTTTTGAGCCTTGCAAGGGCAACAGTGGAAACTCTATTGTTGAGTCACGTAAAACTAGAACAGACAAGCTGCTACGGACAAGACTGTGCCATTCAGCACAACCCTCTGGCGGCAGTAATGTAGAAGGCCCTTTTGCTGGAGGCATTTTCCCTCCCAAAGCCTCCTGGTTACTTAATCAGCCCCTTAAATGATGGGAGATTGCCGTTCCATGCAGCTGTCCAGGCTATAAGGGGACTACCTGCATCTCATCCCCCTCAGAGTGCTGTGCTTAATGTGAGGAGCAGGCTCGGAATAGCTCCTGCATGTGAAGAACAAGAAGCATTGCAAGAAGAGGAAATTTCTTGTTCGTTCCTATTCCCTCCAAGCATCCATGTAGGGAAGAGGGAAAACTGAGCCCTAATAATATCATGGAAAGAAAGTCCTATGCTACCACAAAAGCAATGGGTGCTAAATAACTTAAAGAAAAATTGTTTTCCCAGCTCCAGCTGAGACAACATCAGCTTCAAGAGGCTCTCCTGCATTCTAATACTCTCTTCAGTTTTGCCTCCTTTTTACTCTCACTGGCTTTTGCGGTTTCAGAGACAACTTATCAGGCAGTATCAGTTTTCTCTCTGAATGTGTCACAATCTCTTTCAATTAACCATCTCAGCTTCAGCAATCAAACATTCATTCAGCATGTAAAGAGACTTTTGCTTTTCTGATGACTCATGGCAGGCAGCAGGCTCCCTAACAGAGAACACTGACACCAGGCTCATTCATATACTTGAAACTAGTGGCATATCCATAAATGTGCACTATACACGCCCACGGACCAATGTAAACACTTTCCTTGGGCTTACCATTATTTTCACTTCCACTGTTTCAAAGCCAAGAAAGAAAAATGTTGATCTCCCAAGCAGCCATGTGGCTCTGACAGGCAGCCTATTGGGAACAGTTTAAAGCAGAGGCTACAGCAAGGAGTTAAAAATCATTAAGCTCATGAAGCTAAAACCCTAGCTGAAAGGCTGGAGCATTGTTTGGGTTTGAATTAGTCACTTGACTCCTGTTAGTTTTATTCATCCCAGCTGGAGAGCTGGGCATAAAAACAGACCCTTGTCACAACTCTATAGCAAACTAGAGGGAAAACAGAGCCCACTAAGGAGAAAAAAAATAAATTAATCATTATAACACCTGTGGGCTTCAGGTACAGTTTTGAAAGTGTCCTAGTGGCTTAGGATGTGTTTTCTCAAGCAACAGAGGTTACTGCAGATACTGGAGCAACACACACAAGTAGAGGTGCTGAGTATTTCCCTCCAACCTCCTGGCTCGTGCTGCGTTCAGACCTGCATTCCTACTGTATTAATGCATATCACCTTAGTCCAAGAAGCTAGGTCAAAATGTCCACCTTTGCCAGGTACATCTACTTTTATTGATCCTGAATATCTTCTCAAGGCAGAATTTGAGAACTTCGAGCATCTGTTGGGGTTTTCTTGATCTCCCACAGCCCCCTGAGAGCAACAGATCTTTTCAGTGGTGGCCACTGACAGAACTAGAGGTAATGGCCACAAACTGAAGCACCAAAAATTCCACAGGAACTTAAGGAAAAGTTTTTTAACAGTGAGGGTGACAGAGCACTGGAACAGGCTGCCCAGAGAGGTTGTGGAGTCTCCTTCTCTGGAGATCTTCAAAACCTGCTTGGACGCAGTCCTGTGCCACGTGCTCTAGGTGACCCTGCGTGTGCAGGGGGGTTGGACTAGATGACCTCTAGAGGACCCTTCCAACCCTAAGCATTCTGTGATTCTATGATTCTATGATTCTGCATACAGGTATTTCTCACGCAGAGCTATTGGTAGAGCATATGAGCTGATACTAAATCAAACTGGACCTTCTGTGAATATGCTGGACCATGATTTGCTTAGCAAACTTGGCTAAGCTGAATATACCTGATCTGCTGTGTGTATATTCATTCCTCCATGTACTTGAGCTGTGAAATACATGCACCACAGCCAGAGGATCTTCTCCTGTGCTCCCTCAAGATTCATTAGCTCACACCCAGAACATACAATGATGGCAAAATACAGTCCCGCTTCCCTTTAGCTCATACCACATCAACTGAAGTGTTCTTATACCTAAGATGCACAAAAGGGTATTTGCAAAAGTTACTCCAAAGCTGTCATCTGCCCGCAAGTCTTTGGCCTGACTCCTTGATACCCACTTCTCACCCACACCGAGAAGGAGAGCTTATTCTTGTGTTTTTGATTTGCTGCTGTCTTCATGGTAGGCCAACACGTGTGCCCACCTGCCCACCCACTGTGTTGCTGTAGCATGCTGGCAGAGTTTGAAAGCTCCAGCATATATACAAATGTGAAACAAGTGTTCTGTGTAACTGTTAATGGGACATGCCATTACGCTTAGCTTTAAATAAACCCAGAGTTGACATCAGGATCTCTCTGAAGTCAGTGAGTTTCGGGACACTGCCTACAACTGTCTGTAACACACTCTGGTAGAGACACATCTCCCGAGTGCTCTGCACAGCCACTGTTTCTACATTGTACCCAATACTGGGAAAGGTCACATGGTGCTGTGGCACTATAAGTAATACATATTACTAATAGCATCAAAACCCTTTATCTAAGACAAAACAAGTGTGGCATTCTCACTCATAAGCAGGCAATAAAGTTTAAAATTATAACATACTGGTTTCAAATCCCAACTGTTGAAAACCCACTTCTATATTTAATACAAAATAATTTTCTTATTATGTATGATGAAATTCAGGTAATCTGAGAAACCCAGAAAGGGATTCTTGAATTTCTTTCCCTCAGGCTAGTCATAAACAAAATGATGTATAACTTTGGAAACTTTATTTTACTCTCATTATGGTGCTTCATTTTTAAGAACTGTTTTGAAGCAAATTCCACCTGAAAATGTAGAAGCTTTTTTTGGCAAACTCTGTTTCAGAAGCTCTTTGCTTCCTAAGACAACTTTATCTTTCCATATACATAACAATGTCAGGAACTATCTCTCAATCCACACTTGGTTTATTGACACCTTTTGACAATTTAATCTATGAGAGGATATAAGCAGAACAAGACTACCCTAAGTAGCATAAGAAGGACATCTGTTTAAAAGAGCTAGCTGTTCCTGCAGACAGGTGGGTACGACCACAGAGCAGCTCACCAGTGTGTGTGGGCTGGGTAATTCTGCGTACAAGTAGGTGCATTTTGTTACTACATTTACACGACATTGTGAGGAAAACAAAAATTATTCTTTTCCAACCTTTGTTTTCTTAAGTATGGGTTCAGAACAATGTATGATAATGCAACCCAAACAGGCAAGAAACTCATTCCGCAGTGTTAATCGCACATGACCTCTGTCAAGTTACAGCAGTATCTTCCATCAGAGGCTACACATGGCTACATCCTCAGACTCAGGGTTGCTTCACCTTTGGAGACACTGTATTCAGCAAAAAAAAGCCTCTTTAGCGTGTATGCCAGTGTAGTCTTGAATCTCTGCTGACTCAGCCACAATGGACCATAAATGCTCATTGGGAGGGAGGCTCCAGGCCATTATGGCCAAGTTACAATTCAAAGCAATAATTCTTTTTCCTCTTCCCTCTTTATTACAGGTCTCAGTGACAAGTTAGAGTTGCCCATTCTGCTTCTGCTTACTGGCCCCATCCTGCCCACAAGTGTAACTCTGCAGCTGAGGAATCAGCTTCCCAATCACTACAGCCATCTCACCAGGGGAAATTACATGAGCTTAAAGTGGTGCTCACTGACAAGCAGTCCTGATTAGCACTGTTAATTTTAACAGTTCTAGGCCTGATTCAGGAGCAGCTCTAGGTTGAGAAGGGCAGATAGCTGAAGCCAGTAGCAACTGAAGCCTGAACTGTTCCTATCAGGTTATCACTCCCCTTGGTTTCTTAAGCCATTCATCTTTCCCTTAAGTCTACATACATACAACCTGTTCTCATGTCAGCTAAACCTGGAATGAGATTCACTGAGGTTCCATGAAATCAAGATCTGAAGGCCAAGGGAACACAACCTACTGTATCTGTGTTGCTGAAAAGGCACATCTTTCAGTCCTTCTTGCACAGCAGCTTTACCAAAGTGCAGCTCCTTAAAACCAAGGCACAGAGCCTAAAGCATCTATTTCCAAAGCTGTGGCATTTTAAACATGATGATCTCCCTAAACTTCAATCAATCATGAAAAGTTACAAGCAAATATAAACAAGATAAATATGGCCCTGGATTGCCTCCAGAGGCCTGTGGTACTCTTCAGGCAGAGGATAATGTAATTAAATACGGGCAGCTTGCCGACTACTCACAGTCGGTTTTGTCCGGATGTGAGCTGAAGAAGTTTGCCCTATTGCAAACATTTGTTTTACAGTGGCACAGCTTAATTGAGCTTGGAAAGCTTCTGCAGGCCTTAGCCATGGCTGACATCCCTAACAAGGAGGGCTACTGCGAACGTGAGGACGTGGCGGGCAAATTGCCTATCAGAGCCATTTTGCACTCCCACAAGCGAAGCAGGCACCTAAGGGTATGTGTGTGGCAAAAAACAGAGTGGTAGAATAGGGTGAAAATAGTTCCTTGTGCTGAAAATGTGCTGCTGTGAGGAACTCAGCTCCATTTGAATTACTACATGATATGTGGAATACACTAACATCATTTACCCAAATCCGGAGGAAGGTGCCCTACTCTGCTGAAGCTCACCCTTTTCTGAAGTTGCTTAGTCAACTGTGCAGCAAAGATTTATCCCAGGGTATCACAGATGTGCTATTAAGACATCTCCTTTTGTAATAAGCCAGTTTGCACTCAAGGAAAGGAGACTGCTCTCTCCTTCCCCGAGGTCTTCCTGATCACTGTACTCTCTTATGCAAGCTGAGCGCTCTAGCAACAACATAGTCTGTTTCTGAAAGCAGAGCAGAAACATTTGCAGCAAAGGTTATTTGCTGGGTGGTGCTATCTCTTTCTTTAGCATTTTGGTCTGAAGGGGAAAACAAATCAGCACATTACTCAAACACTTCCTTCTCTCTACGAGTACATATGTTGACCCCAAAAGGTTTATCCCAGACAAAGTTAAAAGTTATCTCTTGTTTTAAAAATATTGGCAGTTACAGCAACAATGAGGACACAGTGCTGAATCTTCCTGTATTTCATACTGCAAGATCCAGTTTAAAATACACTGCCTGGAACGGCTGCAAAATGCAGAGCAGATATGAGAGACCTCTGTGTCACTGTGAACCAAATAAGATGGAATAGCTGCTTATCTGCTCTCCAAAATGGGGCCAAAATGTTTTCCTCAAAAAATCTCTCGCAGCATGGCATTTCAGAGAGCGGTTCAAGTTCCCTAAAGCACGACATTTTGCAAGAGGACGGCTGGGTTTTGAAAATAACATGTTTGTCTCTCAGAAGGTCTTTCAACAATGCCCAATCTTAGCCTCGGACACACACAATGAAGGCGGGCACAGGAAAGAGACTTGGCTGGAGCTCCAAACTCCCTGGTGCTTGGGATTTCAGGGTTATTTTAATTTTGTCTTATGCACTGGAATTGCACTGGGGCTGCAGATGACAAATTACCTTTTTTTGCTTGTTTACAGGTATTCATTTGGATTCAGGGGGTGAATTTTTTGCACACAGGGATGCGTTGAGCATGTGTGAACATTGCATTTCATAAGATTAGCATTAAGCAATGCACCTGGGAGATGACATTGCCTGCAGCCCAGCACAGAGCAGGCTTCTAGAGAGCCCTGTCTGTGTAACATGCAGGATATAGCACAGAGCTACTATGTAAAATGCATCCTTAACAATACTGCCAAGGCGTACTTGGAACGCACAGTCATGTTGTCTCCCAAACGGGCAGACAGTTCAAAGGTAATTTGCTCACTAGCATTACTCAAGGAGAACCTCATTCTGTTTATATTTGTACATAGTAGATATCAAGAACAGATAATGTCTGCACCTGGTTTGCTCCTGACTCATCCCAAGAGACATCCCACATGACTCTTTTGGGTGGAGGATGGCAAGCAAACCATCAGTAAGATCCCTATAAGGAGGTGCAAAAGTAAACAGCAGCCTTCTGCTCTTACGCATAAGAGGAGGCCTGTGTGCAGACGTTACCTTGAATACTGGGCACAGGAAGGGCTTTGCCTCTGTTTAGCCTGTTAGCTAGCAAAGCAAAAGAGCTTTGCCAGCTTTGCCTGACAGCTACTGCCAAGCCTGAGTCCTTCCTGAGACTTCCTTGTGGGAGTAGCACCACAGGCAAACCTATACGGTGGGTCACAGAGTAAAAAGCACCTTTGGGAGAAGAAATACATATATTCATGTAAGAATGGTCAGGCTACATCTGCTCAGTGGCCTGTCTCTGACCAATATTCAGATACTCAGAAAAGACTACAGCTTCCTGGCAAGGAGTGACATTTTTCCAGAGAATGCAGCCTCCAGTCTCTAGGATACATCCCTATTGCTTGCTAAATGCTGATAGGCTTAGGAGCCTATCATACATTTCATTTGACACAACACTATATAGTCACTCTCCTAGCATGGGACACATTTCCCGTAGATAGAAGCCCAGAAAGTTGCAGCAATGAGGACCACATGGAGTGAAGCAAAAGGCACATCAGGATTGGTGTAATTGGGCACAAAGTAGCTTTGAAATTTGAGAAGGGAAAGACAGGGTGTAAAACTCACTGCTTCCCATCACCTCCCCAAACACAAACACAAAGGCACACACACAACCTGTATTTCACATAACACCATGAAACGAGGATTTTAAGTGCTTATTTCTCTATACTTTGAGTTCAGTTGTGCAGATATCCCCAGTACTGAGCTCTGGGCGCCTGTTTCTGTTGAGCAAACAAAAGTAGAGACATGAAGAAGAGAACCAAGACAACAGAAAACATTCTCTTCCTAGTCCTCAAGCAGTGTTCTCTTCAGACTTCGAAGAAGGCTCAGTTTGGCTATGTTGCTTGAACATGTGTGCCATAGTGGATGCTTCCAGTAACAGTGGGAACAACATTTCTTGTGAATTTAGACACACATTTTTCCTTGCAAAGACAACTTCCTTCATGTCCCACTAAACCAGGGACTGCCACGCTTACAGTCCTGGCAGATGGTTGCAGTTTTGTATTACATCTTATGCTATCGCAGCATATTTTGGCCTCAGCTGGAAACTTTGAGCTAAATGACATACAAGAGAGAATAAATGGCAGTTCCTACCAGAAGGATCTTTCAGTCTAGGTTAGTTTCTCCAATTAGGATTACTCTCCAGACAAGGAAAGGGCATAGAACACTAGACCTGACCTACACATGCTTCTCGTAAGTTATTGCACATGCAGTTTTCACATATGAGTCCCAGTAAGTCCTGCAGGAAAGAGGCATCAGAGTGAGCTGCCAGAACTGGAACAATTCATGCAGTCTACTCCAGGTGCCCTCTTTCACTAGAGTCCCAGTATATAGTTGTGGCTGAAAGAATTTTCATGGTCCATTTCTTACAGTCCAAAGACTAGTCAAAGGCATCAGGAGTGACAAGAAGGAACAAAAATAAATGTGCCTTGGCAGAAAGATGGAAGGACAATAGCCCATTTCAGTATAAAGTGGCAGCATGCTCAATCTGCATGGATATGTATAAACCCAAATAGCAGCAGTGGTGATCTTAACTCATCACCGAACTACTACAAGACGGTAATTTAATTTCCTCTCACAAGCATGTCTAAAATTTCATTATTTGCTCACTCCTGGACTACGTACATGGCCTTCCAGGTTAGTATACTCAGGAAAAAAAAAAAAAGAAAAAAAAGCTTCTCACTTAATATTGTTGTTGTTGATAAATGAACAAAGAGAAAAACCAAGTACAGAAACCAAGTTATGAGTCACTTGAATTCACTTCAGCCAGATGCAGAATTAAGGAACAGGCACTGACATGCACTCATGAGAAAATACAAAGTAGCTCTTGCCTCTCAGAAAGCACTGCTGCAGGGCAGGAGGACTAAGGGGAGTTTAAAAAATAAAAAAAGGGAATGGGGGAGGGGGAAAGGCTTCTTAACATATAAATCACAATGTCAAAATCCTTTTATCTTTTGGCACCCAAATCTCTCATCTGCCTTAGTGAATGCTAAGCAAGTCACTAGCAATTCTTTGTGAATTTTTAATTGGTGTTTTCATAACCCTATTCATGATATTTCCAAGAGAAATTAGCAGATGTTCACATGAAGAATATTACAGAGTGAAATCTCTCGGATGGGCTAGAGATGAGTCTAAGAAAGAAACAAGCGTCCACTGCATTAATACTATCTACCCAAAGCTCCTCTTTTTTGTCGGCTTGAGAGTATGCACTTCAGAATGGAGAAATGCAGGTTGAAATGGCCATAATTAGTTTATATATCTGTTAGGGCCTAGGTAACAAAGTTTGCAAGACTGAGTAAACAGCCTCTGGTCTTCAGTTAGCACATGACAAGGGCACAACAAGATGGGAGCTCAAACTTTTCCCTAGTGACAAGACAAAACTCTCTTTTAGATTGCTGCAATATTAAGGAAGAAGTGAAAACTCTTAGGCTGAGGTGTACATAGCCAATATTTCCTGAGCTTTGGTCACCAGCTAGAGAACAAAGCTTAGTAATTTTCAAAATGTACCTATCACAACCGCGCAACCAGATCTCACTGAGGGATATTTAATTCTGAACATCTCATCACTCCAAGGCCACCTGGCTTTCCCTCTCCTCGCCCCATCACCCTTATCCAAGCGGAGCCTTAAATAGGTCCATGAGAACCAACAACAAATTTATTTCTAATGTTTTTCCTTTTTTACTTCATGGCAGACTGGAGGGGGGAAGTGGAGAGGGAAGGGTAACATTGAAAAATGAAAGAACCTTTCTGTTTCTTGCACATCTGTAGCATATTAAAGAGACTGTCTTAACTGAAGACACTCGGCGCAGCAGTCTCAGGTTTCCGCTGGTAGAGCACAAGTAGCCAGGGGTATCGGTGGCTGACAGGATGCCAGGAATCACCAGCTATCTGGCAGCAAGAGAAACAGGCAGCATGGCGTGAAGCGTGTTCCTAGGTGAAAACACCCTCGGAGAACTGAGAAATTGCCTAAGAAGTCTAAGGCATTTGAAGAGATTGTGGCATGTTAGAACCCACAGAAAAATGTTTCTCCTATGCATTATTTATTGCTTTTCTGTATTTATATAATATCCAGCTTCCTGAAAGTAATTTGTTTTGGATTGTGTAACACTGGGCAGAACATCAAACGTATGTTAATCAGTGGTAATAAAACACTAAGTTTTATGGTCACTGAGGTATTAAATATTGCTAATAAATTATAGGGCTAGCATTTTAAATAAGCTATAGTTTGGAGAAGAGCAGTAACACCATGTCTGAAAGAATTAATTGCCATTGCCTGACTTCCTAATTATCAAGAGTTTCAAATATGTTTTTATACCAATACATCACTCTCTGTTATGCACGCAACAAAATACAGCTGCATATGACAAGCTTCAGTAGCACTAAGGCCTCTCCCCCTTCAAATCACCCTATGGACATGAAAACACACTAGTTCTGGGAAACAGTTAATTATTTTTATCCCAATTTTTAATTATTTTTATCCCCATTTTATATATGGGGGAAGCAGAATTGTGGGCAGGTTAAAAGTCTCCACCATGACCACCCAGACTGTCAGTGTCAGGGTTTGCATCAATGAGGTGCTCTGACTCTACAGTGTAATAAGCAGGCATCTCTCCTCTTAGAAACTGTTAGAGCCTGACTCTACAGTAGTGGTAATCTGCTGAAATTCTACTGAATCTTTTTGAATTAATCAAGCATCTGGCCCTTCAAGTTTGGCTTTCTCTAAGCAGTTGCTGCTGGTATTGCATACCATGTATTGGTGCCCATTAACAAAACAGCATTTCCAGCAGGCTGGTATAAGCTTAGAGACTGGTCTGACAATTGTTCTGATGTGGGTTTTTCTTAAATGAGGAGTGAGCCCATGCCATGAGTCATTATTAATGAAGTGATTCAGGTGCTCTGGAATGTGACTTACACATTATCCTGGAACAAAGCCACTGCCTCTGTAGCCGCATAGTCCTTGCTGGAAACTGGCACGAGGGTTAGACCGTGCTGAAGGCTCTGGCTTGCAGAAGACAAAGATTCCCAAGTCTCTGCACTCTGTGCCAAAAGCCATGATTCCAGTGACACTGGAGTCGCTCCACCATTGTTGATAGAGGTACACGTCCACAGATACCAAGAGTTTTAGGGAGCTTTAGAAAAGTAGCTGTTGGAGTCTCCTGCATCCTTTCCAAAACACAGCTTATTCTCATCTGTAGCACCCTGCTAGCCAGCTGAAGTTGCTGCAGACTGTGGATCTGAGCAGTCTGCCTGCATTCAAGGATGAACACTGTTTGGCCTCTGTCATACTTTTTACCTGGAGTAAAGCAAAGTGACCTTGCCTTGCTTTTCTCCAGCTCCCAGCAGCATGAAAAATAGGAATTATCTTTCTTCCGTTATAGTGCATTAAATTCTCCCCAAGTACAGTCCCAATAAACAAGCCGCATACTGAAGAGCCCTGGTGGATGCTCCATGCTTTGGGATGAACCTGTCACAGCGGGGCATGCAGGCACACACCATGCCTACTTGGCAAAAAAGACCATCCCTCTGCCTTAGTCCTGGCAAGAGCACATGCATTTCCAAAGGTGCTGTCATTTCCTCTCCCTCCAACACCTAGGGCTAGGGTGGAGAAGCTCCCACCTAAGCATTTTCCAAATATCTCCACGCAGAAACCATCAGTGGGCAGACAGCAAATGCAGTGGCTCTGTGGCGTGTTCTGCCAGGCTGAGTAGCCCTGGCAGGCTCAGCACATGACTCTCTGTGATAGAAAGGACACGGTGACACTCAGCATAGGTCCAGCTCTGGCTCTGCTCTTTTGACTCAGCTAGTTAGTTGACTGTATAAAGCCCCTTCCTAAATCTCATACTCAGCCCCAAACTTAAGAGGTCTCCAGCACCACCACCACCATCTCCCTACTTTTTAAATTGCTGCTTTACTTTGCCATGCCCTATTAAAACACAGACCCTAGAGAAAGCCCTGCATGTGCTTATTTCAAAGTAGTGTGATGGACTTTCGCATGGAAGTAAGGGCAATGAGCAGGACACAGCCTGAGGTTAGGCTGAACGTGGACTCATAGCAACAAGGAATCTGAGTACGTACCCAGCGCGCTGCCCTCTCGGCTGCACTGTCCACCCAGGCAGTGCTAGAGCCCGCTGGGTCACAAACAAGCAGTATTTTGGTAACCGTATATCCTGACAGCACAGACAAGACCTAAAACCTCCAAGTAGCTTCTTCTGTCCGGTGGTCTGTTGTTTGCTCCCTTGCGGCTTGCTCTGCTGCTACGGAACTCAAAGGCGCTTCAGAGGAGCAAGCCAGGACCGCGGTATGGAGAAAAGATAGAGGCCCACAACACGCCACTTGGTCTTCTGCCTGCTGCTGCATTACAGTGAGTCTAGTCACAGGCACAGAACCTGCCCTACCAACCTCAGTTCAGCTGGAGAGTCCTCACGGGCATGTCTCTCCTTGAATATTAAAATCCTGAAGGTATTTTTCTTCATAGGCCACCCCAAAACATGTATTTATTAAAGCTGATTTTGGAAACTACAAAACATGGCAGTCCAACTACAGACCAGAACCACTTCCACATCAAAGCAACCCGATTCCTCTGCCAGATTCATAAAGTCTCAATTTTTATCCTTCCTGAAAACCAAAACACCACAAATATTTACATTTCTGTCCAACACACACCTCGTTTCCTGCTTGAGTACTGCAGGCAACACCACTTCAGTCATGCAGCAAACAGACACTACTTCCTTTCTGCTCCCTCCCTCTTGCTCTCGCTCGGGTTCCTCTGGCTCCAGCACATCCAGCCATCCCACTTGTTTGCCTGACGCCCAGGACTGCACTGAGACCTCTCTCTTTCAGTGTGACCAGTTTCTCCTGAGGTGCCACTGGGCAACTGAGGGCAGGACTTCAGCAGCACTGCCAGTTGTCACCTGCTTCTGCAGCTAGCACTTGAGCACAGCAAAAAGGTGCTGAAGTTCTCTTATCATTCCACTGCCCAAGCCCCCTGATCAACACTGACACTGCCGTTTTGTTTTATAGTGAGCATCATCACAATCCTGTACCTTCTCCAGCAGTTGGGCAACTTCAGGACCAGAATTTGGACATCCTCATATATCAAAGAAGAAGAGAGAGATTTGGTTTTCTCTTAGCATAGCATTTTCTTGTCACTTTGCACAGATTCTTTCATTAAGTATCCCTTCTGGAAATACCTAAGACAGCATCTCTTTCCATTTTACTCCTCCTTCGTTTTTCTAGAGCTCCTCACCAGAAGACTGAGTGTCCTCCATGGGTTCAAAATCTGCTGAAGAATGAGCAAGCAAAGAGCTAGTTGAACCTTCCACTGTATAATCCAAGGACATGGCTGCTCTTAGCCACAGCTGCGTTTCTTGCAGCCGAAGGTAAGATCTGCAATTAGCAAGGATTTAACTAACAGTGCTTAAAAGTGTAAACCCATACTCCCACATGGGGGCTACTGAAGATTTAATTGGAAATAATTTGAGAAGAAGAATCACACTTTTGGCTTACTTATCACACTAGCAAAATGCAACTGTCAAATGTAAGAAGACAAAGTTCTGTGAGTTTTAAAATGAGTATTGCTGCTAGGAAACCTTCTCCTTGTTATCCACATTTTCAGCATCTCAGCATCCCATTTTATCCACAGTTCTCAGCCTCTGCTACTCTGGACTATGCCCTAAAGGAGAAAAGTGGCACAAACAGTCCTTTAAAGCATACAAATGCCTTAATAAAATTACTATAAGGATGAGAAAAATATGTTTGATTAACTTCAGTCTGATTTGCAATTTAGAGAATTGCAAATGGTATGAGGAAAGACAGCAGCTTTATCAGAAGTATTTATCCCCATTACTGCAGCATCTTAATTCGTTACAGTACTTTGTGTATTGACACTAATAGCACAATTGTGAGAGAAGAAAGTATTATCTTCGCAGTTTACAGATGGGGAGCGCGAATTCGGATTCTCAGAAACGCTACAAAAATGAAAAGCTTCCTGATTTCAGCTGTGGTTGGCTTCCTAAGTATTCATTCCAGAACATGCACCAAAGCAGCTACAGCGACCACGCGCACGAGTATCCACAAGGCTGGGGTCCAAACACCGGCCAAGACGCAGCGCAGAACCAGGCAGATGAGACCCTGAACAAACCACTGCCTCAGCTGTGTGCTCTGCATCGCTGCAGCTGGTCACCCCTCACCCTGTGTGGGGCTTCCTCCCTGCCCCTGCTGAAAAACATCCGAGTTTTTCAGGCCATGTCATGAGTTTATCGTGCCTTTTGGACTCCGGCGCTGGCCTCCGAAGCGCTCGCTCTTTCGCTCCAGCTCACTGTCCTTGCAATACGGCTCTATTTCATTCACTAACTGGCTGCTATTAGTAATGAAAACTACCAAGCAGAACAAGGCTCATCACAAATCTGAACGATGCTTTACATATTCTTCCATTTGACAGGGAGCTCATTATCGTTCTCTGCATGTAGTCATAGAATCATAGAATCATAGAATCATAGAATGCTTAGGGTTGGAAGGGACCTCTAGAGATCATCTAGTCCAACCCCCCTGCATACGCAGGGACACCTAGAGCACGTGGCACAGGACTGCATCCAAGCGGGTTTTGAAGATCTCCAGAGAAGGAGACTCCACAACCTCTCTGGGCAGCCTGTTCCAGTGCTCTGTCACCCTCACTGTTAAGAAATTTTTCCTTAAGTTCCTATGGAATTTTTGATGTTTCAGTTTCCGGCCATTTCCTCTAGTCCTATCAGTGGCCACCACGGAAAAGAGACCATCCCCGTCCTCTGCACTCCCTCCCTTGAGGTATTTATATACACTGATTAGATCCCCTCTCAGCCTTCTCTTCTCCAGGCTGAACAGGCCCAGCTCCCTCAGCCTCTCCTCATAGGGCAGATGTTCCAGGCCCCTGATCATCCTTGTAGCCCTGCGCTGGACTCTCTCCAGCAGCTCCACATCCCTCTTGTACTGTGGAGCCCAGAACTGGACACAATACTCCAGATGCGGCCTCACCAGGGCTGAGTAGAGGGGCAGGATCACCTCCCTCGACCTGCTGGAGACGCTCTTCTTAACGCACCCCAGGATTCCATTGGCCTTCTTGGCCACGAGGGCACACTGCTGCCTCATGGTCAACTTGTCGTCCACCATGACACCCAGGTCTTTCTCTGCAGAGCTGCTCTCCACAAGCTCGGTCCCCAGCCTGTACTGGTGTCTGGGGTTATTCCTCCCCAGGTGCAGGACCTTGCACTTGGCCTTGTTGAATTGCATGAGGTTTTTCACCGCCCAGTTGTCCAGTCTGTCCAGGTCCCTCTGGATGGCAGCGCAGCCCTCTGGGGTATCGGCTACTCCTCCCAGTTTGGTATCATCAGCAAACTTGCTGAGGGAGCACTCTGTGCCTTCATCCAGGTCATTGATGAATAAATTGAACAGGACTGGACCAAGGACTGACCCCTGGGGGACCCCACTAGCCACAGGCCTCCAACTAGACTCTGCACCGCTGATCACCACTCTCTGGGCCCTGCCATCCAGCCAGTTCCTAATCCATCTCACTGTGCACTCATCTATCCCACACTTCCGGAGCTTGCCCAGGAGGATGTTGTGAGGGACGGTGTCAAAAGCCTTGGTGAAGTCGAGATAGACAACATCCACCGCTCTCCCCTCGTCTATCCAGCCGGTCATTTCATCATAGAAGGCTATCAGGTTAGTCAGGCAAGATTTCCCCTTGGTGAATCCATGCTGACTACTCTTGAGCACCTTCTTGTCCTCCATGTGCCTGGAGACAACAGCCAGTATGAGCCGTTCCATCACTTTTCCGGGGACGGAGGTGAGGCTGACTGGCCTGTAGTTGCCTGGGTCCTCCTTCTTGCCTTTTTTGAAGACTGGCGTGACATTGGCCTTCTTCCAGTCTTCCGGCACCTCCCCCATTCTCCAGGATCTTTCAAAGATGATGGAGAGCGGCTTAGCTATGGCATCTGCCAGCTCCCGCAGCACTCTGGGGTGCATCCCATCAGGGCCCATGGATTTGGGGGTATCGAGGTTCCTTAGGTGCTCTCTGACCCAATCTTCCTCTACCCAGGGCAAGTCTTCCTCTCCACCAGCTTCTTCTCTTGCCTCTAGGGCCTGGGGCCCTAAAGGGCTGCCCTTGGTAAACACCGAAGCAAAGAAGGCATTGAGCAACTCTGCTTTTTCTGTGTTATTTGTAACCAAGGTGCCCATCCCGTCCTCCAGCGGACCCACGTTTTCCCTGATCTTCCTTTTGCTGTTAATGTATTTGAAGAATTTTTTTTTGTTATTTTTAACGTCCCTTGCCAGCTTGCCTTCCAGACGTGCCTTAGCTTTCCTTGTCGCATCTCTGCACTCCCTGACTACGTTCCTGTATTTCTCCCAGGGGGCCTGTCCTTTTTTCCACATTCTGTATACCGCTGCCTTCTGCTTGAGCATTGCCACAAGCTCCCAGCTCATCCACGCAGGTCGCCTGCCCCCTCTGCCTGCCTTCCTACACACAGGGATGCACTGTTGCTGGACGTGGAGAAAGTGCCGCTTGAAAACTAACCAGCTCTCTTGGGCCCCCCTGCCTTCTAGAGCACTAGCCCATGGGATTCTACCGAGGAGGTCTCTGAAGAGGCTAAAGTTGGCCCTCCTGAAGTCCATCGTCGCAAGGCTACTTACAGCCCTGCCTCCTCCTCGTTGAATCCTGAACTCCACCAACACATGGTCACTGCAGCCGAGGCTACCCCCCACCTTCACATCTCCTACTAGGCCCTCCCTATTTGATAGCACGAGGTCCAGTAGCCCACCTCTCCTCGTCGGCTCCTCCACAACCTGCGTCAAAAAGTTATCGTCGACGCTCTGCAGGAACCTCCAGGACTGCTTATGCCTGGCAGTGTTGTCCTCCCAGTTGATGTCGGGGTAGTTGAAGTCCCCCATGAGAACCAGGGCCTGTGACCGTGAGGCAACATCCAGCTGCCTATAGAAGGCCTCATCAACCTCCTCGTCTTGGTCAGGTGGCCTGTAGCAGACACCCACCACAGTGTCTCCCACATTAGCCTGCCCTCTAATCCTTACCCACAAGCTCTCAACTCGCTCATCCTCGACTCCCAGGTTGAGCTCCATGCATTCCAGTTGCTCTCTCACATAAAGAGCAACTCCACCACCTCGCCTTCCCAGCCTGTCCTTCCTAAAGAGCACATAGCCTTCCATGGCAGCGCTCCAGTCGTGCGAGCTATCCCACCATGTCTCTGTGATTCCGATGAGATCATGACGCTGGGACCGCACACAGATCTCCAGCTCATCCTGCTTATTCCCCATGCTTCGCACATTGGTATACAGGCATTTCAGGGAAGCAACAGAGGCCACAGGTTTCCCAGGAGGGGTGAAAGAGGACCCTCTGTGATCATTTCCTATCCTCACTTCCCCACTACCATACTCCCGCTGGGCGCCATCTGACCTGGGCTGTGCGGTACTGCTTGCCGTGTCAGTGTCAGTGTGCCACTCCCCTTCCCCCTTCTTGCCTAGTTTAAAGCCCTCCTAACCAGGTTGGCCAGCCTTTTTGCAAAGAGACGTGTGCCCCTCTTGCTAAGATGAGTACCATCGTTCCCCACTAGCTGTTGGTCATCAAACAGAGACCCATGGTCGTAGAAGCCGAAACCCTGTTGCCAGGTCCAGCGGCGCAGCCAGTTGTTAAGCTGCCATATCCGCCTTCTCCTCCTTGAGTCCATTCCCCTCGTTGGCAGAATGGAGGAGAACACCACCTGGGCACCTGTACCTTTGATGGCCATCCCTAGGGCTCTGAAGTCTTGCTTGACGTCCCTCATTTTCCCCATGGCATCATTAGCACCCACATGAATCAATAGTAGAGGATAATAGTCCGACTCCTGAACAATTCTTGGGAGCCTTTCTGTGATATCCTTTACTTTGGCCCCAGGCATGCAGCAGACCTCTCTGGATGAGGGGTCCGGTCTACATATCGGTGCCTCCGTGCCCTGCAGCGTGGAGTCACCCACGACGATCACCCGCCGCTTCTTCCGGGTGCTCCTTTTCACTTTAGGGGGAGCAGCCTTGCTGCATGGATTAGACTGCCCCTCTGTAGAGATCCCCTTAGACGGGCCTTGGTTCAAGGCCTCCTCTATCTGATTCACATGTTCCAGGGCCTCGTACCTGTTGAACGTGGTCACCGGTGGAGGTGAGGTGGGCCGTGGAGGGGATCTTCTGCCACCTCGAGTGGGGACCCGTTTCCATTGTTGGTTGTCCCTGGAGACTGTTAAGTCCACCCCCTCTACCCTAGGGCAAGAGGGCACTGGACTTTCTGACTGAATTGGGGAGTTCTGAGGGTAGCTTTCCTGGGAAGACTGTAGGATGCAGCTCCACCAGTCGATTTCCCTTTCGCATTCCCTGATGGCCCTCAGTCGTTCTACCTCCTCCTTTAGCTCCGCCACCAGGCTGAGCAGGTCATCCACCTGCTCACACCTAAGGCAGGCTGTGCTTTCGCCACTCCCCGGTAACATGGAGAGGCCCAGGCATTCCCCGCAGCCAGAAGCCTGGACCGCTGCGTGTTTCTGTGGCGGTTCAGTCTGGGTCGCCACAGTCTTCCTGGCGGAAGCTCTCTGCTCTCTGATCTCTGTCATCTTCAAGCAAAGAAATTTATGCCACGCAGAACACCAAATACCTTACTAAAGTCAAATGTTTTTCCTTTTACAAACTTTGTTATCCTGCCATATGAGAAAATTAGATTGATTTGACTTGATTTTTAGAGATAACTTGATTATATCTATATCGTGCACCTACTAATGAAGCAGAAGTTAATACAGAAAGTCAACAGGAGTAAATCCTAGCTAGTCCCTGGCCTCTCCTAGTGGTAAAAACCTGCTCCTACTTTCTCCTGTAGTTTGTAAGAGAGGGTGACATATATATATAGCTTCTCTCTTAACTCAGCCGCAGACAAATAATATATTTTTCCCAGACCCTAATTTCTCTGTAGTCTGCAGTTCAGCTAATACCTGCTTTCCAAGTTTGCTAAGTAAGACCTAGATATTCTCCATTCAGCGTTTACAATAGTCTCATGCAAAAGATGTTATGAAACTACTGTTATTTTAATATCTGGGAACAAATTCACTGAAGTGTAGATGCACCGATCTCACTGCAGTTACTAGGGAAGAGAAGGGAAGACTGATAAACAGCCTACAAAGCCAATACATTTTCCTGAAGTATCTGCCAATCTGGCCAGTTGCTGGTATGTTCAATGCACACAGTGCAGATACATTTGTGGAAAAGAAATCTTCCCATTTCAATTCAAGGGACCTGAGCAGACTGTTTTTTGCTTTTGGTCTTAGTTTCTCGCTTTACTCCACCATCTCTGATGGCTCTCACACAGACTGCAGTGACAAAACTGTCACCAGCTCATAAACGGACGAAACCCTTTCAGATGCTGCATACAATTTTCTGAGCTGTTTTCAGATTCACTTCCTTTCTTGCTTCCTTACAGATATTCCTTTGATGCTACTGAGTGGATTTGGACATCAGATAAATGATCAGCATGTGGGACAATTTCCCTATAAACTGCCCACATTCACAATCATGACTAGTCTATTGGATTTCCAGAGATCAAAACAAAATGCATCCAAAGTCTGTATTGTTTTGCTACCCACTAGACTGCTCCAGCAAAGTGATTTTGGAGCCAAACTTCCTTAACATTGTCAGAGCACCAGACTTTGCAGTCATCTGGGCACCAGACTGGATCCAACTCCAGTAGCTGCAGATGAAGGAGACAAATCTTTTTAATATATCTTAGGAGAGATTAAGAGATGCTGATCAAAGTGTAAGCAATATCATCATTGTCTGGGCTGCTAGGAATATTTCAGTTAAGCTGCGACACACTAGCACATTAATATACCTCCTTTTGTTCCTCTCTCCAAATTTGTCAGTTTTATGCAGTATATAAAAGCATAATTTCTACCAGGCCACATTTTTTTTGTTTATTTTTGGATTTTTTTGTAAGAATAGTAATTCAGAGAATGGAGATTTACAGCCTGTGCTTTTTAGCAGTCGACCCAAACCGGCTTGTTCTTTGCAGCACTGTAATTACAGGTCCATCCTCTTGTTTGGCAGGCTAGAGGCAGTGGGAGGAAATGTGCTCTGCTCTCAGGGCAGTGCGGCTTGAGTGAGGGAGCCCTGGCGCACTCACACAGCCACTGCTGCAGATTTGGCCTGGAAGTATCTTGCAGGACGCCTTAACCTCCTGTCTGAGGACAGCAGTGGCAGAGAGATGGTCGACAGGGAGGAAAAGGACGCGGCCCTTAAATCACCCAAGCCCGGAGCAGTGAGGGCCTTCCAGGAATGGTGTATCACACATCTAGTGGCTCCCAGTACAGCTGGAGACCTACAGCTCCCAGTGGGTCTCCAAGGGACAGCTGGTTCACAGAGTCAGGCACACACAAGGCCAGGTCGTTGAGGGTTTCCTTCACACTGGGCATACAGCGGAGAAGCAGCTATAGCTCAGATTTGGGTAGGAAGGCTCAGTCTCTCAGGGATCTCCTGTACTCTTAACAGCTACTCCTGCATTGTGATAGTTCGCTCTTCCAGCTGCGCCACATCAAGAAGAGCAGCAGGTGCAACAATACGACAGCAGAAGACACAGCCCCAAAGAAAAGAGCCCCAAAGAAGAGAGAGATGGAGCAACACCTTTGTGCGGATTTACTCTGAAAGGGAGAATATTTAAGCCTTCTCATTCTGAAGTTAGTTTCCCTGGGTTTGTTTAGGAGACTTCATCAGTTTGGCAGATTCCTCAATTTCCTGGGTTGAAAGGTTATCAACACATTCGCCGTGGTTTTCTCTTTTTCTAGGACAGAAATATGGCATGAGAGGCTGAGCACAAATCTTTTAAGACAGGGGACAACTCCTGAAACCAGTAGTGGGTTTCTAAAGTAACTGTAAGTTTAAGCACTATCACAGTATTTCAGGAAAAGTCGAAAAGCTTTAATCAGAAGGAAAGGGTAGAGACATTTTTATTTCAGGCTTAGCTCAAGCACCATCTGTCCTCTTCCCCTTCCATAAAGGCAAACATTCTCAAGTTACAAGTTTTGAAAGATTCTTCCAAGTCTTCATTTTCCTTGGAGCTTAACGCTGTCTTTAATCAAGACTTCTTCCTAGAGCTCTTCAGCTTAGTCTACAGCCCTTGCAATCAGCAATATTTTCTAGCTGTTCAGTTTTCCAGCCTCAATAGTAGCAAAGCAAGAATTATTTTCAAATTCATTATTGCATCAAAAATATCATTTAATATTATTTATTTTTTCATGCCAGCTCAGATAAATGACACTGCCAAATACTGTAACCAAAGTTCAGCTAATAAGACTCTTTCTATAAAAAATGTTCTTTCTAGTCCCTTTGCCATAAAAATTTGTGGATAGTTTCTTTTTTTTAGAAGGGAAAAAAAAACAACCCCCAAACGTCTCCAAGTTGAACTGTTGAGATAGCTGTTCTAGCAGCCATCTCATATAGCAGTCAACAAATTCAAGCTTCAAAATAAATCAAAATGAGTATATAAATCTCACATGGGTTTGTTTAAGGGTAAATAAAACTGAATTGGTATAAACCCCAGATGAGGGAGCAGGAAATGCATGCTGCAAGTTCCTGACCAAATAAATGAGATATTATTTAACTCCTCCTAAGCTAATAAATCAGCAGCATTTCTACAGTGAAACAGGCAGGGAAGTTTAATCACAACAAATGCAGCAGAATGAGAAGAGGCTGCAACCACTACTAGGTGCAGCAAGTGATCAGGCAGAGCACGGGAAGGCAGCAGTGGGGATGCCGAGGCCGCTGCTTGTGCCACCGCCAGGGCCCGGGGCCGCTGCTGCGGTGCTGGGCGGCCTCTCTCAGGGAGAGCAGCATGAAACGACCTCCTGCCTTTGGAACCACTGCCCGGTCCTGCCCCGGCGGCAACATTTCCAACCAGCTGCCCGGCTGCTCTTCAGGCCCTCATTAACCTTTCTGGCTGCTCCTGCACTGCTGAATAGGCCCATTACAAAGCAGAGGAAATCGCAATCGTTTCCTTGTGCTTCAGTTAAATACTTTTAGTAAATTTGGTAATTTCTTCAGGATATTAAAACAATAACCAACTGGAGGCGTGACAGTGATTCCCTGCTGTGCCTTCCCTCTTCAGGAATCACCAGCTGTTGACAGCATAAATACACTTGCTAATGCAGAAGAGTCAAAGCACGCAGAGTCTTTTGAACAGATTTTTGAGGAAAACAGAGTAGCACAGAGAACGTACTGCCAGCAGTTACAGTTTGGGGTGAGTGTAGAGGTGGGTCATCAAGTGCGCACTCCCCATCACCAGCAGCTGCAAATGGTGAGACTGACAGGCAAACTAGCAAGCTAGGGAGCCTGTTCCCCATAAAGGGGGATAAAGCATCACTTCTTCCTCCTATCCTGACAGCAAGGGAAGCTGAGGAGGGCTCAGACTCTTGGTTGGATATATACCTGCGCTATTACTTTTTAGTGTTAGCTATAAGAATACATTGCTCAAATATGAAGGAAAATAACTGACAGATAACAAATGACAAGGAGGAATAAAACATTTAGTCACAAACATTTAGAAAAAATAGTGTGTATTTTCTATCCTATCTTGAATTCTTCTTGCATCAACTGCACAGAGACTGCAGAAAAGGATCTGCAAGACAGAGGAATGGCAGCTCTGTTCAAGGAAGCATTTCTTGAATGTAAGTGGTGGCCAGGGCATCCATATAGAGAGTAGAGGCGAAAGGGAAAAAAAAATAGGGACGATGACAAGCACAATGTGGCAATAGCTGTTGTCATGAGGCTGGCCTGAGTGGGTTCATGGGGCACATTTATTGAGGAAACAGTGAAGAAAGAGCTGAGGATCAAGGAAAGACTGGAGTGAAGCAACAGCTAGGGTCACTTAAGAGAGCAGACAGCAGAGAAAAGATGCTGAGAATGACAAAAAAAGTGATAGACATTAATGGATTGGAGGTCTCAAGAGGGCAGGGTGAGGCAGGGGGCAGAGGGTAAAGAGGTTTTGTTGAAAGAAACAAGGTAGTGGTGAAAGGGAAAGCGGTGCTGAAACAGATTCGAGCAGGAGCAGTGTTTGGGGAAAGCAGGAGCAAGGCAACGACAGCGAGTGGGAGGGTTGCGGTGCGTTTGTCAGGTGAGGAGCAAGCAAAAGGAGGCCAGAAGCTAAGGCATCAGGCAGGATGTCAGTGTGGAAGGCAACGCCAGTCAGAATGAGACCGGCATAAAAAAGCAGGTATTACTACTGTTAGAGGTCAGTGAGTCAGGGAGGTGGTAAACAAGCAGGAGCTGTGCCAACCTCCCCACCACGAGAGAAGCTGCTCAGATCTGAGAGAGCTGCAGCACGGGAATCGCGTGGGGCCTTCGTGGAGCCTCACAGGTCTTCTAGATGGCCTCTCCACCCACACCCTACTGAAATGAATAGCCCCATTCATGTCCGCTGCGTTATTGATTTCAGAGTCCTCTGTAACATGGAAATTCATTGAGGTCTTTCCTTGACTAAGTCATTTCCTGATGGTTGCTCTGAGATCAGAGAATTCCTCGTCCTGACCCCAGGAAGAGGGAGAGCCCTGCCCAGAGTGCCGGGGAGGTTGTTAGAAAAGTCACTGCTCAGCAAATTTGCCTCCGACCACACAGGCAAGCACCACAGAGCCCTTGTCCTCTGTCCACACAGCCAACACATGAAGGGGTCACTGTTGTTTTCTGCACTCCAAAGAGATTGGAATTGGTTTAGATAAAGACCTTCAGCACAGCCCAATTTCTAAGGGTAGGAACATTCACATTTGAAGCTGCTTGTGAAAACTGCAGTAATTTGACATCAGTTTTTGATCTAACAATGCAGGTCTTTGTGGAAGGGAGCTGATACAACTGCCATCAGATTAGGATGGCGCTGTAAGCAAAGCAGCAACGGTGCAGCAGCTCCTGTGTTAAGAGCTCTGCCTATCAGTTTATCGGTTTTGTTTGCTCTTCTAACTATTCCTTTTTCTCAGTCTATTGGTTTTTTGCTCTGTACTTACACTGTGATGCTTTTGGGGCACAGACTATCTTTTTTTGCTCTTGTTTTATGTACATCTAGTGCAACACAATCTTCCACCCAGCAAGAAGGACAACAACAACATAAAAAAAAACAACCACCATTCTGTTGAGATGCTAAATACTCTTTACAGCCTGTATACAAAAAATACACATCGGATGTGTAATGTTTTTAACTTACAACATCACAGGATTAAGCATTCTAAAACAGACCCTTTTGACTACAGACAGCTGTTGCCAGCTGTGTTCTTTGAACAGAATTTCTAACAAAACTGGACTCACGAAAATAAAAGAGGGATCTTAATATCATCTCAGAGCGCAAATAGAAAATTATTCACTTTGTGTCTTCTTCTCACATCCTCCTAGCAATTGTTGAGGTAACTGTGTACTATTTCTAGTGGTTCTAATAACCCCATCAATCCTACACAATCCAACAGCTCCCTCAATGTTGTTATTTCTATGTTTTTTTTTTGACTCTGAATGTTTGGCAGTTCAATAACAGCGTCAGCTCTAGAACTCAAAGCAAAGGGTCAAGAGACTTTGGCAATGCAATCAGCTTAATTAATTAATGTTTGCATAAGGCTGCTAAAGAAATAATGTGTTGCAGAAGTGCCAAGAACACTGTATGTAGATTTTCTGGCTTCCAAGCTGTAGTGCCTGCAGGGAAGTACAGATGTTATACGACTCATTTGGGACTTCTGAATGAAATGGACCTGACCTCTTTTCTGAGAGAGCAGGTAGCAGCTTTGTCCTCCAAAATCCAACCAACAAGTTCACATGCAGAACTGAATTCCAACATTCCTTGTATTCTGAACCTCCACTGTACCTAGAGTTGCTTGCTATTGAACATAAAAATGCTATACTTTTAACAATACATAATACTACTTTTCAGCAATTTTAGGCAAAGTAAAATAGTTCACAAATAAAAAAATGACAGTAACAAGAATAAAGAACAGGTTAACCTACAACATCAGCAGAATGATTAATAAAAACTCCTGCTTTTTTGTTAGGTGGTAATAGGATGATTCAGTTTATCAGACTTTCAACTAATCTCAATGCAGTCTTAAGTCCTGTCTTAATGAGGCTCACAAGAGGTCTCTTGGTAGCATTCAGTGTATGATCTACCAACCTAACATAGTTAGAAGAAAAGCAAAGGAAAGAAGAAAAGGCTCTTCAGGAAGAGAGAGAAAAAGAGCTCAAGGAGTTTTATTCAAGGAGCCAGAAGGAAGGTTCCTGTAGACAGCAGCAATATTTGTACTGGGTACTAATCCCATCTTGGCTTCCATGGGCCCAAAGAAGCTAACAGTCAGGGAAATTAGGCTCCTACCTGTCTTCAATGAGGGTACAGTTAAAGCACAAGCACATGAGCCATAGGATCTCTTGGGGACTCCACAGAGCTGATCTGATTACCACTGAGAATAAAACAGCAACCTGCAGTAGTTGCTGCAGAAACTGCCAGTGCAGCACACGCGCATCCTCCGGCTGTGGCTCATGCTGGTTCTGTTCTACAGAGCAAACTTGCCTTGGCATCAAATTGCTGAATGAGGGCACTCTCACCGGGCTTCCTAAGGTTTTAGCACATCCCCAACCTTGTAACATCAGATTAGTCCTTCTTCCTCGCGTTGAGGACTTCTCCGGAGTTACTGCCTTCACATGATTTCCACTAAGCCCTGCAGAACGAAGCAGTCGGCTGTTCTTGATGGCAAAATGTTTCTGTACTTGCTGAGTGCTGCAAGAGTCAGGACTGCCAGACTGAAGTGAGGCATACGTGATCTCGTGAGCTCCTCACCGCTCACCTTTCGGCCTGCTCCTCTTGAATCTTGTTTAGTTGAGCTTTTCCCTGTGAGTGGTTAGATTCACACCGTGTGTGGGTAACTGCTGAAACTCTAATCTCTGTCACACAGTATAAACAAAGTGTGCGCTCCTTCCATTTCTATCCAGTTCACATTTCTGATATTTATTCCCAGAGGAAAGTATTTCATAATTGAAGACAGGATTAATGTTTACAGATATTTGAACCTCAGAATTAATAGAAAATTACAACTCCTATCTCACACGAGCAGTTATTTTTATAGAGTCGGCTTGAAACAATCCTCTCCCAGGAACATGAACTTTTCAGTAAGTTTTTACTCAAATAGCAACTGAATTGGCCAGCAGGACCCCTACATGCTACTATGTCATCCAGACCAGCATATGACACTGAAGAGCAGATGTTCAGAAGACTTCTGTGAGAATGGTTAAGCAAGGCAGACAACGGTCCATGATTAGATAAAGTGAAATCAATCTTATTTTGGGAAGTTTCCAGCATTGATAGGGTCACTAAAGGAACACAGTTTTCCATCCTCACACTTTATTCTCCAAGACACCAAGAGCTAAACATAATTCCAAAAGAGCCCATAGAGCTTTGTGGCTAAAAAGAATTACAGCAGAAAGATCTCTGAAGGAAATACAGATCTTCCAAGTTTTAGGGCACATGTCAGCTTCTAAATTACCAAATAAAAAATAAAAATAATTATAATAAAAAGGCAAAACAAAACTTCTCTGCCATTAATACATCCTGTAAATGTAATTTCAAAGGTGTTCAGTTCAGCTTTGTGGAAGTGGCTGTTAAAATCACAGATGGTTCTCAAAGTCATTGTGAAAATCCCCATTAGTCAGAGTGCCCTGCCACTTGTGTCTCTTCTCTTCCTCCTACCGCTTCCTCCCACCAGGCACAGACACTGAAGACCTCAGCTTTACCTTCACCCCGTGCTCCTCATCCCACTCCTGGGACTAGCTGAGATGGTGCAGTAGAAACACCCTCAGTGTTGAAAATACCTTTTAAATGTCGTATCCTGAGACCAACTAGAGGAACTCGGGATGGCTGAACCCTCTTGTGTTGGAGGGACATGGTCACAGTTAGGAAGGCTCCAGACAAGCCCACAATTTACAGTCGGTGTGAAGGCTATGAGAACGTAGCATGTGAAAGCCATTTCATTAACTCCTCCCACCCTCCAATTCTAAGTTTTATACTGCAGGCAAGAGCACAATTTAAAAAAAAATACAGCAACAAAAAACACCGTAAATCTCTTTGCCACATTAAAGTTGGGAAAAGAGAGAAAGTTAGGCAGAATGCCAGCTTTCTGCCACATTGCAGACAGAATATGTCACACCTTTAGCTTGGAAGTTCATAAATAGATTCAGACTGCTGATACTTCAGAGGCCAGTGAAGAAGAACAAGAAAGTTTCTTTTCTAACCCTAATGGTTGTATCCAATAAGAAGACTGCCATGCTGGCAGAAAGAGAATAGTAGACTTTGCAGGACCACTTATGTCTGCTATAGCACCAAAACAGTAGTGTATGTTGAAGGAACCATCTCTTTTTATATTTACATGCATAAGCACATGGTGCTCTTGAGGCCAACTATTAATTTTTTTTTTCAAATTATCTAACAAATTGGCTAAAACCTTATTTCGCGATCTCCAAGGAAATATACCCTACTCTCTTACCATGACAGACACTGACATCCAAATTTGGATACGTTAAGTGCTGGTGAATGATATTTTACAGATTCTTCGCTATAATGATGTCTCAGACAAAACAGGGCACATCCTGTACTGAGGAGAGACCAAGGAGAATAAAAGATGTGAAGACAAATGATCATTGACATTTTTTGAATGATCACCAAAAGGCAGCATATGAAAAAGAAACACCTCATTTAATAATTGTTGTCATTCCTAGTTAATTCCAATATACACCCTTCATTCCACCTCGACTGTTGGTAAGCTTCTCCTTTTGCTTATCACAGAATCACAGAACACTTAAGGTTGGAAGGAACCTCTAGAGATCATCTAGTCCAAACCCCTGCTCAAGCCGGGACACCTAGAGCACGTAGCACAGGGTTGCATCCAAGTGGGTTTGGAAGAATTTGCATAAATTTTGGTATATCCAAGTGGCTTGGCTTGTAAGTGATCTGCATCACTACAAAATTTCAGTCTTACAAAATGCAATTTTCTGCATAGACCAGAAGAGCTGCTGCCTCAAAGAAAAAGTAGGATCTAATATTTAAGAGGGAAATTCAAGGCACTCTCCAAATCATGTTACTTCATTTTTCTATCCTGCCATTCTTCACCTGGAAAATAATCCTCTGGAACACTTCCTCATGGAAGCATGGTAAGTATAAAGAAGGACTCAAGTATTAAAAGAACAGGAGCCAAGTAAATCTCCAAGATGTATCTGGAGAGGCAGAAGCAAACATACAGTGACTCTTGCATCCTACAGCTGAGGTATAACTGCTGCAATTGTCCATTGCCCATCTCCCAGAGCTTGCTTTTCTGAGTTGGTTGAAGACTGTAGAGAAGTTTGTTTTAATTCAAAGATCTTGCCTCCTTAAGCCTTGCTTCTGGATGGAGTAATCAGAAGGGCTTCAGTTATTTTATTTCTCCCATAACATAAATTATGTGAGGCTAATGTGTTAGTCTTAGAAGTTCCTCCATCTGGAGATGGGACTTCTGCCAATTATGTCATAATTTTTCTTGCCTGAAGTGTCTTGCATTCACTGTATGAGAATCAAAATTCTAACCAGTTCAGGTGGTGAGTAGATTTCACTGTCACAATGCAGTATATTTTATTTTAGACTTTCAGGCCAGCTTCCTGCCACTTCATAACAAAAATATGATTAATGATACATAAAATCCATACTTTAGAATAGAAATAAATTGGGCCATTGCAGTATTTCTGTCTATCTGGGGAAATTTTATTCTGTCATTGCTTGACAACATAATTTTACAGAATAAAACAAGGCTTTGTACTTAGGGAATTTCAATACTGTGTTAATTTTTTTTTTCTATAAAATGATGTAAGAAAGACCTTTTAGGAAAAGATAAATAGATTAGACAAATCCTTTCTAAAAGGATCTGCCAACACACTTTTTACAGATGGAATTGCAGCAGGCATGATTTTATTTAAAATAAATATATATATAAATGTAGAATATGCAGGCATACAAAGAGCAGGGTTTTTTTAGTAAATGGCCAAACACAAAATTTTAGCAAGTACAAGGATTTCACAGAGGTCTATAGTAAAGGAAATCATTAAAATATTAGACCAGCCAAATACATATTTGGTGAGTGTGCACCACATATATAATAAAAATATTTTGTTTCTGATGTAGAGGTTTTTATCCAGGCATATGAAAGACCTTTCTGAAGGTGGGAAACATTTTGCAGTTGAGCAAGGAAGACGGAAAGTAGTGAAGCGACCATACAAGCAATCTGCTTAGTCTAAGAGCCAACAATGGAACAGAAGTATCCTCATTTCCTGCCTAGTCTTTTACACTGCCTTTATCATATAGCTTACATAGTTTTCATTGCAGCAGGACCGAAACGGCTGGTTTAAGGTGTCAGAATTAAGCTCTGGAAGTGATAGCTCTGTGGACAGACTGCAATGCAGATTAATAATGCATGAAAACTAAAAGTTGCCGCAAAGCTTTGCAATTTTCCGTGTTGTACATCCACCACTCTTCTGAGAGCCTCTTGCTGAAGAGAAGGGAAAAAGAGACAATAGGAGGAAAAACCTTCGTAATGGAAACCTTTGCCTTTTGTTGAATGGCAGCTTTGATGGGATCACAGTAACCTACACATTAAAGAATCTGCAGAGACCTAAGGGTTACCTTCATCCACCTAAAATGTGCTTCATCCAAACCATTCATGTGTAGCCAATATTTGGCTGTTTCTCTTGTGCTTCTTCCCTTCCCTTTTTGCCATTCCACTCAGTGCTATCTCCTTCCATTTCTCACTAGGAGATGCACATATGCTGTCCCCCACACTGTTTGGTCGACAACCAGCAATGGAAACTCGCAGCTGCTGCTGTACCCAGCTGCAGGACGTTGGTGTTTTCCCTCAAGCTGCAGTGCAGGAGCTCAGACATCACAGGCTGCTGGGTGCTGCACCCTGCAGAAAAGCCCTTGGGTATTTAATGTTGAGAGGGTCCTTCCATGTTTTGCTGGATACAGAATGTAACAAGACATTGGTAGAGAGCCAGCAAGATACATCCTTAGACCTGCAGTAGTGACATCCCTTGTTGCTCTTACACTGCTACACAGTGGTTCTGACAACCCTGCAGCATTTCCATAGTGCTAAGTGAATTAAACTTCAATGCTGCATTTTAATTCTCCTAGTAGACTCTAGCAAGACAATTACATGAGATCAAGAGTTCTGTAATACAGACACTTTTAAAAATTCTTTAAACTGCTATTAAATGCAAGCTGACCACTTAGGAAGGTAGGATAGGCCTGGTGATAAACTTGAGTTACACAAAATATTAGAAATAAAATTCATCTGTCCTCAAATGTCCTTTGACATTTCAGATGACAATCTTACATCCCATCCGCAACAAATGAAGGCTTCTGATGGGAAACAGAATGAAAATTTGCTGCCTGAGTCATGTTTTAATGAGAGTTTGGGATGGATTTGGCAATGCCATGCAAACTGAAACCAAGCTGAACACTAAGATGCATTGCTGCCAATGCAAATTTCTCACATACTTCCAAATGCTGTGCTACCATGTGAGTAAACAACAGTTTTATTAGAAATGGAACACAGCTAGAATGTAGTAGCACAGCCTTTCTGAATGAACGCGTATGGGGAACAGCCTCATAAAATTCAAAGACTTCCATTTAAGGAATGTCTGCTGAGCTACTGGTCCCTGGCGTTTCTGAGTTGCCAAATTAAACCAAGAGAAAGTAGTTGCAACAAAGCAAAAGCTGAGTTACTCAGTAACATTTCCACTGGGATTTCTACCTGGCAGTTGAACAGTGCAACTTCAGCTTACACTGAGATTCAAGTTGGGAAACAGCTCCAAAACCACAAGGTGATTATTCACTGAGTTTGGCTGAAACCTGATGTCTTAGCTACATTTATAAAATTCTTTTCCAGATACCAAAACAGTTATGTGAGCAGTTTGTGTTGGAAGATTTTGTGTTGGAAGCACCCATCAAAGTAGCAGATCATCTCCTATCAGCTTCTGACTTCATCCGATAACCTGGCTCTACCCAATGGTACAAGATCAGTTAAACACTTCACTTGCACTGTATCTATATCCAAGTCCTAACTTGGCTTTCAATCTTAGAATAGCTTGATATATATCCTAACCTCGGCATTATCACTTGTCATTTTTCGTAGTACTCAGTTTCTTGTTTGGAGTAGGGAAGAGAGACGGGAAGTCAGTAGAAAGGGTCGTTTATAAAGAAAGTATTTTGATAATCTAGGCTGTAGCAGCGTTAATAAATTATACTCCGTATATGCCAAGCTTAATGAGTGAATAAGAAGACAGAAGTGCATTTTGGATTTATCTATCTATTTTCCTTTAATTCTGGATCGTGAGATAAAGCCCCATGTCAAACCAAAGCTATTGTACTCATCACAACATGTCAGCAAATGTGACTCAGTCAGAACACATTACATGCAGGAAGAGAAAGATACAAAGATAAGATATTAGGACTGAAATCAATACAGGATTCTCTTTTACATATCCCAACAGTCTCATTAACTTCAAAGTAGCTGATATGAATGTAATTAAAGAGCAGAACAAACAGCAAAAGGGGAAAAAAACATAGAGCCCTGTTTCAAGATCCTCACTAAAATGACATAGCAGAGGGCTGTACAATAAATCACAAGACACACAATGGCAAACTTAGCAGAATTTTTAAAAAACAAATAATAGTGACATTTTAAACAATGCAAATTGTATAAATGCAGGCATCTGCAGTTTAAACACAAATGAGCACTGCCATCAGAGAATAACTTTAAACAAGAGCAAACACAAGTTCTCAGTGCTCTAATGGGCTAACTCTGATATCATAGCTGACTAGTAGAACTAAACCTGCGTGCTACTCGCACAAGATAATCCTTTGAAAAGAAAAGCCAAGGGCACCATGACTAAACTGAATTCTAAAGCCTGACGGGGGCAAATTTGCAAGTCTTTTTGAAAGGCAGCAGCCAGAAAACATATGACAGCGCGGCATGAAAACATATCCCACTGCTACCTATTAACCCATGGGAGCGCTGCCTGGCTCCCAGGCTGGCGCGTAAAAAGAAATGGAAATGCCCAGGTGCTCCCAGGGCAGCCGAGCCGCGTCAGAGCTGACCAAAAGGCAATGTGAAAGGCAGCAAGTGGCAGCAAGGGCAAAGGGGGAGCCGGGGCGGCTCTGGCGTTCCTGCTCGCAGCAGCCGGGAGGCGTGTGTGGGTCTGCGCAGCACGAGGAGCCTGTGCTGCTGTGAGCCATGAGGGCCCAAATTGCCAGTCAGTCCCCAGACACTTCGACTGACCCTGGCACGCTGATAACGGGGAAAATGCAGCTATACAAACAGCTACAGAAAACGTTGGAAAAAAGTCCTCTGGTGCCTTTCATGAGCTCTAAATTCCTCAATCCTCCCCCTCCTACTCACCCCGCAGATATGAACTGGCAGATCAATGGATCAATGGGATAGCAGTATGGATTGTCTCCTGTGAAGCATCAGTCCCTATTTTATATATACATTGCTGAATGCTCCTACCAAGTGCTAAATTAAAATTTACAGTTGTGCTAATTGAAGTCACATTTCTGTGTGCGCTGCTTGCTGTTAAGCAGGAAGAAATTTCTTTTGCTGGAGATTACCACTTCGGTAATGACTTCTTGTGCTTATACCAGTTTAATGCAAAAGCAAAACATAATTATAGGAGTCTGTTAATGGATTCGATGGCCAGTGTTGCTGTCTAGCTGTGTTCCAGTTTTTCCCCTGTTGGCTTTGTGCTGTCTGTTGTCGTCTCCTAATTATCTGTTCCTTTTTCAGTTGGCAGCTTTAATAGTTTGGGGGTATTATTCAAATAGAAATTAATTTGTGTTTTTCAGGAATTGCTCAAAGAGTATGAATTTTATTTGGAGCTTGATACAGCAATAATATTTTTATCAGATGTGAAAGAGAAATATTTTCTTTGGCTGACTTTCATAGCCATGAAATTATTCACATTGATCAGAGAAAGCTCTGATATTGCAAAATAAAACAAAAACTTCTAGAAGTATTTAGCAGTTGATTTAAAATTGGCTTCCATGTGGTCTAACATGACTACTGACCATTTACAGTAATTTCTGAAAGCAGACGTCAAGGGCACTTTTATTGGGTAGGGCAGCCATTCAGGTCTTTCCTGACATTTGAACTGTTGTTAATGAAATTCGAGAATATAAGGGAAGAAATCTGTCATGAAAATCTCACAATCTTCATTCACACAGCCAATGAACTAAATACTACTACTTAACATTTATACAGTGGCAAACCGAGCTAGATGCTGATAACCTGCAAATCTCCTAAGAGCACTGGAGTATTAAATGCCATGCAACCGCTCCTCCTACTGCATGCCATGCAGCCACTTTGCCTAAATTGTGCAGTGTTACCATCATCCACAATATAGTGAATACAATTAATCAGGGGGATCTGTTATGAGCGTTCTAGGGAGCAAAATCAATGAATATGTTTCCTGATAGATACCGAGGAAATCTAGTGTTTCCTGAACCCAATATTCCAGCTGCAGACAGGATTTGGTGTGCTCTGTGTGGCCACACTGAAGAATTTATTGCAATTCTCTGGTGTAACCTTTAAAAGATGGAAACATCCCCTGTTTTCTCTCTTCAAATCCAGTTATTGGGGAAAAGGGGAACAGAGAAAGGGGAACAGGGAGGGAGAGAAGGGCGCAACAAACACAAAAGAGTTAACTCGAAAATAATCAAACCCCATTTTCTTCCCCTGCATCAGAAATCTCTTTTATTTCAACGCTGAATTCATTTTCAAAGACACGCCGATCCTTTTGAGGGGAATTCCACATCTTACAGCTGTGCAATCTGCCCTGCAGTGTGCGCCTGGCTCGCCCACCTGCTTTCTGCAAAACACCAGGAACTTCCCGGAGTTGAGGCTGTGCCAGTACAACAGCACTTCATACTTGTCATGGATCTCCAGCAAAGACAAAGCCCAGCCCGTTATATTTTAAAGTAAAAGCAGTAAAGTTCAAGACTGAATTTAAATGAATTAGCAGAATCATTGTTACTTTGCAGAGTGTTATATTGTATTATGTATGGTTGTCTGTTAATAATGCATGCATTTATACAGCAGTTAAAAAGCAGTTTCATTAAACAGTTTCATTTTAAGAATAATTTGTTAAGAATACTGCTTCTGAAAAAGGCTAAATTCTTGTTCCATATTCAAAATATAACCCACATGCTGAGAATAAAGGAAGAGTCATATTTTAAACATATATTACAATTCCTGCTTTGAAACATCATATAAATCTAGCCTTTAGTACTTCCCATTTGATAGTTATTTTATTTTTGCCTGCTTTTGTTTTCTCCTTCATTCATGTTGATTCAAGAGTATATTTTAAATTTTTAATTTCACTGCTTGCTGTGCATTCAGGTGCCAACAATGAGTTGAACTCTATCAGTTTAAAAGCTTATTTACTGGGGAAAAATGATGTCCCTTTGTTCTCATCAGGCCAAATGTAGTCTGATTATCATGGAAGATTAAAAGACCTGACCTTTGGCACTGAGAAATATTGTGGTAACTCCTACAGCTCTTGACTTGAATACTCTCAACTTTGGGTAGCTGGCAGAGCCCTAAAACACCTACTGTATCTGGCAGAGGTGTTTATTTTCAGCTTTCATCTTCTGTGTGTGTTAGCTCCTGAGTTGTCTATATTGGCAAGTCCAACAATGCATCAAGTCCAGACCTGGGGGATCTTATCTGATGGGATGGGATATCAATAGGAAAGCAGCCTTCATTAAGAGAAACATACCCATACCCAACGTACCCTTACCCAAACACACCCAGCTGAAGGACTGTGTGTGAAATAGCACCCTGCTCCTGCTCCATTGCTGATGGCTCTAAACCATTCCCTTCTCCTCACCTACAGCAAAAGCACTGTCAGCTCCAGGAGCCTGTGTATAGTCACTGAAGAACGAAACATGCTCAGCAACAAGCCAAAGCAGGGGGAGCAAAAATTCCTGGAGAGCAAGAAATCACCCTTGTACACAGACAAAAGGTGGCAAGTGTAAAAAATATCATTTTTACATCAGCCTCAGGAAGGCTGAGCAGACCAAAGGGACCCAAAGGAGGCTTGAAGGCTTCACAAGCACATCCTCTTCACCACCGCAAAATAATACAGCCCCAACCAAAAAAAGGAAGATGAAAGCAACCTATGATTAGCAACAAATGACCAGGCAAAAAATACTGATACCTGACACCAGCTGACACCAGCATCTAATATCAACCATTATCACTGGTGAGTTTTTGGAAATGCATGCCAGGGATCACAGAATGTAAGTTCAATCTGACTATTTTAATGCAAACATTCAGAAAATCGTGGCTGAATTTTTACATGACAATTGATTTTACTCAAGAGCTCACGACAAGGAAAAACATTTGTTTCTTTATAAACTGTGGAAGTACAACATATTAACATACAACATATTATGGTTCTTCCTAATGTTTAGAGTCCCTTTCCAACACATTTTTATAGTCATCTAAATAACAAATGTTTATATACACAGACAGCTGTAGTAGTTCATGACCAGCGATTAGGAAGAGCTGTGATTTTAAAATACATATTTCAATTCATTTTACAGGTGATAACTTTTAGAGAAACAGGTCTTTGAAATAATCCTTCATAAAATGAGATTTCAATCTTGTATTTGATGGTTCTAAATTCTTTATTTCTCTGTTCTTTCATCTCTATCATGTAAACCATTTTAACAGCATGTCAAGGGCCCAATTTGTACTGAATTTTGCTTTCCAGATTACTACTTCTTGGCCTCCCAAAACAAAATTATCCTGATCATATAAACATTCAAATCTTTAACTTTTCCCTACCTTATCTATGCATGCAAAGAGGTCCATATCACTGGCATCTTCATAATCCTTAATTCTTCCAGTATTGTGTCATCTGTGAAGGCAATTGGGCGGCGTCACTATTCCAGTTACCATAGGCCTTAAGATGGAAGGTTGAAAAACCACATTAGCAGCTAGAAGGCTACAACAAAATACTGAAAGGCAGCTTCAAATTATATTATCCTTTGTAAAAAAAAACATATAGGTACAACACCACCTTCTAAATCTAAAATCTTTTTCTAGAAAAAGGAGACTGGGCAAATATCCAAAGGTTCTTCTCTGGCATTGGGGCATCATGGCTTTTCTCAGCCATCAACTAGAACATTAGTTCAGTCTGACATAATGAATGGCCATAATGCCTCAATATTTCCAATAGCATAAGAGATGCTATTGTATCAAGGCATCATAAGAATTTGAACCATACACAAGAAATTAAAAACATAATGGAATGCATCATCTAAATAAAAGTACACGCATTTGCTGAAATATTGATTAGAGCATATTTGTAGAACACCAGCACTGTTGTAGGAAATGTGAAAGATAAGGAAAGTGAAGATAAAGGTCTGCAAAACTCACAAAGGACTGAGGTTGTAATTTAGTTGCTTTTATTATTAATTCATGATTTTCTTTTCTAATCCCACTTACAAAGGACGACATTTTACATGCACACTACATTCATTAGACATGTAAAGGATATTTCAAATATGCAACTTAAGAACTTTGGGCAGTATTCCACCAGATTTCCAGAAAATTTGCAGCTGAAATGTCTGGAAAATCCAGACAAATGGCCACCAAAACACAATTCTATATCACATAATTCTGTATCACAGTTCTATACGAAAAGCAATTCTATATCAAACAAGCATCCAATGCATCCTGGAAGTTCAGAGGCATACATATCATATAAAGCTTTTGAGCCTCCCTGAGTGCATGCACAGTGAATCTGGAATGTTTTGCACATGCTGCAGTAATTGCCTGAGCACAGATCATCTGCCTGGGAATAGGCCGCTCACATGAGCATAGAGGCTGGTTAGACTCTATCTTCCTACCCCTCTGTGGCTCAGCACAGTGGGAGGGGGAGAACTTCTGCTATATGCTATTATTTACATTGTGCTGTCTGAATCAAGTCCAATGGGCTCCAAATCAAACACTGAGTCTGTTTCTTTCCTTTCCTCCGCTAGCCTAAAGAACTTGTACCCGGATGGCACATCGGACGGCAAGTAAGTCCGATTTGTATCCACTTGCCTTAATCACTGAGAAGGTAAGTTGGAGTGATGGTTCCAAACCCAGACATTTCCCAGGCGGTCTTACAAACCGGCTCAGGTTGTCATATCCTGACCCCCAGACTTAGTCCCTGTGATCTTCACTGAAGTTCCTGAACGCACCATCTTGCTGTCAAAGTGCTGAACACCCCAAAGCTTCGCCAAGATGATGTCTTTCCTAGTCCGAAGAGCCCACAATGTAAAAAGCTGTGTGAGCTTTCTGCACTGTAGAGCCGGTTAATGGCCCCCATGCTACAGCACTGCCCGAATGCTGTGCCTTTCTTTCCAGCTTGTTCCTGATACTATATTAGAGCACAAGAACAATGCAGAAGCCCCCAGCAACTTGGTGTCTCAAAAGAAATAGCATTGCTGCAACTGATTAATCTGCCAAAAAAGCTGAAAGGGTCACATCTCTGACTAAAAAGGGTTTTTACTTCAAGGCTTATTCCACAATTCAGTTCAGCTGACAAATGCACAGCCGAGGATTTCTCAACTGCGCAGTTTTCAAAAAGAGATGGCCCACCCCTGTTGTTAGAACTGGAAAAAGAGAAGCAATCCCCTGCAACGGATACAACTGCTCACTCAGAGGACACGGCCAGGATGGGGCAACACGGAAAAGCTACCACCAGAAGCGTCAGTACAACTGTCAGTAGGCACCAGTTGTGCATGTTCCCTGGGTCAGTATGCAAGAGCTGAGGGCGACACAAATGCTGGTGATATGAAGAAAAGTTACCGGCATTTTGTACCAGTAGGCCTGGGTGACTGTTGGATAGGAAGAAAGGAGAATCTGTGGTCTGAAAAATTGGTACATTTATACCACGGGATACAATGCAACTTAGAGGTGTCAGGGAGAACATGAAAGCTGCAAGAGATGCTATAAATTTGTTATAAGGAGCAAAATGTACACGCATGCACTCAGTCCTGTCCATATCCATAATCAAACAACCTTCTTCCACCATGTTTATCCAATTACCAACCTATTCAGCTGAGAAGTATTTAACTGAAATTCTTCAAGGTTAGGTGCCCCAGGAAGAGTCACTTTCTCGGTCAAATCTTTGATTGCCTTTACCTCCATCTATCCAAATACCCTGGATGCCCCCAAACCATTTAGGATAAGCAAACTTGTGCTGAATTTTCTCCCTATCTAGCTAATTCACTACTTAAGCAAGGAAAAAAAAACTTTGCTTGTTCAGCTAGCTTAACATTGAGCTAGTGATGTCCTTCTCCCATGAATATGCTCAAATTAATCCAATTTGCATGGGAACATATAAGCAGTAAATATTTATTCATGATTGGGAGGGAACTAATCCTAGTATATAAACTAAAGGTAGACATTAAAAAAACAGTATAAACATTGATCACCATAACTTTCCTACAATTAGCTGCCAGGTATAATTAATTTGTGCTTCCAGACATATTAAATCACTAACAAGCATAACATGTTTGAAATAAAGAAATAATTTGAATAAAATGCAATTAGGGAGATGCAGCTATTTCAGTCTGGGCAAAGTGACCCTCATTCTAATAGCCCAGTTGTTAATGAAGCTGACTTTAAAAGAAATCCTTTCTCTCTCCATGAATATGATCTTTCTTTTTTTCCTAAACTTCTTACTGAAGTAGCAAAATTTAATTAAATATTCTACACAGTCTGGAGAAGTAAGGAGCGAGAGATCTGTCACTAATAGAAAGGGCAGCCCTTATGTAAGCAATCTACCAACTAAAGGAGTCATATGTTAGATTATTGTTAAACTGTAGCAGAAGGAGGTAAAAACATACAGGCATGTATTTTTACATATTTTTACTTGAGTATTGTGAAAGGATGTGTTCCCTCAGCTGAAACCATTCTTAGCCTGACTAAGAATAACATTTCAAGGGAGAGGTAGAAGTGCCATTCTGCGTTGCCAGAATGTATTTTTTGCTAGAACATAGCTCTCTAGTTTAGTACAGAGGATCTTTACTGCTCAGATTGATCTCTGTTGTTTGAAAACCACGCCTGGTTTTGGGCTTCAGATTGTGTTTAATCAAAAAGACCAGACGGATCAGTCCACACCAGCATCTCACTGTCTTGCTGCTTACCTGCTCATGGCTCCCACAAACCAGAGTGTCACAAACAGGGAGCACAGGAACTTTGCCATGCAAGCCAGGGCTCGTTCCACAGCAAATCCTGAGCATCTGTCTGTAACTGAACCATCAGCATTTTAGCCATGACCAAGGCTGTGGACAGACACAAACTGAACAGACAGATGAATCATTTATTACCACTTGTTTAGTTTGTTAGTATTCCACCTCTTGAGATTAATTGCCCCTCCTTCATAGTCAAAAGGATAGATGGTAGGAATGTTCCTCATCCATTTCTCAAGCAAAGCCAGTTCCTTAGTGTACAATAAAGCTGGTTTGAGCTAAGTTCACAAAATTTGTACCAGGGTAAATGAGAATCATTCACCTAGTCTGTTCTACCAGTCCATTCTTTAGTGAGGCAGCACAAGCAGCTCTGGAGTAGTCGCATCTCAAATGGTGATGGCTATTTCTGGTCTGCACACAATCCAAATCTGGTGCTTAGAATAACTTCATTATTGTGATAAAGTCAATCTTTAACTTTGTAATCCATAGTTCTAGGGTATGTTTTGGGGAATCTGTGGGCACTTTCAGACCGCTAATTTGTTTAGTTCTTCCCTGAGTTCATTCTAAAGTTAAATTTCCTACTCCTAAGAAATAGAGCCTAAACTCTACCAACCACCACCTCCAGTTTAGGTAACCCCTGGATGCCAACATCTGTGAGTTAGAACAAAGACAAAAATATAAAAATGAGAGTTTAAGAAAAGGTGGGGATGAAGAAAACAGTTTCACTAGTTCTTATGCTCACCTGATGCCCTGTTACCCAAATATTTAAGCACTTCATAATTTAAGCTTTTATCTTCCTCTGAAGGAAATACACACTGCATCCACTCTGTCTGTGAGGAAGTAAAAAGCAGGGACAGGATATCAGCATGGCTGCCCTGATGAATCAGACACTGGCTAAGATACTGGTAATTTGGTCCTGAGAAAGAAAGAAAGAAAGGAAAAAAAAAACACACAAAAAGAACTTCTGAAACATGGACAATTAAAGACCTCAGCAACTCTTTTAACTCTTTTCTTTTTACTTCTGCATTGTTTTGGAAGAGAAGAACTTTGCACATTGAATCAACAAAGAAGAAATGCCTTTTGCAATTTCAGAAATGCTACCTCAGAACCAACCAAGGCAGGAATGGCTGTACACATACACGAGGAAGGTCAGCAAAACTGATCTCTACCAATAAGGTGTCAAAAATCAGCAGTGTGTACAAGAAAGCAGAAGGTCCTAACTTCCCACCTGCCCTGAGATTTCATTTGTGAAGTAAGTGGTGAGGATTCATTGCATCACTGCAAGTTTCAGCCTTCCTTTTCACTACAGCCCGTGAGAAGATCAACTGACGTTTTCTTGTGTATTTGTTTGGCTGTGCAGAGGCCCTCAGTGGGGTTTTGCTGGCCCTTCCACTTCCACAGAAATGGGAAGGTGACCATTCAGTCTGAATTGCATAAGCAAGGCATGAAGGAGAAAGTTACAAAGTCCTTTGCAAGGCAATGGCCATTTTTTTGCTCATTTCCAATGAATAATATATAGAACTTCTCATCTTGTTAATACTTTCTTCATAAAAAAATACGATTCTCATTTTCTACAATACTGCTCTCTTAAACCTTCCTGTGTGCACATACACACAGAAACACACGTGTCTACTGCAAAATCTTCTGTCAGGATCTCTAATAGTGAAAAAAGGCATTAGAATAGTTATGTACAGTTATGTATAAAATAGTTTCCATTAAAGGGACAGCTGAGCAGGCTGGGGCTTGTCAGCCTGAAAAAAGAGACAATCTGGACAAGTGAAACATGATAGAGGTCAGCTAATTAAAGATTGTCTTGAAAAAAGGCTGGTAAAAGTTGAGTGTTCCTTGTTTTTTCCAGTTTAAGAAATAAAGGGCATAAAAGGAAACTTGCCAGAGCAAGGCTCAGCACGAGGAAAAGACGACAGTCCTTTCTGCTACAAAATTCCCTGCAAAAGGGTACTGGGGACAAAAAAAAAGTTTATATGACTTGACAGGGAACCTGAACAAGTACATTGAAGAGAGAGATATTAAGAATTATTAAATAAGAAAAAAAGTCAGGTTTAGTGGATTCTCTGATTTAAAAGCTTGGCAACTGGGGGAATACTTGGAGAAAGTATCATATTTCTTTCCCTATTTTTCCTCTTCCCTGAGTATCTGCTTATGGACACTTCTGAGTACTGCTGAGTGGGATCAAGGGACCCTTAGACTGAATCTGGACAGATCTTCTTACATTCTTGAACTTTGTGTCTAGCACAGGAGGACCTATCTTGGCTTTGTGTTTATGCAGAACTCTAATAAACAGTCACACAGTAGTCAGTAGAGGAGCATAAATTTGAACTAGGACCTCTCATGTCTAGAACTCATTTTCTAACTGCACCAGACTTTTCCCCTCTTGATACAACACATGCTGCTGTATCAAGTCCTTTTCTGGAGGATGAAGTATCCTGAGATGCCACTCAGATATCCAAACAGTTCACAGATTTACAGTACATTAACTATGGTCATGGGAAAACGTTGGTTTTTTTCTTCTATAAAGAGGGGCTTGTGTAATATGTAAATGCCATGAGGGATTAGCGCAAGAAATTATTTTTGCAGCGTGTGAAAGTGTGTTGTGCCAATTCTCAGAATGTCCAGCAGCAGCCAAACCTCATGACAGAGCCAGAGGCAAATGCACAGCTCTTGATGCAATTGCCCATTAGAGATGGGCCACACCAGCTGAATAGTTGGAAAGAAACATATGCAAAAATTGGATTTTATGATAGATAGTTTCATAGCTTGGTATATCTGAACCAGCTCCGAGAGAAAATAGCTCAAGCAGAAAATCTTCTTTTTTTGGTGACATACTAATTCACAGATATTCTGTCCTTATAGAAAAGCCCTAAAAAAATTCAAATGACATGAAAGTTCATATACTTTTGTACAAATTGCTTTCATCACCTATAAAATAGAAGGACTTTTTGTTGTATTTTTGTGACCCTGATGCAGAAGTCTCTGGAAAGAAAATAATGTTTAAACTCAAGAGATTCAAAAAAACTGAACAGTGAACATTTTCCTGATTATGTTATGCAGGATTCTATATGAAAACAATATTTTTTAAACTGTGAATTAAGGTGCTTCTCTATACCTTTTAAAAGTATATGCAATAATGTCACAGAGTACATGAAATAATTTAGGCCATCTGAGACTGGGTGTAACGGGGATGATAAAAATTTTGCTTGGTTTGCCAAAGGACATGAGCTAAAGCATTCTTCTAAGTATACAGGCTTATCTGATGTTCCAGTGTGTCTCATATCCTTTATGCAAATAACTTTGTCTTGATATCTTTCAAAGAGTTAATTGTTATTGTTAGTTGTGGGAAGAATCATCTAATAAATGGTCACACAAAAGCCATGAAGTCTTTAGAAATATATTTCTGAGCCTGGTATGTGTCCTGCAGGTTATACTCAAGTAATGTAAAGGAACTAAAAGACAAAGCTAGATCTGCAATTAGCCTTTCTATTAGCTATCCATAAAGATACCAAGGGAGGGTAAGTATACCTGTGAAGTCTGGGCTTTTGTTAGTCAAAATATAGAACAGCATGCTGAGAGCAGTCTGAGAAATTATTTAAAGTAGAATCACCATGCTTTAAATGTTAGAATAATAATAAAAGTTTTTAAGGACTGGCTTAAATGAGTTGTTGGCTGCCTATTAATCAAAAAAAAAAAAGATGATAAAGTGGTTCTTCACAATCACCTGATGTCTGTTCATTTCACAGACTTGTTTTTTGGGCTATAAAATGTCTTGCTACTAATAAGTCATTTCCCAAATTAAAACCCCTAACCAGAACAGTGAATCTTTTTGCAAATTTTAAGTTGCATATATACTGAAGGCTGTAAATAACTGTGAAAGAGAAGAGAAAGTCCAACAGACACATACACCAGAAAAGAAACTTTCAATATTAGACACACTTTAAATGATATTGCTGAGAACATAGAGTAAAGTTTAAATATAAAGCAAAACATAACCTTGCATAAGAACTTGAACAGGAAGTTGACTTAAAAACAACTACAAGCAAAAAGGGAAATGAACAAGTCTATTTGATCTTTCCAGCTGAGTTAAACAGAACTCCAAAATAAAATCAAATGGTGACAACTAATTTGTCATGCAAAATTATTCCTGTTTTAATTACATTAAAATTAATTAATGTCATTATCTAGGTTGAGAGATGTGTTTACCCAGACAAAATGCTCCTCTCAGACCATTGAGGGCAAAGAGAGAGATCAAACTGACCTAAATCTGATTCAGTCTTGGAAAATTAGGAGGATTTTTGGACAACTTTCAAAGCAATCCAAGGAATTTCATCTACATCCCATAGTCTTGGCTTCTTGGCTACATGCTCTGGAGCACTGCAATGACTTTCTGCTCTCTCTACCAGTTTACCTGCTGTGGTACAGCAGGTGGATACATATGGTAAGATTTTATTTGGGCTGTCTGCTGTCCTTGTAAACATTAACGATGTTTTCTTGAGTAATGTTGGAACAGAAGTCGCTCCGGCGCTACCTCCCATTGTATTTTTTTTTGTTTCTGTCTCTCATTTACTTTATGAAAATGGAACTAGGACAGCTTTTGCTTTGCCTGGATATAGGTCCTGCCCTTTATTAACAAGTCTAATACAGAGCTACTTCTCTGGTTATGGAAGGAAAGCATTTCTGATACATTAAACAAAGACAGCAGACTTTCCAAGATTTTTTACGTAATCTCCTGGCCTGCCAAGTGGCCCAGCACATGGTATATGCAGATGCACTAGAAGACAGACAACTTTCATACCACAAATTCCTTTGCTGCTCTTCTGCTGTGAATGACAAGAACATTTTTCCGCTCATTTCAGTGGCAACAATTCCGGCCTCATCATAGAGTCTAGTTACTCATGCACAATGCCAGTTTGCATTTTAAAATAAGTTTTTCTGGACATTCTCTCCTCCCCCCCCCCCCCCTTTTTTTTTTAGCTTCTTCCTTCCTTTATTTTTTTTTTTTCCTTCTTTTTTTTTTTTTTTTCCAAGAAACAATTTGCTTTCTGCCATTTGGTTTCTCAGCAGGACTGTTATCAGTGCTAATCACTAAGGGAGGACAGCTGGTAAGGGAGAGAAAAAGTCAGATCTTTCAGAACATAACCATGGATTTAAACATGTGAGCCTGCACTGCAAAAACTATTGTTATGCAATTTGTATCAAACTCACTCTGTAAGTCAGGGATATACCCTGCAACATGTAAAGTTCATAATTAAAGACGAAGACCTCCAAGAAGCACACACTTGTACAGATAAAGCAAAGGAAGGGGCCATTTGCTCCAAAGCAGCATTTGTAATTCTGAGAACTCTCATTCTGAGGCAGATAAAGTGGTTTTCAGAAAAAAAGATGAGACTCACAGTTGGAGGAAACACAGGTGTCAAAGTCTGTTGCTAGCGCTTTTGTTGTGGCTCAAAGCAGGCAGGCATGTTTGATATGCAAGAAAAAAAAAAGATACTTGGGCACATTCAGCTCAGGACTAAATGGGTGCAGCAGCCAGGTGAGCCCTATTTTCCTCTTGCTTATTCTTTGAATTATGAAGTTCTTCTTCCCAGTGAAGGCAACCAAAATACTGCAATACAAAATGATGACCCGAACAACTGGCTTCAGCGTGACTTCAGCAGCAGTTTCAGATGTGACTTCAATAGAAATTGCAATTACATGGGAGCTGAACTTGGCTCACTGAAGGGGAATGTTTTAAAATCCTTCTGCTGGTTTAGCTGCCTGTGCATTATCTCGTTGAGTTCCTCCAATATACTTAACAGCAGGATTGCAGACTGAAGACAGTAGCGCAAAGGGGAGCTGCAGCTTACTGAAAGCACAGTCTAAAAATCACCTTGTCTTATTTACAAACCTGTTGATATGATTACTGATCCCCCCCGCCTTTGGTTCAAACCCAGTACTAACTAGCAGACCTTGGCAGCTGCCTCTGTTCTTTCCTATTAAAAAGCTTGGACATGACACTGACTTTAGAGGAGAAGGTTGCAGGCAGTCAGACTCTGCAGTGGCATCCCAGTGGTTTAATTGAAGATGAACACTTTGTTCATCTCTTGTCCCTTTCCCCGGGGTAGCCAGCATTGCTTCAGATGCCTGCTGACTTAAATGGCGACAGCTGCAGGATGGGGACTCATGTATCACAAGCACTGTGCAACAGGAGATAGCTGAAGGGCAGGACTTCAAAGTTGCTGGTTATAACCATCCTGATGACTCCAGGCTGTTGCCACTGCCAGCTGGTAGCTCCAAGCTCAAATGTGGGGACATGGCCTTGCAAGCAACTGGACTTTTGCCATATCTTGAAGGTGCTGTATATTTATCTGGGGGTGAGGCCGGAAGACAGAGGTGAGCAGAGTGCCAGATGCTCTAGAATTTCTATTGGCCTTGTTTGGTTCCTCCAAAAACTGGCATCAGCACATCAAAATGGGAATTTTTCTCTCCTCTCAAGGAAGAGGAAGAACTGAGCTGATTTTAACTTACTTTCCCCAGCATAACCATTTCAAACAATGTTTAAAAGTTTTTGTGGAATGAAAAATAATCACAGTTCAAACATTATTTCCTGGTACTGGAAGCGCATTTCACAATCTTCCACCTTCACAGGAAAATTATCCACCTCCCGATCAATGTCAGAAGCCTCAGTCACTATCAGCTGAAAAGACCTTTAACACTAATTTGGATGTATATATTTTTTTTCAGACTCATTCTGAAAATGAATGATCTAGGGGGATCTACTAAATGACAATTTGTTGAGGTCAAGTGAGACTTTTAACGAAGAGATGTGTGAGAATGAAGAGAGGTAGATACCACACTTATTTCTGCCGTCAGTATGGGACATGGCTTTGCCCAAGCCACTTGGTGTGGCTGCACACTTGTCTCACGGGGCTGCCAACACAATAAAACTTTGGCCAACCCACTACCTCTTTCAGAAAGCAATAGAGGCAGTGGCAGCAATTCAGCATTTCAGCCAAGCTCTATCCTGTTCAGGAATGGAGAAGAAAAAAAGCTGCTATGATAAAAGCTTGGTGCCATTTTCTCACCGCCTTTCACATGAGAACAACTCGTTAAGGTTTGCTAGATCCAAAGCAGAGACTCTTGCAACCAGAAAAAAACACAGCGCAGGACACTGGAGGTTGCTGGGTGGAGGGTGCAGCGCTGAGAGGGCACGTTCAACTGGCTGGCCATGCTCAGAAAATGTCTTTGTGGGGCTGGTCCCATCAGACTTTCCATGTTTTCAGTTACTGCATATGAGATTGAGAGCTTCTCACCCACACACATTTCTGTGTTTCTCCAGCTCTGGCACAAGGCCTCTCTCTTGCTCTGTGACCTCCTGCACTAGCATTGCCTGGCAAGGGAGCCCTAGGCAAGGAGGGAATGCGGCTCTGTAGCTACAAATAGGCTGCTGAGCTGGGCCCTGCCTCAAAGGAGATGGGTTGGAAGGTGCACATTCCCCAGCTGTGGTCTCACACACCACTTCCTCCACCCCATAACCAAATCTATAAAGACAAATATTGAGTGGGCTTCCTTTTCACTGCTGGAGCACACAAGGACTGCAGCAGGACAGAGAAGTGGTATCACAAAGCCATGTAAACTGCAAAGAACCATGTTCTCATTTCTTTCCTGACTTCCATTTTGCAGTTTATGTCATTATAAATTTTCCCTTGTTCCAAGTTAGAACGAAGTAAAAGGTATCACCACCAGAACTGATGGCTTAATGATGGACTATTCGATTCTTGCACAATTTACTACTAAACTCTGTTTTTCCCTGATCAAAATAATGGGTTAATTCACTCTACCATGTAGGGCCTGCAGTGTTGTGGTCGAGATGAAAGTAGCTCGCAGTCTTCTACACTTCCTTCACCCTGCGGGTAATTTAGGCCCAACTTCTTTAGGAAACAACATAGTTTTGGATCAGATGATAATATACAACAATGGACCTAAAGTTCATGCCTCTGTAAGATAAATACATATAATTGGGATATATACACTTACATATTTAGACATAAAAATGTCTTCTGATAGCAATGTCTAAAGCAAAATCAATCAAAAATCCTGACTTCGCAACAAAATCATGGAACAACCACCTCAGTATTACAGATAAGAAACAAAATCTAGATGGTAACCCAATACAATTGGTTTCTACAGCTTGAACCCAGACTCCTCTCTTTTCTTTTCTGCAGCTCCTCATGTATGATAAGCTGGTCTTTTGGAGGATCCTTTTGGCATTTCTTCTTCAAGCTTCATCCCTTTGAGGGCAAGATAACCACAATCCTCCTTCCAGCTGGCCTTCCTGACTTAACAGCACCTCTGCTCTGCTCTCAAGTCTTCCTGACTCTCTCTCGTGCCTTTTACCACTCAACTCTGGAGCAGCGTTAAGTACTGTGACTGGCATCTGGGCCCTGTTTTCAGCTAATCCCTTCTGGACATCTGTGTTTGCAGGATCCTTGACTTGGAACAGACTGACTCCAGGTCACGCTGTCTTTGAGAGAACACACTGAGAGGTTATAAACCTCCTCAACTACAAATGCATGGCCTGTCAGATCTTCAAAAAATAAAACCTCTGATGTGCATAAAGACTAGAATTACAGCTTTTTTTTTTTTAAAAAAAAAGTGAGTACATATTAGTATTCATATTCAAAATATAATGGCTATGATAATTACCTATTAAATCTCAACAATGTAAGTATTTTTTTCCGATTCCAGGATGTGATTAAAAGGAATATCAGGAATATTGCAGTTACGTTGCCTTTTTTCATACTAAACTCTCAAAAATACTCCAGGGCAGGTGAATTACTCTAAAATGCCAGAAGTTTATGAATTAAAGTAGGGTAGTAGTAAAGGGGAGGTAAAGTAGAGTAGTAGTTTGAGGGAAATACCTCAAACCCTCAACAGTCCAGTGGAAGTTTGGCCATGTTCTTGAACGATAGCAATGCAAAGTTAGGTCAAAATATTCAGGTTTGCAGACCCACCAATTTGTCTACACAGTACTTCTTGGCCCTTCTTTACTGGTATAAATGACTGTGTCTGATTGTTGATGTTCATTCTATTTCCCCCCCTTGGGAATCTTTTAGTTTCTAAACTTTCTAAGTTGTATCTTTTTTTTTTTCCTTAGTTGGTGTTTCAAAAATACACATCTTCCTGCTTACAATTGTATCATTCTAGTCAATGTCATACCCTATGCTTAAACTCAATGGAATATTCTTCAGGAAGTGTAGGCTGTCTAAACTCAACAATGGATCATTCATAGCAGACCTATCAATAGCAAATGAAATCCTTCTACTATTTGTGTCCAGTTAGGGTGTCTCTCCTTTTATTCAGGTAGTAAATTACTGTGACTGGAAGCATAAGTACCAAGAATTTTCTCATTCTGAAATCAGAATGATTTGAATAAATGACAGATTGCTTAGTAAAACCTGAAGGACACAGATCAACAATGTAAGGCACATTGGCCTAAATTTGTTTATGTCCTACAGAGTGAAATTTTGCCTCTGATTATATCCACACATTGCTATTAATTTAGATATGGACAAAAGTAGCTTCACTAGCTTTGTGTTGACTATTTGGGAGTGCCTAGGATAGAAAAACTCAGAGCACCAGTAGTGCCACATACACAGAGCTGCAGAAGGGCAGTTTAGCGGCAGCAGTTTGCAGGAGAGAAAGCCATGCAGAGATTTCTCATGACAAGTCATGATACTGGGGAGAAAACATCCCGGCACTTATTCTTTTGTCTCTCTAAAGAAAAGGAAACAACACCTGGTGACTGTGAATTCTGGAAGGCAGGAAGCAAGCTTGTAACAATGCTACTACCACAACACTTGAGGGAAGATACTACCTAAAACACTCCTAGGACAAAGGGATTCTTTCTGCCAGTATGGATCAGCAGCATACTAACAAGTGCTAGCATTAGCACTAGGAGCAGAAATTTTATCGCGTTTCAGGAAATTTAAGGAATACTTACTGGCTTCCAGAAGACTAGCAATGCAATGGAAAATACTAAAAGAATGACTCTTGTAACTTGCAAGTGTTACAAGCCTACCTTTTAAATATCTCTTTCGTTCAACTGATGAGGTACAGAATCCTTTTGGCCACATGCATGCAGTATTATGACACTAAAGACAGTTTTTAAATCAGCATTAGAAACTCATATTTTAGAGAGCAAATTACAAAAGCAGAAAATCTACATTTTAGCAGTAATGGTCTTAAAACAATTTCTTGATTGAGAAGAATTGGAGTTGGTCATTCTACAAGTACCATTTTGCGTTCTGGCTTAAGGCAGCCCTACCAGAAGGGAGGCATGTTACAACTTTTTATTTATTCTAACCCATTTTGTTGTTTCCTGTAGGACAGAGATCATTACAAAAGATGTTTTTCAGATATCATAAAGCATAACCTGAATTTTTAAAATTATTTCTCTATCTTAGTTCCTAGCTGCACAGGCAGCTTATTATTTTTCACTTTCACATTTCCTGCATTTATTTCTTCATTCTGGTCAGTCATGGAAACATAAGAATTACTAATAAAACACAACCACTCCCTCAAAGACACTGGTACCTTGGGAGAAGACGTACTAAGCACTCAACATGTGTGGCTCTGCTCTGCTCTTAACCTTCAAAGGGGGCATCTCTACTAAAATCAGACTTTCTTGTTTGGATTTGGGATCCCAAACCACAGTAGGAAGAGCAGAAGCAAATACTCCTGGGATTTCTGAGCTGCACCTGACTTTGCCTCCTTCTGCACTCATTTCACACACACAAATGATGAGGATAGAACATGAGACAGAGGAGGCTCTTTTAGAGCACAGAGGAATTTTGCAAATGTTTGAGGGAATAAAAATAAGTCAGAAGCATTATAACTCTGTCAATAATGCGTTATACTTGAAAGAGCCTGGTATATCTATCACTTAGCAAGTTACAATCTCCCTTTTAAAGAGGGTTACTGTATATAAAACCCTTACCTGATTTGATGGACCAGTGCTTTCAAACTAGTCAGCACCTGCTGTCAAACTTGATATACTCTCAATATGTTTTAAGTAAAGCCAAAGGATCAGGACTTAATTAGCAGTGAAATACTTCTTACACTGATTGGTTTGCTCCAGATTTCCTGAGGGACATAGATTTGTCTCTATCTGGAATCCCCACCCTACCCTCAGCTGCTTGTTAGGAGGTTTGTGTCATTTGGCAGACACTTACCTGCCGCGTGTGCTGCAATGGAAGAGCGCTTTTGGCAGCAGAGTCTGCACAGCTCTGGGAAACGGGGAGGCAAGTTGGAGCAGCTTCTCTTCATATGAATGTTCCAGCTCTGCCAAACCAAGCAAGACAAGGGGACATGCTTTTCTACCTGCTCAACAGCAGACACAGTCATTAGTTATTTGCTGGTCTCATTAGGGCTTTTTTTTTTTTTTTTTTTTTCCTGCAGGGATAAGAGTCATTCGGGTTTATCACTTCAATTAAAAGGCTTTCCTTCTTTAGCAGTCATAGTAATGAGAATCACACCTCTTTAGGAGCTAAGCTTTGCTCCCAGCAGAAACACCAAGCTGAAGGTGCAGCTATCAGCAGTTGGATTGTCACAGGTGTCTGATGGCATCAGGTGCCCAAATCAGCCTCTCACAAGACCTGAGCAAACACTTTCATGTCCCAGGCAAAGATACAAAGTACTGTCATAAGAGAATGACACTTCAGGAATCCAGGCCATAGAAGTCTTAATACTGCCTCAGAATGGGGTCTGTTATTAACAGAAAGAACAAAACAAACCTCATCGTGGTCTAGAACAGCTAGACCCTGAGGTCTTGGTTGTTTGTTGTGGCTATGACATTTTTTTGGTCGCTTCGATAATACAAAATGAGCTAACTTTGTCATTCCCTTAATTTTTGCAAGTCTCTGAACACATCTGTCTAAATATCCATGACCCAGAGGGGAAAAGAATATATTTAAAATACCCAAGGGTGCCAAATCTAACTCATCAGTCTCTGTTGGGATTCCTGAGAGTCTTGGGAGGTGGGACCTCAAGCAGTTTATTTTGGCATCATTCTGAGATAGAGAATCTTTTGATGGCAGTGTCTCTGGAAGGGTCTTCTGCTGTAGGAGCAGAAGAAAGCCTTAGAGTGAAAAAGCAGAGGAAAAGTGTTAAAATTCACTTGAGTTGTAGTATTTTTTACTCAACAAGAGTAAGAAGGTATGAAAAGGAATAAAACAAGGTTTAAAGTTATAGTCAGATAAATGAAAACTGAGAAAGTCACTCGAGACCATTGAGTTAATCTTTCTACCTATACAGAAGTGCATTTTTTTATAATTTGGGTGCTTTATTCCACCTTCCTTTCAGTCCTGAGGCAGAAGCAGCTCATTTACGTTTTGTCTTCTGTGTTCATGTTATAGTTCCATTGGGTTTTAAGGTACTATGTGATCTGACAAGAAGGCCTAAGCCCCTACAAAATTTCAGTATTGCTTTCTCAAGCATACAACCAGCTGAGTAATCAAGATAACTATCAGTTATTTCATATTGCAGTTGTGACTAAGATATCAGGAAAATAACTGGGCAAAAGGTTTTTTGTCTAACTGTGGTTTCTTATCTTCCCACTACTATTTCGAACACTGGGCGAATGTTTTTAGCTTAGACTAGAAGAGACAAAAAAGACAGGAAAGAAAGTCATTACGAGATTTATAAGTCTTCTGAAGAAACAGTTCTCACCTATGCACTGGGCCAGGCTGTGTCTGAGCCCCCAAGCTGGGTCCTGTCTATTCCCATGCAGGAGCAGCACATGAGCCAGTGTCTGCCAGAGTATTAACCTCTCTGCCAACTACTCAGCCTGGGATCTGGGATCAGGATGCTCCTCTTGACTCTATTTTGCATCAAATAAATGATTCATTATCACTCAGAGAGTATGCAAAATGATTTTATCACCAAATGGTTAAACAAGTCACGGGAGAAGCAGGAAAGGATTGCAGTTCCCACTCCAGGAGAAGTTTACACTCTTAAAATTTAAGTAGTTAGTATAACACTGGATTACAGATTGAAGTGAAAATATTAAGCCCCAAAATTATTGTCTCCCTGGCCTCCAAAATATTTAAAGTATTATCTCAATAAAGGTAGAACAAGAAGAGGAATTAGGAACGTCTCTTTCCTCCACATAAATAAATCCCTTATACCTGAGACATAGCAGTACAAATGTCCACATGCAGCGGAAGGAATTTAACTCTGGCCTCTCACATACAAAATAAGTGCCTTAATTACTGGGTTCTTGGATGAAAGAGACCACAGCTACTTCATCATTTCCTCCCCTTGGAAGTGCCATAAAACAAAGTGCGACATCTGACACTGAGTATTTTGTCCTGCATGAGAAAAATCCATTCATATTAGTGAAAAAAATCATTTTTTATTGCAATTAAACTCTGCTGAATTTCTTCTCCAAATTTTCCCATTTAGTTGCCAATTGCCAATACCATTATTAATCAATGACATGACTTCCCTGAAACCTTTTGTAAGCAAGATTAATCTGTTTGACATGCCAACACTTCTCTGTGTTGGGCTATTAATCCCTCCTTTCTTAGGGACATACATTGAAAGGGGGGAATTAAAAAAAGTAACTCTTAAATGGAACTTGTCTTGTGAAGTCTCAGCTTGTAAGGAATTTTGTTTAATTAAACTGGGTATGCATGTATATTAAGAATATGTATACGTATATATATATACATATATATATATATATGTATATGTACCTAGCTTGCTTTGAAAGAGAGTTCACTAGGAGATCACCTGCTTTCCCTGCTTCCCACTGCTGGAATCATGTTCTCAATACTGCACAGTCCTGATGCAGATCAGTTGCAAGTTCTTCACCAGGGCACTGGGTTAAACATCAGCCAGCTGGACTTATACCACAGAGTGCACCGGAGCCAGGATTTTATTCATCACATGGGAAAAAATGAAAGGTTTTATTTTTTTAAGCATATGGGCTACTCTTCACATTTTGCCTCCTGTTCTTAACATCTTTATCATCTCCTCTCATCTGCTTCTGCTGTTGAGAGACCCTAAGCGGTCTCAGTGATTCTCTGCTCCTGACAAGACACAGAAATACTGAGTCTCTATTTCTAGATAGTCATTCAAGTGAATGGTATGTTCAAAAAAATCCATTATTTATTTATAATGGGGACCAAGACTCTTGCCATAGGTTTTGACAATGTCCATGTCATGTCAGCAAAGGTTTTGTGCTCAGATCCTAAAATGTGCTGAGAATATTCTCAGATGTTAATTCAAGCAGGAATAGGACTGGTACAATTCAGTACCAGGACAAACATGCAGGAAAACTTATTTTACACCCTCTTTTAAAGTCTTCCATCTCTTCTAGGAGGAAACAATATCTGGAGAGCCTTGAAATACCTGTGTCCCTTCCCAGACACAAAGGAGCAGAAGAAGTCTAATATTTTTCTCACTGTACTTAGAGAGCTAAATCTAAACTAAAGGAGTTTCTTATGATTTGAATAAAATAATTGGCCATAGTTTATAAGGACTAAAAAGACTGAACTTGCTGAAAATGAAACTGAAGAGCCTTCATTCTTCCAATGCTTTTAACATTTTTCATTATACCTATCACATGGTTATGGAACTTCCCTCTCTTGGCATGCTGCTTGCCTCCGCAAACGCACAAGAGCAACCAGCCCTGCCTCTATACACTTGCTTGCTGATGGTTCATCCCCTTAGAGCTGCTGTGGCAGCACAAATGCAGCCTGTGTGCCATGGACTAGGCCTTGGCAAACTCAGAGACACTCAGGAACTTGTGGTGTTACCAGAGAGGCTTTTGAAACCTGCCATCAAGTCTGCCGAGCCACTTGGCTCCAACCACTGCTCCTCGCCGTTTATGTTTATTTGCCATTTAGACCTGTTCAGCAGCTGAGCTAAAACACAGAGGTGGTAAATCCCACCACGATCTCCTCTATTATATGACACACTTTATACAGAATAAGGGGTTCAGCTCTGCTGGACCAAATCAAGCTGGCCTGTGTGAAGTATCACATTTTAGATTCAAATCCCTGCTAAACCCTCCGCTTATGCTTGTGGTTAACATTATTTTATATATCTGTCTTCAGAAATGACAGACAGAAGCAGCTCACACACAGCCGCAACAGCGTCAGCAGCTTTTAAAGGCCGACTCCATAGATTAAAGGGTGATGCACTGAGCACTGAAATCCCACCACCCCAGTGTCTACTGATTAGGTTGGGAGAAAGGCTGAGTGACAAACATGTTTCCAATCTGCCCAACCCATGCAGCGAAATGGAGCAATCTGGGCTGAAAAGGGATTTAGACTTTTGTTGTGCGCAAGGGGGGAAAAAGCTGATTTAAATCCATCAACAATGCTCTCCCTCTTGGTGATCTCAGAGATAAGGAGCAGAGTCTGGACACAGTTCATCTCCTACCTCTCACCAGGCCCCACACTTCCACTCCAAGACAAAAGCTGGCACTTGAGAGCAAATGATGCTTTCTTGCTATCGGCCAGCCTGTTCACATAAAAACACGTACGATACATGGAGTCCGCCTGGGGCATGTGATCTAGCAGTTTTTAAAGCAGCAGTGAATCTTCAACTCATGTCTACAGAGAGAGAAAAAAATATTGCCTTTTAGTCCATCAAAACTATTGCTATTAATTATGTGGCACTGTATATGTATGGCACTGTATGTGTATGGAGCAAAAAGAGACAGAGAGGTCTTGCTCCAACTCAGTTACAGTCTAACCTAGACAGGCATTTGCACACCAGAGAGTAACAGCAGCCCACAGCAGGTAGAAGTGGGGCAAGCAAAAAGACACATCAAAAACCAAAGGAAAAGGAAATAGGGTTTTGAACAGACAGCTATTAGACCCCCTTACAAGGGAAGCAAATCACATGGTTTCCCTCACTCTGGTTATTTAATATATGCCATCCTGTGCATTTCACTGCGACTGCCGTAAGGAGTGAGCCATTACATTCTCTCTTTATCTCTTGTCATAAGCACCGAGAATGAGGTGATAGCCCATTTTTCTGAAACCTTCCTCAGCCCCTTGGAAAAAAAAATAAACTTGGCTTATTTCATCCCAAAGGGAGGATAAGGTTAAAAAAATAGAACACCGGTTGCCTGTAAGCAAATCTGCTCTTCGCTTATCTTTAATTGTGCGTGTTCTTTTAAAATAAAAACATAATAAAACACCCATGTGCATGTGCATTTGTAGAAAGTTAATCTGTGCAAAATGCACAGGCTTGTTTTCTTGTGGCAGAAATGTAGATGATGCCCTATGACAGTTGTGAAGAACACCAACAAAATGGTTGCTAGAAAACAGCAGCAAGAGAAGCAGCAATCACCTGCGTGACTCTGCGGATGCCCCTTCTGAGAGGCATGAGTGCAGGGCTTTCTTGCTCACAGTTATTGAAGCAGACTCCAGCAAGCCCTTATTGCTGCCATATTTGGAGAGCAGCATTCAGATGCAGATTGCCTTAAATCCCATCAACTCATTCAAGCGTTTGTATGCAAGTGTGTCTGCTTCTGCATGTCTATATGTGTGTGTGTGTGTGCGTGTGTTTAGATGCATTTATATATATATACGATTCTCACTGCGCACACACCCTCTTCCCACCCTCTTCTTCAGAAAGAGCTAAGACTGTCGAAGATGAAAATGTGTATTTTCCAGGCTACTTTGTCAGATGTTCATGTGTGCGTCTTATAAATATTTCATACCAAATATTTAACATTATTCCTTCCCCAATCGGATCAGCTTTGAAATGCTCCTCAAAGTGAATTCTCCCCTAACAATGGCTTGACGCAAAAGCCTTTTTTCTCTCCTAAGAAGAGGAGGCTGCACATGGTCCGCTGCCATAGCAGCATGAATAGTTCTTATTTAATGGAAAATAAAAGATACTTTACATTAATTCAGTGGGGGATGGAAACCTGGGCACATGCGTACCTCGTGCTTCAGACATGGAGGAGTATCATACCTTGACCTCCCCTCCTCAGGTCCCATGATTATTACCCAGCTTGCATTAGCACTGTAATGGGAAGTGACAAGTTTATGTAAATGATCCACACAAGGATTTTGCTCTTGTAAAACAGAGCAGTTACTCTGGGCTTTCTAATTATTTCATGCCTTGTGGTTCTGTGATGGGGCAGAGATGACTATTACTTGAAAAGTATATTGTGATTGACAAGCCACTGTCCCCCTGGAACTCATTAAGGCCTGTGCTTTGCAAGAGGGGTAGAAAGCCCTATGAGGCACACCACACACGCGTACACACACACATGCACACACACACACACACACACACCAGTGCCGGCACTTCCTTGACATCATTTGCTGGCATTCTCGTGATGGAAGAAATAAGGGTAATCTGCATGTATCTCAAACAAGTACAGCCCCCTGGCTACAAATCACCCAATTATCCTCCACTTTGCCATTTGTATTTTGAAAACTGTATGATTAACAGGAACGTACCTGTCAAACATGCAGCAGTCTTTGGATTTCAGTGCATCAGATGGAGAAAGTCAGCTGTTTCATAGTACAATATTCAACAGAATGTGGAGCAGACAGGGGTTGGGATAGGAGGAAAAGAACTACTATAAAAGCTGTCACTGGTGCATTTTTGATGCTCTGTGGTTTATGCAAGTGCCTTCCAGTATGTATGAAGGACCAGTCTACTTCTACTGTGTGACCTGTTTGCAGTTCTTCCTTAATTGATTTTTCTGGTCTTCAAACTTGCAAACAAAATGACAATTTGTTCGGCAAAAGTAGAGCCCCTGTCTTTTGAAATGCACACTCCAATGGTGGACAGAGGAAAAATCGTATTCAGGCAGCTGTATTAATGCTTCCTGTTGTAGAAGTGTTTTTGAATTCTGCTGCTGGTTATGGATGTAACGCAGTTTAGCATAAAATCAATTCATTGTTATCTCCAGAGTGGTTGTATCTTATGGGTGCTGAACTCACACAGTGTTTCTTACTTTTACTTGCCTTTGATTTGTGATTGAAGTGAACCCGCAGAAGACACTTAAAAAGGGCATATGGCCAGCAAGGAAGGAAGGAAAGAAGGAAAGAAGGAAAGAAGGAAAGAAGGAAAGAAGGGAGGGGAGTAAACCTTTCCATTTGCCATTTGGCCAGGAGTGAGATACTTAATCCATGACTTTTCCAACAACTCATATGACTATGTCTGCAAGATTTCAGCACGGGAGGTTTATGATTTTATTATTGTGTTCCACAATAGAATCATATTGAAATAATAGCAACCCATCATCTCTGTCTAATATTTTTGCTGCATCTAATCTATCAGCAATTTTTCCATCAAAACATCTAGGTCATAGATATTCAGCAGACAAGTTCATTATTCAAGATCTGACTCATCAAGCTTGGGCCGAAAGCTGCTCATCATAGATAGGTGGTCAGCATAAAGGAGGAAATACAGTAAGAGAGAAGTGAAATAAATGAAGTGATAGAACCATCTCTGAAGTCAGTTGCATGTGGGATCCCTGAAATATGAATACACCAGGAACTGAGATGGATTTCCAGGCACACTGATCATTAGCTTCATTTGTCTCCTTTGAGGTGACTCTTATACTGTGAGTATCGTAAGCACAGCCATAGGGTATTGCAAGTATTGTGAAGCTCTGCCTTTCTGAGGCCAGCGCAGTTTGCAAGTCGTTCAAATGCTCTCAGGCTGGGGTTGAATCGTATGTCCAGGAACAACACTCAGCTACCGTGTAACCCTTTGCCAGTCCAGAGTTGTGGTGTAGGAGGAAGTGAATTAGCAGGGACTGCAGAGGCCAGTATTGCTAAGTTTCTCTGCTGTGCAGTTTTACGCTCTCCATCCCTGCTTTTGCAGGGACAGGCCACAATCATCTGCTGCTGGTGAACTGCCCTTACAACTTCCCCTTCCACGTTCCCTGAGATGTAAGTCTGATGGCTCCCACATAACTGAAGAATTTGGCTTGTGGCTCACTGGAAGAGGAAACCCCCAAGTCTTGCTTACCTTTGGCTTGGTGTGTTCACCTGGTGCATATCTCAGTCAAGTCAGACTTCTTGCGAGTTAAAGAAAGATCCTCATTTGACTTCTCATCCGATTTTGTAGGGGCAGCAGCTAGAAAATACGTGTTTTTACGTATAAGCTGAACAAGTCAAACCAAAAGACCCACTTTCTGCAAAGCAGAACTGCCCACTAATCATTTAGCACAGCACAGTGCTTTTCTACTAAGCAAATTTCATGCAGCAGAACTTATCTCTTCTCAACCCATTCAGGTTAACACCCCAGCAATAGCTCATACTCTTCTTGATGCCCTTGAAAGGCAGCTGTGGAGAGCTACTTTTTTCATTGGAACATTTTTTAGCAGATGAGAATCTATTGCTCTTGCACTTTCAACAGTAATAAATAAATGGGCTATGGGTAGGTCTTCTGCTACAATTCCCATTTCCAATTGAATCAAGAGTGGTCTTTTAAAGACCTATTCAATGACTAAAACTGAAAAAGAAGGAGAGCCTTGAAAAAACAGAGTGCTCCTTCAAACTGAATCTTTTTGGAATTCAGACCCGTCTCACTCCACAGATCCAGCAGAAACATTTTTCAGTCCTAATAACACCCTTCTACCATTGCTATAACCAATAGTCTCTGGCCACACAGTGACAGCAACAGTGACTAGTAGTTATGGATGGGGGGCAGTGTGGAATATTTTATAGGCAAGAGTGTTCTAGTCACTTCTAAAGTGACTGTCAAAAAGAAAGAGAACTTGACAAATTCTAAAAAAGAAAGTTAAATCCACCAAGTGACTTAGAAAAACAGATCATTTGACTCTGAATGGACACCCAGAAGTGAAAGGGATTGGCCAAAGTCTATTGTACATTCGGTTATGACCATAGTGGCAGGGCCTTTATTTCAGCAGTGCAATTGCTCTAATGAGGCTTCACCATCCTTCTGAAGAGTATTGGCTGTGATCATATATATAAAAACTCAGATCCTAGGTACCCTTGATCATGAACAGCTACACCCAGCATCCACTTCTGCCTCTAACTCTGTAGGAAACAGAGCAGAAGAGCAAAAAAGAAACTAACAATTTATTCAGAAAGTTCATGTAGACTTTGGTTATAAAGAGAGAATCAAAGAAACGGAACCATTTGCTTCAGTGCTGGTGGTAATTGGATCTATTACATTACACAGTAGAACTGTTGTCAGTGAAAGTCATGGGATAAATGCCTACACTCTGTAGTTTATTGGCTCCATACCATTACCTATGGAAAAAGTTAAGATGATTCAGTTCATATAAGTACCTTAGTTCAAATATTTATGTAAACCGTGTTATTAAAATCATCTCAGTTAAAATTCAAGCTAACATTCTTCTGGTATGTTTATCTAGTCTCAGTGGAAGTGTCTGACCTTTATGTTGCTTTATGTGGGTAATGCAAACTGCTGTTAATGACATATTTTAAGTTCAATTCTGCTTATTTTGGAAGCAAGTAAATCAGATGGTGGAAGTCACATACTATTTCTCTTGTCTCAGACTGGTAAAGCCCCAAATCTTACTTTTACTGGAAAAAACTCAGTACTCAGTACAGTTTACTCAGTATATATATGTCTATGTGTATACATGCATATATATGTATCTGTGTGCGTTTGCATATATACATATAGACACATATATATTTATTTATTTAAAATATACATATATAAAACTAGCATACGTAGTATACACATCTTAAAGGTCTTTAGCCCGGCTACTTTGAGTTATGTAAATTTAATGATTTGTGAAGCTTGGAGGTTTGGCTTTCTTTTTTGATAGGCAGCCAAGCCAAGTGTATTAGAAGAAACTTCTAATACAGCAAAACACTTCTAATACAGCGAAAACCTCATTCTCTCAGGTTTATAAAATTGAGCTGAAAGGGCCCCAAACCACCTCCACTTGCAGTCTTCCTGGTGTACCTGTTCCAGTTTCTGAATTACAGAAGCAAGAAACAGGGCATGTGAAATTAAGGCTAAGTGTGCAAAGGAAATTCTGTTTTCAGCCCTGGCGTGCTACTGTCTCCAAGCACTGCAGAGAACATGGCAGGGCTGCAAGCCTGAGGTGGTCACCACAGACTACCTTGGAGACTTCTTTATCTGTGGACACACAAAGTCTCTAGAGAAAAGCTAAACTATTCAAAGAGCACCCACCATCCACACAGCACCATCAGGAGACAGGGTCAGGCAGTTCTAAACTTGAACTATCCATTTAGTTTAGATATATTATAACAGCAAATGTCATGGCTAAATACACCAAAAATCTAAATCCTATCTTTATGCAACAAGACAGATCCTGTCAAACTCATATGCTAAAAGTATAGATGATCAGTGAGAAACACAATTACATCCTGACAGTCTTAGTAAATAAAAATACCAATCTTAAGCATTTCGGAGTGCTGCTTTGGTCAGCCCATTTCATCACAGAACTAAAACCACAAAAGTTTCAAAACCAGCTGCAATTAAATCATCTGGGTCTAAAATCTATGGCTGGCCCTTCTGTCTGAATTTCTACTTATTACCTTGCCCATGTCCTGCTGTGAAATGTGCAATAATTGCACAGCAGATGACTTTTGTTTTTTAAGAACATGGCATGGCCATTATTAATGTAGCCTGGTATTAGTCAGTTTTCCTTTTCATCTTTATCAGACATCTATATCTCTCTCAGAGGCCTTGTTTACATAAAACAGTGCACTTGGATGCATGGTGCTTAATGAGTTTCTGTATAACCAGAATGCTGCAACTACACTACTCTTTCTAATTATGAATTATTTGACTGTGCTAAGAGAAAGAAAACTTCAGCAAATGGTTCCAGAACGCTTTTTTTTTCTTTTTTTTTATTGCTATTAAGATCAGCCATAAATTATGAGTTAGGACAATGCTGCTTTGGCTCCAGGCAGAAGCACTAGGAGGGGACACCCCCAACTGTGCTCATATTTCATGCTTCAGGATCAACGAACAGTTTCTTCTTATAAGGTTCTACCAAGGGATGGTAAAAGAAAGTTAGCCAAACTCAGGTCTCAGCATGGGGGGATCTATCTAAACAGGAGTCCTGAGAGCACTTTCCAGCTCCAGATTCGCACTTTCCCTTGAGTGTGGATGGGCACTGGGCGTACACAGATACCTCCTGCTTTTTTCCAAGAAAAACTCGGGTGAGGAGGCGGAGACAGAGTTGTGGTGAGCCTGTGCTCCAACATGCAATCCACTGCGGGGCCTACCTGCCTCCAAGAAAGTGGCACCATCCCATTATATTGTGATGGCTCTGAGCATTTTATTGCAAACTCTAAAATCGGAGGGTTTGTTATAAGAGCAAAACAAACTAATTTCATCATCCACGCACAGACCAGTAGAAGGAGAGATGGTCAACACGGCAAACTGGCTCTACACCCTTGGCTTGATGTGCATAGTTTTTATGAAAACCTAGGGCTGAGGACAGGATTTAGCCCTTTTCTCTGAAATTTGCCAATTTAGTTATAAGTGATTAAGTGTCCTGCCCATAAGTAAGGCAAACAATTGCAAGTTTCGTTCCTGCCAATTCCCTGGGGTGAGCACTGCATAACGCAACCAGAGGCTGCCTTGTGCAAGCTCCCATGAAGGCCCAGCATGAAAACATATCAGAGGTTAGCAGGGAGAGCTGAGGGCCCACAGCATATGCTCTTCAGGACTCTTCTGAGACATTTTTCTGGGAAACAAGCAGCACATTTCCTACAAGAGCTACAAGAGATGCAGCAGCAGCAGGAAAAGAGATGACACAAAGTCACTTGTGCCTCTGTCTCCCTCCTCTCCCTTTGCCTGTCCTGGCCTGTGTCCTCCAAAGGCCTGGCCCAGGACACAGCCAATGGAGTAAGAAATTCTGGAGTAAGAAATACGTAAGACGGCAGAACAAATATGGGTCATAAAGACAGAGAGTTAACAGAGTCATCTGCCAGAGAGAAAAGTGCTCAGTGGTTTGGGAAAATTTATTTGGCTTTACATATCAATGTTATTTGGCCAGGTCACTCTGGGCAGGGGAAACTTCTCCTAATGATCTCTTAATCTCTTAATTATTTTGGTTTATTTCTATACACATTATCTTTTTTAGATTAAAGAGATACTTTATTATTACTATTATTAGACAACATCCATGTCATTTCCCTGGCTGAAGACTAATACTTTGCAAATATGCAGGATTACAAGACATGATAGGTGTCTGATAAAACAGAAACATATACATAAAAAAGACTTCCAGATAGTCACAAACCAGCATTGTAACAGAACTCCCTATGTGTGACTAGAACACTTGCCTTGTAACTAAGACTGTCAGCAAAGCATGGATAATTCTTGGTAGTCTTATTGTGTTAGGAATACAAAATTGGCAGTTTGCTAAAGATATAACACTTGGAGGGCTTGGAGTTTTCCAGGACAGAAATCCAAATGAATGGGAGAATGAAAGCCTATAATTACTTCAGAAAGTCTGAGTTGGTGAAGGGAATGCAGCAAAAAGAAGCTAGCAACAAGCAAAGGGTTTAGGGAAAAAAAAAAAAGCCTTTTGGAAGTGAGAAGATTTTCATAAAATTGAAGTAGAAAAGGACACAAAATAAATAATAGTAAACAATAAAAATGGTCATTATTTTAACATTCAGAAAGATTTGAGTATTAGCTGATGACTGTGGAGTGGGGAGAGGCAAGGTCCTTCTTTTATTTAGTTCAAAAACAACTGGAAAATAAAACATGTTGGGTGTTTCATGTATTCAATGCTCCTGAGGAGTTGGCTATGTCTTTTCAGTGTAACAAAAAGAATCCCAGGCTTTCTAGTCCACTAGGATTTTTATTTCTGCAACAGGCAATCATCTTATTAGGCATCTGCTTCCACAGGCTTCATGCAACCCCTTCCTTAAGATTATTTCCTATAGCCCCCTAATCTATAACCCTACTACATATAATAACAGGCTAATCACTTCTCTATAAACAAACAAAAATGTTGACATCCTGCATAATGGCACTTCCCAAACAGTCCACAAACCTGTCCAGTGGATTCCTCCTCCACTTCCTTCCTTATTGTTATCTCCCTCAGCATCTTGTAGAGTTCAATTTAGATTGCAATGTCTTTGGACCAGAGGCCATATAAATCACCTGTGACTCCACACAAATATTAAGTAACAGCAGTATCTGATGATGGAATCACAAAATGCTTTCCAGGCTTGAAGTCCTCCGAGAAGTCTCAAGCTTTTAGGACTGCACAGTCAATCAAGGTAGTGAGAATAAATGGTGATGGAAAAGGAAAGATTTTCTGATCCCTTCTGTGCCTCTTTGCACAACTAAGTCTTCCAATTTTAAACATACATTCCTGATCACATAGATATATATCAGTAATTCAGTTCCTAGATTCTTTTTTGAAACTAAAACTTTAAATCTTGGCTCTGTTGAAGTCAAAGATAATTTTGTGCTATTAGACTGAATAAGTTTTGAATCTTAGTGATATAGAACAATGAACTCTGCCATCAAAACTGGTAATGTTCACCACCTGAACTTGGTACCCTTTTTCCAGTTTCCTTCCTTTTTATTGTTAGGCTCTATAAGATGTCCACATTTATCTGCCAAAATTATACATTACATTAGGAGAAATGCTAAAAGTCCCAATCCTACCAGTGTCTTCAAAAGGCTGTGGCAATAGAAAGCAGCCTGAAGCAAGAAATGTTTAATTCAAACATACAATAAAACTGTTGAGATCTTAAGAAGAAGGAGGAAATTACTTAAACCCCACTCTACCGTGTGATATCCCAGGGCCCAATCACATGAAATAAGGTACAGGTAAACAGGAAGAGGAAAAGGAGGTCATTCCATCTTGGGTGAAAAAAAAAAATCATTCTGGGGCACCCAGGCATCTCTTTTAACCATAAGGCAAAAAAAGTTTTTTCTATGCACTCCGGAGGGCATGTCAGCCATAAAAGAAACTACAGAAGCTGCTTTTCAAACAGACTCATTCTGGACTGTGTGGAATAACTCTTTCCTTTGATCTCATTATCCACAAAATTGAAACAAAGATGGTATTCAGGGATGTGTCTCATTGGTCTAGGCCAGTATACAATGCTTACCTGCAGTTTGGGCATGAACGAAATCCCACCAGTCCTGTTGTATCAGCTTCAGTGAGTTTCCAATTAGGTTTTTGCTGTCTGTGAACAAAACATACGGATAAAGTTAGGAGTCTTGCCCCTAGTCTTTTTTGCTCTTCAGCCATAGTAAAAGAGGGAGCAACACACACCCCAAGATGAGTCACAGTACATGGATTAGCAGCTCACAACCATTGTTTCCAAACTGTCCTAGGGACTTGAATTGCAAAGTCCAGATTTGCTCTGAATTTTTTCCACCAAAATCAGAGCTATTCAGATGTGGAGTTTAGTTTGCTTTGAAGCCTACGTAAGAGAGGTCGGTTCTGGTGTACCACAAAGGCCTTGTGCCTCCCTAGGGGAGAATCCCACCCTTCAAATTGTAATATGCAGGAAATGAAGGGAAGAGAATGGAGACATGCAAGGCCAAATCCCCCTCATTATGCCTTGGGGGTTTGTACATGTGCAAACTGTTCTATCCTCACTGTACACTGCACCATTTCAGCAAGAAGCCCAGTTTCCCATGATTTTTTACAGGCATGTTGGATACAAGCACTGAAGGCTGATTCAATTAAATGAGAATACGGTCTGGGTAATTTATGTCCTTCTGCTAGGACACAAGTGACTTCGTTAATAATGTCTTCAAAGCTCAGCAATTTGTCTAGCACAATTCTGCTTTGCACAGCCTAATTCCTCGCAAAACACTTTTCATTAAAATACAGTTAGGTTATCAGCACATGCTGTATAGATATGAATCAAATAGTTGGCCATTGTATAATAGGGAGCCCGACTTCTACAAAGGAAAAAACCCAGCTCCTAAGTTCCTTGCTGTGAGATGAAAGTTACCTATTCACCCCAAACACATTTTATTATTCCAATATAGAATGTATTCTTATTACTAAATGAAATGTGCAATAGTATCTCAATAACGTTATATGCTTGCGCTCTCCCAGTGTGAGATAACTAACAATATGGATGCGTATGTCATTTTTATTCTTGGTATTTTGAAGTTCCCACAGATACCTGGTTTCTATAACAATGTCCCTTAAAAACAAACAGTGGCCACAGAATATATCTCTGGGGCCAGGCATCTGGGTGGGGTGGGGGAGTGTGGACTTAGGGGAGCGCTCATATTTAGCCCGCAACTCCAGCAAGTAACCATGATTTTGATCTGCTGTAAGAAGTTGATATGGTGCCTGGCTGTCTCTTTGTTGTAAGAGTCTGGGAATTTCCTGCAAAGCACGTAATATGCTTGAGGCATCTAGTTTTAAACATTTATTTGCCAAAAAAGGGTGTATTATTTGGCATTTTTCCATGGTGACTTAATTCAAAGGCTATGAACAAAATGGAAATAGAAATGGAAAACACCTTTCAGTTACAAATGCCACTCTCATACACTCTGAATCTTGATAGCTTAAGCCACAATAAGCACCGTAAGAACCAAGATAAAACCCCAAAGAAATTTACAGCAGTTAACTGTAAGCATCATTAAGCTAAACACAGCAGAGACCGCGAGTTCAGTGGCCAGTGTGAGGAATACTGGGGATAGTCCTCAGGCTGGCATCCAGGAAGAATAAATAAAACTTGTTCTCTCAGCTTCTCCATCACAGGGAGATGAAGCCTACCTCCTCTGTGGTCAGAGGTAAAGTGAGGTGTAATATATAATACTGTGCAATTATTTTACCTCGGGTCTTGTATTTATTCTTCTCATGATCCTTTCTGGAGTTACAAGATTCTGTAAAAGTCTGTATTTCCTTATAAAAGGTTTCAGTCTTTCTTCATTACAGAATGTGATACCACAAGTCTTAAGTTTTCAGGAAGGCAACAGAGAGGTGGCTGCATTATCTATAAGCTAATCTGATTTAAAAGTCTGCCTTACTTTGAACACAAAAATTGCAATACCACATATAGGCAAAGAAGGCTTGAGCTCCCTAAATGAAACACTATAGATCCAGGTCAAGATTTCTTTTACTTATTTTTTATTTTATCTCTTTGTGATTTCTTTGTGCCGAACTTAAGATAACTCAAAACTCCAAAGCTCAATGAAGGGCAGCAACTGAGTGCCTTTTTTTTTTTATTATACTCCTTTAAATGAGACTCCATATAAATGGAAGCATCCTCATCACTACTGATAAAAAAAAAAAAAAAACCTTGGTCCCAATCCCAGTTCACCTTTTAACAGGCCTAAACATAGCTAATCTGAACCTCATGCTACCAGGATAACCACAACAAGGTCTCCAGTTCTCTGCAGAGTCACTCATCCTCAGTCAGGCCAAATACAAGAGACTATGTCCTCAAAGCCTTTCTTTTAAAGACCCGTTTTATTATCCTTATCTGATTTACATAAAGCAATGTGAATTTAACTAACCACTCTTATTCAGAAAAGGTTTTCGAAGCTGTCTAGTGCAGGGGACAGCGTGGTCCAATAACATCCCTTCCTTGGCGAGCCCCTGCACCTCCTGCACATCCCTGTTTCTCAGACTGGGATGTCCCACATGAAACCACAAAGATAGAGAACTGCTTAAATTAACTACTTGGCCTGGTGAAACTTTTGCAAATAAATTTCAGGTTTACAAGATCAAGCTACGGTCAGTGTCACGAAATAGATATGAGGCAGTCAGGAGCAGGCAGTGATCAGCTTCTTTCAGAGCCAGAGCTTCTCTCAGATTTACCACACAGTTTTTCCAGCATTTGTTGATCATGATCATTTTACATGAATGCTGAGTGCAAATTTACTTGAGGTAATGTAAGATTAAGAACTTATATGTGGAGATAGCTAGACTGTTTATTAGACTGCAAGCAAGGGAAGGGTGTCCTCATACTTTCTACAAAGCAGTGCTCTTCTGATTATGATTTAGGTTTACTTACACATCTTGATGTAAGACAAGCTATAGCACCCCATCATAAACACAAGCATTTCAAAGCCTAGCTCCCTACACTGTTTTGTAGCAAAATGCTACAGATTTTTAAATAAACTATTAAATTGCTGTTGTCATTGTCTTGACTTTCATTGTCTTGAATTTCACAGAGCCAGCTGATGTTCAAATGTGTTTTGTGATTTCGATCTTCTCCCTTAGGCTTACCCACAAAACTCTACCACATACTTATTCAGCAAATTAACTAAATTATTTCCTTCCCAAAGAAAAGCTCAGATCTTCATGGGGAAGGCTGATGGGTCTTGGCAGAAAAGTCTGGAATTATGGAGCCACTGACTAACTGTAAATCAGCTCCAAGCATGGATCAATGAAGTATAGATTCAAAGAAGGCCATAGTGAGACAAACCCTGGTTTTGTTTACAGTCTCTTCAAACAGAGCTCCTTCACTGACATCAGCTGAACTACTCTGAGTTTGTGCTAGTGTAACTGAGATCAGACTCCTTTAAATTCCCAGATGCACAGTACATTGAATAACATATATCCCACACTGAAGGTTTCCACCACAGCTGACACACTAGGCCAGCTTCTTCCTTTTTATGCCAAAGAAAATCCATAGATTATAAAAAAATATATATTTTAAAGAAAATATATAACTTGTAATATATCATTATGGAGTCTTGGGAAGTCAGTTACTTACAAACACTGAAAACAGGCAAAGTTTTAATTCTCTCCCAGCATGACTATTTGGGAAACTATATTTAAGCAATTAGCAATCTTTAGTACAGCAGTGAGGTGCCGCACACATGCCACAGACCACTTTGGAAGCAACAAACTTCCATGCGCAGGCACAGATGTGCCAGACAGCCTTCAGCATGCAACAACTTCACGTTCCTCATTGCCTACACACAATCCCGCCATCAGCTCCACCTAACCTCAGCAGGATAACCTGGTCCTCTAAAAATCCTCTAAAGTCCTCTAAAAATAACCATTGAGCCCTACTGGCTTTGACTCAAAAACACAGAGCTTCCCAAGCTACGAAACCTTTTCTCCTTTAATTCCCCTTCTTTTCCTCAGCTACATAAAGACTCTGCAGGACATGGAGGTGCCCAGCTGTCCCTTCCCTTAGCTGTGGCAGGGAGGCTACCTACTCCTCCACCATCCATCCATCATGCACAGAACAGGGAAGAGGGAAAATTGATGGTGGTGCTGGGAAACAAGTAGCCCATGGGATGCCACAGCACACATCCCCGTGCTCCCTCTCAGGGATGGGGCTGCAGGCTGGTGCTTTGGCCGTGCCTTTCAGCGCCCACCGTTCTCCCAGTCTGCACGACTCCACAAGCACCACGGTGGGGAGACCGCCCCACACGGCAGGCTGTCTGCAACACTGCATGGGATGAGGATGGAGGGTCTTGGTTTCCTTCATTTGTAACAGAGGGATTTGAGCAGGAGCCGAATACTGTCAAGCGCTTCCTGCCCTGCACACACCCTTGTCAAAGAGCTCTCTAAAGAATTCAGAAAGAGGATTAATGCTAATAGGTATCTGCCTGTCATTTGAAAATCTCAAGCAGTACTTGCTGGATTTTCCTCATGAATCTCTAATGCCCTGCAGTGTGAGGGCATGTTACAGGAACTTTGCAGGGAGTGCATGCAGCAAGGCACTGGGCCACATGCAAGTGACTCTGCAATGTATAGGCCAGCTCAGAGACGATATATCAAATAGCAGTAGAGTCTTTCTGAGTAGGAAGAAAAGCAAGCATTTTGCCATCAAGTGGGTTTACCCATTTCATCCCGTTCAGTCACATGCTATAATTCATTTTGCTATGCACTTTAGAAATAGTCACTCTGGAATTGCATTTGGTTAGCATAGTTAGTAACATGACATTAACCCATTCAGTCTTTCTTATCCAGAGCAAGTGCTTAGACTTGTAACTGTGTACCAGACATTAAATTTGTTGGTCCAGGCTAATACCTTCCTTGGTTAAGTGCTAATGAAGGATCCACTCATAATCCCAAAGGAATCTTCAACAGGAGCAATTTATGACCCTCAGGAGCTCTGACTGTATTTTACTGCAATACATGAAATCAGCAGAGCAATGGCATAGCGCTTGGAGAGGCTGCATGTAATTCTTGGAACAAAGCAGCATAAGAAACACAAGGTGTAGAGAATTGATAAGGTGACCATGAGCTTACCAGTTGATCAGGCAGCTCTCAAAGAATGTGACTGCCATCCAAAAGCCCTGCGGGTTACTGACATTACAGAAGGAACATCCATTTGCCATTTCTGGCAAACGTCCTCTTTACTTTGGCAAGGGCAGGAGTGCAATGAAACATACTGACCTCTTTGAAGAATGCCCGAACAACTCAGAAACACAAGCTGCCTCTGCAAATTGTACTTAGCAATCCCCCACCCCAACTTTCTTCCTTTTCCTGTGTCCTGCTTTCACCTTCTTTGAAAATCTCCAGCTATTTGCCAGCTTTGAAAAGCAACCTGACAAAATGGGAAATGAAGAGTAAGTTTGACTTCAGTCTCAGACCATGTGCCCTCTGCTGATGAACATTACATTAGTCAGGCTCCTGGCTCAAGCACCCAACATCTACTCTTCCCTCAACCATGTTTCAGTGCTTCACCACCACACATGTAACAGTAGGATTTGTATTACACCAACAGTAGTTGCACCCTTTCCCTTTATTTCATTAGTGCTTTCTAACAGGATTTTTAAACCTACCAAAATGCAAAATTATGATTTTTCATTTATCTTCCCTTCTTTCATTTTTCCTTTTTTTTTCCTTCTTTTCCAAAAAGATGTGCTCTGAAAGCCACAAAAAGGGATGCAAGAGATTCACCCATGACTGGTAAGCAAAATATATTTTACAACAGAGAAATCACCAGTCACTGAAGTTTTGTGCTTTTCCTATGCAATTAAAAAGTTCTGCGTCATTTGCGGATTGTGCTTTATTTGCTTGCATGTATTTCAACAAAGAAAACAGTGAATTTTTACAAAATGAGCATTTCTGTAAGACTCAGCATCAACCAGACTAGGCATCACAAAGAAGCACATGGATATATTTATAAGACAATGTTGAAAATAGACATGATATAAAGTATACTAGGTGGGAAACAAGAGTATCTGAGCCTGAACTGTGAAAAAAAAAAAAGGACTATTCCAACTGTCTCTCTGTAAAAACATATAAAAGGGCGGAGAGTAGAGAAACTGGCTGTACTCGTGGTTGTGAAGGCCAGCAATCCTCCTCAGCCCCAGGCCAGCAGCTTTTACTCTTTAATGGCTTCATGCTCTCTAATTAACATTTCCAACTCCAGTCCTTTTGAAAAACTGTTTACATTTGTCTTGTTAATTCCCATTACTTAATAGTCAGAGGCCCCTGCAGTTACCTACACACCGGGAAGATGAAGCAAAGACATGATCCTATCAGGGGTTTTGACATTTAAATACTTGATTTGCACAAACATAAAACTGAACACCTAGAAATACAAAATAAATAAATAAATAAAAAGGCGCAAAACTTAGAATGCACATTTAAATTCCAAGTCTGAAAATGTATAAATTGTGGGATTATATGCTAAGGCATGATGTGATACTCTCATCTAACATCTACTTTTTCAAGAATATCCCACACAATTTATCTTTAAAAACAGAAGAAAGTAAGTAAAATGTCCTTTCCTCATGATGAATTTGACTCTGCCATTTGTACTTCATGCTGCTCTCGTTTGGGCCAAGTCATTAAATCTCACTTTGGCTATATTTATTCAAATAAATGGGAACAACAGCACTTCAAGGTGCTGTACCTGATGAAGTCCCTTAACATTTGCGAGCAAGTCCAAGCTGTGATGACAGGACTACAGAAACACCTGGACAGCTGGTTAACTGTGTGAGGGTAGGAAGTAGGCTGGTGTGGAGGAAGAATTTCCTTCCCCCAGTCACTCAAATTTCCCACTTTCATTGCTCTTCTCATCAAGATCTGTCACAGCACAGACAGGACCTCTCTACACAACAGTAACTCAACATCACATGCACAGGCAAGGAAAGGCTATGAGAGCCCATCTTAGGCTCTACATCTGCTGCAGTGTCAGGTAATGAGGTTGCTGGACATTGCTCAGAGGAATCAGTAATTTAAAAGCAGATTAGAAAAGCCAACCAGGAAAAGATTCTCTTATTCTGAATACTTATCTTGAAAGACAGCACTGAAAGCTGTGCCTCTGAGAAGAAAGCGCAGAACTAGGGAAAATGTGTAGAGTGCGGGGGACTCATTAATATTGATTTGTCGAATTTCTGGTTTTTAGATTCCTGTCATACTTGGAGACTGAAGAAAAAATCATTGCTACTCCTTCTTTGGAAAAATAAATAAATAAATAAATAAATAAATAAATAAATAGAGGAGAAAAACAGAGGGGAGAATCAAAAGAAGCTAATGGAGATGAAAAATGTGTCATGACATTTCATGTAAGAGCTGAGGATATGGAAGGTTTGAGGAAAAATGATTTGACTTGGTCAGAAGGTTGTATTGCAGCAGATGTGGCAACTGCCAGGTCAGCTGAGGACGTATCCATGCTACGGATAGAGTAGCATGGCCAGCTGCCCTCCTGCCCAGGAACCCTAACGTGAGCAGCACTCACACAGAGCCAGGGCAGTGAGCAGCAAGGTGCTGGGCTCCCAGGAGAATGAGGGTCCCACTTCTGCTCCGCAGGACACACACACATTTACCACAAGTCTATTACATAGGGCAAAGCTGCATTTGTTTTCTTCAAAATCCTGATGCCCGCTTATAACTCAGCTTGTAATGCGTATTTACGTTTTTCATCCCACCCATCTTATATGCCACGTATATGCCTATAGCAACATTTTATGGACAGATATAAAACCCAGATAATGAAGGTTTATTGTAAAAATGTTGGCACAACTGTTGCTAAGGTGGGACAAACTGGCGCCATCATAATTAAGGAGACATTTAAATGGGCAGTTGCGAGTTCAGGAGGATGACCGTTTGGGCGCAACACATCAAAGCCATTTCTCAACACCTCACACTGCCGTATTACCCATCCAGCCCCCTTTCACCAAGTACTAACAAAGGCAGCACATGGTTTTAGCCAACACAGTAACAGAAAGGAAATATCGGGATTCTGATGCTCCCCTCACGTGCTTCAAGCCAGAAGCCCACAGAAATTTAGTAGCCTGAAACAATGACTTACATGACTCGAAACTTTTGAAGACTTTTGATAAATAAATTGAAGGGCAATATTTTTAAATGCTGCTAGAAGGGAATAAAAATCCTTTTAGAATCAATGTTTTATATTTGTGGGAACAAACAACTAAACAAGATAAGAATGAAGTCCCCAGATACTAATTAGCATCACTGTTTTCCCATTTTAATACACACACAACATGCACTTTACCCAGCTTTGCAGGCAACGGCACATCTGCTTGCTTCCTCCGGATGATAGTATAGGCAAGCCCCATTTCCTCAAACTTACCTATGCAACCTTTTACGGCACATGTTCTAGGGGTTCAAAGGAGCATCCGCGTTCTCCTCTTAAGACATTTTGCTTTTTAAAATGCTACTTATATGTTCACTTGTTTTTTCATTCTTGGTGAGCTCTCCCTCTTTCTTTCTTTGGCATGGCCCCTTATTACTCAAACTTTTTGAGAAGTAGCTTATCTTGCATCTTTCCTTTCCTGCTTATTTCCCTCCATCTGCCCTGTATTACATTAAGCAATATCATTAGACAGTAAACAGCCCAATAACCCAAGTCAGCATATGGTATTCATAAGTTATTACTGTACAGCTCTGAATCTGTCACAGCCTCCATTAAAATACCCCAAGCTTTACAAAGGTCTGGACTATGCAGCAAAGATATAAGTTTAACAGCACAGAAAAATTGTCCTGTCAGAGCTGAAGAAACTTCCACATCCTCTGTTGTAGTATTCAGTGCAATGCTACCCTGAGGCTTTCGAGCAAAAGTCCTCAGGGACAGGACAGCCAGGACAACTCACGGTCCCAAAGCCTTTTACCTAGTGCCCACAGAAGGAGGGTGTTAAGGGCCAGAAGAACTTTTCAGATACTGGCAAAGGTGGTGGCCACATTTCCTTCAGTTGGCATCACAGCGTGTTTGGCTTGCTAGGTATGTGCCACCTGGTATGTACAAACAGTTTGCTCCCTGCGAGCGTCCCCAGAGAAGCAGGAGGTGAGAAGAGGTTATCACTACCAGAGCATTTATATAAAGTGTTCTTCGTATTAATTTACTCTTGAGATCAGGCAAAGCCTCTGAGAGAAGGCAGGGGCAGGCACAGACTGTACGAACTGCCCAGGCAGTGGTTACTTATTCTCCAGGGAACAGTCAGAGACTTCAAATAGGGACAGCCTGTGAAGGCCATGTTCTCAAAACCTGACTTTACTGGAAAGCACTGGGCCTACCTTATACACCTAAATCAAATTACACTGGGCACATGCATGAAGTCTGCTCATAGAATGTAGAATAAGTCTATGATGCCCCTGCCCCTAGACTCGAGCTCTTCAGCCACCCAGCCAGGAGAGCCAAGTACAACTGCTCTGAAGGACAACATACATACAGCAGCAAAAATCCCCTAAAATAGAGCCTGCATGTTGTGCAACATGATCATGGCAGAAAAACTTCCTTTTCTGTCCTTTGCTCATCAGCAATGAAGAAGGGGAATTGCCGATTCCCAGCATAAGAGTATGCAAAGCAATTTTTACTGATCATTAGATGAAGAAATCCTCTCTCTAATGTGGCCATTGCGTCCAGCAGCTAATTTGGTTGCATACATGTAGAAAGTGACTCAAACTGCAAACAAGAAAAACAAAAAGGTGCAATCCATTCCTATATTATGTTTGGTGGTGCTACATGGGTTACACTGGGAACTATATTAGCATATGACCTACATTTTAAAATTAATTTTGTTCTCAAGTTAGGTGTTCATGGTTTTTTACTCCTGCAGGCAATTGGTGCTGTTATATGTGTGTTAATATATCTGCTCCGCCATGTGTTTCCCCTCCCCTCCAATGTTTGCAAGAGAGGTTTTAAGAAGCAAGGGGAGGATCTTCTCAGAATCAAGGTCCAAACATTGCTGACTCTCCCGTTCTGCACGCTGCAACACTCATGTCAGCAAAGCAGCGGGAGCAACTGATGAGTGTTCGTATGGGACTACTCTAAGCTCCAAGGACAAAGAATAATCTGTACTGGAAATGGGGAAGGAGGAAGAAACCAAATGAGAAGGCAGAGCCAGTTAAGGCTTGCAGGGAAAACTAAAAGGCTGTAAAAAAAAAAAAAAAAAGCAAAAGGAGAAAAGGAAAATTAAGTTGATCTGAGCTGTAAGAGCATTGGAATAATGAAAGGTTTCTGCAAATATGATGGAGAGATGAAGCACCAATTTTGGGAGAAAGAGGGTTGATATGAATAGCTAAAATTATTAACATAATAGATGCCTTTCTAAATTGTCCATCAAGAAGCAGAAGCTTTGAATAAATAGGAAGTAGCATTTGATTTCTGTTCACTTATGAGTGTGGTTATACATGGAAAGGCTACAGCTTAGATAACACTTATTTTAATAGGTTTGGGGTATTATGGCATTTAGACAGTTACAGAACCTCTGAAAAAAATACTTTTAAAGACTACTTGGGAACTGGGAAAGTACCAGAAGGAAAAAACAGATATATTGCATTTCAAACAAGGAATGAGTGAACCTAGCAAGTGTCCAGCAGACCACTTAAAAATAACTTAGTAATTTCAGACACTGTGAAAATTACAGGAACCCATTACCCATTCCCTTGTGCTAAAGGTAAAAGACAAATCCATGTGTCAGTGGAGTGTACAGTGCAGTCTGGGACCAGCTGCCAGAGAATCAGTACATCAGAGGAGGACACAACAGAGACGAAAACAAACTGAAACAGGACCTTTTCACAAGAGGTAAACCTCACTTAGCTGAAGCAGAAACTCTCTTCTTCCCTACACGGGGAATTTTGTTCCATCTATACTGTTTCGCAGCATCTTGTAGCCTTTCTACTACCTGTAACCAGTCTCAGAGACCTTAAATTCTGCCTAGCACTGCACTTGATAAATTGATGTAAAAATCTTCTTGTTTCCCCTTTAATTTGTCAGAGGTTTAGAGCAGAGGTTGTCTGGTTACTGTGCCTAACCCAGGGAGACCTCATTAAGACAACTACCTCTAGTCTCTGCCTGAACTAGCCCTTCAGTCCCTGGTGAAGCATTTGCTAGGCCATGGGGATGGATCCTGAGAAGGCATTTGCAGGTATGGTTTGCCTGGAGGCCACTCCTCTCTCCTGGGACTTGTGCAGCACCAGCTTGTGCTCCTGAACTTCCTGCTGAAAAACCTTTAATTTCTTTGTCTTCTCGTGTGAACTGGGCAGATATGTGCAGGTTAGTGAGCTGGGGAGGGTCCTATTTATGAAAACCCACCCAGAACAGGTAGTGATTTTGTTGCAATTTATTTCTTGCAAACTGATTTGCAAGTACAGTTGGGTCCCACCCAAATCATTCCCTGGCCAGAGAGAGGATGCACTATCATGCTTCTCAGATTAAACAGCCTAATATGGATACACTTGCTCTGTTTTGAGGCACCACATGTGTTCATCATGGGTACCATGCCACTGTTTGATCACACAGCAGGAACATGTCCCCTCACTCACCTTTATGGTGGCTGCAGGACAGGACCCCTGCTAAGCAGGTCTGCAGGACCAGGGGCTGCTGCCCGCTCTGGCCAGGCACATCCACCCCACATGTCCTGTGCTTGTTGGGATGCCCTCTGCATCCCAACATCTGCCCCAACCTGCATAGGAGAGTTGCTTAGTATGTTCACTCTTTGCTTGCCCTTTTTTTCTACCAGTAAAGTTTGAATAATCTCCATGTCTTCCATGCGTCTAATGGAAACTGTGGGTATTCTTTAATTTTCCTTTCCTTTTTTTTTTTTTTCCAGAGCACACATTTTATTTTCTCAGTTTGGATGACTCCAAGATAAATTTAAAAAGAAACTCCTTTCATAATGCCCTCAGGGTAAAAAGAAGAAAAGTGAGGTTTAAAAGTAAATGGAAGATGACAGCTAAATCTTTAAAATCGTAGAAACACTATCTCTCTGTTAACTACAGTATCTGCAAATCACATGAGTTCCCTAATCAAAGCACACTATTTGTCCTTCTAGGTACAGAGAGATGCATTTTGTAAAGATCCAGTGTGAGCCAGTGGTATTGTACTGAGCGAAAGAATTAAAACGATAACACTAATCACTACCAAGTAATACAATTTAATTAAAGACAGGAATTCATTGTCAGCGTCTAACCAGAGCCCTCAATGGATCAGATTTTCAGAAGCAATTAAATTTCAGAGGTAATAAGGTAATTTGGTGTTTTTCTTCACTAAGTTGCCCATTCATGGGAGAGATTGGCACTATACAAACATGTCTAGTTCTCGGAAGGATTTTAGGGTTATCAATCTAGTCTTTTCTTCCAGAAATCACAGATCATACAACCATTTTTATAAATGTATACCCAAATCATCACTGGTTACAGAGGTGTCACCTTCAGCACTACTGGAAAAGATGTGCGCTAGTAGGTCCTCCTCATGGGTCACAGGAGGTTGTCCTTACCCGACAGGTACAGTCTCACAGAATTGCAAAGCTGAAGCTCAGGAGTCTGTATCTGAAAACATTCCTCAAAAGGTTTGACAAAAATGTCATTCTTTGCTATTAAATGCCATGCTCAGCAAGGCAAACCAAACCAAGTTACGCTTCCAGTCTCACCCATTATCATCGGCAGGGTTTGTCAAAAGATGATCAATATCATTCATATATGGGAAGCCAAATGAGCATTAAACAAATTCAAGCTCTAGGGTTCTTCTTTTGCAAGATAATATCAGATATTAGCCACTATTTCTTGCTTCATCATATGCTGATCCCCTCAGTAATCAGGATTTTAATTACACAAATCTGTCTCTGGGTATTTTCTGGAATAACTACTAAAATGCATAAGTGTACTGAACTTGCAGCTTTAGTAGAGATGTGCTTTAGAGACAAAATCCAAATCTGGATAGGGATTTCACACTGCCCAAAGTTTGGGTGTGCTGAGATCTATGGTTTTATATGAGAGTGTTTAAAGTTTGGGGTTTGTGGCTTTCTTTTCACTCTGAACCTGGAAGGGGTTTTGATAATTATAGACATATGCATATCTCTGCACATGCAGACATATGCCTGCATTATATGAAAGTAGATGTTTATGCAGGAAGTTTGCAAACTGTTGGCTCTCGCCTTTGAAATCTTCTTGCAGGGAAACATGAAAGAGCATCCGAACTGTGACCTTCAACCCATGACATGGTAACTTCAAGCAGGTCAGAGATTTGGTTACTTCTAATAAACACTCCCCAATAGATTACTTAATAACCCAGACCTGGTTAAGTCTTCAGCCCAAACCAGGAAATCAGGTTTCAGGCCCTCACGTGTGTTTCACCATTTTCATGTTCATTTCCCCAGATACGAAAGAACCAGAATAAGCACAACAGCCCAAAGGTAAAACATACAGATAAATTCTGCTCAATTTCAAGGGGAGCAGGGGAAGAGCTTTAATCTTGGCCCAAGCGTAATGGTGTTGCAAATCTCTATCCAGGACTGATGCTGCTATCTCTTCAGAGTAGAGCATTTTCTCGGTGACACTTCTCAGTACAGCTGCTACTGAGTTCTAGCAGGGTAGCCAAGATCAGAACTTGCCCTTGGGTATTTAGAGATGAAAATCTTTCACTGATACTTTTTCACTCTATATGAGGAACAGAAAGCCACCTCCTGTTTCACACACCATTTTTATGACAGTACTACCATTCCCATGCTTTAACACCAATCAAAATGTTGCTACCAAAAAGAAACACCTGCCCCATTCTTTCATTTGTGTCCCATGAATGGATGCTTTACTGATTCTCATCTCCTTTCACATTAAATATCCCGATAACTTGCCTTGATCTTTGTGCAGATGTTAGTTACTGTCCAAAAGAGTGATACAATGTTTGCTAGGGCTGGAGACAAAATGGTTTCCGTCCCTGAGACACAGCAGCCCTCCTAGTATATTCACACGAGCAGCTGACAGCACCTTGTGTTAGGAAAACCCTGGAACACAGCATCCCCAGGACAAGAGTTGGACTCGGAATGACACAATACAGGAAAGCATGTGAGCAGATACAAACCGCAAGCCCTTCCCACTACAGAAAAAAACAGTTCACAGTTTAATGTCTTGTTTTAAAAGCTGCTTGTCTCTACATATTCAGAGACAATATAGGTGACTTCTCTGAATTAAATTAAGGCCTTTAACAAGGTAGTTAAACATTGCAAATCCTTGACTGGAATTAAGATTAAAAGACAGATTCCAGGGCTGTGCGGAGGAAAAGGCAGACGATGATGCTCAGTAGACATCCACAGAGCCTCCACAGAGGCAACTGAGGTGTAGAGCTGGTCACCTCTATCTTTACTGTATAGCTTGATGAGTTGCGAAGAGTCATCATGATACTGTAAAGATTACATTGTGTGTTGTAGCACAGGGAAAACAGAAGTTCCCGAACTTCATTGCTATTACTGTTTTTTTGGCACCTTATCAGCTGCCATTACTTCTCTCTTTAATCTGAAAACACTAGCTCTTTTGGTCATTTCTCAAGCAAGAGTTTTTCACATCTTAATATCTTTCAGACATTACGATTTCTAACTGAGAGATAACAAAAAAATGGAGAGAGGTATGTTTCCAGTTTAGGTACTCTGATTCTGTCCTTTGAGGCGCCTGCCTCTGCATTCACTATAGGGAGATTAAGCTCCAAATCAAAGTACTTTAGATGCCTGAAGCCAGAGGATGCAAAAGCTGCCTGCTCCTGCTGGAGAGCATCCCATGTGCAGTGCTGCACACACCACCTTGGAAGGTCGCATGTGAGACCTTCAGTTCTGCTCCAAAGACATGATTTAAAGCCCCGCTGAGCACTTGCCAACTTGCATCCCTGAAGGCAACAAGGAGGGACTGCTGGAGATCATTTGCAATTATAGAAATTATAGAAAAAACCTTTCACATAACATGGTGCTGATGCAACTGCATCTTGCAGACAGAGTGAATGACACCTGCACATTCATATCATTACAGCTGCCTGGTGGGCAGTGCAGAAAACACATCTCCCATTAAAGCCAAGAGCGACAGCTCCTCTGCAAGACAACAGAGCTCATACAGGAGATAGCCTTGGGTTGCTTTTAATTTGTATAATATACAGCTTGCCCTAGTTTACACATACTGCAGCATTAGACAATTAGACATGCTCAAGTATCATTATTCGCCTGACTCGCAGCTGAGCATCCTATGTGCTGGCTTCCCTTCTCTCCCCCGCATGTGGACCACTATCTTCCTTTTTGCAATGCATGTAGAATAGCTGCCCCACACTGCACTGTTTCTTTTAATGGCTATCACTTCTAGACTAAAATCGGAATTCTTCCCTCTCCCTCCTCCCCCCTAGTCTTATTTGCAAATCTTTGCCCAAGATATTTCTTTCAATCAGGTTTCCTTTATGTTAACATGTCTGTAGAGGAAGAGAACAACCTTAACTCAAGTTAAAATTGCCAAACTTAACCTCTGAGCTTAAGTGCTTTATAGGATTATGATGTTCTCATTTTCAAAAATTACTGATCTTTTGTGGAAAGTATCAAAAAAAAAAAAAAGAAAAAAAACATTTTGGAGAAAAAGTATTTGCAGTTGTTTTCTTATAAAGCAAATCTGTCATTAGTAAGGCTTACAGCTCTTTCTGAAGGCGTATAAGGAGTGCTTCCCCAGTGACCTTGAGAAATACTACACAATGGATAGAAAACTAACATATATGCAGCCAGATACTTCTGAAATGTGTGTCTGTTGGTAAGCTTTGCCAGAGAGATGGCACAACTAAAATGCACAATATATAACAAAATATTGTAAAATGCAGTAAAAATACAGAGGGAATTATTGAGGATGTGCATTCGAAAACATTTTTACTGATATATTTTGAATAATGTACTTAAAGGCAAAGATAGTATCCCAAACTCATGCCAACAAATCAGTTCATGTGACTATACCTGTTTATTTACAATGCCAGATAATGTTTGAGAGACTTTTAAAATTGCTTACTGGGACTACTTTTTTGTCTAAACCTACACTGCATTAGTTACCATTAATCCTGCTGTGTAGCTTCCAAATGGCAAGAAAAATAGCCACTTATTTTGAAAAAAAAAAAAAAGAAATGACACTACTTTAACATCCATCATCTTACTTCTTTCCAGCCCTAAGGAGTTCTTGAGCAGTCCTTTGGTAAGCCAGGAATACTCATCACCAACAAGATAAAGATCCTATTTTTAGACCTGCATGCTTATGAGATATAATTCTTTAAATCTAGCTTCAGTTTATCCCTAAATATTTTCCTTTCTGCACATCAGGCCTTTGTAATATTTAAAGATACTCAGGCTACAGTTTTTCAACTAGTTGCAGATTTTCAAGTTCTTTAGGAGACTTTATGAATGTTAAACAAGTGAAAACTAAGCAAGTAAAATTAAGCAAGTAAAAACAAAATATAAATGGAATTTATCTAATGGAATTTACGATGACAAGCATTGGAATCTATGCTGCATTAAATACAGAAATAATTTAGCCTACAAATTTACCTTTACCTGCTTATAGAATACTAACTTGCAACTACACTCTCCTCATGTAAGGGCAATCATAATTTTGTATACCCTTTCTGAGATGATCTACAAATTAAGGCACTATCACTTCTGAGGATCAGTGCTCCTAAACTGGAAATCTTTCCAAGTCACTGAAAATATAAAAAGTAATTCAAGATTTCTGGTCCACACAACTTCTCTGAGAGCTGCTCAGGATGTGGTAATGTAGGACCGGATTAATTTGTGGATCTGTTTAGACAGGTAAGAGTTTTCCTGTCCAGAGTGAGACTGTATAATCCATGCTCTATATAGCCTGAGAGAGGACACCTTGTCAGGTAAAAACTGCTCTGCTTGCTGCAGCTCAGCTGAACAGTTCAGAGCCTTTTTACATCACAGAGCCTCCTCAGGCAGGACACATGGTGTTCAAATCTGCACCGGGTGCCTCTCTGAGGTGAACCACCAAGTTGATCTGATGATCTATGCCATCTTTACTAGTGTACGCTCTGTAAAGTCATATTTGAACACTGAAATGGTCAACAAAGGTATATTTTTCCCTGTATTCAAGGCAGAAGATTTTCAAGCTAGTGACTAAAATGGGCAACCTTGGAAAACTGCAGCCCCTGGATAGAACGCAGTCAGATTGCGCGGGTGTCGCAAGTGCCTGGGAGGCAGCAGGAAGGGCAGGCAGTCATTGCCGGTTCCTGCGGGCTGGGCACTGCGCTGCCAGCAGCAGCACAGCGGCGCGGGGAGGCCGCGCAGCCCTGCGCTCCGCGCTGCCTTGGTGGGGCCGCCGGGCTGCCGTGCACCCGCACGCTCATTAATCCTACGTGGACTTCCTGCAGCAGGAGGAACGGGCTGTTCCTCATCGCAGTCGGTTACCATCTGTAGCTGAAGCATCAGATGGCAACAAAATGAGAGAGGGGAATTTTCAGATTCAAAGACTTCACAATACTCATGCATACTCATTCTCAACTGGTGGAGCAGGGCATCAATGATGTCCTGTTTGACTGACACAGAGCCCTAATTTGCAAAATAGCCAGGTCCTAATTAGTACAAAGATAACAACAAAAGTAACCCTTGAGGAACTGTGTTAGCTCCAGATTTACACCAGAGTGGGTAACTGGGAAGCGTATGTTACCAATGAAACTTGAGACAACAAGGACCTTTTGAGACAAGAAGGACTTTTCTCAGTATTCAATTCATTCCTTTCCTTTTTTTTTTTTTTTTTTGAAAAAAAACTTTTTTCTTAAACCAATTTTATATATCTCAGGGCGTGTGTACAATGCTTCTGGCATTTATTCCAGCTCATTTAGAGTTATCTCTATCATATCTATGATGTGCCACAGTATAAGTTAACCTGGAGATAATGGGTCTTTTTCACATTCTTATGAATGTGTTGAGATCTTTTTACGAACCCTTTTAGGAAAGCTATTCCACAAACAAACTGATTAGACTATGGGAGATCATGAGTATTGCTCTCAGTTACACCCTTTGGTTCATCTCCGGTATTTCTTTCATACTCTTCAATGAGCTAGTAGATGTTTATCAAGTGTAAAAGGAAAAGGCATTACAATTCTGGTATAATCATTAGGATTATACATATATGCAAAACTGTAGATGAATGAAATAGAAAAATTAACACTAAGCAGATACAGTATGTAGCATCTAAAAATATCTCACTGCCAAATTGCAATGGAGATGAATAAAGATAGAGCTCTATACAGTATTTAGCTATGGATAAATAATGCAATTAATCATGTGCATAGGAATTTGAGGAAGAGAGAAGGAGAATATTATCCCTTCATGTTCTGTAATGCTGGCAGCCTTAGGTTAAATATCATTTCAAAGTGTTTCTTGGCGGAGCCTAGTATTCCACTCTTTTGAGGAAAGTTGTTGGATCCCACTTAAAAGACTGATAATCCTGCAAAGAGGAAGACCACATTACCACAAGTGACTAAGAAACCCTCTGACTATCAGTTATTAGACAACATTCACCAACAGGCCTGCTATGCTCTAAAATAAGTTAACATTATCTTCCAGTAATTGCAGGACATGCTGCTGTTTAAACACACACTAAACATGAGAGATCATTTCCCAGTAGCAAAAGTCTCTTAGGTGCAAACTGCAAGCCCGTCACTCCCCACAGTGAGAGGTTTCCTGACCAGTCCCTTATATGCCAATACTGTGTCTGAAACTGCACTATGCAAACACTGATCTTCTGGGTCACAAATAAAATGGGCAAAGAACAGGGACAGTTCTGACTCCACCATTCTGAAATTTTCATTTCTTTCCTCACAAAAACCAAGAAAAAAATATTTTGTTGGCCACAAAAGATTTTTTTTCAATATGATACATTCAGTTTGTGGGTGCTTAGAGGAGAAGCAGATGAAGCAAAGGGCCAAACCCACAAAACTGCAGAAGAGAAGACCAGCAATGGTTGCAGCTGCTGCCATGTCCCACTTCTGAACAAAAGTGGTTTGAGCACTCATTTGGGATGCTGGAGACCCAGCCTCAAATCCCTTCTCTGTCTGAGGGGACATGAATACTCATCACTTACATTTCATTATAGTGTGGTAGTGAGAGGTCTTTAAGGACGCGCCGGCAATATAGGAGACAGAAGCCTAAAAGATGGTCCTGGTGGCTGCTGCTCCATTTGCTGTAAGGATGGCACCATTCAGGAGGCCAAGGCCAGACCTTGCAGCTGCGTGTCCTGCTTACGGGCTTGCAGCATTTGGAAACAGTGTGAACACTGCCCCTGAACTGCTTCAGATGGAGCTTTCCCCAAACTGCAAATCACAGTAAAAAATGACAAATCACACAGAAAGCTGTATCATGAACTCTATCTAAGATATCTAAACACTGTAATTTGGGGAAAATACTACCTGTTCTCTGCAATTCTCCCAGCCTCCCTCAAAGCAAAGGCAAAGTGGCTTACATTTTTGTTTCCCTCTGCAAGGATGCAGCTGGGCTGACAAAGTGTGACTAATTCGGAGGCTCGTTCAGGCCAGGTGACCTGCACTGTGGGTTTGCCCTCAGGGAAGGTGCTGCTGTTGCCTTCACGAGCCAACTGGCTGGAGGTTCATCTGCTCACACGGTCCTCCCAGGGTCTTTGGCTTCTGTTCTGCCAGGAGAGCAGGGATCAACCCACTCGCAGCTCCAGGATACTAAGCCTAAAGGGCAGGCTGTTACACTGTTGAGAAAACCTTCCTTCCAGCTGTGCTACTCATCACACTAAAATACTCCCTTTCTGGAGTTCCAGCATGTTTTCTGTGATCCTCATCGGCAGCTCTGCTCTCCGGTGCTCTGCCGCCACCAGATAGTATGGATGTCCCTTAATGAAAACAAGCCCTTCTTTTTCCTGGCTGAGAGGCAGACTCTGTGACTCAGCAGAAGCTACTGTGTGAATAAACACGGTGGGCCCGATTCTCCTTAACACTCATGGTCCTTTCACATCCTTCTGGCAAGGCCAAAGAGTCCTTGATGTGATTGTGAATGTGCTTTATGTCCGCTGTAAGGTCTTGTTGCAGTGCCAGGGATGTGCGAAGAAGCCTCAGAATAAATGAAATCAGGCCCTGCAAGGACAGAAATGCTACAACGGCATTTCTGTGGGAACTTTCCCAAAAGTCATCTCCCACTGAAACTCTACTCTAGACTGATGCTCATTCTGTTGGTCACATGTGGCTCCCAGATCTTTTTAGCTCATCAGCCTCTGAACATATGTGATGGCGTCTCTGTGTGGTGGAAAAAAAAAAGGTGGCTCCGCTTCCAACTCCGCAAAGGATATGAGCAAGCTGTGTATGCTTCTGCACTCCGTGTCAGTCAGTAAAATTAGATCCTTACAGCCCTCTCTCTTGAAGACTTGTAACTAGTTACACATCAGCCTGTACAGGGCTGTAGCTGAGGCAGGAGAGCAGCAGGAGAATGGGAAGAACACTGCACTGGTTTCTGGCCTTGCCAGGAGCTTTCCAATAGCTGGTAATCCCAAAGAGAAAGCAGCAGTGAACAGGCTGTGAGGACTACGTGGAAGTGGAATGGGCACTTCTCAAACGATTATACTTTTTCACGTAATGCTTTTATTTTATTATGACTCCCTGATGACCTCATTTTAAACAGAACAATGCTATAAAATGTCTGCACATTCATAACTATTTTAAGTTATAGATTAATGGGTTTGTTTTTCTTGCTCACTTTAGCTTGAGATGAAAATAAACAGTCCAAAATTATCCCTGAAGAGAACATAGGTATGGGAAACTCTTGTTAATTTTGCCAATAGGGAAAAATATGTTGTTTCTCTTCAAACCTTCAAAATAATGTTTCATACTGCTATCAGTGCAAAATAACAAACTGATTGATGGTTTGGGATGGAGGATTTACCCCAGAGATGGGGCCAGTACTGTCCACGGTGCAAAACAGTGCCTTTGAAACGCTGAACATTATACTCAGAAACCATTTGCAGTGCTGCTGGTATTCCATGCAAATTTCCTCGCTAACTTGATATTAGAAATATTCACAGTGATTTTTGTAATCTCTGTCTATGTGTCCCCAGCAAAAGAGAGGGTGACTGGAAATGCAAAAAGACCAAAGAGAAATCTATGAAATTTAAGCTCCTAGGATGCTCAAAGATGTATTTGTCACTTTGGACATTTGCTGACTTTTTTCCTTTAAATTATAGAAGTCAAGAGCTTTAAAGAAAAGATAAGAAATTAGGGAAGGGATTCCCGAAAGGGTTAAACTTTTCCCCTACAGCTTCTCTGAGCGGAACTGATATTCTTAGTCTGACTTAAGGATATGGAATAGAAAGGCTGCCAACATCTGTTGTGGTCAGAGACAGATAAAAGAGACTAATTCATAGCTGGAAGAACCTATGTACAGCATTCTGTGTTGCATTACCCTTTTCACAAAAGCACGCAAAATAGCATTTGATAGTATGGGAGATAGATGCTCACCTAAACTTCTTCACTGTAGCGACCCAGGAGTTTCACGTGTAACTATGTACCCTCCTCACCACACTGAGACACAGAGAGAGGACTCAACATGTAATATTTAGCTCCAAAGTGGACAATTCCAGGATTGAGAATATTTCAGAAATGGTATATATAACCACACTGCAGTATAAGAGGAATGAGTGAAAGAAACAGAGAAAGAGAAGAGACAGGTGACTTGGGAGCTTACAGCCAGTGGGAGCAATACTGGGTTAGCTTGATGACTATGAGAAAGTTAGCACAGAGTAAATTTATATGTTAATTAATTTTGGAAGTGGATTAAATCCAAACTCCATGAAGGCCCTCAGAATAGGAGGGTCCACACAGAGACTTGGGGAAGAGCTAATGTGATTTACTTTCACACCCTAATTCACTTGGTACAAAATGCTTCATGTAGACAAGCCTTTAAATTACTGTAATCAGCAATTACTTCCAAGGAAGTCAATTGCATTACGTCAGTGAAGTATAAGCGGACAGTCCAAATCAGGTTTGTGGAGTACAAATGGCAAAACAATTGGCTTATTCTGTATTTACCTTTGCCAGGACTGAATTCACGATGTGAAAAGAATTTTGTTATCTGAAGTAGATTTCGAACAACAGTCATTTTACTGCAGGAAAGGAACAGTTTACAGGCAGGCAGCTTAATTGCATTACAAGCAAGACTACAAGTGACACCAAATGTGGAGTGTTTAAACATTCTTCTGGTGTGAGCTCTGCTGTCCTTATTCCAAGCCAGTATCCAGGGAAGTCAATGGGAATTCTGCCTAAGAAAGGGCAGCTGACTTCCCTCTTGTAGTAAGGCAAGAACTACATCTTTTGAAAGCAGATAGGGCACAGGCGCAAAAACTAAAATTCCCTGGCAATGGGAGCATGGTGTGCTCTGTACTCGAGGGTAGAGGAGAGGAGAAGCCATAGAGACATGGTCCAGCTGCCCAGCTTCTCAGAGAGCAAAAGGTAGAGAAATCTCTCTTCACTTCTTACCTGTTGACATGCCCCTAAAAACAGTAGCCTTAATTTTTGGCAAAGGCACAGAGTGTTACTGGCATATACCGTAATACCAGTAAAAATGCCACCAGTTTAGAGAAATTCTCCTTTAGTTAACCTCCAGCCATTTTAAAAGTCACCTTGCACTTCTTAGTCTTAACAGTCTGGAGAGTCTGGCTAAACATTCCTCACTTGATATAATGAAAGAAAAACAGTTTAGAAAGTTCTAGTTTGCTTCTGCACTAGATCAATAATGAGGAATTCTTTAATATAAATACCATTTTCTTCTCACATGCATATAATTGTGCCTGTCATTCACAAAGCAGGTGTAAACTTAAAAGCTGGTTTTATGAACTTCTCTCATTGCCTAACCTGTAATTAAATTTGTTTTTTCCAACTCAATAGGACGCTTATGTGTTAAGTATCCAAAGAATTATTAAATCATATTTATTGAGATTTTACTGCTGTTACACACATATATTTTGCAACATTAAAAGCCTCTAAATATGTTTTAAATCATTTATAAGTATTTATTTTGTCATATTGTTATTTCTTGCAAATATAAATATGTTTTGAATAACTGATCTTTACTTTACATGCATGGAAATCAATTATTTAAAACATATTTTGAGGTTTAAACAACTACATCATGATTACCTCTTCCGTTATCTCAGACTACCTATATCAAAATCAAGATGCGCACTGCCACTTATTTGAAAGAGATCTTGCTAGAGCTAAATGCAGTATCTGATATAGCTCTCAGATCCCCACTCTATGTCTCCTAGTTATTAAATAATATGCCTAGGAGGCTAATAGCAGTTTTTGTATAAATCTGATCCTGTGGGATTCTGCCATTCAAATTCTGCTGGCCTCTAGATCTGTACTTCTATAACTGTGATAGCAACTCCCTGTAAAGAGATAGGGTTTGGGCAAGAAGTTGGAGGATTTAGTACACCACATAAGTTCTTCATGTTCTACAGTCCAAAATAGATTTATCTGGAGCCAATTTACTGAGTGTAATTTATACCAGACCCTTGCTGGAATGACTTGCACCCTTGCGGCTCTTCAGATGTATATCCAATAGGGAGCTGTCACTCTGCGTGAGTTTTAATTCAGAGGTCCCAGTACAAAAACCAGTTCCCGGGGACACCATGTGGCTTTGTAGCTCTCCATCAGAGAAGCTGAGCCAATAGCTCAGCAGATAGTTTACACACACCCATGGTTTTCTTACTTGTGACAGGTATTATATGGGTTATTTTCTTCTTTTTTAATACGTGACAGTGCTCTTCAATAAATAATGGAGCCCAGTAATTTTAATCAGTGTTTCAGTGTGAGAAGTTTCTGTTTTTTAACTTACCTGTTTTGTTCAGAAGGGTGGGAGCGGTCCTAAGAAAAACTGAGCATTGACTGCATTCATCGGAACAAATGTGTAACCCATTTGGATGTTATGGATATCGATGGATATTGAAAATAAATAAAATAAATTGTACTCACTGACAGGAGCTGTGCCATCTAAGTATTTATTCTTGATCACGGATCCATCTTGCAGCTGAAAAATAAGGAAGCAAGAGATAAGTTTTGATTTAAGTGGCCAAAATGAAGCCAAGAGTAATTACTAAGGACTATCTGCTATATTTGAATAAGCAGTGACCTACGATAAGTGGACTTTAATGCAGGTTTTGTTGCAATTACAGTCTAGAAATCCTCAATTAAAAAAATAAACTGATGCTGTTGTCAGGAAAAAAAAAATCCTAAAGCAACACCTGGAGCCTGTGAGACTCTGCTCTAGTGTGAGCTTCATTTTTTCACTTAAATTAAAACAAGTTTTAAGTTTTTCATTAGTTAAATATCCAGTGGCTTATATAGTTAACAAGGTGTGGTCTCAGTCATTTGTTTTAACAGCTCCACTCCCCACTGGGAAAGTACTAGAAATACTTTCTGGATATTTGTGCTAAAATAGCTGAAATTGTTATAATACCAGTATTTCAGGCCTTCACATGGCAAGCACTCACTCATATACAGCAGTCTCATCTGTCCTGATACTTATCGATGATAAGGAAGTCCTTTCAGATTCTCTAAATTTTTAGACAAAACTTTAGGGGTAATAACCCTAAAGTCGGGGAAATGTAGTAACTGAAGAGCAGCAGGCCAAAGTATAATGAGAGAAAAAAATGTCTAAGGCTTTGAGGATTAATCTCAAAGATACTAAGACACCAAAAGATTTTTTTTTTTGCTAACGTTCCAACAGTTTCCTTAAACACATTTGCACCAGTACCCTGTCTGGCAAAAATAGTTCGCTGGGGCTGTATCTGATTTGCATTTTCTGCAAAATAAGTCCATCCTCCAGAGGTTGCTGAGAGGAGGTGAGGGCAGAAAAATTAGCGTCAAGTCACAAGATGGCTGCAGCACAAAATGGCTGCACCACAAAATGGCTGCCACATGAAATGACTGCAACATGAAATGGCTGCAGCACAAAATGGCAGGTGTGCAAAATGCCCAGAGTTGCTCCACGCTGGTCTCAAATGGTTCTGGCAGGCAGCGAGGAGTAGTCAGGAGCCCCCAAACCACAGGCAGCATTAGCTGGTGGGGTTTTGCATTAAATAAATAGAGTAAAATTCAAGAGGCGGGCTAAGTGAGCAGCACAGCATTTTAAAAGCCCCAGGTATCTGCAGTGCAAAAACTCATTCTCGTGGGCTTTAAGCGAGGCGGGAGGAGCATATGTTGGAATGCTCCTCCGAACAGCAACAGGACGAAAAACAGAGCGGCCGTGGAGGATGCGGGTGGATGAGGCTGGATTCATTATTATTTTAATGGGCCACTTTTTGAAAGTAGTTGATACTTCTGAAAGCTGTTCATGTGGTGGAGCTGTTTCCAGGCTATTAAGTTGGTGTAAAATATTTACTTTGAATAACATTTACTGATTTGGCTGCCAAACCTCTTTTATCTGTAGCAGTTCCCAGTTAGTAGGTGTCATTTGCACATTGCTCTACATACACTTAAGATTTTATGGATTAGCCGCGTGCTTCCCAGCTTTCTAGCAGCCTCCCTGTTGACGACTTTCAAGCCTCTTGCCAGCACAGATACAGCAGTAGGATGCACTAAGTGAGGATATCACCCAATACATGGATACGCACTTTGACTTTATTCCTTATACCATCACTTAAATTACTAGCGAGTATCAGAGCGAGTCAGAAAATGTGAAGTGTTTGCCTCAGTTTTTCATTGAAGTATTTCATTTTTTTAAAAAAAAAAAAAAAGGCATTTCTATTCATAACAGACTTAGATATCTGCTACTCCCTCCTCCTTTACAGCCTCATCTTTCTCTGAGGGACAACACACTCTCCTTCACAGGGGAAAGCAATTCCCAGTGGAAGGAGATGGGGCTCCACATGCCCCAATTTCCAGCCCCTTTTGTCACCTGATGCATGAAAAAAACTGTGATCAATCTTTCCAAATTACGCCAAACCAGAAAATTAGCCACTATAATTCATGTAGGCCTGACCACTGCCAGAAAGGGACCGAGAGCCAGTCAATCCTGCCACGCAGAAGCAATTTTGCCTGCAAAACACAGTAGTGGTGAGTCTTGCAGGAGGCCCAAAAGAGGAGCTTAGCAAAAGCTCCTTGCAAACTTCCTGAAGGAATCTCCTTTATCTTCTTCCCTTTCCTCCATTACAAACATCTTCTCAACTATGTGCTACTGGCAGCCAGACTGATACTGGTGCGCTGTTAACACTGATCTTCCATGAACAAACAAAGATCATAAAAATATTTGAGAATTGTCAGATGATAGGGAAGCGTGAACATTTCCCCATGGAAGGAGAAAATGCAATCACTGGTAGCCTAAAAAGAAGAGGGTAATTTCTGTTTACAGTACTGGAGCGTGAGAGCAAACTGGGCCACCCATTTAGAGCTGGATTCTGCTCCTTGATTGCACAGCTATTTTTAACTTCTGTGTCTTTATAACGAGTCTGGCTACAAACTTTGCTACAGTTCCTCACACAAAGAGAATTCAGAGACTTGCAGCAAGACTGCCTCATTTTAGATTAGATGGCGTTTTTATTTAAAAAGTGACAAGGAAAAAAAAAAGTGGCTTCTCTTACTTGGCAGATCTGCTCCCTGTGTGTGTGTATTTGGTTATAATTTATTCATGCTGGTGATGAAATACATTCCCCTAGTTTTCACTTGCTCAGCCCTGCAGAGCTGGTAAAGCTCTGAAAGAAAAGAGGAGCGACCACTTTCAAGGACTTCCCAGAACACATTCCCTGTCCCATCCAGATATTTTATCTGTGTGAAACTTGAAACAATTGTCTGTTGTGTGTGTTTTTGCTTGTTTGTTTTAAAAATGTTGTCAGAATTTCTGTAGACAGCGCAAACACAGGTGGGGCTCACCCAGAGCAGCCCAACAGAGCTTCCCTGTGTCCAGATGTTCCTATCACCCAGATCCCACGAGCACAGCCATGTCCTAGGAGCCCAGGATGGATGGCAAGAGTTCTGCACAACCCCTGAACAACCTCTGAACTCCCTGGGAGCCTCCGGGAGAGCAGCTGAGCATGTACAGATCAACCAGGCAGAGAGGGTACAGCACTGTCAACGTGCTGCAAGGGGGCTTCATCAGCCTTGTGTCTCTCAGAAGAGTGGGTCTAATGCCCATGCTCTATATAATTGTGTGCCCACTCACTGCTATCTGGGGAAATCTACACCAAAACGTGGCAACTTTAACATTCTCGAGTCTGTTTCTTCTCACACAACAGCAGAGTGAGCGCACTGCTCGCAGTGCCTCACAGAGCAAAACTCATGAGTCACAATCTCCACACCCAAAGCTGTGGGACCTGGCTTCTACCAGGTGATTAAAATAATAATAATAATAATGCATGGGACCTTTTGTCTTCTCATTTCTGACCCTTGGGATGTATGACAGTTATCTTTCCAAGGCCTTTTTTTTTTTTCCTGCAAACCTGAAGTCTAGAAATTATTCATTTTTTAAGGAAGACCCATCCAACTAGCAGTAGGTAAAACATGAGATTCACCATTAAGCAAAAACGACAAGATTCTCACATAAATCACATATTTCCAGCAACTAAGGCTTCAAACAAAAGTTGTAAAATTTATGATAAAAATCACCAGGGTTGTCAACAAGGCATATAAAAGTGCCACTGAACTTAAATAAAACTTCTACAAGTGATGAGCCTGCAAATGTAGCTAAGGATGTATTTTGGCTGTAGTGCCGCCGCTGTCATTCAGGCCACGGCAGTCAGCTTCGCCTCCTCCTCCTTCTTGCCTGCACATCTTAGTGCAAACGAGTGTGTCACAAACTCAAAGTTTTCATCAGCTGCCAGGTATATTACATAATTCTTAGGCCTGCCCCATTGCCCATAGCACAGGTCTGTTTCTCCATCTATTGCATCAGGTGAAAAGATCCACTTAAGCAAGCAAAGTGTAAACACATGGGCAAGAAAAGCTAAAAGAGGTGGTTAGTCCCAACTTTTAGAAGTGCATATGGACACCTACAGAGGAGAGTCCCTATCCAGGGGTGTGTAGGACAACCTGTTCTGAAGAGAAACAAAGACTTCTACAGCATTTGTTCAGTGTATTTGTTTGGTGGTATGGAAAGGTGGTGTTCTGCAAAGGGAGCCATCATCAGGTAAACGACATGGATGACAAAGCCACAGCTGAAAATTTACTCCTTCCTGGGAGCTTCCTCCAGAGCCTGGAGTTCACCTTCCTGAATGTTAGTGGGCAGCTTTATTCAGAAGTGTTTTTTTTTTTTTTCTACATAATTTTAGCAGATTCCCTGAGAGAGAAAAGTTTGGAAATCAATCAGCCAAATATATAAATAAAGGTAGAGAAAAAAGAAAAAAAAAATGATGTCACCCTCAAGCAGTTCCATCAAGGGATGACATTCTAAATCACATCATGTCTCACACCCATTTCTTAGTGCAAAATAAATCACTCAAACAGAGTGCAAGCCAATTTTTACTTTAAAAAATGTTGTGTCCTAAGGCTCTCTTCTTGAACTTCAAAAGCATACTTCATAATTACTCTACCTATCAAAGGAAACTCAATATTTCACCTCCAACCTCCCTCTGCTTGTGTTATAATTTTTAATTGTTAATAAATTATATTAATTTAAAACTGGTTATTCTCTCTTGAAATTACATCTTTCAAATGACTATGGAAACTTGTTTTAAATTAACATATTTACCTTAAAATTGCACTTTACTAATTTGTTTATGACATTTCTTCTCTATTAATTCTTCTATTAGTCATTTAATCTTGGGATACCCCATTTAATTTGAGTACTACTGTCTTGATGTGAGAGTCAAAATCTACTTTATAGAGCTTGAGATTTCTAGAAAATGATTTTTTTTTCTTTTTTTAGTACATTTTAGTTGTTTAGTTTGGAGGCATCATTATGCATAGCACAAGCTTTTATCATTTGCAAGATTAAAACATAGGATAAATATTTGGAGCCCATATTTACAACCTAAAAGCTGCCCTTGCTCGTGCATAGATGCACTGTGGAAGAATATAGCACATCAGGTTTCTGGCAGGACTACATTACTTTCTTTAGCTAGCATGTGTATTAATTAATACTCAGTCCTTGTAAATACATTCAAGAAGGCTAGACACAGCAGGCTTCATGTATTATATTTTCTGTTATGTCAGAGAGCTTCTGGAACATGGAAGCAAGGTGTTTGTGCATATTCCAGTTTGATAACTCAGGCATCATTCCTCAGTGTCCAACATTCAGCATTTAGATATTCTCACTGACTTTGCAAGGCCAGTCCCATGCTTAAGGGTGTAACTGACTATTACAAAACAGCAGAAAAAGGCCAGTATACTGATGCCACTATAATATGAACTAACACTCTTAAAACGCTTGCTGGAATCACCCTTATGGAAGAAGCAATTGAAACAGGCTGCAAGTCTAGTGCCATAGAGGGACTAGGCGGAGGAGAAAGAAGTTCAGGCCCAAGCAGCGCCCAGGTCGCTTCTGGGACTGCAAGGATCAATCAAGGAATAATGGGGCAAAATGAAAAAAAAAAAAAAAAAAAGAATCTAGTTGGTAAACCCAACTACAAGGCTGAGCAAACAATTCCCCCATTGAAAGAAAAATCTTCCCAGAGAAGCCTCTGAGGTTCCTGGGCCGCACACAGGAAAGAAAAACAAAGCGGGGACTGTCCCAGAGAGTGTGTTGCAAACCTTTCCTTAAGCACTGTGCCTACCAGGCAGTGTTCAGTGCCAGGTGGATACTCTTGTAGCCTGCAGTTCTGAGAGGGACAGAGAGAGAGAGAGAGAGAAAGGTCAGTACTATCTCAAAATCCCAGGAAATTATACACACATACAAAATCCTTTTTTTTTTTTTTTTTTTTTTTTCCCATAGCATTGGTAGACAAACTGCCCATTTTGAAAGAACTGTTTATCAAAGGTGTGAGACAAATAGCCTGTATCTCACAGTGAACCCGCCACGTTTTGTCATCTTGCCTTCATTACTGCACAAGCACAGCAGTCCCCCTGAATGGGACAAATCCAGGTTTTGTTCTTCTTTCAGCTAGCCCTCTGCACAAAATCAAATCCATGGAGTCAACAGCTTTCTGTGAGTCCCGACAACCCACCCATCGCTGGTGGATCACAGGAAGGCTAAGTCACAGGAAGATGGAAGAAGTACAAGCACAATAAAAAAGAATAGTTTCAGACCAAATTCAGAGTCTTGCATAAATCTCAGTGCACGCTTCCAGCTCCCAGCTCATCAAGATGAGAATGTCGCTCCTAATTATTTCCATATGACTCAAACAAAATTATGAATGAAACAGGGATCTTCTTCCCAGTCATCCCCTTGCAGCGCAACCCACCCAACTCTGGATTAACCCGATTAATTCTGGTCTAATCCCTCCTGCTTTGTCAGAATCGCACCGGGGAGTGCACCACACTTTTCCTTGCAAACCCACCCGAAGGGTGCACGAGGCAGGAAGCAGAGCGTGTTGGAGAACTGGATGTCAAAACACATGTTTCTTCCTAGTGAAAAGAGAGAGGGAGAGGATGTGTGAAATGGGGCAATGGGCCTAGTTCATCTCTTTTATGTCACAAGGGCCTCCAGAAGAGAAGTTTCTTCCAAACCAAAGTGAGGTGTATCAGCTTGCTGAGAGTTCTAATTTATTTCTAATGGTTGTCTTCATTTAAGGAGCAACGTGTTTTCTCTTGTGCCTAGCATAGCCACTGGCTGAAGCAACAGATGTACCACGCTGATGATCCTGAAGAAGGGAAAAACATCTGTCTGCAGTAGCTCTTTTTGGACTCTGAGGAGTGAGTGTATAAGCCTATGGGAACTTCACAGACACTTGAAATCCTAATTTATTCGTTGTTGATTTATTTATATACCTTTATGCAAGAGCCTTGGTGATGCACAGTAATGCATATAGAGAAGTTTTAGCATATAAATTAAATTTGTTCCCCGTTTCAAGATATTGAGCAAAAGAAAAGGAGGCTTTGGGTGCCTGTGAAGTGGCACGTTGCTAGATATTTGCGAATTGAAGCGGGCACCGAACGTTTTCAAGTGTACACAATGGACACGTCTGGGAGAAGGCACGCGCTGCCAGCTGCAGGGCCGCCTCTCTTCTTCAGCACATCTGTGGTTCAATTACAAAACCGAGCGAACAATTAAAATTCAGGTCAGCACACAGCAGCAACACCGTCCTTTGATGTGGGGTCAGGATTGGTCACAGTCCTGTACTCATTACACAGGTTAATCAACTTAGCGAAGTAAATATGACAGGACTGACCCAAAACCTACGTAATTGCCATCGCTTGGAGAGCAATGGCAGGCAGGCCTGCTTTATTTGTCGGCTACACAAGCGGTGTTTCTACTAAATAAATCACAACTAAAGATCACAGGTCCGGAGCTGTTTTTATAATCAGATTTGTACCAGCGGCCACTTCTGCCCCAGAGCATCCCACTGATTGCATCCGTTCTGCATGATTTGCAAAGCCACCAAGCTGGTCCTGCTGCAGTAATTTGGTAGGAAACAGCACGCATGTTATTTTGCATCTCTGAAAAGGGAAGTTTTTTGTGTGACACTGACACCCAGATTCGTGGTGACGTGCCGGCAGCTGCCCCAGCCACCTTCACCCGCTTGTCCAGCTCACAAAACATAACTTTTTGTCTTTGCAGAGTCAGGGGCCACTTTGGAACACTAACTACGAGTAAAAACAGATTGCTACCCTGGGCTCTGATATTATTTTTCTTGCCTAAATGTACATATTCCTTCATCCCTAAATAAAGCAAACTCCAACCCCGGACAGGTAAGGTTCAGTCCAGCCAAAGGGATATAATTAAGGCCAAAATGTCCAAACCTCTGCAGCAGGAGTAGATTGCTGCTGGCTTTGGGGTAGGATGCACAGTGCTTGCTTCTCGGCCCAGAAAGCCAAGAGTTATCAGGCTGCTCAGCCTGGGATTTTCACAATCGGCACCCAATTCCCCCTGAAGCGAGAGTGACAGTTCAGAGGGTTGAGCTGGGATTTTTGCGACAGTCACCAAACTCCCTGGGAAATTCAGTGGGCGCTGAGAGTTTTGATCCCTCCCATGCAAGCTGATAGGGAATTAATATGCACTTCGGTGGGGGCAGCAGTTGGTCCTGGGTGCCACGCTTCCATAAAGCTCTGTTGAAAATCACAGCCTTAATTGGTAATATTCTGGTATGTGTAATAGGTGAGGTTAGGTAATTTTTTCTAATTCTTAAAAATATATTAGTTACAATTTTCTTCTGCCTTTCAGTCCTTACAAGATAAAAGGAGCCCGGCTTTACAAGCAGCATGATTTACCAAAATAGCCTCAGAGAAATTCTAACCCATTTTCTGAAATATTTCCAAATTATTCCCTAGATTTTCCTCCCGTGACACGGCGCGGCAGCGGTGCGGCGCGCGAGCCTGGGCCCGCGCAGGTCTGTGCCGGGTGATGCTCGCAGTGACCTTCGTGGCCACCTCGCCAGCAGCCGCCAGCTGGACACAAGTGATGAGGAAGGAGCCCAGGCGGCGAGGGAAACCCGCGGAAGGACAGCGCGGGGCCGTAAACCACACGCCAGCACGGCACAGCACGGCACGGCACGGCGCAGCACGGCCCTTTAGGGGCACGCTGTGTTTTCATTAGGGCGTGTCAAAATATTGAAGTGGGACAATAACGAGGACAATGTTATTGTAGCAATGCGCGGGGGCAACCTTTTCTTAAAGCAGAGGTTTAATTGCTGCAGAGGCGAGGTCTGCGTTTTATTATGTTTTTATCTGGTGTCTATCTCAATGGCCTTTTTATGCACTATTGGAATAGCAATAAATAACGGGAGCCTCTCAGCGTTGCCACAGTGTTAATATTTACAATGGGAAAGAGGCGTTGATGAGCAGATCCTGACTGCGCCTCGTCTGCCTGGGCCCCGCTCCCCAGGACGCTCCGCTCGCTCATTCTCCCCACCCACCCAAATTAAACTAACAAACCAGGTTTCCTTTCTGTCAGCCCCATCCATCCCAACGCTTTGATCACCAAAGGGAACATGCCAGAGCTGGCTGAAACGCGGCGCTTGCTTTCCCGGGGAAGCGCTGATAGATCAGACTTATTTTTGTTGTGCAGCTGACTGACAGCAAGCAAGGTCGGTTGTTTCAGTTTTCCAAGAAAACAAAAAAATCCAGCCAGGAAAGGTTATTTAAATTTAACAAAGCAATTTGCCTTTTTGTTTTTTTGTTTGTTTGTTTGTTTTGTTTTTGTTTTTAAAAATGACTTTTTAACTGTTTTCTAAAAATTATAAAACAAAACTAAAACAAAAAAAAATGCTTGGAAACAAAACATCAAAGCTTTTATTGGCATTTTGCTCTTGTAGTTAAAAAGAAATTCCCTGGAATGAGCACAAGCCCACTTAATGTTCATGTTCTTTATAAAAATGGCATTTTTTGGTGGGGGGAAAAAAAAAATTGTTGACTGGTTGAAGCTACCAGGCAGAAGCACAGCGTCTTAGTGCTCTTTCTCACCTTGCTACTTTACCGCCAGCTATTTTCTGTGGACATGAGGCCTGTGGAAATCTGCGAGCGGTGACTCCGTAAGATGCTCTTGAACTGAGCTAGCGGAGTAACACTACTCCAGTATGGATTATACACAAGTATTTGCAGCAGACTGGGTAGCGACAGTCGGCTGAGCCTTCCTTCTCACCATTCACAGCAGCAGAGCCAGGCCTGCTCACAGGATTTTCCTCTGTATTTCAAGAAAGCCCCTTGGTTTGTTTGCTATTCCCAAGCCCAGTCCATGGGCAGTACTGTGCAGAGCCAGCAGGAGGTGCTCCTATAGCGAGAAAATCTGTCCCACAAAATTGACATGAGCCACCAAATTTATCTTTGAAAATAATAAAATAAAATAAATGGGTGGCATACACAAAGAGAGGGTTTCAGTGTAACAGGGTAAGTGGCTTAACCTTTTGTACTTAAGAAACCTAGACAGAGGTAAGATTTCTAAGCTTTTGTCATCAAGCATATTGTGAAAGAAGAAAAAATAAATGAAAATATGCTGTTTGGTCCTGGTAGACTTGCAATTTGAGAATTTCTTTTACAAATGCCCACAGAATATTCCATCTGTGTCCTCCCAAGTCACTGAGAATAACACATCAAAGAGCATGTTTGCATTTCTATAATAGATAACAGCATTGACATAAGCTTCAGGGTTCATACAAACTATAAACTGAATTACCAATCTCCTATCTCACATATTTATAAACTATAAGTTGAGCCTGGAGAAAAAAAATTAAAAAAAAATCCAACTCCAGGTGAAATAATTATTCTGGAGCTTTAAAAGAGTCACTTTTTTTCCTGAGTTAAAATCCAGATGCCACTGGGTCAATCCTTACCGCCATGGTCTGCACTGGCCTCTGCTTGAGCAGCAAGAGTTGGGCAGCAGGTAACCAGCAGTCACGGCAGCGGCAAAGCCGGGATCTTCACCTGAACACTCGGTTGGACTGGGCACATCTTGCAACCTCCTCTGACACCAAGTGTCCCACAAGCCAGGGGTCCACGTGCTGGAGATCAAGGGGAGTGTGACAGGCAGTCCCTGGGACAACGGGCAGCTCAGCAGTACCTTGGGTAGCCTGAAGCTGTCCTGACACTACCTCAAGGGATGGCCCTTTCTGCAGTACCTTGGGTAGCCTGAAGCTGTCCTGACACTACCTCAAGGGATGGCCCTTCAGCAGTACCTCGGGTAGCCTGAAGCTGTCCTGACATTACCTCAAGGGATGGCCCTTTCTGCAGTACCTTGGGTAGCCTGAAGCTGTCCTGACATTACCTCAAGGGATGGCCCTTTCTCCAACTGCTGCGTGACTCACCCAGGCCCGGGCGGGACCACCCTTCTGGGGGAAGGCGCACGCACCTAGGTGAAACACAAGGCCTAGGGCCGAGGTGAGTCACCGTGCAGCAGCTCTCTGTGCAACTACTTCGAGCTTTTGTTCACTGCATTGTCCAAAGAAAAAGTGAGGCCAAAAGGAAAACACTGATTAAGAGAAAAGCTATGGCACTGTCTCACGCAATTACTTTGAAAGAGAAATCAAAAACCTGAAGCCAGCAACACTTCTGGAACACAAACACTGGCTGAGCAATCGGTTCCCAGCCACGACTCCCCAAAACACTCTCTTCTGCCATTGCTGCCACTTAACGTGTACAAAAAGAGAAGGGAGAATAGGTGCTAGAGGAAATAATACTGTGGCATTTGAGACAGCATGTTTTCCTGCAGGGTCTCACTACAAATTGCAGTTGGATCTAAGACGGACACATGTTGCCACACCATGTGCAAGAACAGAGCACTCCACTTTTAATGGGATCTTCTCAGGGTGTTGAACGTGGAATATGGAACAGCATTCAGGCCCTTAAGACATACAAAATAAGGCAAGATGAGGCATGATCGCTACAGTTTTGTTTCCAGAATTCAGACCTGACCTTTGGAGATCCTTAAGAAACAACTTTGTCTGAAACAGCTGCTATTTTTTCACCTAAAGACTTCACATTGTATCAGCCCCATAAAAAAAAGCCTTGAAGGGTCCTCTGCCATATGATGAGAACACCAGAAATCCATTAAATCCCATGTTATTAACTCCTCACCCACCAAAATAGCTTAAATCCGTTTATTTCAGCTGTCATCACTGTTGTTTCTGGGTCGTTTCTCTGAAACGGAGGCCCGTTCCTGTGCCACCAGCAGCAGAAACACGAGCGATGGCAGTGGTGGCCGGCAGGATGCGGGGACGGCTTCGGATGCCCCTCTGCAACTTTCCTCCCCAGCAAACACACGGACCCTTTTTTCCTTCCCTTTGGAGACATTATCTAAGGAGATGGATACCTTAGGGAAAAGCAAGTTCAGCTTGCTCAGGAATGGCAAAGCAGCCCTGAAGAGACACTCAAAAAGACAGCGAGCGGTACTTGACTCTTGAATAGATTTATTAAAAAAAAAAAAATCCGATGGTGCAAGAGGATGAGGAAAAACAGATCCAGCAGAAAGTGCCACAGCACTTTAAAATGGAAGTTTACAAACAAGAGCCCCTTTATGCGGCAGTACCATTTCATTTTGGGCTTGGAGGCTTTTTTTTTGGTTGTTCATTTCTGGATCTGGTCTTCCCCAAAAGAAGCTAAAAATAAATCTGCCTCCAAAATCATGCCAAAAATAATATTTTCAGGTTAAAACATGTTGGAAAGCACCCAAACTCGATGAGACGGATGTATCTGACCAGCCCTCCCAGTGAAGGATTTTAGAGTTCGCGAGCAACCTGGCCATCAGCAAGCTTGGCGGGTCGTCTGCACGCTGGGGACAGCCAGCATCCCCCCAGAACCGAGGCTGAGGAGCAACACGGCGACGCAGTCACTGAGCAGCCCCGCACATGCACGTGGCCTCTTAATGTCAGCCGTCCTGGGTTTTAATCTCCAAATGTCTTGCCATGTTTCTGCCTGAGCTAACTCCATAGCTGCTACTGAGCTACCTCCCAGTACAGCATTACCTCGGATTTGAGTCAGTAGTTTGGGGGCCTCCCAATAGCTTAGTTTGGCTAAGGGACTTACCTCAAAAGCCCACACAGACTGAGAGAGCCGCTTTCCCCACAGTTTTTTGGGGGCCACAAATGACCTAGATTAATAAAATCCCAGGTTTCCTGCCAATAAAGCCTCCCTGATGCAGCCATGTCCCTGAAGGGCCAGGCTTGCTCACCACTGCTAAATGGACAGTGGGCTGCTTAGAGAAACCCTTCAAGCTTAAGCCAGGGAGGTCAACTGCACAGGCCGGCCATCTGGCTCAACAAGTTGTTTTCATGCCCACTCACTTGCCCAGAAGAAAAGAGAGGAGCTTCCTCCGGAGCAGAAACTGCTCCAGGCAGATCCGTGCTCCCCGGAGGCGGCAGCATTCCCAGCTGCGCGGTGCCTCCATCCACGGGTGCAAAGACCAGCCTGCCCAAGCCAGGGCTGCACTCGGACACGAGCACGGGTCAGGGCTGCGGATGGAATAAAACGGCTCATTGCAAACCTGTTTGCACAAAGTGACATGCTAAAAGCCCCAAAAAGCCACTTTGCATCTTTCCACCCATGAAACCACCACCCTGAGATCTTTCCAAACATCCATAACAGCTCCTGAAACTTCCCCGTTTCACTCTCTATATACAAAAACTCTTTGTTGGGTTGGGCTTTAGCAAGCTACCTTAAAAATGCAACGTAAATTTAAACAATTAATGATTCACAGCTCCCAGTAGGGAATCCAGTAATTAATATACGGCTTAATCTATGACTTCTGCTATCCTTATACAGCATGAGCACTTTGGCCTGCAGCCCCTTTGTTTTAATTGCTCTTGCTAAAGATAGAGCTCGTCTAATGCAAAATAATCTGGTGAATTCTGTGCCTCTATCGGGGCTAATGGACGGTTCGCAAGAGGAAGGAAAACAGCTCAACATGCTGAGGTGCTTGCTTGCATTCAAGGGAAAACAGAAAGGTTTGCTGAGAGTCCAAATAATATATTAAAATGAAATTAAATCCTATTAAAAACTAATTTTTATTGAAGATTATTTTTCTTGAGCACTTCATGGCTGCTCCTTTGTTAACATACAATTCTGAGGCGCAACCTGTTTGCATGCCAAATACTATCTTTCTTAAAGAGATAAAATACCATGCAACTCCTACGGTCTTTCTGGATAAAGACTATTTTTAGTCTTTGTTAGTTTTTGTGCATTTTACCCAGCCACCGAGTCTCACCACTGAGAAACTCCTCATGTCCCAGCTTCCTCGAGCCGCACGTAAGCAGTATTTCCTCCCTAAGAGCGGAGGGAAAGACGACGTCCAGAGACAAAACTGCCATTCTGCAGTTAAATCACTTTTCCTCGGCTGCAAACTCTCATAAACACGGCGTCCGACAAAACCGGCAAAGTTTGGATTTGCAAAGGTCCCCTCGGGGATGCAGCGCTCGGCTCCCTTTGAACATCTGCTCGGTGCCTGCAAAAACCCCAGCCCCCAAATCCCTGCTGGGGGGCAATGAGGCGCTGCACTCCCTTACAGGCCTGACTAACACGGCACAAAGTTTGCGGAGGCATCGCCCCTGCCCAGCTTCGGGGTTTGGTCCTCGCCCGGGGCCCGACCCTCTCCCATCTGCCTTATCTGATCCGACCAGGCATCAGGAATATTCCTGTGGTGGGATAACTCAGTGCAGGGGGTTCGAGGGCAAACTTCTTGCTACCCGCGCCATTTCCACCCCTAATATAGTGTGCAGAAGGACACGGAAGGAAGCAGCCAGCCTGTTTAATCTCCCAATAAGATAACCTGAAGTGCTCAAGAGATGTAAGCCACCAACACCTTCGCCTAAACAGAAATTCTCACTTTAACAAGAAAAAAAACTCCTGCGAGATTTGCCCTTTCAAATCTCATAAAGCCCACATTGTCACACAAGCTAAGGAAGCCCCACTCCTTAAATAGAGTAATTCTTGCCTAAGAAATAGAGTAATTCTTGCCTAAGAACATTAGCAGCATCCCAGAATGAGGAAGCGGATGTGTAAATTAAAAAGCAAAAAAAAAAAATCACATATACTCTGTTAATATCCTAATACCTATTACACACAATCTCTTTCAAAGTAGCTTTAAATGAGAAGTGTGGTTGTGCTTTGGTGCAGTTGCTAGAAACATAGAAGGCCAGAAAGCCCTCTATTAAAATTTCAAATAAAAAAAATAGTATTTCATAAAGACCCATAACACCAAGTTGTTAAAAACAGCACAGATTACTCCTCATTTTTCATTTTTGTTTATATTTTTCTTATTAAAGCAGAAATCAGGGGTACATCTGGGCCAACATCCCCTCGACAGAGTGACATGGGCCACGCAGGGATTTCTGGAAGAAAAGGCCTGGCCTGCCGCAGCCCCACACGTCCCAGTGCGTGGGGCAGCCTCATTCGAAGCCATGGGGCAGAGCAGCACCCAGCCCCTCACCTCTGTGTCACTACCTCGAGGGCTTCTTTGCCAAAAATGTCCTTTCTGGCCTCAAAATATTGCAAGTTCCTGCACACTTCAGCACAGGGTGCCTGGCCCATGTGGGGCCTGCAGGGATCATCCCCCAGTCTCCCACAAAGGTAAAGGTGCCTCCGTTTTCTTCAAAAACCCTTCAAACTGGCTATTTACAGCTCTTCCCCCGGTATCAAGCACAGGAGCATGCGCTCACCCCACACGCCACCTAATGTTCCTCCTCACAGGGGAAAAAAACAGACAAAAATAATAACAAATAAGGGAGATTAGGCAAATTACCCTTGCTTTAAAGGCAACGATGAGGCGGCTGCAGCAATAGGGCGGTGAGGGTGAGCTCAGACCAGGCGTGTGTGTGGTAAAACAGCCTTAAAAAAGGCTCGGCGGGAGGTTTTCCTTCTCCGCGGGGGCCAGACCCGCAGGAGGGGGTCACCTCTTTGCCCCTCTTTGCCCCCTCCATATGCAGCTATCACTGATTTTGCCCCTTTCCCTCAGTCTGGGAAAGCTGCCCACGACGTCGGGAGGGCGGCTTTCCCGGGCAGAGCCTGCTCGTCTCCACAGGCCGGTGGCTTTAAACAAAAGAATCAAAAGATAGATATTTTTATTTACCTCAAAAAAAGTATATATATCTATCTCCATATTTTTCACCGCAGAGAAAACCAGCACCTTCCCACCGATCCCCGTCCCTCCCCACCATGTGCGCAGCGCTGCCCCCCTCCCCTCCCCCGTGTCTCCAGGCGGGATTTTTATTATTATTATTGCTATTAGATTTTTTTTTCCTTCTTTTTTGCACTTCCACCGCACATTTCGGCTCCGGCTCCCCAAACTCTTTGATCTCTCCGGTTCCCCCGTCCCCCCCCGCCCGCCGCCGCTGCCGTCTCCTTACCCGGAAGAAAACCCGGGCCGGCTCAGCTGGGAGCGGGGCGCACACGTGGGCGCCCTGGCGCCCCTCCAGCCTCCTGCCAAATTTAGTCGCACAAAGGGGCCGGGCGGGCGAGGGGGACGGGGGGGGGGCGACATCAAAGCGGCCGCCGCCGCCACATCAAAGCGGCCGCCGCCGCCCGCCCGCGCCCCCCCGGGCGGCGAGGGGAGGAGGGGGGTGTCCGTCTGTCCGCCCGTCCCCGCGGACACGCGCGCGGACACGCACACGGACACGCGCGCACAGCGCGGGCCCCGTCCCGCTCCGCGCTCGCCGTCGGGGAAAGTTCTCCCCGACACCACCGAGATAAAAACGCAAAATAAAATAATAATAAAAAAAAAAAGGCAAAACAAAACAAAAAGAAGAGCGAATATGTGCAAATCTGCTGAAATAAAAAAATAATAATCCCACCAAAATGCAAAATAATAACAATACGGCACAACGAGCCGCGTTCGGCGTGGGGCTGCGGCGGCCGCTCAGGCGCCCCCGCTCCGGCCCGGCCTGGCCCGGCCCGGCCCGGTCCAGTCCGCCCACTCGGGGGTGTGGGGGGAATGCCCCCCACCGGTCCCGGCCTGCTCAGCCCCATAGCTTTGTGCTGCCTCCAGTGAAACCTGGCGCGGGAGCTGAGGTTTCCTGAGTTGATCCTCTTGTCATAAATCATTAGGGTCTCCACCTCCCCCGCGGCCGCCCCCTCTCCGGACCTCTTCTGCCTTCAAAACACTTCTCCCCACTCCCCCCCCCGCAAAAAAAAAAAAAAAAAAAAAAAAAAAGAGGGGGGAGAAAAATTCAAAAAGGGAAACAAAGCCAGGGAGCTATGAAAACCTCCAGCCCGCATAAAGGGGACGATCGCGGCCGGCGGCGGCTCCCCCTTTTGCCCCCCCAGGAAAGGAACCCCCGGACCTCCCGTCGGGGCAGCGGGCGGCGCTACTAGAAATCGCAAATCGCCGTCTCTGTGTTCCCCCCCACCACCTTTTTTTTTTTTTTTTCCTCCTAAAACCACCGCTCCCTAATGGCCTGTCTCAAGCCCTCTTCAGGAGAGACTTTTTAATGTTTATTGCTTTTATATTTACTTTTTTTTTTTTTCCACAGCCAAGTCCCTGCGTTTCTCCCTCTCTCCCCCGCGCTTCCTGCGCGCACTTGCTTGATCCCTCTCCGCGTCCCGTGGGGCTTTAACTCCTCGCCCACGTCGGGGGGACACACATGGGGAGCGCTCGGGCGTTTGGGGGGTTTCCCCTGGCCTGCGCCCCCGACGGCGCCGTTTCGGGGCGCGCTGCGCTCCGGCCGCGCTCTCCTCAAAACGGATGGAGCCCCCTCGGGCATCCCCCGGCCCTGCTCCCGCGCCCTCCCCTTCGCCGCTGCCCGGGGCATGTGCACAGCGCCAGCCGCGCCTTCCCGATGCCAAAATCCCGGGAAGTTGTTTCCTGCGAAATGCGCGTCCAGCGCATCGCACGCGCTCCATAAGACCGCCGCCAGAGCTCCGACGTTCCCCAAACGCAGCCCCTGCTTTTGTCTGCCTTTTTTTTAAAAAAATAATAATAATAATATTATTTTGTTTTGGTGGAGGGGGTGTTTCTCAAGCCCCTCCAACAAAAGCCGGGGGCAGCTTCCAAACTCGCGGGCCGGGCCGAGGCGCCGCAAGCAGCCGCTGCGCCGCGGCTTAATCCTCCGCCGGGGGCTCCCCGCCAACACCCCCGGCCGCAAATAGAGGTGCAGGAAGCGTCTTAGCAAAGCGCCCCCCAAAATCTCCCTCTCCCTCTCACACACACGTTGCCCCAGGGCTGCCCCCGCTGCGCGCCCCCCTGCGCGGCCCCGCCGTGTCAATCACGGCGGCGGCTCCGCTTTCATCCCCCCCTCCTCATCCTCCCTCCCGGGGCGGCGGGGGCGGGCGCGACGCTGAAGTTGCCGCCGCCCCGCGCCCCGCTCCGCGCAGCCCCGCGCGGCCCCGCGCAGCGCCCGCCCCGCCGCAACTTCGCGCCGCCGCCGCCGCCCAAACTTGCGAGGGCTCCGCGCCTCCCCCGCCGCCCTGCCGGTGCCTCCCCCCTCCCCGCCTCCCTCGCCGCTACCTGGTGCGAGCGGCCGAGCGGCGGGAGCGCGGTGGGCTGGCGTAGGGAGGAGGAGGAGGAGGGTGGCGGGTTTTTTTCCCCGTTTCTCTCTTTTTTTTTTTTTTTTTTTTTTCTCCTCTTTTTTTCCCTCCTCAGTCGCCCTTTCTCGCCGCCGCGGCCCCTTCGCGCGCCCGGCGCCGCGGCGATGCCTCAGCTCGGCGGGGCCGGAGGCGGCGGCGGGGCCGGCGGCGGGGCCGGAGCGGGCGCGGGCGGCGGCGGCGGGGGGGACCCCGAGCTGTGCGCCACGGACGAGATGATCCCCTTCAAGGACGAGGGCGACCCGCAGAAGGAGAAGATCTTCGCCGAGATCAGCCACCCCGAGGAGGAGGGCGACCTGGCCGACATCAAGTCCTCCCTCGTCAACGAGTCCGAGATCGCGCCCAGCGCCGGCGGACACGAGGTGCGGGCTTGGGCCGGGGGGTCCGGAGAGGGTTTGGGGCACCGTCCTCTCCCTTGCCTCGAGAAACGCACCCCGAACCCGCCCGACGTCCCCCAACATGGCCCTTCTTCGTGAGGGGAGAAAGTTGCCGCGCGTCCCCGGCGGGGCAGGAGCGCCCTGAGGCGCCCCCCGCACCGGAGGCTTCAGAGGGAACCTCGAGGGGGGAGGGTTGCCCCAAACCGCCCGGCTATTGCCCAGGACTGCGCTCAGAGCAACTTCGGGGCGAGCCGCCGCGCTCTCACCTCATCCGCTCTTCATTTGTTTTATTTCTGTTTTATTCCCCCCCTACACCTCATGCTGCGGGCAGCCTGGCTTGCAATATTGGCCGCAGTGTTACGTTAGCAATCAGAGTTTCTGAAAGCCGAAGCTCGAAATATCTTCTTTTTCCCCTCTGAATCAAGCCCCTCTCGTGCAGCGCTTCTGCTAGGAAAGCTTTGGAAAGCCGCCTAGTTATCGGCGCCGGAATGAGGCGAGCACTTGTGCCGGCGTCTCTCCTACAGTTGCCTTCAAAATGACTTAAGAGGAAAAGCAAAGATGCTTATCGTTGTCGTAACTTTTCTCCCCTTCTCTGTCCTTTTCAGGAAGAGCTAGTGTTGTTAACAGCAAATGAACATCCATAAAATGACTCCCTGCTTTTTTGTTTTAATGTATTTATTTTTATGTATGTATTTATTTATTTATTTTTCCTGCTTGCTTCTTAATGATGGCTTCTCTGTGGTTAGGTTTCCAGGCAAACCCAGGCGCCAGACTCCTACCATGATAAAGGCAGAGAGCATCCCGAGGAAGGTGAGAGCCCGCACCGTATGCAGCAGGATGCGGATCCCTGTGGAAAACACAAATCCCATCTCTTTTTCGGGAGCTCGAGGGGGGTGGTGGTGGAGCTGTGCCGCGCTCTCAGAGCTTGCTCTGAAAGGCGACGAGCTGCAGCACGTTTATCTTGGGCGACCAAATGGCATTTGGTTGTTTAGAAACTGATAAGTAGGCCAAATGGATCATTTGCGGAAGAAATAACTAATTTTAGGATATCAGCTCAAGCACATCTATCTCCTCACTCATGCCGCACAGCTGAGTTGTGGCATTCAGAAGCTGTATGACGCCTTTTTCTTTCTTAATCAAAGTTAGGATTTCTAACTGCATCGTATCGCAAATCCCATATAAAGACAGGTCCTTGCCAGGGCTCTCTGGTGATTGTACTCCAAATTAGCCACTAATCAGCTGAAAAACAGCAGTGTTTGGGTGTTTTGGCAGGTAGTGGGGTGGAGAAGGTGTCTCTCCATCCTTGCACCCCTCAGAGGCTGGAGCTGTGAGTGACTGGTAGCTCATAGGGATGGTTGACGCTTCACCCCCCTCCCTGCCTGTCTCCGTGCAGAAAGTGGGGCCAAATTCCTTGTTTTCCACCAAAAGCAGCGCTCCTCACGTGGCTCCCCTCTGCACTCAGGTGCCACATGTGCTCAGCAGCCTCCTCCTGCCCCAAATCACGAGGGTATCGCTGCAAGCAGCCCCTGCCCGCTCGTCCTTGCCAGGGAGCGTGGCCAGAGCGGGTCCTTGGTGGCACACACTGCTCCTGCCACTTACCATTGCCCTGTCCTGCCTTTCCTCACAGCAGTGCCGCAGGTCCATCCTGGTGGTGCTCCTGCGTCTATAAATCCAGGAGGAATATATGTAAAATGGGGGAAAGCAGCTCCCTGAGAAGCGTGGTGTCGCTACTGGAGGGGCTGCCCACTTGAATGGCAGCTAGCAAAATAAAAGGATTGCAAAATATTTTTTTTTTCCCCTCACACTTTTTAAGTGTGAATTCCTCACTAAGCATGCTTGCTCCTTTAAGAATTAAGTCTTCTTTAAAATAAAAAAAAAAAAGAAAAAAGTTATGTGTTGTTGCAGGCCACTTTCTGTCAGAAGCAGTTGCCCTGTACAGGGTGACGTTTGCATGCAGCGCATCCCCAGGAATACCCAGGCCCATCAAAGTGGCCTGCAAAAATCACATTTTGCAGGGAATAATGTGACCATTGTTTCCTCTTCCCTAGGAAAGCATCCGGACAGTGGCTTATACGGCAAGGGACCATCATACTCTGGTTATTCTGGGTATATCATGATGCCAAATATGAACACCGACCCCTACATGCCGAACGGATCCCTGTCGCCGCCCATCCCCAGGACAGTGAGTTGCCTGCGCCTTCCTCTGCGCGATTGTGCTTTATTATTATTATTTATCTTTTTTAGACAGCTTCTCAGTCTTCAGAGGCTCTATCCCACAGCATTTCAGGGCTCCCTCTCGGAGGTGTTGGTTGTGCTACTGGTGGAAAAGCACCTCTGAGCAGGACTGGAGGGAAAGCCCTGGTTGATGCCGAGGGATAACGTGAGGTGGGAAGATGTAGATGCCCGTTGCAGGGACTAGGCCACATGTGAGGTTTTTGGGGAGCTTTAACTCCTCTGTTTGCGGAGGGAAAAGAGAGGTCTAGAAGGAGAGCTGTTGAAGTTGCTGCTTAGCAAGCTGGAAAGATTCGGTGTTTTCTCTCTTGCCTTCAGATGTGGCACTGCTCTTTGCTGCTCGCTCCTGTGGCCCTTGGCTCTGCACGAAGGCCTCGTGCGCCCGCGGGCACGGCCGTGACGCGAGCGTACTCTGCGCCGCCGCCGCTGCCACGCTCGCCCCACACGGCCGGTCACTGCCCGCTCCGGCCGAGCGGCTCCGCGTGCCCCGCGCCGCCGCGTCTGCCCGTGCTGCTGCACAGGCATCTCGGCCGGGTCTTGGTGTGTTCTGGGGTTTGGAGGGTCAATCCCGCTTTGTGTCTTTGCTGGCATGCGGATAGGGTGGTGGGGAGGCACCACTGAAATTAGCCATGGAAATTGCTTTAGTAGGACTGGAGTGGAGTGGGAAGCAAATTTGCTTGTAGGTGTCTTCTGGCAAGACAGTATCTGCCATTGCCTATGCTGGGATATCAGGAGTTGTATGCAGGTATTTCCTAGTGATAAGCAGCTTTCCCTCTTCCTGGCTCTCAGCTTTTTTTATCCATCAGCCTGTCTTTATTTTGTTCTGCTGTGTCCTTGGTTTTCCTACCAGGCTGTGGCTTTTGGCTTCAGAAACAAAAAGACCGGGCCTAATTTGTGTTGGTGATTTAATAACAGCAAAGCAGGTTAAAATACTGGATGTTGGGATTCAGAGTGATGCTACAGTCTGTTTTTCCTAGTCTGTTTTTCCTGTCTTTTTTTGTTTGTTTGTTAACATGTCATTACTTGCATTTCCAAGCATCAAAACCTTGTGCAGGGGGCTGCTTTCTGTGCTTCTCTTCTTAAAAGAGACCTTGTTTGTACGTGAACAGCAGTGCAGAGGCCTGCGCCAGTTCGATGCAAAATAGCGCGTGTGAGAGTGCATGCAGCGGCAACGACCCCTCTTCCAAAAACTTTGGAGTGAGGAAAAGAACACGGCTGCTTCAGCAGCGCCGAGGCTCCAGTCTGCCCATTTGCAGACTGAGAAACTTCATAACACCTTTTTTTTTTGTTTTACCCCTGCTGTTCCCCCATTAGCCCCCGATAAGGTGTCTCGAGCTGGGCTTCTCGGTGCGGGGCCGGGCTCACTCAGCGCTTTGCCCATCCCACGGGATGCTCCGGCGCCTCCGCGGAGCTCTGCCCCCGCAAGCAGGAAGCCGCGGCGGGGCTGGGGTCCCGTCTGGAGCCCTCTCTGGGCACCCGCAGGGCTACGTGCCCAAATTATTTAGTACTTTATTTTCCCTTTCTTTCCTCAGTCGCGTGCTGTGATGTCTGCTGGGCTCGTAGCTGCCAGCCGTGCTACTTCTTCCTCCTTCTCCTCCTCCTCCTTCTCCTCCTCCTTCTCTTCCTCGTCCCATGTCCCATGGGACGGGCGCTGGGGTCTGGAGGGAGCAGTGGCTGCCCCTGTGCCTGCACCATTTGCAGCACAAAGCCACGCTGCTGCCTCTCGCCCTGAGGGCTGCATTAACGCACTGCCCCAGGCACCCAGGCCTTTGCTTTCCTTTCTTTTTTCTTTTTTTTTCTGTTTTTTTTTTTTCCCCTTCTCCCTTTCTCCCTCCTTTGCAAACTGTGTAAAGGATGTGGGTAGGTGCAGACAACCCCACGCCTGGTAAAATGCAGCGAAACGGAGAAATGGACCATCCCTGACAGACACAACTATGCCTGGCTATATATATGTGTGTATGCATATACATATATATATATAAGTATATGAATGCATGTATACATATATATTGCAAAGATAAAGCTCTGCGTTTTGTTTCTGGAGCAAGCACATGGGGTGCGATGCTGTGGCTCTCGCCTCGCCTCGTGCCACGTGCAGGCAAGTCCTCAGCTGGGGCAGGACGGGGGCAGCCGGGGCCCCCTCCAGCGTCACACGTGTAGCCAGAGCTCGCCCAGCGCAGCCTGAAATCCGGGGAATTCACAGGCCAGCCTGTGCTGATTCGGTGGGCAGAGGGACCGGGTTATATATATCATATATACCTATAATATTTGTGTGAGTGTTTTTTCGCTTTGTTTTGTTTTTGCTAGTCAAAGCTGCTCTATGCAGTCCAACAACACACATATACATGAAACATCTTTTTTTTGGTCTTTTTTTTGTTTGCTTGTTTGTTTGTTTTAAGGGCCAAATGCTTTAAGTTCTTGTTCTGTAAAATAAATGAAAAAGAAATGTACATCTGTAGTCATCGGGCACATTATATCTAATAAACCCTGAAAGAAGAAAACCCAAGTGTAATTGTGGGGCAGCTGTTTTCCCCACAGCTGCTGTTGCTGCAGTGGTCTCATCCTGCTTCCTGTCTTTCTTTTTCCCCTTGGATTTTACTGGTACCTGGTTTGTCTTTTGCAAGTTGCCTTTGTAGGAGTGGGACGGTGTCGCTTGCAGGTTGGGAGCCTCGTGGAGCAGTCTGTGTGTTTCTCAGCTGGCTGCGAGGCGGCTGGTGCAGGGAGCTGCAGGAGCAGAGCCAGGCGATAAAACCCAAACCGCGGGAGCACCTGGCGAGCGAGCGGCCTGCGCTCCGGATACCCCTCCGTGGTTTCTCAGCACCACACGGGGACTGAGGAGGGGGGCAGCAGGCAGCTGTTTGTTTTCTAACAAACACGTGTGGGGTTTTCTTACTTAAAAAAAAAAAAAAAAGATTAAGTTTCCTATTCTAAACTTTCTCATCTGTGCGGTGGGAACGTGGGGACCGGAGAGGAGACTGACGAATTGTTTCTGTCTCTCAAATTCATCTGGAAAATTGTTTTGTCTCCGCTCCTTGCTCCTCCCAGTGGATGAGACCTTCTGTTGTAAGCCGTGGGATTTCTGGAACCCCCCTCTTGCCCGCTCTTGTCTGCTCAGGGAGTCTGAGGTTTTGTCTTAGCGGTTAAACTGTTTGTTAGCTGCTGGAGTCGGTGTTAAGTAGTTTGGAGGATACAACCCTAGAAACACCTCAGAGGGACTTCTGAAATGCAGTGTATCCACTTGGAAGTGGTGAGGGGCGCTGCCACAGAAATCTGAACACAAGGAAAAAAATGGTAGCAAGCAAAGTGCCTCCCCAGTTTTGCCTGTGAACTTGCCTGCCTCTGCATGGCCATCATTAGGGATGCAGTTCTGTCTCAAGAGGCGAGGACCCCAGGAGCAGTCGCATGGGTAAGATGAAAGGGAGGAAGGACGAGGGCAGAAACAGCAAGCGTGCGTGGCATCCAAGCGGCATCCAAGCAGGGGCAGGCAGGATGTTTCCCTGGCTGCATCTTGCCACCTCTTTGCAGAAAGGCTGGCTGACTTGACTTGCTTGCAGGAGGTTTTTTGGGAGCCAGAGAGGAGTCAAGTAAGAACATCAGTGCCCGGAGTCCTGCTTCTGCTCCCCATCGTGCATTGGGACCCTTGGCACTAGTTTCTCTCTTGCCTTAAAGTAGGAAAGCCCAAGGGTTGTAGACAGCTCTGTCCCACCAGCGCAAGCAAATGGTATTCGCCAGATCTTCTCCGGATCAGGTCTTCTCCTGCCCTTCTCCCAGAGTTCTCCCGCGGTTCGGCGTGGAGGTGGGGATGATGCTGCACATTGCAGCTTAGCTGCAGAGTGGCCAGAAACCCCTCCCGTGGTGAAGAGCAGCTTGTTACAGGCTCCGCTTGCTGCGGAAGACATGGCCCTGGAAGAAAACCCCAAGCAGGCTGGGGCATCCAACGAGGAAAAGGCTTTTCCCAGCTCCGTGCCACATGGCTGGGAGGACTGGAGAGCCACCGGCCCGGCTCCTCTCCGGTGCTGTTTATCGCTGGGAATATCCCTTGGTATGCGAAGGAAATAACCCACACCAAAAGCATTTTGCTGCTACTGTAATATTTCTGAAGTCCTACTAGAGGCATGTGCTCTTCTTCAGTTAATTATTGAAGGTAAATACTCCTCTGGCTTATGAATAGACACATGTGCACGTATGCTTTAGATGCTTTAATACACCTATGCATTTGCAGCCTGTGTCCAGGCCGCCCATCGCTGCTGCTCTGCTGGTGACTGGTCCCCTTGCAAGCTCTGCTTTCCTCCGGCAAGGACAGACCCTCCCATGCAACACATCCCTGTGGCTGGTGGGAGCAAAACACGTCCCATGGCCCCTTGGCGTTTCAGCGTACAGCCCCATCAGCTTACAGCTTGGCTGTCCTTGGAGCGTGTGTAGTGTGATGCTGGTGGTGCTGGTCCTGCCCGCAGACATGATCCCTCCTTGAGGGACCCAGTCCTCACGGCAGGCAAGGGATGGAGTGCTTGAGTAAGAGTGTGTGCGCTGCCTCTCCGGGGGTTGCACTGGAAGTGCAGGGGGAGCTAATGTGCCCTTAGGACCATCCGCTTGTGCATGGCATGAGCCGTGTCCCCCGCGTCCTCTGCACGAGAGCCTGTGCGATACCTCGTGTTGAGGTGAAACGTCTTGAGTGTCTTCACCTGGCATCTTCAAAGCTGTTAAATCCCTCTTTTTTTTGGTATTCTCATGACGCTGAGAGGGCAGTTCGACATTGCTGTATTTCCTCCAAGTGGCCACGAACACAGGCAGCGTTGGGGCATGAAATCATTAGGACAGGCTTAGTCGTCAAAAACCGCAAGTGTGAAGTTGTGAGGCTTCGATCAAATACTCAGAAAAGGGATGGTCTAACTTAGAAAGTGAGTGTGCCATTGACACCAGCTTTGGCACCAAAGCTTCAAATAGAGAGTTTGTTTGGGCTGGTATTTGTCTGGCAAGCTGGAGAGCGTCTTCTTCCCAAGGCGTCTGTCCATGTGAGGGCCCTCCCTAGCCCAGCTCTTCCCCAGCAGCCGGTTTGGGCTCTGTGCTTCCAAAGTTGGACTGGGACCATGTTAGGCAAATAAGCTGTAATCACAAGCAACATTTATGTTTTTCATTGCCCTTGATTCTCCCATGTCCCAACGGTTTCATTGTGGTTCTGTCCCATTTCAAGGTCTCTCTGTGGCCAGCAAAGTTGCCACCATCAGTCTATGAGACATCTGGCAGAGCAATGCCACCATAACATGACGCAACTTTGGGAATATCTCCTTGTAAACGCAGCTTTGGGAATCACTGTGAAGCAGCGGGTGAGTTTGGTCTGCACCTTGTTGCAAAGCGGCCTCCCCCATGCGTCGTTCGCCTCGATTTGAGGCTCCTCACAGCTTCCTTCGTGCAGAGCCAATTTCAGTGTAGCAGGTGACACTTCTCTTCATGAGTTTGTCGTGTAAACCTTCCAATTCAGGCACATTTGGGGAAGGCAGGGCCTTTGGACATGCTTGGCACTGTGATGCTGAGATGAGGAATAGCCAAGACGGCAAAACTCTTTGAGGAAAAGAGCCAGATACCAAACCTACTAAAAAGCATTTTGAAAAGCATAAGCAAGTAAAATATCTTGCCCTAAAAATGCCTTTAAAGCTGTTTCTCTGACCTCCAACGGCAGAATATTGAGTCGTATTTGTGTATTTTATTTTTCCTGCCTGGTTTTCTCCTTCTCACACAAGTGTAATTTAACTTAAAGAATAAGTGCATGTTTGGAGAACTGGCCTGAGCATGCTGGATTTGAGAATTTAGTTACTCAAAATCCTCTTTCTCTGTCACTTCATTTCATGTCTTATAGACTCCCATGTGCAGGGAGAATAGAAAGCTATGCTGGGCTTAAAGGAAAAGAGAAAGAAACGAGGAAAAAGAGGGGGGGAAAAAAAGCTTAACTTTTAAGTGTGTGGAGTTTCCTGTTTGTGTTGTGACCTTTTTTGTCCTCCCTCTGCTATTTTGAGAATAATTTCTCAGATAACAGTGCAGGGATCCTACTTTAGATGCAAATCTTCACAAGGAAAACTCGGAACAGGGAAATTGCAAAAAAAAAAAAAAAAAAAAAAAGCTAATTTTTTTAGACCACTTCAGACACATTGACAGTGTGATTACAGGCGTGCTTTTAAAACTGGCATCTACTAAGCTTCTTATCAGAGTGACCTGTAAAAGATGACTTCATACTCCGTAACGAGGAAGTATCGAGAGCTTCTAGGAGAGCTGGTCAAAATAGTGTTTTGTTGAAAACTTTGTTGATTAAAGGGCTTTACCAAAGCCACTTGTACTTCTCCCTGGGTCTGATAAAATTAAATTAAAAAAAATATTTTCTTTTTCTTTACAGGGTGGGTGCATTTGGGTGTATGTATAGGGGAAACAGGGCTATTGGAGACTCATGGGGCAGTGAGGAGTGTAATAGGATCAGCAAATGTTGCTCAACCAAAGCCATTTGAAAACCTTCTGCATCTGGGGCAGAAGGAGGCTTTTTGAAGAGAATGAGATTTCAGAGAGGTTTTGCGAAGCCCATCTAGCTCCAAGACTGTAAGTAAATATGTTCTGTTAGTTAAACAGTTATTGTCGCTGTAGGATAAAAAAGCCCTGCTCTGTTAAATGAATCTTTCTGGCCAACATTTTCCGGATGAAACTTCTCCTCAGCTTTGGGCAATAAGCAGCCTGTGCGGTTCCTTGGGGGTCTCGCCTTGGGCTGCTTGAGGTAGTGTTGAGGCACGAGCAAGAAGCCCGAGCCCAGCAGTGGGTTTTGGGCTGACTTCTGCCATTTCTGTGTTACTGCCTGCATCTTGCCTCAGTTCCAGTGCCAGGAGGTTTCCTCATGAGAGAAACCCTCAGGTCCTGAGTTCCCTTCAGGAATGCACCAGAAAGGCCACTCAGTGATGAAGATACATATATCTTTTTTGATTAATATATATACGTATATGTATCTTTTTTCATGAAAACACAGCAAAAAAAGAGCAACTTCTGCTTCTATGTCTCCTTTGTATTATCTGCCATCGTGTGTGTTTAGACTCCGGTAATGCTGTGATTCAACAGACAGTAGGATGCCAAGGGAGTTAAAACGAGAGATGTGTGTGGACGGGGTAACGGAGAATTTCCTGGCCCCGCAGTCTGACTAAAAAGTGGAGCAGATGGGGAGAAGGTCCCCAGCAGGGCTGGCTGCGGCCGTGTCTCACGCCCGGCTGTCCCGTTAAGGACCAAGGAATCACACTGAGGTTTTTGTGTAAAACTTTTCTGTCAAAAATTTATTCTCTTCTTAATTTCTTCTCTTTATCCCCTCTGTGCCCTTGCAGAGCTGTGGTATCTTCCCACTGCTTTTTTGCCCTGCCTGTTGTTGCTTTTCCCCCAGGGAGGGCAGCCCTCAGCATCTTCCTTTGCACTGCCGCTCTCGTCTCGGCCCCTCTCGTGGAAATCCGGAGTCAGTCCAGTTTGGCAGCAGGGGTGTCGCGCGCTCTTGCTCTCCCAGGGCGTAGCCATTGATTTATTTTATTTATGTTTAATTTTTGTTTGGTTCTCGCGTGCTCAGTCCTGCCAGGCTCCTGGGGAGGCAATGTGCTTGGGCTTTCACCACTTTGCATGGGCATGCAGGACCTGCAGCCCCTATATGGCCTGGCCTATATCTCCTATATGTCCTGGCCACTGCTGGTTCATGAGGTCCTCCAGCTCCCTCAAGTACAATTCAGTGTGAGGAGAGGGCTGGCAGGTTTGATAGGCTCAGAGTGCTGAATCCTCTGCAAATGCAGAAGAAAAGTGCCCAGGAAGGAAAAATCAGCAACGCACGGTAAAACCCCCTGAACCTCGTCCTCCTGGCGATGGTGTGAGCCTCGCAGGTAGCGCGGCCCGGCCTGCAGTCGCAAGTGGAGGGAGCTGGAGAGTCTTTGCTGCCCAGTTTGCAGCCAGGGGCCCATTCCCAGGGTCTCCTGTCCTGGCGGCGCAGGGAGCTGCAATAGGGGGGTCCCCAAGGCAGGAGGGGCCTCAGCTTGCGGTGACTGCCCGGCTCTGTTCCTTGGGGTGGTTTGGAGGGACTCACTGTGGGAGCGGGCGGCAGCACCAGCCAGAGCGGCAGCAGATCCGTGTGCGGAGGAGGATGGTGGTGGTGGTGGGAAATACATTAGAGCAGGGACGACTTCTTTCTTAATGCTGCTGAAAAGGAATCAGCTTTTGCTTCTGGGAGAGGATCCTGCTACGTTTGGCTTTGGAGTCAGCCTCGATGCGGCGTGTGTGTCAAGGAACAGTCAAAGTAAAAGCAGGATGGTTTTCCAGCCTTGAAGTGACAGGGACATAAGCGCCGTGTCCACAGGGAGGAAGGGCAGATCCCTCCGCTGCGCTCTTCGATTCGGGGTTTTAATGACTTTGGGGAGGAGAGAAAAACGGAGCCTTAGAACGGCAGGAGAAAAACTGGCTGAGATATGGCTGAGAGGAAATTATTTTTATTGCTAATACACGGGTGCTCATAACGTTTAATTCTTTGCAGCTTATAATGTTTAATTTCCTACAGCTTGTGCTTTATTTGCACATTCCTCACCATCCAGCACGTTGCAAGCAGCAGCAGCCCTATTTTCAAGTCGCTGTTCGTGCAGCCTCCTGTTCAGGGGGGTCTTAAAAATAAGAGACGTATTTGCTGCGGGGCTCGCGCGGCTCGGGCTGCAGGCAGAGAGGGGCTCAGCGTTGCACAGTCCCTGCCTGTTCCCTTCCCACCGACGAGTTGTAAAAGTTGCCTGGAAATATTTTTCCCACCTTTAGCCTCAGTGCAGGATGGTGTTCCTTGCTGGGGTTTTCTCTTGCTTTCACTCATGCAGCCAGATCGGGGAGAGGAGGAACGTGGGGGCATTTGACCCTCCTCTGAAAATAATATTGTGACAAGAGCAGCTTGAGGGCAGCTCCTGCGTGACAGAAGAGCAGCGCATCGGGGAGGAAGCCCCCTGTTTCCTTAACTTCTTTATCTTTGGAGATCATTAGCTGTGTTTCCGTCGTGTTCGTTCGCAGCGCGTCGGGCAGCTGCAGCGGGAGCGCCGCGCGCGGCCGCGGCGTCGGAGCGGGGCTGCGGGGGCGGCTCCAGGCACCACGCTGCTGCGCCCTGCATCAGGTGCGCGGAGCGGCTCGCCGTGCCGCAGGTCACAGTGTTTTATCCCAATTTCACTCGCTTACCCAATCATATTTTTACTCCAGCCTGGAGGCTTGAAAAAGCATGTGCATAATCAGTTCATTTTGTGTGGTCCCGGCTGTAAAAATGCCCCCTCTGTTCTTTCCATATGAAAAACGTGTTTTTAATTTTGGGGAACTTATATAATTTTCTGTGCTCTCTTTTGTATTTCAGATTAGAAACAAATGCCGCCTTCCCCTAACTTTGCATGTTCCAATTACCGAGTTGTGAAAATAAGTCGTCCCCTCCGCTTTTGTTACTTTGAAAGCAGCTATCGGTGATGTCAGAGTCAATACTAAAAGCATTAAGGATGCTGGCAGAATGTAATGCAGCTGCAATCCAACATCATGTTGGAAATGGGGTTGCGAGCATAAAGGCTTTCCATATTCCCAGGGCGCACAACTGCTCGCGGCCTTGGCTTTGATCTCTTCAAAGGCGGCTGCCTCCTCCTCCTCCTCCTCCTCCTCGTCCTCCTCCTCGGCGCAGAGATTTGGCTGCCGCTCGCTCGCGCTGGAAAGGGAGGAAAAAAAAAAAAGGAAAAAAAAAAAAAGGCAGAGGTCTCTATTCAGGCAGAAATCAATCACTGTGCGGGAACAATTATGTGTAATTCAACCATCATGGCAACGGGGCGAGATTATGGGTTTGTTACCTGAGTGACTGCACGGAGCCGGGCGGCCGCGGCGGCCCCGGGCGCGCGGGGGCCGCGGCCGGCGTGGGGGCCGCGGGGTGACAAATGCCGGTCACGCCGTCCAGCAGAGCAGAAAATGAGGTTACAATCGGCACATCGTGTCTGCATATGTTGCCGTAACCCAACTGCAGCGGGGAGGCCCGGCGGCTTCGGGGGCACGCGGGGAGGGGAACTTGCGCCGGGGCCGCCGGCTCCCTGTGACGCTGCGGGGGAGATGGACGGGTTTGGGGAGAAATCCCAGCAGTTGGGCACTTGGAGGGCGACGCGAGCCGAGGGGAATCCTCCTGTGCCCTCTCTGCCGCCGGGGCGGTGTGATGAGCGCATCCCGTCCTCAGCCTGCCCCTCGCCGGGTCTGTGGGTCAGGCCCGCAGCGGGCTGTCCGCTCAGCAGTGCGCTCCTTGGGAGCGTCCCGGGCGCAGCGGCCTCCTCGCATTAGGGACCTTTGGTCTTTTCTCTGCCCCCCCCAGCTCCCGAGTAGCAAGCACTAGGGTGCTATCTTTAAAAGAGCAAGAGAACCAGCATATCTAGCACCAGCCCCGAGAATGTTTATTTAAAGTATTATTGCCTGTAAAGTCTCAAAATAGGTTTTCTCCCCGAAAGGCAAAATAAAACGCAGATGCCTGATGATAAAACAGTAACCCCGCTCGGGCCGGTACCCGGGACGAGCTTTACCTTTCATACTGCTCAGGCTCCGACATCAGAGGCGCGAGGAGCTGCTTTGAGTTACGGATCTTCAAACAATAAGTCAAAACAAAAAATCAATCCCTCCAGTCCCCGGGTGCAGCTAGTTCGAGATAAAAGAGAAAAATAAAGTTATGCTAAAACAGTGAGAAGAGAGGAGCAGAGATGCCAAGGAAACACCGAGGACAAGTGCAGAGTTGAAGCGAGCCTGGCGTGAGCCAACATCAAGGATTTTTTTTTTTTTAAATCTTATCAAAAAGTTTTGCGGGTTGCCAGCTCTTTGCGAACTGGATCCGCGCCGCCCCGGGGCGGCCCGAAGCGTCGTCTGCGATAAAAGCTGCTCGTCGGCACCCTCCGCACGCCCCCTTCCCCCTGCAGCAGCCTGGCACCCAGCTACCAAGCATCTGCGGTGAACTGGGGTCCCCGGCAATCCCCTGCCACAGCTGCGAGCCGACCGCGTTCGCTTCTTGCATGTTTGGTGAACGATGCAGCGTCTCCAGAGTGAAGCAGAACAAAACCCAGCCCGCTCGGTGCTGGTGCTTCCCCCGCTGCCTCCCAGCAAGTTTAAATTGCAGAGAATTTTCTTTTTTCTTAATGGAGGGGAAAAAAAAGTAAAAACCAGAGGTGATCTTGTTTATCCCTTTTACTAGTTGATCCGTGCCATTTTTAATGCTGCTTAAGTGCTGTGATTGACGGAGGTGCAGGGCTTGGGCCGTGACCGCGGGGAGGGCCGCCGCGGCGTGCGGGAGCCAGGGCCGCCCTGGCAGCGGCGCCCTGGGCTGCCGCCAGCCCCAGCAGCTCTCCTTGCGCCCACGTCTGCTGCAGCACCGGCTCGCACCGCGAGCGACTGCGTCTGGGCAGACAAGGCATCGGCTGCCAAGGTGTTCACGGGCTTGGGGGCGGAGGAGCAGAAGGGTTCATGTGCACAGGTGCTGCCGTGCGGGGTGCTAAGAGGATGAGGCCCGCAGCGTGGAAAATGCATGCCCTCAGCCTCCCCTTTCAACAACGTGAAAGATACTGCAGGCAACGCTGCTCGAGGAACTGCTCGGCAAGTTACTGCCTTTAAAAAAAGAACAGGGAAATAAAAAAGAGTAAAAACCTGCAGCTTGATAATTATTCCAATTCATCTCTGGCTAGATTGCATCTTAAAGATAATTTTTTAAATTGCTTTAATAGTTCTGCTCGCTGTTGTCCTCTTTGAACTGGAGAGTGCTGCGGCGGGTACCTTTCCCCAGGAGCCGTCGGGGTGCAGGGCTGTACGAGGAGCTGAGCTGCAGCCTCAGGCGCTGGCTCCACGCGGCCTTCACGGTGGCACCTTTGGGTTTCCTGCGCTGCCCGCTGCGGGGAAGGTCTTGTCGTCCCTGACATCGTGTGTGTTGCAGAAGCAGCAGTGGGTTCAGGGCTTGGTATTCAAAACGCTCAGTAGAAGACACACTTCTTTCCTCTCTGGTTTTGCTGAAGCCAATGGGACGGAGACAAGGAGTTCTTGTGAGAGCTGATGCAAAGGGAAGAAAGGTGAAATCCCTGGAAAATGAGAAATTCTGTACAGAGATGGGAGGCATATGAGACATGAGAAAGATGATAGAGTGAGGACTTTTCTGCCTCCGTCCTGGAAGATGCCAAGCACAGGCACCAAAATTCTCTCTTTTGCATTGGGGTGAGCTAGGAGGATTCCCATGGAGCTGCTCCAGCAGCCACGTAGGAAGTGCCTGGCCTGGGCTTCCCATGTGTCTTCCCGGGAACATGGGAATGGGCAACCACGAGCGGGAGCTGTCGCCAGGCCAGTCCTCTCTGTGGAGAGGAGCTAGTCCCCACAGATGTGTTTTGGGAGGCATCAGCAGTGCTGCTTTTCTGTTTGAGGAGCGACGACTGAAGTGTTGGAGATAAACCGTTGACTGGACCTTGTTCCTCTTCCCCTTGATGTGAGGCGCTTGTTTCTTTGCTGTTTTTGCGACCAGGTCTGGCTGAGCAACCCAGAGATGCCAGCAAACGGGTTTGTGTTGGCTCCCTGCGGCAAGGACGATTGGTTGTGGCAGCTGTTCCAGGGCAGCGAGCAGGAAATAAAAAAATAACCAGCCCAGACAGGAGTGGATGGGGCTCCCAATGAAGAGACTGAGCTCAAGGAAGGCCTTGACCGGGGAGCTGTTTCGCCTTGGCATGGGGACGAGCCGGGGCACCGGCGCAGCCGGCGGGAGCCGGCCGGGAGCTGGAGGTGGGAGGGCCCGGGCACAGGCTGCACCGGGCATGGCGGCAGGGCCGGTGCCGGTGGCACAAGCTGCTCCTCACACGCTGACGTGAGCACCAATCTGTGGTGCCCCGTGGGAAGTAGCCAGCAGTGACGCGAGGACAGCTTTCCTGCCAGCAAGGCCCTTCGTTTAGGGTAGCGCTCCATGTGCTCTAATTGCGGAGCACCTGCTATGGAAATGGGACCAGTCCTAACGTGACTGGCCAAAAACAGCGCACGTCTCCTGCGAAGAGCGGTGCCTTGGTTTTCCCTGGTCCCTTTGCTTTGATCCTTTAGTTTTTCCCTGGCCGTAGGGCAACTCCGGCACCGTGTGCGCAGCCCAGGCCGCCGGTGCAGCAGCCCCTTTGCACATCTGCCTCCCAGGGCAGCCCCCACCGCGCGCTGCCCCCCGCGAGGACGCGGCGTCTCCTCAGGGCTGCCCGCACCCACAGGCGCTTCCAGGCTCGCGTGGCACTTGCCAGCTCTCCTAGGGAGCAACGTGACCAGCCCGGAACACGTTGAATTAGCTGAATTACGCTGCTGATGGGTCATTACTGGTGTAAGCCGATGCAGTCCCATTATTGCTGATGGGATTCCGGCTCTTCGTGTCGCAGGTGGATTGGACTCAATTAGCTGCAGCCGTGGTCTTAATTAGAAGCTCGTCTTTCCGCGCCCCTCCCCGGCTGCGGAGGTGGGACACCCCCAGCCTCGCCCAGGCGCCGCAGGCAGCGAAGGCCTCCGCTCGGGACTGCCTCGGGGTCCCCGCGGGCGCCCGCGCCGGCTCCGCTCTCCTGGCGGTCGGGAGGCGGGAAGGAGCCGCGGGCAGTGCGGAGGAGCTGCCTCCCGCTCCCCAGCTGCCCCGCGCGGGGACCGGCCGTGGCGCTCGCGCAGTTGGAGCTGGGGGGCTTGGCCGCCTTGCGTGGGCTGGTGCTGGCCGTGGGGCAGGCACGGGCCGGGCTTGGCGAGCTAAAGCGGGAGCTTGGGTGTTTTCCCAAGTTGGTAATTTTGCAGTGGCCCTTGGGAAACCGCGCGGTTCCTGTGGTAACATCCGGCTCCCCCAGGTTCCCGGATGAAATGAGGTGGCCTGTAAGTGCCATGAGCATGACACTCATTAACTCGCTCTGTAGACAGAAAAGCCTGGACGTAGGGATGGGAACGACTCACCTGGAGACACGTGAGAACGGCAGCACAGGCCCTAGCAAAGTCCGGGCTCGCCAGGCCCATGCACCAGCTCTGAGAGCAAATTTGCTACCCAAAGCCTTGCATGTCCTCTCTTGTGCCACCTTCTCTCCTGGCACCTTTTTGGAAGAAACCAAACTTTTCCAAGCGGGTTGCACACCCTGCCTGGCACCACGTGGTGGGTTCATTTTTCTGGGAGCCCGGTCAGGGTGTCCCACTGGGACCTGGCACAGGGGATGTCCCAGCCCATCTCCTCAGTGGCGGCCGACCTCCGCACCGCTCCTCACGAGCGCCGGCTCTTCCCAAATATAGCAGCTGCGCCGGCTCTATTTTTAGTGCCGGTTCCAAGCGGGCGTCTCGCAGGGAGCCGTGAGGATTCGCCGCGTGCAGCGCACGGCGGCGTGAGAAGCAGCGCTGCCGGCCTGCCTTTCCGGCGGGTCTGTGTCCTTTCCTGGCCAGGAAGGATGTGCTGGGGACAGGCGGCGCGGCGCTCGCCCGCCCGGCTGCTGCGCCCCAGGCTGCGCCGCAGCTGCTCCCTGCTCTTCCCCGCGGCAGCCGCTCGCAGGGAGCTCCTTCCTCTGCCTCATCCCCGGGCTGTTTTTGCTTCTCCTTCCCTCTGCAAGCGGCTCACAAGTCAGTTCTGCAGAGACTTCTGTGAGGTCGAGCTGCAGCTCGCCGGCTTGAAAGTGGAGTGAGGTTGCAAGTGCGGGTGAAGCTTAGCGGAGCGGAGACCATCCCTCTGTGATGCCTCCCCTCACAGCAGCCCGTGTGGCTGTGGTTGTAGCCCACAGCAAACGTCTGTCTGGGGACTGCAAGGTGCTCCATGGTCCCTGCTGGGGATGCGGCAAGGGGATGCAGCGAGACCTCTTGCAGGAGGTGGTGTTTTGAGCTCTTGCTGCAGGTGCTAACCCAAGCTTTTAGTGGGATTGCATCGGTCCTGTGCAGAGGTGGATGGGACTGGGGATGGTCCCGACCAGCCGTGCCTGTACCCAGCTGTGCTTACAGGCCTGATCCTGACCTTAATGAAGTGAAGGTCAATTTCCCCAGTGTCTGCTGGGTCGGTGCTCAGTGCCCCGGCATACGTGCTGTGCAAGATGCGCTTCTCGCAGTCTGACAGGCCCGCGCTGGCCGCCCCATCCGCCCGTGGCTTGAGCTTGAGGGAGGAACGGGAGGAAAAGGTGCTGCTATTTTTATTCCCAGGGTGGTGTGGGGCGCCCGCCTCGCCGCTCGCATGGCTTGCAGTGGGTGGCATTCGCATCAGATGCTACCGCACACCCCTGAAAAACAGAAAACAAACAAGAACGGAGATAAGCGGTACTTTAAGGGAGATCAAAACTGATTCTGGGTGTTTCTTCTCCTTGGGAGAACCTGTGGTCCTAGCAGCAGATCAAACGCGGGTTTGCATGTGAACAGGCAGGGCCCTTCCTGCTGCTGCCCTTTAAAAGCAGCGGGTGAGGAGCAATCCCAAGGGGAGGTGACAGGCTGGGCGTGAATGGCCGGGTAAACTCACAAAAACAGGTACTCCCTGAAAGGCTCTTTCACTCGCAGTGCGGGCACGGATGCACCCTCACGGCCTGCCGGGACCGGGCAGCGCAGGGTGGGCGGCCGCGGCCTGGCGCTTGCCTCAAAAGCCGCTCCCTGGTGCTCCAGCCCCTTAGTAACCTTGCAGGTGCTGTTGCTTTTGGAGGCTCCCGCATTTTCATGTCGCTCTGGCTTTACTGCAGCAGCTCTCAACATAACTGGTGTTTTCAGCCCCGTGTCCTAAGGACGGCTCCAAACTTGGCAGCACACCCAGGGCCCCGCGCTGCTGCAGGGGTAGGCGCAGGGGCCGGGGCGCTGCGTGCCGCTACTGCTTTGCAGCAGGTCGGTCCCCACAGTCGGCTCTGGTGTGAACCCCTTCCCCTGGAGGTGCCCGTACGGCCAGGCTGGTTTTATGTATTTAATTCATGAAGCCGGTGCCAGCAGCATGAGAGGAGCGAGCGCTGGGGTGGGCGGCCTCGCCGCACGAGTGAGCAGCTGGGCCGGAGCAGGGGGAAGCGAGGGGAGGGTACTGCTGCGCGCCCCGCGTGCCAGGGCAGCCCCTGTCCGTCCGTCCGTCCGGCCGGCTGCGCTTTGATGTCTGCTCCCTCCACACCCTCCCGCAGGCTGCACCAGGCTGCGCTTAGGCCGGGTGTGTGGGCGGCTGCATTTAGCTCCCGCGATCCTGGCCAGGATCCTCCGGCGCGGGGCAGCCAGCGCCCTGCGTGAGGGGGCTTTTTGCTCCCAGCTCGGCGACGGGACGTGGAGGAGCCGGGTGCTCCGGCCGTCCCTGGGCATCTCGGTGCGCTTTAATCAGCTGCCCTCCCTCCCAGCCCCCAGGCCTCGAAATTCCTCGCAACCCAATTAACGGAGAGGAGCGCACGCCGGCGGCGAACGTATGAAATTTCAGGAGGCTGGTAATGCCACAAAGCCTGGCCCGGGGCACGCTCTGCAGCGCGGCCCCACGGGAGGCAGGCGGCAGGGCCCTGCGCAGCGCTGCGTGTTGGGGGCTCTACCCCAGTTTAAAGCAAAAAACATATTAAAAAAAAATCAAAATCCATAAAATCGTCTCTTATTTGTGTGCGATACAGGTTTCCCCTTCCTCCTCCTGGCAGCCCCACGGCAGCGGCGCTGGCCGGGGAGCGCGCGGCTGCCCTGCTGCTCCTCTCCCTACTTTCCACGCGCGTTTCCCGCAAGGCCCCGGGCCAGCGCTCGGCTCGGGCGCCGGCAGCGCAGGTATTTTCCCTGCGAAAGCGCAAGGCCTCCAAGCTGCTTTTTCTTTCTTTCTTTCTCTCTCTCTTTTTTTTTTCCTTTTTATTACCTCCGGCTTGTGCCGCGGGCTCGTTATCTGGCACGGCGCGGCAGCATGATCAAAGCGCCGGGAAAGGTCAGGCATTCCTCCAGGAGCGGCTCCCGCAGCCCCGGCACCTCGCCGAAATCCTTTATCTCGGCAGCGCCTGAGCCCACAGATTAGCCCGCCTGGCCCCAGCGCTGCGGAGCCTGCGAGCACCTGGCCTGGCTCTGCCACGGGGGAAGGTTTGGGGTTTTTCTTCTCTCTTTCCTCAGCGGGGGTGTTTCCTTCCTGCACGATGCTGCGAGCAGGGCACCGCCGAGGCGCAGGGCGAGCGCCCGTGTCAGCAGCACCTGCGCAGCTCTCGGGAGCCTCGCTCTGCAGCCCCACAAAAGCGGCTCAGGTGCAAGTAGTTGCATCTGAGGAGCTGTAGGAGAAGGGAGATGCTTCAGGTAAGCAGTGCTGCCTCTGCCTGCAGAACATGTTGTTGCCTCTTTGCGCTTCTCTTGCAAGCGCTCGCTTGGGTGAGCAAGTGCACATGTGGGTCCTGGCCGTGCCCCAGGGTCTGTGCAAAACGGGGAGTGTCCTGCAACCCGGGGGGAGACTTCTCTTTTTAACTGTCTCTGACAGCATTAAAGTGGAGGGTAAGATGTAGGAGAGACTCACCTGTCCTTTCTCACCAAGCAGGAACCTGTTGCACAGCGTGGGCCCTTGCTGTTAGCAAGGGGGAGCGTGAATTTTGTTGGACTGGAACACTTGCTTTCTTGTTTAAAATCTCATTTAAAGTCTTGTTTTAATCTTTGTGACCTTTATGGTCTTGTTGGAGGTAAAAGGAGGGGCGTGTGTGTGTGTGTCTAGCTGTTAAATGCCTTATAAAGCTGTTGTGGCATAAGCTAATTTTCTGTCTGATAAACTGTTCTGCAGTGTTTCGCAGAGCCTAATGCGCCGGCATTTCCCCCCACCGGCGCCTTTATTGCGTAAAAATTACCGAAGTGGAACCAAGTTATGCCAAGAGGAGAGAGGAAAAAAAAATTGTCCACCTCTTTTTTGCCACACTTAGGGGAGGAGCTAATTGCACCGGGGAGTGTTAATTGCATGAATAATCCAACTATTTATAACAGCAGGGGAATGTTAAACTTCAGATGTGCCCCTAATGAAATAAAGCATAACTCACGTATAATGTTTGCTGAGTTTAGGAGGATTGAAGTATAATTGCAGGGCAAGCCATTGCTGTTAGTGGGGTCCTGTGCGCAGTCGTGAGACCATCTGGAAGGGTGATTTACTAAGGCTGGGGCAATCTGGCAATTTAGGCTCTTTTTTTTTTTTTTATGGTGTTTAGACTCTTACCCCTGTTAGAAAGTGCAATCCGGAGTTTTTATGGGGTTGTAGGTGCCTCCTGCACAAGATGTAGGTCGTGGTTGTTTTTATTTTCTGATTTTTTTTTCTCTTTCTTCCTTTTCTCTTTAAAGGGTTATTTTAAATTTCAAAAAGGCAGCTCTTGAATTTAACAAAAAAAAAAAAAAAAAAAAAAAGAGGAAAAGAAATCCACCCCAGCAGCAGGCAGACAAGATCCTATGCAGAATTTAAAAGCTGTCACGTGTGTCATGCATACCAACAACCTTTTTTTCCCTAAGCCCTGCGGCCAACGGGAGGAAGGAGCTTAGCAGCAGCAGAGCAAATTGGCAGGGGTGAGAGAAATGGCAGCGGGGGCCGAGTTGCGCTCGTCCTCCTGGAGTGAGAGGCGGTCGCCAGCTGTGGATCTCCCTCTCTGCCCCAAAGAGCTGGTGGGGGCAGGTGTTGGTGCCCCTTTAGTTTCTTGTGAGGTGGCCCTTAACAGAAAATGGACCAGAAAATGCTGAGCGTTGAGATTATGCCTGGAGAGCTCAGTGGTCAGTGATGTTTTTCAGCGGAAAAACCACCGAGCTGATTTGCACCGAGTTCAGCTAAACGCATCAGCATCCATGGTGTGGGCCAAAAAAAGCCGCCTTTCTTTGAGCTTATACTTCTTCCAAGTTATTCTTTGCTTGTGTTTAAATGTATACTGTGACTCTTTTTTTTTTTTTTTTTTTTTTTTTTTTTTTGTATTCTTAGCTACGTGTAAATGTAATTTCAAGGCATGATTTGTCTTCTTGGAGTTACGAACCCCAGTGGGACTATTCTATAAAATTAAGTTAGCAGCTTTTCAACACTCCTAGTTGTACTGAACTCGTCTCTCACAATGTGGTGGAGGAATAATTCCTGCTATAACCTTCTGTTGATGGTTCAAATAACCTGTCTAAGAGACATCCTGTTTCTGGAGGGCCCTATTGCTTTAATTCCTTCCAAAATTGGTTTTGCCTTCTGTGGAACAGTGCTGCAGAATTTAAGTACTTGCAAATGCGTTTTACCTCGAGATACACGTTGCAGTTTGCATTTTCAATCCTAGTGAAGCTTTAGCAGACGGTTACTTTTGGCCTAATCATTTGTACGTTTTTAGGGATTTTTTTTTCTTAGTTCAAAAATGAATATTTTATTTTAAGCCTTTGGACCATCTTGCCCACATCCAGTGATGGATGTCTAATGAGATGACTTTTTACCTCCACTAAATGGTTATATTGTTTGCACTGATGTATGCTAAGACTTGATGCATTAAATCTTCGGTCATTAGCAGATGCCATTAGCGGAAAAGTCCAAATCACTTAGAGCTGTGACTTAAGACTTTTCTCTAAAACCTGAATTTGCATGTTATTGGATAAATCTGCTAATACGGTTTAACTGGACTCACGGAAGTTACTTGAAAACTTTTTCCACTGTATGTGGTAGGCGCTCCGGCCTCTAGGAGGCCTTAGCCCCCAGAAATGGGCTCTTCTGGGGCTTCCTGTGCACCCCATCGTACCTGAATTTGTTAGTGCCACCGAGCACTGCCTGCCCTGAGCTCCTTGCGAGCCGCTGCAGCGGTGTGGAGTGGGGCTTCACAGGGGACAGAGCTGCTCCTGCCCTGCCACGATGCCCCCGAGAAGCTGCTGAAGATCCTGGGATAGGGACTTGGACCTGCCCGCAAAATGCGGATGGGCCTTCCCGTGGCCTGACTTGTCCTGTTGGAGAAACCTTTCCAAAGCCCTCCCGGGGTCACCCTCAGCTTCAGCCCTGCAGGTCTCTGCTGGGATCGGTGGTGGCCGCGAGGGCCAGGCGCGCGCGGCGGGCCGGGAAGCCAACGGCTGCGCGACGCGGAGTGCGGCCCACGCGCACAGGCAGGGCCCGGCGGGCCCCGGCCCTGCACCCGGAGCCCTTCGGAAGCTGTGAGAGAGGAGACGGGGCTCGCGGGGCCGTCCTCGCGCTGGCTCTGTTTGAATCGTGTGCTAAACGCCAGTGCTTAACGAACGCTCAGAATCCAGCGTGTTTCTGTGGGAGATGCAGCACCCGTGCTTTGAAAGTTGTCTTGAGGGAACTGGAGTGTTTATTGCAACGTTACAGCCAAAGTCTGTGGTGAAAATTTGCACTGTTTAAAGCAAGAATCGCAAAGGGGCGAGACCCGTCCTTAAGACCATAGGCAGGCCACGAGGGTGGCATTTTCTCTCCAGTGCCACAATTACCCTGAATCCGGTTACTAACTGTAATCCAGCGAGATAGATGCTTATCCTCGTCTCTATCAAATCCCATTTACTCCTCTGTGCAAAGCTCCTCTGGCTCTTGTACTTTCTTTTATTTCTCTTTATTGTGCATCGACTCTTCGGGCTTCAAGCAGAGCAGTTGCCTCTTGCTGTTCGTATGTCCTCCTGTGTTGCCTTCACATCCACGCTCAAAACCTGGTTTGAGTCAAATGCTGATCTTTTGGCCAACAGATGTGATGTGTGGTCTGAATAATAAAATTCTGGAGTGGGCTGTGCTGGTGGTGAGCAGATCTGGGGCTGCTGGCCAGCAGGCCAAGGTCCCTGAGCCCACACTTTATCAGGGCCGCCAGCGGGCTTGGGGCTCCAGCCTGGTTTATGGCGAGGTCGAAAGTGAGGTGGCTACAAATCTCCCCTCCTGCGTCTACTTTGTGCCGTTTTCTCAAGTGCACTAACAAGTGGAGGATGCTTTGAAAAATGAAGCATTAATTGATCTTCGCTGTAAAGAGATGAGAAGATTGGCTCTATATGTAAATGTTTGCTAAAAATCAGTGGTTTTGGGATGGGAAGGAGCTCTCCGGTGTCAAGTCTGCTGCGTTTCCACAGGGTTGCCCGCGGAAAGGCCCTGTGCAGCGAAGCTCGCAGGCACGCGGCGCGCTGCAGCCACAGTTATTGCTGAGGCCGATGAACTCGTTTCATTGGTGGGTAACCAGGTCTTGCCAAAACGCCCTGTTGGTACCTCCTCTATTTCAACCTCCAGCCCGCCGTGCTGAAGCCTTGTCCATAAGGACAGGCCTTCAGGCGTGGGCCTTCGGTTTCTTTTTTTAATTGCTCCAGAATTAAGTTGTTCTTGGTGTTTCCTCTTCTTGCCACAACTGGAGCAATTTGTGCTCCCAGAGCACAAATCCTGCACTAGTTTGGCCATTAAAAGTCTATCACTGCTTTCAAAGGAAGACTGAAGTTGCCATCCTCTGCGCTTGCTAAGTCCTCCTGCTGCAGAAGGAATTCAGGGCTGTAAAAAGTAAACAAATTAAATTACATTAGGTAGAAAGGCATGGAACACTTTTTTTTTTTTTTTTTTTTCCCCCTTGTCTCTTCAACATGTCCTCAAATCCTCTGGCAAGTCATTGGTCCTTCTGTTTCATAGTACTGCTATAGCAATAGCAGGAGGTGTGTGTTGGTGGGTTTTTGTTTGTTTTTTAGCTGTATGTCTTATTCTCATTTAAAAAAAGTGTTTTGCATTCCTGCCTGCTCTGCAGTATTTCTATAAGCTATGTAAGTTCCCTCCTGCCCCAGAACGTTGTCACACTGAAATATTTATGGCCCTCACGTGGCATAGCGGGTTATTATGTAATATTTCCATTGGAAACATCCAGACCAATAGGGTGTCTCTGGACCCCAACAATTCTGGGCCATTTATATGCTGATTTCCAGCCCGCTGACAAGCCACTCACTTTCCCACTTACTTCTACATGTCCTTCATCATCAAGACCCCCGCATGCCGCAAACCATGGCCACCAGTTTAGGAGACAAAGTGCTGTAGTTTAAAAAACAAAAGCTCTAGGATGCTGCAGAGTTGAGGGAGACATGGGCTGGCTTACAGAAAGTACGAGCAGAGGATTTCTAAAAAGCCAGGAACCCTGATATCATGAGCACGGTGCATGGTGATTATATCCAGTATAATACAGTATGTTAATTACCAAATTTTGAGAAATTAATGCTGCTTAGCAGCTGTGTGTGTGACCTAAATACATCTATTGCCTGATCTTTATTCATAATATACAGTTTATTGTTGATAAAGTAATTGCTGAATGGTGGGCTGGCCCACAAGTCTTGTAGCTAAAGACTGAGGGCAGATGTGTAAATCATCTGAAATTTGTTGGCTTCTATTTTTGCTGAATTTATACAAACGGGGAAGATGAAGAGCAGCCTGAACCACTGCCTTTAGAACTCGGCTCATACATATTATTGAGAATTCATATTGCTTTTATTATTTGGTCGCAAAAATGGACCTAATGCTTGTTGGCTTTAAAACACCTACTAGGGCTGCTTTCTCTCTCCATCTTGCAAAATATAAGACAAGGCCAAAGCTTAAATTAAAATCCTCAGGTTCTTATCTCTTTCCCACAGGAAAGCAAATCTGTGTTGAAAACCGTAAAATTAAGAGGAGAGCAAGGATAGCATAATTTAGCAAAAATTCATGGTACCAGATTCTGAGCTATATGACTGGAGGGGTAGGTCAGACATTAAGAAGATACTGCCTGCTAATGCAAGTTCCTTAAGGTGGTGCTCTGAAAACAAGGAAAGCAGAAACTGCAGCACCGCTTCCCATTTGTTCCCATTCCCCTTCTTCTATCAGTCTTAATAATAAATTGACTCTTCCATTTAATAACCCTTCCAGTTCTCAGTGTCGAAAGAGATCCTCGATTTGCACTCAGAATATTGTCCTAAAATCTATTATTGCGTCAGGGTTTCAACATCGAGATTCAAATGAAATTAACTTCATTGGGCTCTTAGATTTAAAATTGCATTTTAAGCGTGCCTATTATTATCAATGCAGAAACGCTCCCCTGCTAACGCTTGCGTTTTCTCCTTCTCTCGCAGTCGAACAAGGTGCCCGTGGTACAGCCCTCTCATGCTGTTCACCCTCTCACCCCCCTTATCACCTACAGCGATGAGCACTTTTCCCCGGGGTCGCACCCGTCTCACATCCCCTCAGACGTCAGCTCCAAGCAAGGTGAGCCTACAGTATTTTCCAGCCATGCATGCCCTCTTTCGGAGATGCTAATCCTGCGCGATGCTGGGATTTAAGTTGGCCACTTGCATCTTTGTGCCCCTTCCTAATGTGTTAATTCTGGCTTGTTTTGCTCGACAAAATGTCTCAAGACCTCAGTAATCGGCAGCCCGTCCTCGCTTCCTGCCCGTTGTGCCCGAGGCTTGCAGTGGGCAGGCATGGAAATGATGATCAGCCCCAGCCTCCCCAAAGCTCAGGGAGGACACGCCGGTACGGCTGCAATTGGAACGGAGCTCTAATTGCAGTGCTGCTTTATGCCCTTTTACGCAGGCTGTCCACGCTGCTCCGTGTCAGCTGGCACGGCTGAAAGGTGTCCTAGAAAGTGAGTGGGGCCAGGTCAGAGTCTGCACAAGTTCAGGCCTTGCAAATGTGGCATTTTTAATGCTCTTGTTTCTGCAGAATTTTCCATGTCCAAGTTGTGGGTGTCTTTTTTTTCTTTCTTTCTTTTTTCTTTTCTTTTTTTTTTTCCCCTGAATTCCTTGTTTTATGTTGGCCTCGCTATGCCAGCAGTGACTGCAGCTTGCTGGGCACTTCCTGCTGGCAGCCCCGACGGCCGGGACCGGGGACGCTCTTTGTGGCGGCGCAGGCCGCAGGCCCCGTCTTGCCCTCGCTCGGCTCCTCGCTGCGTGTGGCCTCCTCGTGCAGCAGAACGGCCCAGCGCTGCGGCTGCTCCCGAGGGAGGACCTCGTCCCTCGCCGCCCCTCCGGATGCCTCCCACCATTGTTCCCCTGCGCCGCTCCGAGCGGCTGCGGGTGGCTCCGAGACCACCCTTGGTTCCCGCCACCTCCTGCCAGGCCTGATTCCCAGTGGGTGGAAAGAGGCAGCAGGGAGCTGGGTTCCCCACAGGGCTCCTGCTTTAGGGGCTGGCGAGGAGGCCGTTTGGCAGGTGGTTGATTGTTGTTTGCTGTTTTGTTGTTGTTTTGGGTTTTTTTTTTTTTTTTTTAACACTGTCGAGCTGCTCCCCTGCATGGGCCGAGGTCCTGTGAGCCGAAGCTCCTTCCCAGTGCGCTGCTCAGCAGCAGCTGCTTTCCCAGGCGTTTTCCTGAGGGACATCAGCTGTCTGACCAATCTCACCAGCTCCGCCAAGGGACCAAGTTTGGGACTAGAAATAAGGGTTGTGACTTAGTGCAGTGAGAGCAGTCTGGGGTCACGAGTGCCAGATTTGGGGAAGAGCAGCCCAGCTCTTCGTGCGGAGGTTTTGATCCAGTAGAGGCAATATCCTGAGGTAACTCCTTGGGAGCATCGGCTCCCAGCAGAAGTGAGATGCTGGACCTGTGTTTCACCCTTTCTAGGGGCTCCAGAGGGGTGTCCGCTCTCATTTAAAATGCTGGGATCCATAAAAATGTCCTGTCCTGCTGCTGGTTTACAGCTCTGGGAAGAACCTGCCCCAGGCCTGATCTTCAGGTTGCGCTCCTGCGTCTCACAGGTTGGCTTTTCCTCAAGACCCCAGAGCAGACAGAGTTAGCAGTGACACTGCCTTTTCTATCCTTTCCTGTACACAGTCCCAAAAGGTGCTTTTCAAATCTTATAATTAAATTCAGAACTTCTAATATGAACTATGGGGGGGAAATAATCAGTAGAGCTGGTCTGTAAAATGAAGTCTCAGGGTAACATGCACTCAATCTTGGACATGTGGAGTGCCACTACATAAATATTTAATAGCCCTTTAAAGCAGCTGATTTAACATGTGAAGTAATCTTAACAATTCCTGCTGTTTCAGCCCCGTCTTCCCCAAACACATTTAAATAAACCAATGTCTTTGTGGCCTCTGCAACCATAATCCCACGTCTCCTGTGGGCATGCATGAGTTTTAGGTGAAGAATGGAGACGATGGACCCTTTGGGGACCAGGATTAGCTTTAATCTTGAGGTGGTTCTTACAATTGTAGGACTCTGCGTTCGGGGGAATGTGAGCTGATGGATCATTCCTGGTGGGACTTCTTATGTTTTTCCCCATGAAATACTACCAATGCAAAACAGACTGACCTTGGAGCCCACAGGAGTCAACTTGATGAAGAGCTTAGTTGGAGCTGGAGTGACAATTGGAAGCCAAATGAATCATATCAAGTGTGACCATTACAGGCCTGAAAATGATTCTTAATTAACCACTGATCCTCTGTGGTAGCAAGTTTCCAAAATATGTGAATCCATGAGGGAACCAGTGAAAATGTACGAGTAGCAATTTACCTAATCTAATAGCTCTGCCGGGCTGCCTGTGTGACGCTACTTTTATTTTCCCTGTCTCATGCCACACATTAGATGGTTCCTCAGTGTTTGGCCTGGTTTGGCAAGACCCTTTAGAGGGCTGTATTGCCTACCACACTTAGCAGGAAACCTGAACTTGTGCAGATGTTGACCAGTATGGTTAGTCTATCTTTCCACTTTGTTTTTCCATCATTCCCTTTTGAATTGTGAAACTGTTAGAATATGCTCCTTATTTTAAGGGTCCCGTGGGTAGTCGTTTGCTTTCAATGGTAACCGAAAAGGCGGGTATTTTTCTTATCTAGAGTGCTAGTTTTGTCATAGCGTTGGCCATGTTAGCTGTGAACCTTAGCTTGCTTTTGCAGTGTTTTGAGGGGAAAGTCACTCATTCTTCTGTGCTCTTTAACAGGCATGTCCAGACATCCTCCAGCTCCTGATATCCCCACCTTCTATCCCTTGTCTCCAGGGGGTGTTGGACAGATAACACCACCTCTTGGCTGGTAAGAGCTTTCAGCTTCTTTTCAGAGGGGGTGCATGTTCCTACCATCCATTGCTGCCAAATCAATGGCAGCATTTACAAAATAAGGGTGTCGCTGCAGCAAGAAATTACGATGTTATTTTAGTTTAAAAGATCAAAAAATGTTGATCTTTGAAATGAATTGAATCTGGTTTTTTAACACGTACTGAAATTGAAGTGTAAGGGTTTCGCTTTGAAGTCTATGTATTTCTTATGGCTCAGATTTGTGGCTCTTGGCATTTGGAAAGATAGCAAAAAACAGTTCTCAAGGAATTAAATGTAAATTTTTAATAAACAAAATTGCAATTACAGAGGGGAGGTAAGAAGAAACTTTGAAGTGTGTGTGTGGGGGGGAAATCTTGAAACTGCATCAAAATGGAGAGCAAACTTTTGTAGTCTGCTGCTTTTCACAGTTCCTGCATGGAGGAAGACCCCAGTCGGTGGGAGACTTTGCAGTTCTTTTTAGTATTAGCCCTCTAGGGATCTTTTGCTGCACTCACCCTCTGTCTTGTGGAGAGGAAGCACAACATTTTCAGAGTGATCGATTCTGCAGGCTGCGTTCGTGTGTCTGCTTGGGGCAGGTGGGTGCTGACGCCCACTTCTGTAGGGACAGGGTACGAGCAAATTCAGCAACAAATTGCTTCAGAGTCTCTCCTTTTTTTTTTTTTTTAACTAATCTATGCACTCCACATTTGAGTGATATATATAATATATATGTATATTTTTTTTATTATTATTTTCTTCTATGTGTCTATGTATGCTATGAAAGTATACTCCAAATGATAGAGCAGAGAAACTAGAGATCAGAGACTGTAAAATGCTCTATTGTCAGATAATCTTTTAGGAAGTGTCACATGCCCTTTTTGAGCAAATGATAGTGGTTATAGAACTAAAATATGGGAGCACCTACCTGTTTTATTTTCCTTCCTCCCTGTGCATTGCTGCTAGGCTGACACTCGCCCTCACCTCTACCAGGCAGCTCTTGGCACTCGTTTTCCAGCTGTGGTCAGTCATTTCTTTCAGATGGTTCCTTGCGGCAGTGGCGGGGAGGAGGGAAAGGAGGCTAAGCTGGAAACAGGAGGAGAGACGCACTGTGGCTTTGCAGAGCTGGGAAGTGTTTAGCAGTGCTCGCTTCCAGCTGAATGTAGCCCACCCTGCCTTAGCTCTGCGGCTTCCAGCTCTGCTCTGGGTATAGCAGTGCTGAGGCTTCCTCCACTTATTTTATTTTATTTTTTTTTTCTTCTTCTATTTGAGCACCTTGTCTCTTCAATTAAGGTATTCAAAGTGTGGAAATTGTATCCTAGACCTTGAAAAGGCCTGAATCCCTTTTGTTCCCCTTTGAACCCATGGACTGACTGATCAGTGTTTCTACTAGAGCTAATACATGCCAGGCCTTTCAGAGCTGGTCCAGATACTCGGTCCAAATGTGCACCTCACCACAGCATGATAATTAAGTATGATAATTCTGGTCAGGCCCTGACCTGACCCACTGCTAATTGGAAGTAAACAAAACGTAGTGATAATAAAAGCTGGAGAATCCAAATTATATGTTGGTGATAAAAATATTTTTATATATGTGCATGGGCAAAGGAGGTAAGAATTACATACAAGATTCTTCTGTTGGTATGCAAAGTTTGAACTTTAAGTAGTTAGCATGTATGTCTTCTATGTTTTTGGTTTTTGTTTTTTTAAAAATCAGATAAGCTCGAATTTCTTAAAAATGCCGTCCACTTGTTCCTTCCCATAGAAGATGCAAATGAAGAGAGTCCTAATCTTTCAAAGACTTCATAAGAGTCCAATAAGTTACTAGATTGATAGTTCATAGGCCGGTATTATTGCACAGATCTACACTGGGACTGTTTGGAATAAAATGCCTTTTTTTTTTTTTTTTTTTTTTTTTTTTTTTTTAAGAGCTGATTAACTGGATCTGCTTCCAGTTAAAAATTAGGTATGAGAGACAGGGAGCCCATGTGTGCACTTCTTTCCTCCCCAAGGGAAACCTAAATTGAACCTAAACCTTTTCAAACAAGGAGAGGGTCCTAAGTATTCAGGAATTCATTAGCTTTGACTTTTATTACTATTTTTTGTTTTGCTTTTGTTTCGCTCTGAGTTCCCATCAAGTGCTTATGACTCTAGAGTAACTATTTAATACCGTTTCATGTTATTGATGGGTTCCTTTCTTCTGTGACCTCAGGCAAGGTCAGCCTGTATATCCCATCTCGAGTGGATTCAGGCAGCCCTATCCATCCTCTCTCTCAGTCGACCCTTCCATGTCCAGGTAGGTGTAGGAGGTGAATGACTGACTGGGGAGTAACTGCTGCCATTACAGGGCAGGTGGCCCTCCTGCTTGCATCTTGGTCTGTCTTTGCTTGCTTTTCGGTCAGCTAAAACTTTATGCACACATTTTGATTTAACACATTTGTGTATATGCAGTTTGCCTGGATCCCACACTGGTCTCCTCCATTTTTTTCCTGGCAGTCTCTGAAGTATTGCAGTTAGGAACATTGGAGAATTGTCAAGGATTAATTGAAGTGTTTCACCCGAAACGAGATTGTGATTTCATTTCCAGATGCTATGTATAGCAGGCTTCCTTGGCTTTTACTCGCACAAGCAAGAAACCAGGTGGATTGTCCCTGTAGTCTGGATTCTGTGGTTTTAATTTCAAAGTTGTCAGTAATTGGTCTTGAACCACTTAGGTATCAGTCCGTGTGGCAACTTGCTCTCACGCAGGTATTTCATAGCCCAAAGCCGTTCCTGGGAAGGGATGCCAGCCCCGTGTGTCTGCACTGGTGTGTGAATCAGGCGCTGTGTCTCTATGTGTAAGTGCCAGCAATGCTGAGACTCGCCCGTGACACTCCAGGCCAGCTCTCCTGTGCTTCTGTGCTCCTAAGGCAGCTTCTGCATCCTGGGCTTGGTGTGCATGAGGTTGCAATAGGCCTTCTTGGTTTTTTTTTGTGTGTGTGTGTGACCTATGGAAGACAACCCTCTGGCCTGAGGAGTTAAGCCCCTTGGGAAGTCGTAGGTCCTCTTGGCTCTGTTCGTGAGGTTTCCTTTGGGTTATTGCTGTCCCTTTGCTTCTCTAAAGGGGAATGGAAGGAAGAGCCAGCCAGGGAGATGGGGAAGAAAAGCCATCCTTTCTCCATAACAGAATGACTCCATCGGGTCACGGATAGTTTGTGCTTGCTTTGCTTTGTTGGAGTGCAGGAGTGGGCAAAGGGATGGGGAAGGGAGAAGAGAGAAAATGGACAGGACTCCTCAGTAGGCGCTCGAAAACCATCGGAGCAGGGACTTGCTTTTCACGGCGCTGGGACCTTTCCACCAGGTCCACGTAAAGCGTGCAAGATTTCTGCTGCACTGGGCTTGCAATATGAAGCATCCTGAACATGTGTCTCAGCTTGGCCTTAGGGATGAAATGAGGTAGTAGGGTGGGATGTGGGAGCTTGTAGTACTTTGGTTTTGTTTTCTATTTTTCTTCTGGCACAAAAGAAATGAAGGTTTCAGATGAGTTATCACTTTTTTTTTTTTCTCTCCCCCTTTTTATTCTTGATTATAGGAATATTTTAAGTATTTGGAGGAAATAGTTGAGTGACATTAAAATCTTCTAAGTGTTTTGAAAAGCAAGAGATTCCATGGAGAGCTATCAGGGACTTCTTAAACAGACTCTTCTTCCTTTATTATGTTGTTTTTCTGCATGGCAGTTCTTCCTTTGCATTGGCTGGTGGTGGATATTTTAAGAATGCCTGTATCTTGGGGTGGAATTGCAGTTCTTGGTTAAGAAATGTGTGTTTTTATTGCTAGTCAGTCTTAACAGTACAATCATTAAATGTTTCTTGTGTGCACTGCTAAAGCTATTTTCCTGAAAGGTAATAAAGTAACATCTTCAAAAACAAATGTTGGCTCATATTTGTATTTCTAGAATTGACCAGTTGCAATGCACGAATCTTAGCCATGTGTTTTTCATGTGCTCTTAAGGAATTGTCTTTCCACTGCAAATTCCCTAGTGTTTGCATTCTTGGGGCATCCCACAGCAGTCATGTGAGTGTTTGAGGCCTGTCTGCGATAGCGTTATGGACCTTTCTTTGTTTTCTCTTTTAGGTTTTCACATCACATGATTCCTGGTCCTCCAGGCCCTCACACAACTGGAATCCCTCACCCAGCTATTGTAACACCTCAAGTCAAACAAGAGCATCCGCACAACGACAGTGAGCTAATGCATGTGTGAGTCTGCCTTTCTGCACTAGCCCTTAATCTGCAAATGCTTGAGAACTCTATTAAAAGAAGAGTCAAGGAGGTAAAATAAAGGGAACAAGTGTCTTTCATGAGCTGTTTGAATTTTAAACCTTCTCCTGTAATTGCAGCGGGAGATGTTGGCTGTTTTGGGGGACGAATAATGAGGTATGAAGCCAGTATTCCTTCTAGCCCAGCACTTCCTAGCTATCAGACACGGTCATCTTGATTTGGACACAGACATGGAGCTGTCTTCCTGTGGATATTGTTTGAGAATGAACTCATGAGCCTCTATTGGATAAGGTCTTTAACTGCAAGATCTATACTAAAAAGTGCACACAGCATTTGTGCTTGGTACCTGATGGCAAAAGGCTTAAGAAATTAGTGGATGAGGAGCTACCTTCTCTCTGTAGCAATGGCCTTCTAAGTGTTATTTGCCAACCTCACACCCTCCTTGAGTGTTGAATTATTTTTTTAAAGCCAGTTCCCTGAAAAGTTATAAAATGGATGGGACATGACCATTGCAATTCACATTCTTAATAATTTTATGCTGTTGCAGCTTGGAAATTTTCCATTGGGTGCTTCTTTTTATCAGGCTGAAGGTAAATAGATGCCTTTTTTTTTTTTCTTTGTCACCTCTTCCCTCCTTCCCCCACCACGTTTTAGGAAGCCTCAGCACGAACAGAGAAAAGAACAAGAGCCAAAAAGACCTCATATTAAGAAACCTCTGAACGCTTTCATGTTGTACATGAAAGAAATGAGAGCGAACGTTGTAGCAGAGTGTACTCTGAAGGAAAGCGCAGCCATCAACCAGATTCTTGGCAGAAGGGTATGTACAGTGGGGTGTGTGTGTGCTCACGTGTGCTGCTAATTTGTGCTTCCCCTTGGCGGGTGTGATGGCTCACTTTCTGCTTGAGGTGTTAACTAATGTGCAGCTATCAAATTAGCTAGAAGATGAAACATGCAGCTAAAAATAAAAGCAGTATGCTGATTTTTCTTTTTTCGGTTACCCACATCATCAGGCTGGCGTGTCTGGTCCGTTCGTGTCTCTGTGTCTGTATCTTGTGCGTTAAATATTCCTGTTTGCACATGGAGGGATCACTGCCTTGGTCCTCCTAGAAGGTGGCATTCATCAGAACAGGAGAGGCTCATTTATAAGTAGCAACACTCAGTGCTAATGGAGATAGATCTCAGCAGTGAATATCAGTATGATGTAGGTCTGATCACAAAAACATGTAGGTTGGAAGGGACCTCCCGAGATCATCAAGTCCAGGCCCAGGCAGAGCAGGCCCAGTTACTTGGGTTTGTTCTGGGAGTTGTCCAGGCAGGTTTTGCCCACCTCTGAAGTCATTAGCCCAGTGCTGATCATCCCGGGCCCATTCCAGAGCCCTGCTGAGAACATCTGCCTTGTGGCATCCTAGGCAAGTTTGTTTTTTTTTTTTTTTTCTGGAAAAAAATGCAGGCCAACCCACAGCTGCAAACTGTGTGTGCTTTCAGTGTTGCTCCTCTGAAAGGAAAGTGCCAAAGATAAGTGCCCCTGGCCATCTCTGACTTATCTGTCCCAGAAGTTAGACAGATGGCTTTCATAGCAATTTGAGTTTGAGAATAGATGCTCTGAACCCCTTTTTCTGAGGAGTGCCTCAGCAAGAGGCACTGCAGCTCTGGGGGGAAAAATAGTGCACTTTTCAGTAGGAAGCCATTAACTGCTGCTTTTTCTGTTACCTTCTGAAGACTTGTTTTCCCTCAATTGGGTTAGAAATCTTTCATTTCTTGTCCTGGTTCTTGCAAACCTCTTTTTGACACTCTTGTTACTTCCTCCTAAAGGACATCTTGGTGCTTGCATTTGCTGTTCTCTCCTACAAGTCTTACCCCCGCAATAGCTGATCTTAGTTTCTCATAATGTCGGTCTCGTTTTCCTGGCCCGAATGATGGCAGTGGCTTATTTATCTCCACTCCAGCAGTGAATCAGACCTCAGCGCTCTGTAGTCTGTTTTTTTCCACAGTTTTGACTCTTTCCAACTTACTCTTCACTGTGAAAATACCGCAAGTTCCGCTTGCCCAGTGGTACAAACAACGCATGAGTTATCAAATATAATTGCCTGGAGATTAATTATTATCAAATGTTTTGTGCTCAGCTGCCCTGGCTGCTGTTTACTATGTGCTCTGCCACCCTGCTCTCCAGAGCTTGCGCTTGGCGTGGTGCTGGACTTCCTCATACCCTTTCTTCTCCTTCCCCTCATACTTCTGTGTGCTCTAGATCTTAAATCAGCAGTTCTTCACAGCAATAAGCAAGTGCTGAAGGATAAAAAAAGATATATTCTCACTGAAATGGCAGCTTTACGGACCAGCTGGGTTTGCAGTAGGGAAGGGGTGCCTATCTAAGAGATGTGGTGTAGAAAAAACTTTTCTCTGTATGTTTTGAATTCCCCCATTTTGTTGTTGCTAGCCCAGGAGTTTTCAAGGGTGGACGCTGAAGCTATCAAGAAGTGCAAGTCCGGCAGCACTGCCATGCAGGAACAGTTGCACAACATGCAGGAAAGAGGGATGCTAGAAAACGAAGGTGGAACGTGTCTAACAGTAGAACTGCTTCCTGAAGTTACAGAAAAACATCACGTTACCTGTAAAAAAAAAAAAAAAAAAAAAAAAAAAATTAACAGCGTTTTGAGTGGAAAAAACAAGTTTCCATTCTTAGATGTTTTATCTTCATGTTTCTGGTAAGGCAGCTACCCTCAGTATACCCTCTTGCTATCAGCAAATAATCTCTGCAGAAGGAGGAGCTGTCCCCTCATCTTATTTTCTTAAGCTTTTTTCACTTCAGTTGTAGTGAACCAGAAATGTGTCCCCTGGCAGCCAGCTGAGGCAGCCTGATCCTTGTCATCCAGCCACTTTCTGTACTGAAGTTTGGTTGCCTCAGTCCTCTCCTCATCCACGCTGCTCTTGGTGTGGAATTTGTTCTGCGGTCGGAACTTTGCTTTTTCCGAACCTCCTGACATGAACTCCTCAGGTGCAAAGGAAACATGCCAGTTCCTGAAGTGTTGGCCACCTTGCCGTCTCGCAGTGCCGTGTGGGGAATATCGGAGTTGCAAATGGGCTGAATCGCTCTGCTTTCAGTAACACATCCAACTTGCCAAATCTGGCCAGACAAGCCGTTTTGTTCACATCTTCTGACATGTAACAAAGGACATATTAAATCCTGCAAATATGATCTGACCTGAAATCCTGGGTCTATAAATTATTCTTGCTTGAGTGTCTCACTGACTTCATGTCTGTCTTTTCATTAATGTCTTCTCTCTTTCTGTGCTTGCTTTTCCCCTCTGTGTGTTGTCAAGGTCAAATATCAAAATAAGGCTAATGCTGCAGTGGAAGCTGATTCAAAAAATGATCTTTTTCTTCTTTTTGCTTCAGATTATAGGTGTTTCAGCAAGAACACAATGATTAGATACAGATACAGTTGGTGCCTTTTCAACCTTGCAGGTTTTGTTTCTTCAAGGTAGATAAAGCAGGAAATCTATCCTCCCTTGGCCATAGAGGTCAACTCCTGCAATTTCTAAGACAACAGTTCAGTCGCTTGTGGATTCTGGACACTTCTTGCAGTTGCCATTTTCTTTTCTTCTTTTGCTACACGGAGAAATTAAAATGCAAATACCTTAAAGCTCAGTACCTCAAGGGTGATCTTGGAAAAGGAGCCTGCTGGTGCCCTGCACATGTGTTATTCCTTTTGACATCGGAATTGAAAACCAGTGTGTAGACGCCTCGTAAAACAAGAGAGCAAAGGTTCTGCTGGGGGAGAGTGCAAGCCCTCTTAGAAGCTGCACAAACACTGTCTGTTTTGTCATGAACTAGAATATTTTTACGTAGTGTGGGTCTGTGAGCAGACTATTTGGCAAGACCCATGTTGCATAAATGATTTTTATCTTGCTGAAGGCACTTGGCAGTTGTAGAGTTGACAAATGCCTGAATGTTGGTCAGCAAACAGGGGTGCTTGTAGTTGCTAATGCATTTCATCTTTGCAGGAGGAAAGGGCTGAGTCAAAGTCTCAAAAACACTTTCTAATGTCATCTGTTGCCCAGCTATGAGTTATTTCTCCCTCTAATACTGTGTTTATTTTATTTGCAGTGGCATGCTCTCTCCCGTGAAGAACAAGCGAAATATTATGAACTAGCTCGTAAAGAAAGGCAGCTACACATGCAGCTTTATCCAGGCTGGTCTGCAAGAGACAACTATGTAAGTCACTCACTTGAAGTTTCTTTGAAAATTAATCTCCTTTATCTAATGTGCGTGGGGTTGGGCTGTGTGTGCGTAGGTGGAAAAAACTGTGGAAAGCTCTGGAAGGAGAGGTGGTGAAGAAACATGCATGAGCCTTATATTTAGCTGTGCTTTGGGCATCCAGAAAACTTTGGATTTTTGTGGTCGATAGTGCAGTGTATCTTATGAAGGCCACAATTTTTAAGGGAAAAAATAGTTTTTTTTTTTTTTTTTCTCTAGGACAATAATCACTACAGGCTGCTTATATTGTACTGCGCAGCTGTGAACTTTTTCATAACTGATCACTTGCCATCCAGAAGTCTTCTTTAAACTTGAGCAGAATGAGGCCCCTCTCTTCCAGGAGAATCTGAAGCCCAGGTGTCCTGATGCAAACTAAACTTTAATGGAACGTAATTCTGGATGGTTTTATTGGAAAGGAAGCATCCAAAATTTGCGTAGTTGACCTTTATGATAGATTCTGCTTTCATAGAGTTTGGCAAAGATAGGAAATTTTCTTACAATAACCAATACTAGATGAAAGTTAATAGCAACAGTGCAAGTATTAATAATGCTGTCAGCATTTAAATAACTCTTTTTCTAAAAGCCATAGACAAGATCTTTTTGCTTTGGAAAACAGGACGCAAGATCTTCACATTGGCAGGGCAGTTGGAAACCAGCATCTATGTTCACTTTGCACAGATATTATTGCAGTATTTTTAAGAGTTGCATGACGTAGGGGTGATTCTTCTTGTTTGATATGGCTGGATTTCACAAAACAGGGTGATTTAAAAAAAAAATCTGGTTCTTGGTTTTGATTCTTCTGTTTTGGTTTGTCTGGTTGTTCAGGCTGTCAGCAGCCTCAGGAGAACACTAAGCGTTGCTGTTCATCTGCTGACAATTGATGGATACTTCTCATTACATGTTTTTGTTACCACCACCCAAAGCATTCATACAAAGCTGTGTGATAGCCATTAGCAGGAGCAGTGTCCTCACAATGTAGTATTGTCAGTGTGTGCTGAACTTGTCAGAAGTTGCTGCAGTTGGAGCCGCTTAAAGCTAGTTTTCAGCCTAGCCTTTTCCTTCTGATTTTTCTGATTTTGATATTACCTAGGATCTCAAATGGGCACTCAGTAGGTTTTAGCACTTGAAGTCAGACTGCTCAAAGAAATAAAACGGAGTAGTCCTCACATGATTTTCTTTTCCTTGTTAATAGCTGCAGTAATGCAGTGTCTCTAAAGCAGTCTGGTCTTGGTGCCCCAGTGATAAAGCTCACTGCTGTGAACTTCCCAGAGCCCTGGAAATCTGTTTTCTTGTTTCTGGTTTTGCTCCTGTCTTTGGGAGCTCGCTCACAAAGAGTTGCCTGGTCCTGTTGCCAGCCTCAGGAGAAGTAAGGGCAGGAGCTTAAGAACTGTGCAGGCCGGGACTGGCAGAGCAGGCTGGAAACCACCTAAACTTCCCTGCCAGGAGCTTCTCGCAAGCCAGGGGTTGGGGCTGTGACTCGCTGTCCATCGCTGACTGCTGCAGCAGCTTCGGGTGGTTTTGCACATCCCCTGCTCTTGGTCCCACCCCTCTCTCCTCTCGGCTGCTCCAGGACACAAGCACAAGTCCTTCCCACTTGGTGTGGTCTCTGCTGGAGTGTCCAACTGCAAAGTTGCTGGTTTGCACCCTGGGACAAGCCGTGGTCATCTTGGGTGCATTCAACACCCTGTGTGCTGCTGCCATGTGTGCCAGTATTAGTATCTGAATGTGTGAAGGGTTTCTGTAAGAGCTGTAAATTATGATATCAACATAAGTGTCATCAGTTTATTAAGCATGAGAAGTTCTCTTGATGCTTGCAGTTGCCAGCGTTAGCTGAAAAACAGCCAGAAATAGTAATTTCATGCAGACAGAAAAAATGCGTAATGCCTGGGTATATATTCCTCCATAGATGCAGAGAGCAAAACCTGCTACCATTGAAACAGTTGGGATTGGGTAGGAAAACGATTTTGATTTAGCTATTCTGTTTTTTTTTTTTTTTTTCTCAACCACTTTTTCACAGTAGTCTTGATGTGGATTATGCCAGCTGGCTTTTTTTTAATGTGTGTGTTGTGAGGTAGAAGGGAGAGACAAAAATAGTTGGGTGTGCATAATGGCTTAGTAAAATTGCTTGTTTTGCAGGGGAAGAAAAAGAAGAGGAAGAGAGAGAAGTTACAAGAATCAGCATCAGGTAGGCTGTGTGACTGAATCTTTCTTATCATTCACTTTAGGTATATTGTAGAAACCAAGGCTGCTGCTATTTAATTTTTACATGCTTCTCTCCGACACCTGCTTCTTACTGATGTTGTCGTCTTAAGATAACTCACTTGAACGCAAGCTTGTATGAATGCACAGAATGTGTGTTTCCTTTCTCTGACACCTATCCCCTATAGATGTCCTGACTCCTCAACATCTCTGGTCGAGCTTATGCATTGCTGTCATCATTGTCTTGCTTTACCTTTTGTTTCTTCTCCTCATTCAGTATTCTGTTATCCTTAGACTTAACTATATGTGTCAAATGGTGTGGGGGATTACTGGATGCTGAAAACTTTTCTGTAGCCACAGTAGTTTTTTCTCACTGAATTTTGCATTTCTGTGTACACTAACAGCTGCCTAGTAGGTTGGCTCAAAGCATCAGTGAGGTCTCCTCTTCGCTTTTTAAAATATATATATAAAAAAAGGAACATCTCATCTTTTTTTTCCCCAACAAAAATGGCTGGTATAAGAACCATTAAAAAAAAAAAAAAAACCCAAAACCAAAAGCACAAAAAAATCCATGTAATATTATAGCATATAGACTTATTTGGAATGTGCAAAAACTCTGTAATGGAAATTTGTTAAAGGAAAACAATCTTCTACAGGTACAGGCCCCAGAATGACTGCTGCCTACATCTGAAGCATGGTAAGAACATCTCTAAAGTTTTCCTGCTACAACTGAATTGTAAAATAAATTTTCTTAGAAATTCTATGCAATAATATGAACTTAACAAAAATTGCAGAAGTTTCATGGTTTTTATACCGGCTATCTATTAGGTGTTCACAATTTTACTTACCTTGACATTTTCGAACTGACCATACCTCACTGACTCGCTGCAAGTCTGCCTGTGAAGCACAAGGATGGTTTTATACAGCAATGCTAACCCTCCCAGCCAGCAGTGTCACAGTTCCCACAGAGCATGTTAGAAGTTGGCTTTGCAGTACAGTTCATGTGCTGATGTCTTCAAGATGCTGGCTGGCTGGCCAGGTACCCCGATTTATCTGTGTACTAACAACATATCAGCTAAGAAAGTAGGACTGTTTCGGTTTATCAAGAATTTCTCCCTTGATGGTACAATGGTATTTTGTGTGTGGTGTGGATTTTTTTGTAATAGTTCCAGTGTGTGCTCTCCGTCCTATAGATTTTTCTCCTTTCGTGTCATCTTCATGGAAGGTGGAATGACTATTATTACACATATCCAATAACAGCATCTAGCATGATTGTCAGTGCACGCCGTACCGCAGGGAGGTTCTCATTTCTTGGTGTTTGTGTTGGAAGACTGTCGGTTCCCCTCCCCTCACAGTGTGATATGTTTTCAAGTAGGAATGGAGTTCATTTGCAATAGTAGTGCCTTAGTGCAATAAAATTAACCCAGACTGTATTTAAGAGATCCTTGTGAATTACAGGAACTATGCAAAAAGTAAGTCTCTAAATTTAACTTGGCTTTACAGTAGAAATTGTCTTTTTCTCCCCTTCCCTCTAACTTGTTTGGCCGCATGATCCCCTTACCACTCAGAATAGCCAGCAGAGCAGCAGTTGGCTTTCCTTCTGCTCGGACTTTCAGACAGAGAAATCCAAGTGGACTTTTCTGTGCGGTGTGTCAGTCATCAGCCAGTCAGCATGGTTCAGGGCTCTTCTGTAGCTACACCACGTGTTGGTTAGTCTAAGCTTGCTTGGGTTTAAGAGTTTATCTGAAAATGCTGAAATAAAGTGAAAAGATGTAAAAAGCACACTCTGCTAAGCAGAAAAGGTTCAGGCAAGCTGACAGTCTTGCCCATTACAATATGCTTGTCTTTGCTTGCTGATTTAGGTGTGGATTGCAGCATTTGGATTCTACAGCCTCTACTACAAATGTTTCTGTGAAATGTTATTAGTTACTACCCTAAGTAGTATACTCACAAAACAACCCAAAAAAGTGTTTTAACCTTGAGTTTTATAATTAATATTTCAGGTTAATGTCCAAGTACAAGTTCGTGTTGTGAACATTTTTCTTTTGGTGTGAGGACAATACCAATAAGTGAAACACTGAATCTTATCTGACTGAATGCACAAAACCTAGGATCAGAAAACAACCAATGTTTATGTGACAGTTTAGCACTGGGGAGTATTTGGTTTCTTGGATGTTGTACAATCTAAGGATGGCTGCCTTGCTTACATTGACCTACTTTTTGTCAGAGTTTCTCTGTTTTCACCCTCCATAGCAGAGAACGAGCTGAAATAGAAGAGGATGAATGTTGTGTGTGCTTTCTTTCATTATATATTACTTCTACGCTCCTTTCTTTCTCTTCTGCTCTGTCACAGAAAGGAAGCTGTTGTATTACCTGTCTCTCTGTCCATGTGCAATTTATACCAAGGAGTATCGGAGCGGTAGGAACATTACTTCCACTGAAGGAGAGCATGTTCTTGACTCCATATATGCCCATGTAGGCAGCTTCACTAAATGCTGCATGCCCAGCAAACGCTCTCCGCTGCAGGCGTACAGATGTACTCTAGCTGAAAGTAAAACGCACACAGTGATTTAGAGAACCTGAACCAACCAGACTTCAAAGTAAGCTTCCTAAGGTTAAGAGTCTTGCCCTTTGCAAGCCCAATCCAAGGAATGTTTTGCCCACAACTGTAATATATTTTATCAGGTCCACGGCAGAGCTGTTGTAGCCTTGACTGAATGGAGCTGAGAAGCTGGGAATGCAGCAAAGAACCCTTAGAAAGCTGATGTTTACCTCCTTTCTACCCATATGGCGGGTGCATGAGAGAGCAGTATGGGAGAGGGGGAAGGAGGGTGGGAGGTCTGGGAAGGAGACAAGCGCTCGGTTATCTGAGAGGAATCAGAAATGTGTAGGTGGCAAGACCAAAGAAAGAATCTTTAGATCAGCACAAAGGCAATCAGCCAGAGTTGTAATTACAGTGATGTAAGTGAGAAGGATGAAGCAGGAGGAGGCTTGCGTGGTGGGATGTTCAGAGGAAAGTAACGGAAGAGACATGCAAACAGAAGTGATTCAAGAGAGGGTGAAGGTTTTTGTCTGTGAATGTTGTGGCACATAACTGATCTTTAGGATGGGGCTCTGACCTGCATTTTGGCCACTTCATCCTTTGAGCGGTGAAATCAAGCTGGTAGTTGTCAGAAGTGAAGACATCTGATTTTCTTTATGATTTGACTTCTGAGAGGAAATAAGAAAAGCTGATTGATCTTATGATTACCTTTAATTAATTGAAGAAATATAAGAGTGCTCACAGAATCTCCTGGAGTGTTCAGCAACATAGAAATAGTTAACTTTTTATGACTTGCTGTGTACAGTAAAGGGCACATTGGTTGACGTATGGCGGGATGCAATGGGGAGTTCCTCGTAAGTTATATAACTTAAAACTGACGTTCTGGAGTCTCTTCAAGGGCTAAAAAGATAGGAGTTTAATAGGCATTTGAAAGCCTATCTGAAAAAGTATGTATGTGGCCTACAAAATTCCATGACAACTGACATTTAGTTCAGCAAAGTTTTTTTTTTTTTTTTTTCTTTTTTTCTTCAAATGAGAAGAAAAACTTGACTAATGGTGACTTACAATCAGAAAAGCTTAAAAGGATCAGATTAAGACTGTTTAAACAATGACTAATTATTACATTTCAAATGCCTTACATGGAAATCGGAGCCAAAATTCTGTGCAGAAGTGATTTTACCTAGCGTGTAACAATCCAAGAGTGGCTTATTTTTGTCTCACTAGTAAGATGGAGTGGTGTTATGAAAGCAGACTATCCAAGTGGACCAGTCTGCAGTCAGAAGACTGTGGAAAAGCACTGTGTGATGACTGCGGGCATATACGACCACTGGTTTCTGGCCAGCATCCTAGAAAAGAGGGTGTGAGGTGTTGCCTTCTGGAGGCAATGATTTGTGACATGGCTTGTCCAGGGCTCTCAAAATTGCTGCTGAAGTATTTTAAAACAAAAGAAATGCCATGTCTGTGCCCTTGGCTGTTTAGAGGTTTCAAATACAGCCTGGAGGATTGGTGCAGAAGTTGGTGTGTGAGAAGCTGTGTGATGGTGGTGCAGAGTCGTGTCCTCATTTGCTTTAAAACTTGCGCAGTTTCTGCGTGAGCTGCCCTTCCTGGACATTAAGGAGGGGATTTATTGCAGGCCAGGCAGGTGAGGAGAAGGCTGACTGCACCATGGGAGAAAGGCAGAGGGGGGAGTCCAACAGTTGGGCTTTTCTGTGTCCCAAACAGGACTAAGTAGTAGAAGCAATGAGTTTGCTGCTCTCCCTTTTGCAGCATGCAAGTACCATAGCATTATCTTTGAATATTAAAAGCAGTCAGGACAGGAAAGTAGAGGGCCTCTTCTGGGGCTTTAATGCTTATAAAAGATCAGTAAAGTGAAAAATGAACAGAATAAAGTTAGTTAGATTGAAACACTTTGTTATATTATCAAAACAGATGTTCAAAGTTTGTTCAGTGTTTCTTTTTCCAGTTAGGCACAGAAATTGCCCAAGACATGGGCACGAAGCTCATGTAGAGCCCCTACTGCAACAAAAAAATCTGTGCCTGACCTTGCTGATCCTTGCAGGGTGAAAGACGGAAAACTTTTCAGGCTTTGAACACCAAGTAAAGAAAGCGCTGCCGAGCGGGCTGTGCATGGCAGATACAGGAGCACTGACACCTGCTGGGAGGGATGCTGCAGAGCGCACGCGAGCCCCGCGCTCCGCGTGGCGCCGCGGGAGAGGTGTGCGAGGGGAGCCGGCAGCCCGCGTTCGGAACGGGGAAAGGGCACAAGCCGCTGAATTCCAGTAGCAGTTGACTGGGGAATGGCCAGAGCCTGTTTTTGGCAGCCGTGCTTCCGAGCTGCAGGTACGGCTGTGCAGGTAGGGATGCTTAGCTAGAGCGTGAGCAGCAGCGTTTTCAGGAAATGGAATAAATAGTTATTGTTTCACTTCTAAGGTGCAGCAAGTGGGAGGCTTGGGAGAGAGGGAATAGTGGGAAAACTATTGTTCTAGTGGCCTTCCTGTGGGACAGGGTGGGGACAGGGAGTGAACTGGTGGTATTGTGTTCTGTTCTTGCTGAAAAATGTGTATTTTAGCAAATTTAGTAAACTTCACCACCAGATTGAGAATTGTGAAGTCATTTAAAAAAAAAAAAAAAACTCTGGGGAAACAAACTGTTTCATAAAAAAACTGTTAAGTTTTTGAAATGTGTTTCTGTTCCAAATGGGATCAAAACGTGAGTGTTTCAGTATCTTTATCACTGTAACTCATTTAGTCTAACATTTTCATTTGGTCATGTACTTGTATGAAAAACTTCAAAATGAGAAACTGATCCTGTATTCTAGAACAGCTAAAAAGCAAGTTGTTATGACATTGCCAGAGTCTTTCTCTCACGTTTCTGGAGATGGTGAATTTAGTCCTCCTCTAATGTCACCAGAACTGCATTCAGATGCAGTTCTGCCACAGCTTTTCCAGCACTTTTGCATGCCTGAGACTGCAAGGGGTCAAATGTTATGGCCAAAATAACTGCATATAATTAGTTTTACTGAGTTTGCATTGCTTGAAATTAGGTGAGACTGTTGAATAGTTGTGTTTGCTACCCTGTGTGTTTTTGAGCTATAGAATAGGAGGCTTGTGTATGTTGGACCACTAGAATCTTTCTGCTGTGAGATGACTCGATTGCATCACAGGGAAGTTGCCGTGTCCGAGCTTTGCAGTGGTTTCTGTGCACTGCTGTCTTTACAATGGTGAACTGTATGAATGCAGGTATGTAGAAGTGTTGATGAAGCTCTAGAAGTTACTCGTGTTACAGTTGAGTCTTTAAATTATTCTATACATAAGCAGCTTTAAATATTGAGACCGTCTTTCAAAGTAGAGCATAAATACTAAGCTAGATTTAATTTTGACAGCAAAGGTGATCTATAAAGGATATTTTACATATGTTATCTTTTTGTCTTTTGGGTGAAATTAAGATTTCCTAATACTTTTCCAGTACCTCATCTTGGCTGTTACGGCAGGTAAAGGAACTGAAGTAGGTATTTCAGTGCCTGTAGAACAGATGCATCTCTCTTCTCAACTCTTAATCTATAAAGTAAATAGTCTGGAGTTAACAAAAGCAGTCATAGTCCTTGGCTAAAGGCCTTTCCCCTTTCTTAGTGCTTTAACGCTTACAATTTTATCATTACCTCAGAAACAAATGACACCCAAATGGTTCATTTTTTTTCAGAAAGCAAACATGAAACTGTCTTTAAATAGTCTTTTGAATATATAATATATATCACAAAGATACAAAAGGGTCACAAGTTTGTGTGTGCGTGTTTTTTTTTTTTTTTTTTTTCCCCCTTCCTCTCCTTCTCTTGCAGATCGTTTTTAGTATATTCTTCTCTAAGAAGCTACTAGAGGCAGCTGTCTAGAGTTAACCTGTTGTTTATTATTATAAGCATAGAACCTCCCCATCCTCCCAACAGGAAAAACATGTCACAGACCTTCCAGTATAATCTTTTTAAAGACTGAAGCTCAGATACAGATCTAGCCTCCAGTTTCATACTGCCTACGCTGGGGTCCTTTGATAAGGGGTGATGTCTGTGTTGGCATCACTGACTTCAGCTGCACAAAGCACCAGCCTTAAAATACGTGGTGTTTCCAGCACTGATACCAACCTGCCCTGAAACAGGTCACTGACTCGGAGGAGGGAAGCAGTTATTACTGCTGTTTGCTTAGGCCAAGCTAAGAAGATAGAAGTTGGGACACTAGGCTCCACCTGCAGTCAGTGCAGAGGTATCTTCAGGAGGAGCTATTTCAAGGCATCTTAAACTCAGGTAGGTATTTTGGCATGGCAGACTCCTTCCACAGTTAGCAATGGGCTGAGGCTAAGAGTAGCAAGGAAGAATAAAACAAGAAAAACTTACCAAACTGACATAGCTTCAGCATGGCAGTATCTGTTAAGAGTTTTAGGGTATAATCTTATGTAGTTTCTTTGGCAACAAAGGCAGCTTTCCCTGCTGCCTGCTTGTAGCCAGCTCTTGCAGAGAGAACTTGTTCCTCTGTCTCCATCCATGCACTGTAACAGCTTGTGGGTCCCTGCAGCAAATCGGATTACTGAAAACACTGGGGTTTAGCTGGGAGGTGCTTTTTTTGTTTAAAAACAACAAACGTTGTGGAGTGTTTGTTTTTGTTTGCCCAGAACATTTCAGGGATCTGGTTTAGGCTAGCCCCACAAACCATGGCACAGCTGGGCAGGAAGAGGAGCAGACTGCAGCGCCTGCATCTGTCTTCTTGTGCCTGAATCTCTTTACAGCTCTGCTGCTTAAGAAAACAAAGGAGCTTCACACACGGAGGGAACTGCTGCTAAATAAGAGCCTGACTTGCATAGCCTGGTTTCTGCAGTACTGGCTAAATGCTGGCACTAAACTGAACATGTTTGTTTTGGACTTCAAAAGCAAATGATGCAGTTTCAGTTGTTAGACCCCTGAGTTTGCCATGTTGTTTGAAGTACTGAATTAAAAGCCTGGTTTAGTCACTTTTTTATATATATAAAAACATATACACACAACTTATGTCTTCTTGTCTCTCCTTATGACTGTATGAAAACAACCTCTAGTAGAGGAAGGGTATAGAAAAAAGGGCCAGATTTAAGTTGTCTTGCCTTCTATGAAGGTTAGCTTTCTCTCTTACTCTGTACTTGCTCCTACACCTACCCAGATACTCTTCAAGTTTCTTTCCTACCTCTTCTCATTAGGGTGACCTGGATGAAACTGCATAATGCTCCCTCACTTGCTCCAGCAAAAGGGAGGCAAGTTAAAGACAGGGAAGAGGAGAGGAGGAGCATAAGGCCTTTGTGGACCCACCCTTCAATGCATCTCATTTCAAAGAGCAGGGAGGTATTTTGATCTCTCTTTAATGCTTGCCCTCAGCTATTGAGCCATGCCTTGTTAGGAGGCTTTATTTTTAACGTACTGATTGCTGAAATCCAGTTTATCGTTTGAGTAGTAAGGCTTTTCTTCTTACATTGAATTATTGTTGAATTTTATTTCTGTTTCTTATTCAAGTTTTTTCGTTTCCTCCCCCCCCCACCCGCCTTCCCTCCTGCAGTCAGCTGTACACTGCAAATGGCACAGACAGTGCCTCCTATTGTGGCTCAGGCTCAAGACTTCACATATGTAAAATGTGACTTGCAGCACTTTCTTTGAAGCCTAACCACAGCCAGGGAGCTGTAATTGCAGTCTTTGATTGCGCCGACTTCACTTGTGGATTGGGCTTTGCTAGGGCATGCCTTGCTTGGCGAGACTTCAGCTGCAGCCCCCCAGTGAAGCCTTAGATGTGGGAAGTCTCCAGTCTCCTTAGCACATGCCTGTGGTTTCTTGAAAAGAATCCTGATTTGACCTGTTTTCTATCTGTAAGGCAACACCATCATAGTTATTAGTTTTTAGGCATTATTTGGTTTATCATCAGCAGAAGCAATTTCCAGTGTGTAGCCTTAGTGCACAGCTGGGAAAAGGCTGCATTCTAGATACTGTTTCTAGGCTAGCTACTGTGCTGCTGCATGGCAGTATTCTAGAATTAAAAATACACAGGGAAATAAGAGTACATGTAATTCTGCATGGGGGCAGAATTACACTGGATTTGTAATTTCTAACAGTATTTGTAATTTCTCTTTAATAGTGAGGTGGGTAATTACAGGTAGAGAGTGGTTATGAAAATGAGGCAGAAGCTGCTGAAGCTGCATTTGGATGGAGAAAGAAGTGATGGCCCCTGTTTGAAAACGCTGAGGGCCACAGCAAGGCCGTGGTCGTTATTTTAACCTCCTGACTTCAAAGACAGCTTGCTGGTTAAGAGAAGTGGGGGGAGGCAGGGAATCATCTCAACAGAAGAGCATTTCATTTCCTTCAGTGAAGTAGACATTCCTGGCTGCTAATGGGGAGTAGCTCTGAATCACAGCACTTGTATCAGACTGCTGTGAACTACTGGCCTGGCGCCTCAAGGCCATTCCTCAACAGGAAGCTGAATGTTTTCATGTAAGACTGAGAGGAAAACCTTCCCAGGAAGAGCAACCTGGACCAAACCTTTGAAAATCTGGGATGAAAAGGCACAAAATAAATATAAAGCTGCAGGGTGCTCTCCCTGGTGTTCCTCTGCTGTTTGCTTGGCCTCTCTTTCGTGCTCCTTGGAAAGGTAGAGCCCTTCATAGTTCTTTGATCCCCATGTGTTACAGAGCACTGTGCTACTTTTTTTTTAAAAAAAAAAAAGAAAAAAAAAGCAGGAAACTCAGAATGCTTTTTTTAGTTGGGCCTTGGACTGGTTTTTATGAGGAAATAGGAACCAAATTAGTCAATACAGACCACCTCTGTTGAACCACTGCTTTTCTAGTGGACTTTTTGGCTGTGCTGTTTTAAAAGGCCACAGTGGCTTTAAATGTCCTTTTGTGGCTATCAGCAGCAGGTGAAGATTACTCATCATGTACGAGGGACTGGTGGTATTTGGGGGAGAGAGTCTCATTCAAGCTAAAGCAATGCAGTATAACTTAGAATGAACTTGTGCTTTCTCTCTTTCTACCTTAGTCTGTAGCTAAACTTCTTGAGTATCCTCAATATTCCCAATTTTCCCTTCCACTAAAAGACTGGTCTTGAGGGTGACCTATAATAGGGATTCAATTTGACAGAAAAAAAATGGGTCCTGATCTGGCTCTTACCAAAATTTAAGTGCCTCGATTTTTGCAGCCTTTCTACCCTGGAGTACATTAGCTTGTATAACTTCTTATTCAAGAGCAGGACTCAGCCACCATGGGCAAAGTGCTTTGTATTGTAATGAATTAAATTGAAACTGCATGGAAGTGGAAAGGGGGGCAGGAGTGAAGAATGTAGGATAAAATGGCCCTTCATTAAATACTGCTGCTGTATTATTTGCTGCTTATTTCTTTTTGTGGCTGTTACAGTCTCAAGGAATCAGTCTGTTATGATTAGTCTAACAGGATGCAGGCAGCTGGCACATTCTGGTAACAGAAGCTGGAATAGTGGTTCAAACAGACTTGTTTCTGTATGAAAGACTTGTTCTATCTTGCCACGCGTGATTAGAGGTGTTAACAGTTTACCTTCCTTGCCTGAATCAGTATTTGGTGTGGTGTTCTCGTGAAACTTCGCTTACCTTCTCCACTGCATTGCATTCCTGGTGCTAATTTCAGTTGTTCCTTAAAGTCCTATTCATTGAACCCTTGACATGTTTGGCAGTTGGATAGTGTCTGGAAGCCTAGAGGTTAGAGTTGTTTTTGTGAGATACCAGTAACTCTGAGACCGTTACTGGAAAGCATGTGTCTGTCTGGGAATAATGCCCTGACTCATCACACTAGTCACTGGGTGGAGTCCCCATTACAGTCCCCTTGTCTGGTTCAGAAGGGCAGGGGTGACTCAAATCAGCTGTTGCATGAGGCCCACATAACCCTCATGTTCAAGAATTGCCCTACCCTGTAGAGAGCAGAGACTACTACCTCTAGGCTTGCATATATGCCATAAGAGCATAAATCCTCCAACAGTTCTAGGCAACTCAGCTGCCAGGTGAGTGTCCCATGGCTCTTATCCAACTGGAAGATGTTGCCTACCTCATGGAAGGGTGGAAGGAATCCTCCTCAGCGATACGGATATGCAGCAGGGTCAGTGTTCACGGAAGCCTGCCTCTCTGTCACCCATGAGGCTCCAGCTGCTCCGCAGCTGCTTCCCAAAGAGAACATTCCTTTGTTTCTGTGGAGAGCAGGGCTTGGGGCTCTGTGATGGAGGTTTAATTGACCTCAACTGCCATCGTATCAAAGCCTGAGGATGCCTAAACCTGTAACAGATGTCTGGGTCAAGTGGTTTAGATAAATGGAACGCACTGTAAATAGAAATTACTTCTGTAACATGTTCAATGTTTAAGGCTTTCTTAGGGAGGGAAAAAATACTCTAGTGAGTGGACATCTATTTGCAATCAGAGTACTCTCTTGAATGAAACAAAGCCATGAATACTCTTACAAACTTTAAGCATGAGCAAGTAGCGACACTTTGCGCTTAATTTTGGCATTGCAAAAGCAACTTCCACTAATACAGTTGTACTGCTGAGTTGGAGTGACCCCTCGCCAGGAATTTCTGTATGGACAGTTTCTTTGAAGGGGACTTATTTAAAAACAAACAAAGTGCTTCATTTAAACTTTATCACTCTCCCTTCTTTCTCTGTAGGTGGGAAAAGAAACACTTTCTCGACTTGCAAAGCAAAGGCGGCGACACCAGGACCCCTTCTGGAGATGGAAGCTTGTTAAACCCTAGGTGTGTCCTTCATCCACACAGACCACCCTGACGGGTCTGCCCAGGATGCCATTCACCCTGATGTCACTGCTAGAGGCACTGAATCATAAAGACAATCACTGCCAAAATCCTTCACTCTTGCAAGGTCCAGCCCTGGTATAAAAAGAGCAAATGAGTTCCTGGGTCAGGAAAGCAGCTTTCTTCTCCATCTCTGCCTTGCACTCTTAATGCCCGTCCCAGCCGTGTCCATACTGAGTCAGCAGCCCCGTAGCACGGCTGGCAGCTTCAGCCACCCCACTTACGCGACCACAGCTGCCCTCTCGAGCATGCTGAGGAACGGAATGTGCCCGGACGAGGAAGACACACTCACTTCTTTTTATTTAATGGTGCGACAGGATCAATTTTGGTTTTAGCTTTTTTAAGAAACTTGAATGCTTTTATATTTTAACTTTTAGTTTTTAATTTTCTTGGTGTATATTTTACTAGGTATGAGCTTCTAAACAAGTGTCAAAAATCTGAAATACTTTTTAAATAAAGGGTGTTTTTTGTTGTTTTTTTTTCTGCCAGAGGAAAAGCCTGTATGGATAAAGGTGGATTTTTTTTTGTTGTTGTTAAACTATTTGTAACAAATAGTGGCCTCTAAGTCTATAATAACAGTGTCCTATAGAGCTAAATAAATATAACAACAGTCAGTTGGTCAGTAGACATGTCAGTCTTGCATCATCTACTCTGTAAACATAAGCAATACATCCAGCAAATCTGACCGCAGTGAGTTCTCCTTCTCACCCATTCCCCTTTTCCTTGTAAAAAGCCCAGCACTTGAATTATTACTTCAATTGTTCTGTATTTGTATCTGTTTTTGTTAGCCTGTTAGTGGGATTTTATGCCAGTTGTTGAAATGAGCATTGATGTACCCATTTTTTTTTAAAGAGTAAGGCACAGCCTTTGCCAAAAATACTGTCAACTTTTTTTTTTTTTGGGGGGGGGGGGGTCATTCCAGTTTGAGTTAATGTGCTGAGCATTTGTTTTTTAATAAAAGCTTTGTAATAAAACTAAAGTCAATTGTCTGGCTTTAAAAAGTAAGCAGGGCTTGCATTTGAAGAAGCAGAACCCTGGAAGGCAGGAATAAGTCCCCCAAAGCATGGTCATTTGCAAGGCTACACTCTTTGGTGTGCATGCAAAGTGTCTGGCTGTTTGCTTACCTGAAGTGAATATAGTTCTTTTTGAAAGGAATGTATATTTTTTTCTTCCCCAAGGTAAGCAAAACTCTCCTGTTCTCATCGTGCAAGCAACGAAGGGGAAGGTTGAGACTTCCCTCATGTTCCCACATAACATTTGGGCTAACTGTGCTATCAGGCTCTCCAATCCCTATATTAAGTTTTCTACCAGAGTCTGAGTGAGCAGCAAACAAGGCCACACAGCATTCCCACGCTCTTCAGACCCAAAACTATAGATGTGTGAGCCTCTCCAGCCCCAAACACCAGCAGAAACTTCTCTGATCCATTTCCTCATTTGTTCAGGGACTGCTGTTTCACAGCTTTCAAGCACATGGAGATGTCTGAAGGACTGCACTAGGAAAAACAAAACTAATCAAAACACTGTAGCTACAGGAAAACTGTTCCAATTGTTTGAGGGTGTCATTGCAAAAAAACAAACAAACAGAAAAAAAAAAAAAAGAAACAAACTATGAACTGTAAATTGAACGAACCTATGTTGTATTCTAGCTCCTGAATCTTGTTTGGTGTGAGTTTGGAATGAGGGAAGTACTGAACTACAAAAAATTCACAGAGGTGTGTGACTTAATTGCCTAAGGAGGTTTTGTGACTAGATTGGTTATAAGTGACCTTTAAACTCTGCTACATAAGAAGAAATTTTAGAATCTAAAATGTTCTATAACAGCTTCCTTTTAAATCGGGCAAGGCAAATTACAACAAAACAAAATCCTCAGTAAAATAAGAAAAGCAATATATTCCAGAACTTAATGGTGATAAGGCACTTACTTACTTACTTACTTATTTGGAGACACAAGGCTTTGAATTTGGACTGACAGCCAAGAAAAATGACTAACAAACCCTGAGAGATGCTGCTTAGGCAAGGGTAGGGTCATAGACTAAGCAAGTCATGGAAATAGGGACTCAGATCTTAACCTAAGTATAGTCAGTTTTTATTAGACCCTGCGGTGAAGGTGAAGTGCTGGGTAAATAAAACAGGAGGCAAAGCAGAACACACTAGTGATACACCACTAAACTGAGAGAAAGTTTCAGAGTCCAGTGCAGCCAACATTCTTTAAATGTAGCTGCTCCTTTTGCTACCCAGAGATGAGATCCCTTCTTACTCTCCTCCTGGGACATCTGTTTTATTTTTATCACAGCTAACACTATCTCTACCTCTTCCCATCTCGATCCTAAATTAGAAGGCAGTAATCATACCTGGGAAAACAAAAACAAACCCATGTCTGAGGAACCACAGGAGAATGGCCATTGCTTTTTTTTCAGGCCTGTAAGAACCTGCTAGCTCAAACTCCACACAACTGTTCACTTAAAATGTCCTGAAAGACTTCACAGTCAAAACATCTTAATCTAAGGTCCCTCCAAAAATTTATAAACAGGGTTTTTGGCCACTGTTTGAAAGTTCAGGTTTTGACATATGGGCTAAAAGTTTCCATTAGCTTGAGCTTGGTGTAACTGCATGACTCAAAACCACTCCGTTAACCACTAAGCAGACTAGGTCTGCCCGTGCTGGCATTCTCCACACTTTTTTTTCTCTCCTTATAGTGGTGTCCCTTTCCAAAACAGGACAGCAAACAAATGTTTCAATATGTCAAACAGATTACTACCTTTTCCCTCTGCTCCATTCCACTTCACAACTGCTCCAGGGTTTCTCTCCTCCCACTTTTCTCTTGTATTTCTCTGACCCTTCCGCTCTCGTTCCATCCTCACGGGTTGTTCTCTGCTGCTTTCCCACAGAGCAAACTCAGCTGGGGACTAGCACTGCCAAATGCCCCTTGCACTGCAAAGCAGCCTCCTCTTTCCAGCAACCTGGTGCTATTTCCTACGAACATAAAAAGACGGTATTTAAATTTTGCACAAGGCTAGGCAATTGAAGAAAGAAACCCTCTAAATTTTCCCGCGTATCTGTTCCCCCACTGCACTCTTGGGATGGTACTATTTTAGCTCACATACACATTTTTTGTTTTCTGTTCTTCACAGCCTGTAAGTGGTGTAAACTGCCAGGAAGGACTAAGGGAGTATCACAAATGAGATGTGTACAACCTCACTGCAGATTTAGGTATTAAATCTGCTACCACAGTTACATAAACATGGAATATACTATAATAATCTTCCCACATTAGAAGGATTCTTCAGGTCACCTTAGTCCAACAGTTGTCTCACCAGCATAACTCATCATCATTTTTTTCTTTGAGAGCTAACCTCACTTCTAGAAGCCATGATAACTCCAGGAATACAAGAGAGTCAGATGCTGGCAGTAGATTTAAATATTTTACCTGACCTGTTCTCTATTATGCATTATTATAGCATTACTCTCTCTTGCCCTTAAAATTAAGGGTTGTAACTAACAGCTTACAGAAAAGACAAGGAACATAAGGCTGTACAACACCAGTACCCCCTGCCTCTCATTCCTAAACCATTTATTCCCTAAAAACACAATGAATTGGATTTTTAAGAAGTGTCATCTTTACTAGAAACAGTTTCTTACTTGCGGTGTTAGCTCCCACTGTCAAAAAGTTCTACCTTTTGCCAAAAGCAGTTAGCCTGTGTGGTGAAGATCATGGCTGCTGTATGGTCATTTGACATATTATTCTCCCTTTCCATCTGCAGGCTACCTTAAATGCCACCTGCCAATAAGCTAAATGTTTTCGGCTGTAAATCTCTGCAAATGATCCTTCAGAGTTTAACTCTGGTCTAGATACAAACTAAAGCCCAATAGTTACTCTAAGACAAATGAATGTCCATACAAATTTAGATCCAAGTAACAATGCTGGCTCCAGTTCACAGATTTGGCAGTTTACTGTCAACTTCAGCAACATCGGCCTTTGTTTAGTCAAAAATGAAAGAAAATGCCAAGTCTGTATGAAAGAGAAACAATTCTTCCTCTGTTCCAATTAATGTTTTTGTTAAAGGGAAGGGGGGGAAAAAAAGGCAAAGACGATGGTAACAGGAAACCCACTTATAAGATTAAAAGCATCTTTTTCTCCTTTTCATATTTCCTCTTTCTAAAAGGGAAATTTACCACTTTCAAAACCTCATGCAATACTAAAGCAAATTAGGTTCTATAACTTTCTTTTGTCTCCTCCCTTAAAGCTAGCATTTCTACAGGTCTCACCCTACCCAGATACTAAAAGCATCCTGAACAGGTTTTAAAATCCACAGCCTCATTCATATCTGCTATCTCCGGATAATTTCCTGCAGCCTCACCCATCCACGCTTCTTCCTCAAACAATACTGCAAAAATTTCTTCAGACACTTAAAACCCTGCTTGGGTACTTAGCTTTTGCTGCTCTGACACTAATTTCATGATAGTACCCAGAAATTAATCTGTAAGCAGCTGCTAAAATCCTTTGGGTCAACAGAAAGTGAAAGCAGAGAAACCAGGAGGCAGTATTTTTCTGCCCTCAGAAGGAAATTGTCATTGCTACTTTCTGAATGACCAATCAGCAGCACTAAGCAGAGCTTCATTCTTTCAGTTGATGCTGTCCAAAAAACTAAATAAACAGCAAATAGAACCAGAAAGCTCCTGTTTCCCTTCACATTCAATATTTGTACATGGGGGACTTGTCACAAAAATACATGCTAGCTCTCTTCTAACAGTCCCCCTTCTTCTGAGGATTAAGCTCAAGACTTAGAGAAAACCGAGGCCCTGAAAATTAGGCTCTTAAATAAATCCTCCTTTAAATTCTGATAGGCATTTCAGTGTCCAAAAAGTCACTGGAAGCTGCAGGCCACACCTGCTTAAGACATCCTGGAAAAAAAGCACTAGGTCTCCAACTAAAATGAAAGGCTTTTAGAAATCTTGCCTACTTGCCTAAATTTTAAGGGAGAAAAGAGTTGTAACATCAACCAGAAGGAACCCATCAGCCCTCCTGTCATATTCAGAGAAATGGTGACTTCAACTAGATGTCAGAAATATCTTACCTTTTAGAACACCTTTCCGTGTCTATGAAACACAATTACAGTATCTCTTTACACCTGTTCATGTTTGCAGCTTTGCACTGTTCAAAAGGTCAGTCTAAAGCAGCTGAAAACTTACCAAGCAGGGCTCCCAACGGCTGGTTGCCTCCACCCAGCTCCGGACACGCCGCCTGCTGAGGAGGAGGAGGCTGGGAATAGAGTCGTCCCTTCATCACATCACAGACCACTACTTTACCTACACGGGCCCTGCCATCAGCAGAGCAGCTGAATCTCAGTGCGTGCACAAATTGCAAATGCGCAGTTTAACCAATTTCTATTGCACAAACATTTAATAGATCCATTTGAGAATGAAATGAAAATTAAGCAAAAAAGGGGGATTTTATTTGGTGCTAATTCACCACATGCAAGTTCCAGCTGTTTACTGTAGACCTACCGCCAAGTGTACACTTCTTCCCACAGCTCATCAGAAAGCCTTACTGGGGAAAGTGGTTAATCCGCAAGATTTTTGTTGCAGAAGCCAAGACTCCAAATGGGGGGTTTAGGTTTCTAATGACAAAAATTTTGCATTCTTTATCCAGCAAATACTGTAAGGGTTTGTCCATTTACAGAAAACCACCCTAGAAGTGGTTACTGGCAGAAAAACGGGACCAGAATAGCAGAGGCTGTTACTAGGCAGGACAGAGATGCACCAACAAAGCAGCACTAAACAACAGGCTGGGAAAAAATCCTGTTATCTGGCAGCCTACAACAGCCAAAGTAAGCGACAAGTTCCTCAGTGCCCGCCAAGCAAAACCCTTATGCTTAAATATCCTCCTGTGCCCTCGCCAACCAGCAGCATCTGACCCAAAGCTAAAAACTAAACCTGGCTTTGTGCCTCATTTTGATGCCTTATGCCACCACATGGCAAAAGAAATGGCTCCTTTAATAACTAGGCTTGGCGTTTTGCATTATTCCTGCTCCAGTAGCAACCAAAGAACCCAGCCAGGGTTACAGCTTATGGTGCTGCTTTCTGTGAAAAGCATCTACTGTTGTAAGTTATTTGCAATATATAGAAAACATTAAAAAAAAAAAAAACAACTAAGGGAACAAATGAGAAGAGGGAATTTAACAAGTACCAAGCTGTTCTATGGGCATGCAATCCTAAATCTGATTAATATAGTATCAGTAACAACCCTGGACCTCATTACATACATTTTAAGAGACTCTGCAAAGCACTGCCTTTATAAAGGCGTAAGTATACTGAATAGGGAATAGTACATAAAAAGGGATTTAAGTTTTAACATGAACTTTGAGAAGATCATCAAATTCTAGACAGATCTTTCTACAAAGCATCTTAAAAATTACCAACTGCTACAGGGAGCACAGGGTGTGCCTGCGCTTAACCCTTCTTAACAGAATTCAGCAGAAGGCTAAATGCCACTTCCTTGGGCTGCAAAAAGGAAAAGCTACTGAAGGAACATACAGCATGAGAAGATGGAGCTCTCCAAAGTGATCACAGTATCTGTTTCAGCTGCTGTTCTTAGCTCTTCTGAATAGCACAGAAAAACAGGCATCATTCAGGTCCGTTTTACAGTTCTTCATGGGCTTGCAAATAGCTATGAATAAAAACACTGAAATATGGCTCACTCTGCTGTGACACTAGTCAGAAGAGGAAGGGTGTAGCATGATAGCTACAGGCACAAGATGACTACATCAGGCTGCATCACTTGAAACACAGACTCCAAAACCATAAGCAGGATTTTTTTAAAGGAAAGTTAGTCACTATAAACTACAAAGATAACTTCTAGTTTACCTATATCCTTAAAGCCACTTCCTTACTGGCAATTTAAATTTTGGTAATTACCTGTTGGTATCTTTTAGTTCTGTCTTTCTAACATTTGTGACAACCATCAGTCAGTATAGCTATGAAAATGGATATAGGCTTGAAGAGCAATACGGAGATGCAGAAAACATGTTCTATGTCATGATGCTAACAACACGCAGAGGATACTTACACAAAGAGTTCACTAGAGAACGGCAAGCAACTGTCAGGTCAAACAAATTCTCTTATCTGTCTGCAAGGAGAAGAATTATTCATCAAATGTAAGTTAGCAACACTTCGGCAAAACAGTGGCAGAAACCAAAAGGTACTTTCCCATGACTCGGCATCCTCTTATTTTCTTCCCAAGGAACAAAGCAATCCCATCACCTATATGCAACTACACTGCACATACTTAAAGGTCACTGTGCCTGGGGACTCCTGATTTCAATACTGCACTACAGTTCAGAAGGAACAGAGTAACACTACAACAAACAGGTGCTGAAGAGTGTAGGTGCTAGCAGAATTCGCCTCACATTCCATGGCACATATTTTTCTGCCAACAGGAATGAGTTTATAGAGGGCTGGCTCAAGCCTTACTCAGTTGCAGACTTTATTGACCCTAGTAGGGCAGAAAGCCAGGAGCACGCAAGATCTTCCCACCACAGGGGTTTGGTTTTGCTGGGTACACTGAAAACATGTGTTTCCCAGTTCCCTTCTCTAAACTAAACTAAAATCTTACCAAAGTGATGTTCTGCAAGTTCCCACATTGGAAAAATGACATAGCACAAAGCCCACTTTCTACATCCATTCCGGATTCAAATCCATGCTGCAAGCTGATATCTGTATCTAAGAAAATTAATCTGCTAGAGTAGTATACTTGAAAAGCTTGATTACTTTTGCAAACACAGACTGACCTTTATTACTTCAGGATATCTGCACTCAGCAAACAAGCAGCTCTTATTATTGACCCAAACACAAGTACTGTTCTGCTAAGTGGCATTAGTGGAGAGTGTTTCATTAGCCAGAATTAAGCCACATTTTAATTTCTACACCAGACTCATCTCCCCTTTGGATCAAATCTGACTGCTATCTCTCACACTTTGTACTCCACAAGCCCCTCATACAGAGCATTCTCCTCCAGTCCAAGACTTTACTCTCAATTCCCCTGTGAAGTTTGCTGCGCTCCTGCCTTTTCCCCACCCATGTCATGGAGCATACATGGAGCACATTTGGCAGCTGAAATGACGCAGATGCTGCATCTGGAGCCATCTTCCCAGCTGCAGTAGCTGGGCGCACATCCGACTCCTCAGCTGCTGACTGTCAAGCTGCCTCCGAGCTGTGCCAAGCCTACGTCTCAGAGCTTTCATGGAAGTGGGGCAAACGCTCTAAAGCTGGGAGGTCTGCTGACAAAAAAGATAAGGAAGACTAAAGGTTTTTAAAGCAGCCAGTGATGGAAACCAAGCATCCTTGCTTCCTTCTTTTCTATTCCTCATGTTTTCACAATCTGTTTTCCCCTATACAATAAAATCCAGGAAGGGCAGAGTGTCCACAGTAGTATTCTCATACACAGGGACCAGCTGGAAGGTCCCTGCTTGTTAGTCAACACAACATGCAGCCGAAGATCCCTTCTGGGTTCTGGAATCCAGTCACAGGCACAGCTAGGGGCTCTGAAGTCAACTTTACTGGGGAAAAGCTGCAGGCAGACAATTCTTCTGTTTATTTCATTACCCATTCTTTAAGTCTTCTAGCATTGTATCTAAACTACTTGCTGTACAAGTTGCAGAAACTATTCTACAAATGAGGAGCGGCTATTTCATTTTCTATTTCTGACCAATTTGAGTGTTCATCGTGATCTTGAACCCAACAAGAGACTTCTGACATATTTCATGCCTCCTCACTGGGGAGTAAAAACAAAAAATTACCTTGATTCAGTAGCTTCAGTGGTTCAATACAAATATAAACTCTAATCTAGATCTAATTAAGTATATTTGACATTTTGGCCCTTTACCTCATTCTTCCTGGCACAGTACTCCGCATGCTGACAGAATAAACCATCCGTGCCCACCAGCAAAGTACCTCCATGTGTCCCATTTGCTACAGAGAAAAAGAAGTTTATTCTGAAATAGCAAGCCAAACTTAAAAATGCCTCTTTCAGTTTTCTTGTATATATTGCATACATACATACTGTAGCTGTTAGACCTCCTGAAAGGCAAACGCTCTTTTAGAGAAAGTTTATTTTTCTGAAATATCACATCTACATTGGTGAAAAATATTTTGCACATTTATTATTAAACAGTCCATGCTGTGCTTTAAACCTAAGCCTTTCCAAATTAAAAGGAAAGATGATCTTTTGAGTAAAACAACAATTCTTACCAATGTTATTTTTCTAAAAAAAGAACGTGCATTGTTAAGGTACAAGAGTAATACAAATTTTCCCGTTCTTAATTAATAATGAAAACAGCAGCTCTGAAGCTAATTGCTCCTGCAGCACTTAAGATTAACTAGATTGACAGAGGCACTAAGAACCTTCAAGTGAAACGGACTTTAGGCACAAGAAGTAGACTTTAGTTTAGAAAAAACAATTCAACTTCACATTAACAATTTTATAAAAGGAAAGAGACTGTCCACGGTATGATTTCTTTCTTTTGACACTCTTTCATGACAAGCAACTGAAAAGCAAAAAATATGGAATGAGGATCCTGGATCCAAAGAAACAACAATTTTTATTCCCCTCTCAGTAACTTCTTGTGTGATTATGTGCAATCAACTTAGCACACGAGCCTCACTTTCTTTACAGATAATCTGTGTTGGGCGTTAGAACAGGGAGGAAGAGGCATATGAGAGTTAAATATTTATCCATCATTTCTTTAATTAAAAATATATATATGAGCACTCAGTTTACAGATCCAAAATACATATAATAAAAGCAAGCTACTACTCAATTAAACTGGAGCTCCAACCCTCACACTCATGTGCTCTCCAGCAGCTGGAGAAGAGGCAGCCTTGCAGCACTCCCATCAAGAACAAATCCGGACTCTGCTAGGCCCCAAGGAAATAAAGTTACAAAGCACAAGGTGTCTCACACCACTAGCCACACCTATTTACACAGCATGGATTGCTGTTTCAATCTCCTGAAGTACTTGATGGCAATAGTAGAGTAGTGCTGTAGTGAAAAATGACACTTAGAATGAAGTGCCACTAAATAAGGCCAATTTATAGGTCTCAAAAAGTATACAGAAGACTTTATAAGCTTCCTAGTCTAGTTATTAAAAACAAATCTATGTACTAAATTCATCAAATTAGGAAACACCTTCATTATGTTTCTATAGCAACTAGCAAAAGGTAGCCCTAGACCTGCAATTGAAAAAGCCTGGAAATCCAAATAGAAATACAGAGTTTTCTTTTAAAGGCAGTATTGGGACTCTTCTGTGCAGGTGATAGCCTGTCTCTGCAGGGTTTTTTTGTTGTTTTTAATATTACACTCAAAAGCATAAGCTTGTTCAAGGCTGGTGCAAAGTGGTGCAAGTACAAATGTACAAAATGTTTTCCTGTGATTCTGTGACACTGTAATTTACACCTACAGATTAGCACTGCAATTAAGAAAAATCCTAACACAACAACATACTGCCTTTCCACCTCTGCATCTGCCAGCGCGCAAAAAGACTGCCACCCAGTGGACTACGACCAAGTACATCAATTGAAATCAGGGCATTCAGTATACAATTGTTGAAAAATTTATTTTCATGAAAATTTACTTATTGTTCAGATTTTTTCCCTGTTAATAAAACAACATGTGAAAATACATAAATTCACTTGCCAGTATGTCCTGCACTTGGGGGGGAGAGAATCAATATCTGCATGAAGGCACTGTACATGTAAAGCTTTTCAGAATTTCAAGACAAATTAATCTACCAAAACATGCTTTTGGCACATAAATTGTTAAGTAGTACAATCAGTTCAGAGGTGGATTATGCTCTAAATGCAGCTCATGCCATCCTTGGGAGGGCATAAGCAGAATTCACCTGTAGTCTGGAAATGCTGAATAGCATACACAGATAAGTTTAACAGCTCCCAAATTTTGGAGTTCATTTGTATTTGTAAAATCCTTCTCCAGTCTTCTTACCCAGCTTCTTCTCTTCTACCAGTTTATTCAGCAGAGGGCTGGGAGCAAAAAGAGGATTGTTGGGTTCTAACGCATGCCATCCTGGTGGAAGCAAAAAAGTGCATGGATTAGTAATAGTCCTGTTTATATGGAAAGACAGAGATTTTCATCTCCTTGGAAAAAAAACTTAAAAGTTTAGCAAACTGAAAGAAGTTTGAAATTTATTCTAGACTCTCCCAAACCTTCATAAAGTTTCTGTGCTTCATAAAGCACAGCTCACTTCATAATCATGAGCAAGTCTAGCAATTAGTTTTTAGGCACAGTCTACTCAGAAGACTTTATTCTTGTAAGCTGAAGAATTGGGGATTTTTAATACTTTAAAAACAAGTGAGAATCTTTAAAATAAAAGAAAGCAAAAGACTAAGAAAAAGAAAGGGTCAGCTAAAAAGAGATTCAACTTGAATTTCTATCTGTGAAAGACATGGTCAGTTAGAGAACACAACCCTGCTCCAGAACACTGACTGAAATTATACATTGCTTGACTGTCTCTGACTAATGTATGTCTGCCTTCAAAATGTGCTACACCCTGCTACCATTTTTGTCATATCTCAAAGCCAGTGCTATATTAGACATACACTTTTTTATGCTGTTCCATAAACACTTCTGATGATCCTGTCATTAAAAAGTGGCCAACTCTATTTTCATACAATATGCAAACTCTATGCAAACTCTATTCCTAATTCATATCTGATATGAAATAGAGTACCTACATTCACTTTAAAGAGGTAAATTTTCCAAAAAAAAAAAAAAAAAGAATACAGCAAGACGTCTCCACATAAAGCACAGAAACTGCTTGGGTAAAGAGTTTTCTCTTTCCTCATATCATGTGCATGCCCATATGCACAGGTCTCCAAAGAAACTGAAGATGTCACAAAAATCAAAGCTAAAAATGATAGCAAGGGCACATTATTTCTGCCTCGTGTACCTTAATGGGTGCGGAAGAGGGAGGGGAAAGGCAAGATTTGTCCATTTGGGCTGCCTTCTTTTTATTATATTATTATTATTATTATTTACTTTAAGACAGTTTCTAGACCAGTTTTCACTTAGAAAACAGGCACCTATATTTCAGCAACAGCTTATGATTTTGCAGTTGCTGCAGCAGTAGCCATGGCAAGGATTAGCAAAGGAGATGGGACCACAACCAAGGTCGACTACTCTGTGTGGTTGAATTCCTGTTCCTTTCTCCTCAACAGTTACAAGGCTGCACCATAAACATTCTATTCAAACTAGTGAGGAGTCAGATTACAACATTTACCTACGATTTAGCTAAAAAAAAAAAAGAGAGAGAGAAAGAAAAGAAAATAAGCAAACAGTACCATCTATAATGTATTTACTAGTATCCAGTCCAACATAATCCAGCAATTCAAATGGACCCATGGGATAGCCAGCCCCAAGCTTCATAGCAACATCAATATCTTCCTTTGATGCATCTCCTAGAGAAAAGATTGACAGTTTGATGAACAGAGAGGATTCTGCATCTCCTTGCCACCACTTATAAATAATTAACAGGGTGTTATTTCATGCTGGTGATCTCTTCACTGAATTCTCTGCACGTTTCAGAACCACAAAAACTGGAGTCAGCACACACAAAAATATGTGCTGGAATACAAAGTTAAATCTCTCTCACCAAAGGACTGCAGGCCTGCTTCCTCCCTTCCTGCTTTCCTCTTGCATTTCTATGTACCAGGCTCAACCTACCAGAAAGCCTGGAGGAAGCATCCATCGCTATAAAGAATCAAGAGTTTCTAGCAGAGGCAAAAATCGACACCATCTGCTTCAGTCAGTGGCTATGCAGTTTACAAATCCTGCACTGACTGCATTAGTCACAGACAACCTTCCTTTCTTTCTTTGGCTGGGAGTATGATTTATATTGCTGTGGAGGCAGGCACATCTCTACTGTTTATTTCTACTGCACATTTGGAGATCCTATAAAAAGCAATCAAGCTATGCAAACCCCGGAAATACCTGTTAAGCACAAGCTTAGCAGGCAAAGTCTGTACATGCACCTAAATCACAGAAACTCAGAAATACATTTTCAAAAACTCCTGTAAGTAGAAAAACATCACTGATAACTTTGTATTAAATAACACTGATTTTAATGTATCTCCCTTTATTCTTTACTGTTCTCTTTTTTTATCTGCTTTCTTATTTGCGAGAAAGGGGGAAAACTTAGCCTCTACGTTTCACAATGCCAGCATAATTTAAGTTCCCTGAAGTCAAACACATGTAAACACTCAACATATTTGAGGTTGACAGTTACGTTTACCTCTATCAATGGAATTGGCACACTTGGACTGTTAGACCTGGCACTTTGCCACCTTACAGCTAATGGTAATTCACAAATATGAACTGTCTGCAGGAAATTAGCAGCATTACAACACAATTAAAAAGGGTAAAGGGACAAACAAGAGCTGTACCCTAGCTTATTCTTAGATCTACTAGGATATAGGAAACTTCCACAGAAACTTGACTGACTTTGCTTTTTAGGTTTTCATTAAAAAGAGTGAAAACAGACTATTACACATCAATATTTATAATATGTCCCCTGTTTAAACCTCTGTTAATCTGCTAAGTGTATTTTGCCTATGCAAAAGCATGCAAATCTTTAACCATTTAAACCATGGAGATTTTGCATAAATAAAGACTCAAGATTGACCTAATAAAATGGTATTTCAATGTTCAGTATTGTCAGGAAAGAGACCCAAATTCCTCATTAATGTAAATGACAATCTGACTCAAGAGTCTACTCTAAAAATTAATACAAGCGAGGTGATAAAAATTTAGCCTGATTCAACAGAAAATATGAATCAAAAGATAGCCATCAGGCTTCTCAAAACATTAACCATCTTTTAAAACCGGTTTCTTAAGAGTCAAGAGTCAATAAATGAGCTTTAACAAGCTTGGAAATATCCCTCTGTTGAAAAAACTACAAACAGAATAAAGATGAAATCAAAGTATTGGATTGCCTGGGCAGGTAACAGTCAATTTTAATATATAAATTCACTGACTGTTTTTCTCTATATTTAACTAAGTTCTTTTGTCTCCTGGAACATGCACAGTGATACAAGCCACTTAAAGGCATTTTTTTTACATATAGTAAAACAAATCCACAAACTATTCAGAAGAATTGTGATATTTTTCTAAGAGAGTAATGCCCCCTCACATCCATGCCTTCCTTTCAAGTCACTGAAATTTGCTCTTCCCCTCTTTGAGATGTAATTAGGTACATTTGTTGATGGATAAACAAGTAGTGTTGGGTTTATATTTATTCCTAGAGATCAAACCATCCCTCCCATGTGCTATAAAAGATACTTTAATATTTAAAGTATATTTGGAGGAATTCAGATAATGAATAGCTTTCATCTTTAAGAAAGTGGTGCTTCCAAAAACAAAACGTTTCAAATAATGTTCTTAGTAGTATGCAGCTACGAAGAGAACACTTTTCTGCCACACTCTAATTTCCTCTCTGTTCATTCACATTATAAGCTACATTTCTTTTCAAAATGATTATTTATGCATTGTAAATTAAGCATTTCTTCAGCGATTGTAATTATTTCTACCTATGCTCATTATTAATGTGAAAACAACCAGCATTTAAATGGAATTTCCTAAAGAACACAGGTCTAAAAAAAAGCCACCGAAGAGGAACAAGAGGTTTTCAGGGGCAACAGGATTCACCTCAGGTCACCTGTATTCCAATACCACTACTGGATGATAGAGAGTTTTATACTCCTTACCTGAAAATTGTGTGTGAATTGGTGTTTTCACTAGCAAGCCCTATATAATTGACCTCGGGAGAACTTTCCTAATGGTCCCTTGACGGAATATCCAGGCACTTTCATAATGGCTTCTTGGTGGAGGGAGAAGGGATTTCCTAAGCAATTGGCTGAGGGTATTTTTACAATGGCATTACACTTGCCTCCCATCCCCAAACCAGAAACATCTTCCAGCACCAGAAGTTTCCCACACAGGGAATTAGTAACTTCTGTCTCTGCATACACTGGCATTTCAAAATGAAGACAAGATCCTTTCAACTCCACACAGTGGCTGATATTTAAAGTACACTACCTCCAATTCTCATTTCCACCCTCTGAGGTATGGAAGTTGCAATGGAATCCCAACGCTTTTTCTGAAGATATTTATTATTTAGCAGAGTAATATGTCAACTTCTCCTGAAGTAAGTACCACTATAAGTACCTCTCTCAAAGAGTCGAACAGCTTCAAGCATATATGGCACCAAGAGACGGTTAACAATAAACCCTGGAGTATCCTACAAAAAAAAAAAAAAAAAAAAAAAAAAAAGGATTCTAGATAAAAATTCTTCACCAGTACTATACTCAAAACACTATATGACAAACTGAATAAGGGCAAGATGACACTTTTTTGAATCATCAAGTTTTGGAATGCTCTAAACTATATTTTTCATCTGATTAAATCTGCTCACTATTGAGCAATAAAGGATGAATTTCACAAACAAGGAACAGTATGCAAGCATTCATGACCACAAGTCCAACTCAGTAAACCTTAAAACAACTCAGTACAGTCAGTTGGTAAAAATCTTCTCCTTAGCAAAGTTATGCTGATACTGTATCTGAAGGTTAAAAAAGAGTATTCTTTTCCTCATGGCTTTTTGTGTGCTTGCATTGCAAGAAGTATTCCTGCTAAGCAGTGTACTTCTACCCCACTGCTCACTGCTAAACTACATTTCTGAAAGTTAAATCACTTCAGTAGCAAACACCAACGCTTCCACGAAAATATATTTGCTCTCAGATGAAGTTAATATGAAACTGATACAGAATGCTTAGACTAGAGTCACCCTACTTAGAGGAACTTGGGGTAAAAGGGGAGGCTTCCTTTATCAAATATTTCTAATGGAGAAAAGGTGATCTAGACTAAAAGCAGCCTGAACATTCTTGATGTGCACTTACAATTTAACAGAAACTACCACCTTAAACCAAACAGTTTTAAGAGGGAATAGATGTTCTCAACACTGCACACCCTCCCTCATAATCCAAAGGTATTCACCTTACAACTGACAGGACTCTTTCCCACTGCTTTGCTGAAATCCACAAGCGATTCAAAAGTCTTTTGGCTGGTCATTGGTGTCTTGATAACCTAGACAAGGGAAGTAAGCGAGAACAAATACATTTTTAAGCAGAATCTTTCTCACCTCATGGTATGACAGCAAACCACAGTTCAGAATTCTATTACAAAAATTCACAAAATGTGTGTTGCAAAACACAAATTTGATTATTATATATGCAGCAGAGACAGAAAGCTATTTTTAAAAAGACAGCCAAAGCATTTTTCATATTTTGAAATTAAATGTTTGTTTGGAAAACTTCCCCATTTACCTGGTATGAATGGTAAAAACATCTTTTCAGAATCCCATTCAAAGATTACAGTGTAACAGAACAACTTTACAAGCACATAGTCTCTGTTGTCTTGAGAACATATTGACATGATTCTAGAGAAATATATTTACACACACCGCTGTTTATGTAAAGGACACAACATTACTTGTCCAAACGAATCACGACCACAGGCAATTAAAGAAAAATGAAAATCTGTTTTTCGAATTTGGAATAGCCTGCTAGCTTTCAAGTAGTACCTTCCCATCTGATTTTCTTCTCAAAGGAGTATTTTCCTTTTGCCATGTGTAGTCTTTCCCAGAACATTTACTAGAGTGTGAATGCATTAAGTTATGTATTAGACACCCAACATAAAAAAATAATGATTTGCAGAAGCTAAACTGGTTGTGATATCTGTGTCGAAACTCAATCTCCACGTGCAGTAACTGTCAAGCAAATTGCAATACGTAAGTATTATGGTTGAACTCCAAGTTGGAAATACTTCTAAGTTGCTTAAGAGTTCTCTCCCAGTCATCCGATGACTAATGATGAGGTCAACACAAAACCAACGGTAGCAGGCACCCTTTCTCAGGGGAAAGGAGATAGTAGTAGTTTTTACTTTTAAGTTATATAAAAATATCTGAGTCACATTTATGCAAGATTGAAATGACTTCTAATAAATATTTCAGTATTTTTAAATCTTATTACATTATTATTAGACAGTTACCTCCACAAGCTTCATCATAGGCACAGGATTGAAGAAATGGAGACCACCAAAACGGTCCTGCCTGGTGGTTGAGTTGGCCAACTGGGTGATTTGCAAGGATGAAGTGTTGCTTGCAAAGATTGTATGCCTGGAGAGAGAGACAGAAAAAAATTTATATATATATATGTATATATATGTGTGTGTGTGTGTGTATGTGCATATATATATATATAAAATAAAATTGACATCTATGTTTCTGACATAGATGTTCTGACAGTGGAAGACCGGAGTAGACATCCATAGACTTAGATATATCCCTGTAGATCAAACTTATCTTTTTGATGAAGTATAAATACAGCAATGAGCAATGACAAGGAAAGGAGAGAAAAAAAAAAAAACACCACTGGAAGCAGCGCTGTGTGGGATTACAACTCCAGGTAAAGTATGTTGAACACTTCAGTACATCAAGCACATGGATTTTTAAGTTAAAGAAAAAACATAATTAACAACCTACTCCAAACCTGCTCCAGAAAATTTATTCAGTAATCATGGAAAGCTAATGGAATTTGTTATTTTAAATCATTTAGACATCTACAGAAATCAAACCTTTTGACATCTCAAATTTTTGGAATCTAAAAATATTTGGAATATTTTTAATAATCATCAGTTAGAGACCTCATAAACAAGATTACTACCAGAGAAAAGAGCCAATGAAAAGGCAGAACAAAAAACAGCTACAAGGGATGCAAAAAGGAATACTTCAAGGGATATAAAAAAAATTTAAAAACTCACTTTAAGACATTTATATATATGAAATCCTTTTCACAGGCATGTACCCGATTTACTATTTGCATAATGCTTTATTTTAGAAATATTGCAGTGCCTTCACATCCCTGTCAAACCGACAGCACACAGGAAAGTGCTCTAGGTGACCCTGTGTGTGCAGGGGGGTTGGACTAGATGACCTCTAGAGGTCCCTTTCAACCTTAAGCATTCTATGATTCTATGAGCGATATTTTCAGAAAACTCACATGAGCTGCAAAAATCAGCAGTTAAATTAGACATGAAACCATACCTTCCATTTTGGACTATATCCTATCTACCTTCCAAAAGGTTATCCTACTGGACTGGTCAAATGTCAATCTGTACTAGCAATTCATTTACATTCTACCAAGATGTAAATTAGCTTCACAACAGAGCTTTCACAGTTATGTGCAAGTCATGGAGACATCACACAGGGCCATTAAAAGATAGCATTTTAGGATAAAAAACATGCTCTGACTTCCATTTTATTATTTATGTTGACATTTTGAGAATTGCTTTAGGAGATGGAAATAAAAAATTCTGAGACTTTCTATTCATAATTTTTACAAAAGTACTTTAGTTGCTTCCTCACCATAAAGCAGGTCCTACATATTTTGAGGTGGAGTAATAAAAAGAATATTCTGTATTCCAGAATTTTGACCCCCCATTTGAAAGATGCTTATCTTTACTAAAAATCTGTCACTACACACAGAGAACCAAAATATTCATATAAAAATATTTTCAACCCAAATCTAAACCTAGCAGAGATTACATCAGACAAAATAATGCACTTACAATAAAAGACTTTAGCATCATATTTGTGCCTTAATCTCACACAACGTCATACGAAAAAAAATGTAATTAAATTTGTACTGCACTCGAGGGTGTTTTATTTACACTTTCTGTTCTGATCAACCAATTGATTTAAACTGAGTTTACAATGGAAGAAAAATACTTCCATGACTTAGGTACACAATCTAATCTTCAAGTGACAGCTGAGTTCAAAGGCTTTTGAAAGCAGCAATATTAGCAAAGCTCTAAAAGAGCTTTTCCAGGCATCAGTGTGCTTTCTTTTGGTGCCATCTAGTGGGTCACAGGACGAAATGAAAACCAGAATTAAACTCAAGAGAAACCTATTTGATAAAACTTACTGTTATAGTTCATCTCTTTTTTGACAGTGAATCTGAAGAACACTTCTTCTTATCCAGTTTTAAAGCACACTGATTCTGAACATATTGAAAAATCCAGAAACACTAGCCAGTTTCTAGATAAGTTTCCTGCATTCCCACCACCCAGAGATTACCAGGAAGAAAGAAAGCAGAAGTTTATGAAAGCAGATACTTCAAAATTCAGGAGCACATATTCATGATGCTCCTGTTTGCAAAGGTACTGCAGTGTTTAAATGCCTGAAAAAAATAGGAAGACTTATCTTTGTTGCTGTAAATCAAATATAGGAAATAAATATACACCTGTCGCATCTGAAGAAGCAAGTGGGACACAAGTGGGATACAGTACAAAGGAAGAAAAGCACAAAGTTTCACATTTCCATAATTCTTCATGTTATATGGAAAGTTAATAACACAGGCACATAGCTACCCATCAGCTACCCCTCTGGTAAGCCTGAAGATTTGCATTAACACATGCCCTCATACATAAACTTTGCCTATAACATACAGTTCAAAGTGTCATCAATGTCTAAAGGGTCACAGAAACAAAAATCTTCCAAGGACTCAATTAAAATCATCTTTAAATAAATCTTAAGACATCAATCAACCTCAAGTCTACTGCCCCTCCTATGTTAATGTAACAGTCAACTGGTTTAAATTGTGAAGTTGATGTTGAAATCTTAGCAAAGGCTGTATGACAACAGCACTGACACCTCTTGCTTTATATTACATCAGCTTATCAAATACAGTAAATAAAACCAATTGCATCAATATAAACATGGGAAAATACTGACTGAACATTTCTGCTTTTCCCTCATGTTATTCACATGAAGTCAAACTCCCTGTATTTCTCACATAACTAAAAATTTCCATTTGTATCTCACAGCTAGTATTTTAAACACTTGGCTGCTATTATGTTTCATAACTTTACTGGCATTTCTTTCTTTCAGATATGCTGTTATCCTGCAGCTTAGATTCACCATTTACTTCCTTTTTCTTCATCAGTAAGGAGAAAAAAAAATAAAAAACTAACCAACTTTCAGATCAATTGCAGGACTGAATGTTAAGTACACAGAATTTGCATAAAAAGGAGTAGCCAGTTCATTTCATGCTTCTATAAAACTATCATTATGAAAGATCCCAAGCACAACAGATGCAAAATATTAAGTATAAGCTGCACAAAAACATTTTCTATTTAGCAATTTGACAGGCTTATGCTAATTAAAGTTAATCTGCTGCAGAAAATTTTAGTCTTCCTCATGCTTTTCTTCAATATGAAAAATTTGTTGGTAGCTGAAAGGAATACTTAGAATGACTTGGAAAAGAAGACTTTTAAATCTTTTGAGTAGATGAAACATATCACAGACCTGTTTATATCCAAACATAAGATGAAGCCCCCTACACGAAGCAATGCAAGAAATAAATAAATCCAGTCTATGCATCTGAAAATGTCTGGAACATCTGCACCTGTCAAATATTCTCTACTACATTCCCTATTAGTCTGAGGGGAAAAAAATATGTTTTTAAGAAAATGGAGAATTAAGGCTTTAAAGAAAGACAGAAGATAAAGATGTAAGTTTCAAAAAGTAACAGAAAAAATATACCCACTCTGGAGCAAACTTATCCAGCGTCTTGAAGAGCTCATTTTTTATTTCCTGATTCTCCACAATAGCTTCTATCACCAGATCTGTGCTGTGGACCACTGCTACTGCATCCGTGCTTGTTGTCAGGTTCTTCAAGGTCTTCTCAATGAACTCAGTGCCAGCCTGAAAGATTTCAACAAGTTCCAAATTCTATTTACAATGATTTCATTTATTTCTATACGGAAATCCCATATAGATCCTCTGAAGTGTATTTAAGCCCTCAAAACTTAGAGCATTCTGCTACATTTCAAAATCGATGAGAAAGTTCCTAGCATATTTCAGGAAGGCTATTCAATCCATTCCCAAGTTCAACCTTCAGCATAAAAGCACAATCTTCACCCTAGTTTTTGCTAGAAATGAGGGGAAAAAAAATCTCTATCTTCTGACTAGCAAAACTGCCAATCACTGACTCTTGTTTGTGAAGACAAAAATCAAACACAAATGAAAGACTTTCAAAAAAAAAGAAAATAGAAACCTAACACAAGTAAAAACATACCTGCATACTAAAAATACAATGTCATATTTGAAGTATAACCACATCATGTGCACAACTTGCTTTTAGATTAAAAGCATCTGCAAAGCAGGATTTGGAGTCTCTGTAATTATGTGTAGGTAATTATATTGCTCTAGTTATACTGCTATTATTACAGGTTTTCGCCTATACTGACTGAGGCAAACAAGTCCTTTTTCATTTCCTTTCTGTGCTGCACCATTCATGCTGATAATCATCAATACTAGGATATACTATCTAGAGAAATAGGTATAAAATACAAATCGCATCTGCTGTAAAGTGCAATGTTACACTTCCTCTCCTTCCAAGCAGCCAAATAAATTTAGAGAAACAGGCAAAGCAGCAAATAACTTTTAGGATATAAATTTAAACGCATCAACTGCTGCACAGTAACTGGATGTATGTAGGTCTTAACGTAAACACTCAGAATCTTGCATCTCTAGTTCAGGTACAGAGTAGTTAAACTTGCAATTTCATTTCCTTTGCAGTAATTGTTTTTTGTGCTGAAGCTTTTAATCAACAAAAGCCTCCTTACATAGGTATTATGACAAACTATGTAATGATTATTTTTATGGCTAAAATGGATGAATTCCCAGTTGATTGAATAAAGATACTTGTGATTAAATTAGAATGAACAATTTATCAGAAAGTTTAGCATGTGTTTTAATGAAACCTTTATCTTAAGGCTAAAGTCTAGAATAAATAAGAGAAGACTTCTCTCAACCTTTCTGAGTCAAAAAAATCCAAGAAAATGCAGGCTCTTCCAGCATAGGGAAGAGGCTTACTTTTCAAGCCAGTATATTAACAAGATCTATAATACTGCAACTGCCAGCAATCAGAAGTTCAAAATGGCAGTTTTGTATTGCCTAAGTTTCCCTAAAGGTGTAAACACAAAAACAACAACCTCAGGCTTATCTGCAAACTTCTTCTTTGTCACTCTTTTCAAGCTCTCTTCAATTCCTTTTGTAGACTTTTTAAGGATTTCTTCTGACTGGTCTACTAACACCACAGTGTGTCCTGTAGCTGCTGCAACCTGGAAAATAAAAAATAAAAATAAAAAAGATTTGATATCAAGATAATAAAACAATTGTATTAATTTCTGTTGGGGCGGACAACTCCCTAGAAGCAGGCAGAAAAGAACTGAAGGATATTCAGCTGATGTAAAAATTAGGCACTCAATGTTTCCACTATTTTAAATTGCACACCACTATTTTAAATTGCACACCTGAGGGACTTACATTCTGTAGACTTTCACTTTACATCTAACTTGCACCTAGGGACTAAAAACTAATGGTGCCTACAGGATCAACTGCAAAACAAGTTAGCTGAGATTAAATCAGAACAGAAAACTGTCCTCCGAAGACAACCTGTCACTGTTCTTGCCCAAGCTTCCCCACCTGGTGTTACAGTCACCACTGGTTTGAGATGAATTTAATATGCATAAATCAGAGGTAGAGGTCAGCAGACCAAACCTCTCTCCTCTGCAGCGGTAGAAGACTGCAACCTCAGTTCAGATACTGCTGAATATCACACTTTATTTTTTGACAAGCTGCTAAAACAAAATAAAACAAACAAACAAAAAAACCCTAACAACAGCAACAAAGGGCAATCTAACAGAATGTGCAGATTAACTGCAGATTTTCCCTACAGACTTACAACCTTTAAACAGTGCCTAGGTTTCTCCAACATGAGAGCAACAACCTTTTGTAAAAAGGCTGATTATGAAGGTTCCTTTAGCGGAAATCTCAAGTTCTAGTGTCAAGGTACAGAGAAGTGTTTTTACCAGATAAGTTAATAAACAACTAGCTAATTCCATAAGGAAAGGGGGAAAAAAAGAAAAAAGAAAAAAAAAAAGGAAACAACAAAAAAATCCACTCCTAGAGATTTGCCAGAAACATGAAAAATCTTCATTTCTGAGAAGGAAAAGGATTAACTCATTAAAACAGGACAGTGCTATTTACAAACTCAAGGTTCTTCTGGTTTCAGACCACCAGATCTCATGGTGTGACACACACTCCTGCAGGTCCACCTCTCCAGGGGGTTTGCTGAACAGGCCTGTTAGTCACAGTGCTGAGCTCCCCTCCTCCAGGGCAAGCACCGCCATTAACACGAGTACATCCTGGAAACATATGCTACGCAATAATTTTCATAAAAAGCACAATGTATTAAAATAAGAGATTTTTAAAGTAATTTGGGGCTGCTTTCTTGCAATTAGCTCTAAGAGAGAAAACTTGGGCAGAATGTTTCAAGACTGAGGCCCTCCAGTTACTGGAATTAAGAAACACACTTGTTTTCCTAATCCTTGCCTCACACACGTAATGTTTTATCTGCAATGGGTGCTTCCTTAGTTTGCCTTTGCTGATCAGCAGCACGAAGAGGCAGGCTTCGAGGGCTGGGAGAATAGGGCTGGTATGTAACAGCAAGGCCAAGGCAGCCGCTCGCGCCCAGCACGTGACACTTTCGTCCCAAGCACAGAGCTGCTACTCCACCTCTACGCCCCCTTTCCCATATCTGTACAGACAGGCCTCAAGTCTGAAATCCCATCTGGATTTAACATTAACTGGAAAAGGCACGGGGGAAAGAAAAGATATGAGAACTATGCGAGAAGGCGCAGAGAGCGGCAACAGTGTCTTGTGCTGCCCCGAGCGGACATGAGAACTTTGCTGGTTAAACTTTATGCCTGTGAACTACAGCTAGGCTGTAGCTAGCCTCATAAAGCCCCCAAAGCCGCGACAAATCTATGCAATCAAGAGCCACTAAAGGCAGTCAATTAGCGTGCAAATGCCCAGACCATGCACCGCGGTCCGGAACCAAGCGGCGACGTAGAGAAACCTGCCCTCAGACCGGACCACGGCCCCACTACGGCAGTACGGCAGCCACCACAGAAAGCACTTAAACGGAAGAAAAAAAAAAAAAAAAAAAAAGGAAAGAAACGCAGGCGCAGTCGGGCGAAGCCCGCAGCCCCATGCAGGGCGTGCGGCACGCGCCCGCTAACGGCCGCCCAACGGCCGCCATGGCGCCCTCCGCGCGCGCTGCCGCGGGCGCCCCCGGGTCCGCGCTCACCTGGGCGATGCCGGCGCCCATGAGGCCGGCGCCGATGACGGTGACGTGCTTGACCAGCAGCTTCTTGGCGGCCGCCATGGCGGCGGCGGAGGAGGCGGCACGCACGAAGCGGCGCGTGGCGAAGGCCATGGCGGGGACGGCGAGCGCGGCGGGGCGGGGCGAGCGCGGCGCCGCGCGCGGGGCGGCGCTAACGGCAGCGCCAGGGGCAGCGGCCAAGCGCGGCTGGGGCCCGTGCCGCGGAGCGGCGGCCACGGCCTCTCCTCCAACCCTTGCCCTGGGGGCTGGTTTCCGCCGTCAGCGCGTGGCGAAGGGCACCGCCGTGCTCACAGGGACTCAAGGTCACAGACCAGGGCAGCTCAACATTAAACCCTGCCCTTCATAAAACGAGAAACATTTCCTCACCGAGTCTCACCTGACTGACATTGAGCTGTGAGGCTTTACAGGAGCTCAAACTTGGGCAGGTAACTGCTCTCTGCATACACACGTTGTGGCCGAGCAGGTAGTTGATGACATTCTCCAATGCCAAGTTACCACCACGAGGCAGCTCCACAGCTGCTTCCCTCCCACCCGGTTCCTCGGCTCTTTCTCCTCACAGAGGCAACTCACCCTCACTCCTGTCTTCCCCTCTCCACTCTTCTCTCTGCCTTTTATTCCTTCAGAGTAATGGTGTTTTAAAACTGTACCAAAGGAAGGAACAGGCATAACATTTCTATTTTTTACCCAAAACATGTATGTTCCCATCCTCATTTTCTTCTCCTACCTCCCTAATACCTTCTGCTTCTTCATCCTGTAACATCCTCTTAACTCAAGAGCCTTTTTTATAACAAGTAAAACAAAAAATCACAAGCTTAGCCAGCAAATGAAACTCATTAAAAGGACAATGCAAAGCTGTCACACACTTACTTAGGAATGGCTTTATTAAAAACAAAATGATTTTAAAGCAAACTCTGAAATCAATTTTAGAAATACAGATACTTTCAGCATTCAGAAGTAGACTTCCACTTCTACAAACATACATATTTCAATAAGGCCTCAGAGATAATTCTGTTCAGAAAAAAATGGAAGAGGGGTACATTTACAATACAAAACCATCTCTTTCACCACTTTACTTACAAGTCTACCAAAAATGGCTACACATTTTTACAACCAGAAACATCTTCTTGTTTTTATCGTACAGTTTAGACACTTCCATGGCATTCTTCTATGAAGGTTTCAGTACATCCAGGACATACATATATATATATATATATATATGTATGTTTGTCATTTGCAGCACCACCTTGCATCCTGGCAGACATTAACACAAATGCACCGTCACATCAGCATTTGCGGCTTGTCACATTGTGCAGTACTTGATTATAGGCATCACCAAAAATTGCACTCTGAAGGTAGCATTTGTAGAAAGATAGTGTCAAAGATCACATTTAAACTAAATTCAATAGGCAAAACAAGTATACATATCAAGTCATTTCACAGACTAGATTATATGAATTGTGTCTTCCTTGGAATCTATAAAAAGAAACTAAAGTGCTTTTAAAATGTGCCCTCACTGATTAAAAAGGACATGTATTTTATATAAATAATCAATTGCACATTAAGATCATTATGCTGCTTAAAAAGACATTCTAGCAAAAAGATAAATATTATCAATATGTAATTTTAGCTTTGCAATTACGCATTACCATTTTAAGGAGGTTCAGGCAAAAAAAAATTAAACTGTATAGAACCTACTTGTTCCTTGTAAAATATTAAGGAATAAATGCTTATTCCAGGCTGTCAGGCTTTTATCAAAGCCTAGTGTTAGTATAATTAGATTTGGTATTAACTTTTTATTATGCTATGAAGTCTTCAAAAAAATTCGCATAGGTATTGAAGCACATATTAGCCTATGAAGGTAGAAGGTGAGCTTACATAAGCACTGCAGGTTCTTACACAAACCATACGGTACCTTAGCAACCAAATGCATCATTCCGAAATTTAGCCACAGTGATATTCAAAATAACAAAGAGAAAACTTTATACCCAAAGCAACTGTTTTGCAGTCTTTGCAGCACAACCTTTTTTTTAAGGCTTCAAGTGAAAAAGTTACAAAAAGAGGTAATTTCAATTTCAAGAGTTGAATTTTCTTCTAGATTTAAGGTTTGGTTTCTGCTACAGACTACCCAAATTCATTCTGCAGTCATTTTCACATTACAATCTTGTACTTTTAACCTCAGGAGCTAGACACCGCTAGCATTGTCTAGAGCCCAATGGGAAAAAAGGCTGAAATACAACTCCCTTTAAAGATGATATGTGGATTTACTTCCTATGAAGTTCTGCTAAATCAAAGAGGTGTATAGGGATTTAAAGATGATTAAAACAATTACTTAAAGGTTAATTGTTGCCTGACCCCCAGAAGATTAAACATTTGAGAGATCTTCAAATAAATGGTGAGCTTATGCAGAGCAAGTGTTCCCTTCAGAAAGGCTTCCCCCATGATTAGTTAATACTGCTAAACAGTATAAAAAAGACAGTAATATATTATACCAACTACAGAACTTTTTTTTTCTCGCCATATGCAAGACAGAAGAAAGAGCCAAGCCTCAAGTTTGTCAGATTGCTCATTTCCATGCTTAAATCTTTACAAGATACATCGGTAGTGCCTGTGCTGCTGTATTTGAAATGCGACTCCAGTTCTCAAAGTCAACCAGGACAACCAGCAGTTGCCCATGAGGGCAGAACCTGAGTGCAAACAAATTTCAATATCAGATTGCAAACTACAGCGTTGTCAGTTCATCTGTGGAATGCAATAGCTGACACAATAAAATCATCCCCTTCCAGAAGCAGGAAGGAACATTGCCACTAATTATGAAAGTCTGTGCAGTCGGTGTTTTTCTGAAAGGGAAGTAGCACAGTAAGTTGGAAACAAAATAAAGCTGAAATAAAGTGCAATATTTCTTCATTTAGTCTTTTTTGATGTTATTATCATCTCTTCAAAGCTATTAGTTTGAATGGACACGGAGCTAAGGTTAGACCAAACCTTCCCTCCATGGATGGTTTTGTAGCATTTTCAGGGTACAAAAATGTAAAACTTTGCATGAGACTCGCAAAAATTAAGAACAGCTCCATTTTTGCCAACTGCTCTCCCATGCACACACGTTTACCTAAAGAACAGTTAGAAAGAGACATATTACCAGTTTTATAATAACTCTTGATCTATTTGTTGCTATGCACACAATCCCTGTAGATCTTCCAATCTGAGAAGGCCTCAAGCAATAAGTTACAAACTTCTAAAGCTTTTGTCTCCAGTATTTGAGTCTGAGTCTTGCTCAGTTTTACTGCTTGATGCGAACTGCATTTACCCTGTATTATCAAATTACTGTTAATGATTTCTCATCTCTGCCAGGCAACTGAAACTTTCAAAAATCCAACTACTTTGTTTTGCAAGTAACAAATCACAATAATAAAAGACGTTCTATAGTTACTCCTATGAGTCCCTTTTAAATTTCATGCCTTCGAGGCTCTACACTTCAAAAAATACCTGCCTGCCCTCCCCCAAAACACCATCTACTGAATGCAACCAAGTATCTTACCCATTCCAAAAGGAACGAAGGTCTCTTTCTTAATTAGCTGGCCATTTTCATCCAGAAATCTTGTTGGTTGGAAGTCATCTGGTTTCTCCCAAATATTAGGATCTCTGTGTACTGACCACAAGTTGGGCACAATCACACTGCCCTTAGGAATAACATATCCTTGCAGCACTTTAAACCAAAGCACAAAAACAGAACTTGTTGGGAGCAAACAGAGGATACCTTTATACTTGAAGGAGGACTAGAATACTTCATGATAAGGACAGGGATACATAGCTGTGGACGGCAAACACAGCAGGAGTTTAAGTAGCACTGCTGCCACCTGAATTATAGACCCACTGGGGCAGCATGTGGGAGGTCAGAGCAGCTAGAAAGACACCATGTTTTGCCAAGAGCTCCCTGCAGGCAAAAGGAAGCAGGGAAGCTGCAGTCTCATTGCTCTGCTCCAAGGCCTCATTCGAAATGCCAATATCACAGCAGCACCACAACCAAAAATGCCCTCAGCTAAATGGAAGCCATTTGATTATTTTTTCTCCTATTCCTGTGTTGTCACAGTGCCCTATCAAAATGAAGACAGAGGGTAAGGAAGAGGGATAAGTAATCTCTAAAGGATATTGAAGCGACTAGTCTCAGTTGCATCCCACTGTCTTACTATAAACCACACTGCACATTCCTTAGCTACATGAGTCTCAAGCCCACCTAATCTCAGTGAATGACATTTTACATGTTAGGGTTACATGTTACAAGATATAAATGAGGTCTTTTTACATCCTCACTAGATGTCCCTTCAGACTTTCATCCACATAAGAAACACTGTATTAATGAGTCTCTAGAAATGCTTACCAGCGGTTTCTGAGGCCATTCGAGGGATAGAAAGGGGAACAACTGCAGTCATCCTTTGCACTTCCATAATGGTTGCCTCGGTGAAGGGCATTTGAGCCTTGTGGGTGAGAGAGGGAACTTTGTCACATCCTAGAACTGCTTCAATTTCTGCATGAACCTTCTCTAATGAAAGGGATAGAGAAGAAAAAGACGCAGAGTAAGACGGCATTATTTCAGTTTCACTTGTCTATGCATCATTTTTTGCATAAGTTTGTCAGAGATGACTGCAAGACCCTAAATGAAATAACTATGCCAAGAGAAGCCTTAAGAACAGACAGAGTTAAGAACAAAGCAACCAAGCACAGCCTGACAAGCGCCTACAGAGTGAAACAACTTCATCGTCAGATACTTTTTCTATACAGGAAAAATACAGGAAAAGCTCTATTCCAGTTCCAAATGTAACAATAACCTCAGCTTATATTGTAACTCTGCAGTAACTGGAATGGTGAAAATACCATTCCTGGTCTGCATGAAAAGAACAAGGACCACCACCACAGGCCACACACACTGCTTGCCTGCTCTCGTTTCCCATCTCTAGAAAGACCCCTTTCTAAAAATTGAAAAAGATAGTGAAGACATGGGAAAACTTTTAATGCAGTTATTTCATTCTGGAGCAGAATCCCAATCTAGTACTGCATACGTTAAAGCCATACTATTTCCTACTTTCAGTTCACTGAACCACATTCAACTACTACTTTAGTACTCAAAAAGGCATCAGAAAACACTCCTTCTCCCAGAGAGACCTTCTTCAAATTAAAGACAGGAGATGGATGAATGAGAATGGAAATTAGGTCTCTAAGGAAAGTGTCAAATTATTTCACATCACTAAAGGCTCAGGTCAGAAACTTATACAAGTTTGAGATGCAAGATTTGCTTCACTCCTTTATGAGACAATATTAAGTTTTATTACACTTAACTTGTATTTTGGTTGCATACACAAGAGACTATGTTTAAAGAGGGAAATATATAAATATTAAGTGTTAAACAAAAATAATGTCATTTTTTACTCTTGATACCCTGAGTATTTTGGGGCTGTCCTGTTCACTGGAATCCAGGCTACTTGCACTTTGGAGCTTTTGCTCTCCTCTCTCCCTAGCACTGATTCGAGATTAAGTAAAAGCTTAATGCAAAAACTATCTCTGTTTTCAAAGAGATAGAAAGCACTCAAAAACAGCATATGGCTTGTGCTCTACAAACACTTGCTGCCCTCTATAAAGCATGCTAGGGAAACAAGCTCTCATATAAGGACTGCATAGCAAAAAAATATTTGCTAACAGCGCTCTGGTACCAGATTGTTTTTTTCTGCTACTTTCGTCACTGACAGATCATAGCCCTGCATTCAGGTATGCATGTCCACAGGGGTTTAAATGAGGAAAGTTTTCTGCATTCATAAAAAGTAATAATAATTACACTGGATGTTTCGTGCCAAGTATCACACAAGTCTTATGCCAAACAACAGTTCATAGGACTTTGCAGAAATATGTGGAATCCTACAGAAAAATCCCCAAATTGCTACTAACTATACTACCATCTGCAAAAACCGAGCCTCCAAGACTCCTTGTTATTTGAACTGCTCCACCAAATACACACACACATACATAAAAAAGAAACCTTACCTACTTTCCACAGATCTTCAGAACTCAAGGCCACCACAATGATTTCCCATATCTGCTTATGCGCACATCCCACTTCCCCCCTTTCATGTAGGAAGCGAAACTGGATTCCGCAGCCAAACAAGTCCTGTTTGCTGCTGCTGCTTTTTTCCCTTCTCATAACCCACCATGTGCCTTTCCATGAAGTGTCTGTCTGCAACACTCACTAGCAGTAAAGTTATGCACTTCCATAAATGGGATAAGAGAAACATATCACTATTAAAAAGGGGGCCATATCGGTTTCCCAAGCACCCAAGCAATCCCAACACATAAGGAATGGGATACTGAAAATAAGAGGATTCCATTACATAACTAAGCAATGCACATACTCAGGGAGTACTCTGGAAAGGGCAACTGGAGAGATTAGAAGTGTTAGAAATCAGCAGAAAAGGGAAAAATAACAGGACCAGGTATAGTAGCAGACAGCAGGAAAGGCAGTTAAAAAGAAGAAAAAACCTTTATAAATCTCACTTGGACAGTTTAGAACATATCTACTACATGTAACTGCCCAATTGTCACATTAGCAGTGATAATACAGCACCATTAAAAAGAATAAGCCCATACAATAAAATACTTCTACAGATTTATCCTCAGTGAACTCTATCTCCTACATACTGAACTAATGCCCTATTTTGCAATCTTTGCTCAACCATTTGCGTTGACTTTGTACAGTTAACTATGATCTTGACCTTTTTAAAGAGATCATTCCAGATAGATAGATGCTGTAAACAGTATCTATTTGCTAATTTGCAAAGCAGCTACAATACCCCAAAACCTACCTTGAGGTTTACTCTTTTTTGTTAGAATCAGTTGTTGTGTGTGACTTCAGGCGGGAAGCTGTTCCTAAATCAGTTGCTTTATTTTCATTAAATTCAACTATCTAAGTTTGCTTCAAATACAATTTTCAAGGCCTACTGAAGAAAATGATATCATAGCAACCACATACACTTTAATAACACTGAGTAAAAAATAAAGAAATAAGTGTTTGAAGATGAAAACTTATCTTAAATCCTGAAAATAACTCTTTCAAGTACTATTTTATTATTTCAATGTCTACCACAACTCTCTACAAGGCATTTTCTAGAACTCTGTTGAGTTCTAGCTCCAGCAGACCTGCTCCAGTATGGCAATGTCCTTTCTGTACTTGGGGTCCAGAACTGGCCACAGTGCTCCAGGCACAGCTTCAAGCACCAAATAGAGGATAAAAATAATTACTCACCCTTCTTTAACACGGACACAACATTTTTCTTTTCTCCAAGTCATCATCAGCCTAACCAACTGCTGTAATGTTTTCGGACTGAGAGAAAGGGGCCTTGCAACTACATCAAGCACGTGCCCAGGGAAGCCTAAAAGCAGACCTTACCACCAGAACTTATATATTTTATATGCCTTATATACCTTATATCACTCCTAAATTCATAAAGCATTTGTCAAATAGTGATTAGAAGCAACAACAGACCTGAGAGGTGACAACCGCCAAAGCTTTTAAAACATGCCAAGCTCCCCTTAAATTACTTTTCAGTAATTTAAGGATGGAAGTTGTCCCAAACTGGAAAAAAAAATGTAGGGATTGGTCAATTTAGATTGTTAATATGCAGAGGTAATCTAACGATCATAATAGCAGAGGAGGACTATAGATCATGTCTTATTACATACCAGCCTTTTAGGTTATATGTACATACAGCCATGAACTTAAACAACTTCTACATTGTTCCTGTCTACCTGATTGCTTCCATGCCTTCCTGCTAAAGCATGCCTGAAAATCACTAGGAGCTTTACAGACTGAAATAAAACACCTAGAATAGGTAGAATAGAATAGTCTTACCTTGTACTTCTGGGTAGAGAGACATATAGAGTAGGCACCACAACAGTGTATTGGAAGTAGTGTCTGTGCCTGCAATGAAGAGGTCACCAATGATAAAAAACAGGTATTCCTCATTAAAACTGCTCTCCTTATTCTTCTCCTCTTCTGCATGGAGGAAATACATATCAATGAAGTCCCTGGGATTTGCTACATCCAGTGTATCCCTGTGCTGTGCAATTATTTTCTTGAGAAAAGCAGTAATATCTAATTCTGTTTGCCTAAGTTCCCTGAAAGGCCCAAAGGGAAGGTAGTACAGCCAAGGGCAGACATTGACCAGCATCACAGAGCTGTTGACACTTAGCTCCAGGGCCCGCGCCATGTTCTTCAGCATGGTCTTGAACTCAGTGTCTTCATAGTCAAAGCGCTTTCCAAAAGTCATGGAACAGATAACATTGGACACTCCGTTGCGAATAATCGGAAAAGGATTAAATGGATCCTTGCCATGCTTTAGTATTTCTTCTTTTATGAACTTCAGTTCATCGATGATTTTCGGTTCTAAACTATGTCTTCCTACTCCAAAATAGCGAAGCGTTGAAAGAGAGAATTTCCTCTGTTCCTTCCAGACAGGGCCATAAGGTGCAAAAATAACACCTAGGAGAGAAAGGGAGAGCCTGAAACCAAGCCTCTCTGTTTTAAAGAGGGCATAGTTAAACACGCCTTGCAACCCTAAGGCCGGGCAGAGGGAAATGGTATATGGCAAATCTGTCCAAGCACAGGACTAGGAGCTAGGGAAAGAAAGCAGCTCTCCACAACTTTTGCAGCCTTGGAAAATCCCTCTCCCTCATTTTCCCAAACAATAAATGTACATAATAACTATATCAATGTCTTTATTAGTCTTTACAAGACACTAATAGATGGAAGAAAAAAAGGCACTGCAGAGGCTTTATTACAAATGGTAACAATTCTGCAGGAAATCTTCTTTTCAAAGTCTTGAGACAAATTCCATGAGCAGGACAGAACAGCAAGATATTAAACACAATTTGTTTTTTTCATTTCTTTTCTTCATGCTACAAGATTTCTCAAATCTGTTTGTTGCGTGTAGTTTATTACTAGTAACATGTTTCTTTAACTATAACTAAAGTACAAGACAGGCAGGTATGTTGCAAACAAATTGCAAAGGCGAAGGCAGATTCAGAGTGACTTGTTAATGACATACTTCATTTGCATCTCCATAACTCTCAAGCCTCAAGGCACATGTTCTGCATGAATGTGTCATCACAATGTATAATTTGAATGCAATGCCTTAGCTTCAAATATAAACGTTGTTCCTTTACAAACAAGGACACCTTGTTAGATTAACAAACACATCAGAGATATTACTATATAACTAAAATCCACTCCCACCACTTGCGATGATTACCATCCCAGCCTGGCACAGAGCTCTCCACGGCCCTGTATCTTCCAAAGCTCTGAAACCCCACAGCTAAGGGCATATGGAAAGAAGGGGATTTAAAAAAAAAAAAAAAAGAGAGAGAGAGAGAGAGAAGCATGAAGTTAGAATGACAGAGATAAGAGGGAAACTAAACCAAGCAGGTCATTACCAGGCAATGAAGATGGAATAGTATTTGACTGTTTTCACAGAAAATCCTCACATGAAGCAAAGTCAGATGTACCCAGCACAGATAGCATTTTTCAATTTCCTTTTTATAATATGCTTAATTCCAAAGTAACATCAACCCACGATTACCAGTTCCTGCTCATTTCAGACCACTAATCTTTTTGAATTGACTATTAAAACCTTCCAGTACAACCAGTTAAAAATAAATAAGCAAACACACAGACACACGCAGACAAACAAGAGTCCCTGTGGTATAGAAGCGAAACAACTCATTTTTAGGAAAAAAAAAATATTGTTAAAACAGCAAGTTTCTTGCTTGGCTACCTTCCCACACACGCACTTAATTTCTCACTGCTTCTTTTAGTGTTGCTGCAATATTGAGGACACTGAAAAGCGCAAAAATCATGGCAGATGTTGATGTCTAGATCTGCGCAGGGTAGGACCATAAAGGCTGATGAACCACTCAGGTTCTGTTCACCCTTCAGCCTGAATCCTCGTTACCCCTTACTGCTTTAGAAAAAAAACATTTTCCTAAAAGAAAAAAAGGTCCATATTTCTACTTCCCCATACAAGCTGAAGATCCAGCACACTTGCACAAAAGTCTTGGGTTAAGAACTCATGTCCACGATCTCCTTTAGCTTCTTACTGCATCTCCTATCCAGTTACGATATCCATCCCCCTTCACCACACAGTAGTGCCTGCTGTTTCTGATACTTCTTTTTGCCCTCCTCCATGCAGAACATATTATTTGCACCTTATTCACAATACAGCCACAGACAGCTGAGATAAGTCCTTCATTGTTCTGGAAAATGCTAACAAGCCAACTCAGGATTTTCACAAGCTATGATAGTAAATGTATTTTAAAACAAAATTCCAACCCCGCTGGTAAATTAATACTAGCTGAAGTCTGCCACCGACCCCTTTATGGGACCTTGGCTTGGGGTCTGCCCACTGCAACTAGATTTTATTATTGCAGCTGCAGCCCTGCTGAGTCCCCCGGAGCTCCGTACTTCAGAAGTGGTGACCGGCAGGCAGCTACGACAAAGGTTTCTTATCTTCACACCAGAGCGCAGTTTCTTGCCCAGTTTGGGTCGCAGCAGAGGTGGCAGCATCAGTCTGGTTCCTGCAGAGCTGCTTAGAGGCTCCAGCCTCCCCGCAGCACCTGCTCACAGAAGCTGCTCACTGCTTATCAGGGATTTTATCTCAGTATTTATACAAATTCTCTGTAAAAAAAACCTACTTGTTGATAGCGCCGGATAACCCCTGTGTCATTGTTACCACACGGTTTACACCGATCTAATAACACTCGACTGCTCTTCGCCTTTTCTTCCCCCGGTCATGGCTAAGACGATTCAGACACTGCAACAACGGCCACAAGATCCGCACCTAAAACCTGCCCGTTTAGCCCTGTTACAGCCGCGGTACCGACTGCCTTTTAACAGGGACCATCTGGGTTTTCAACCCTCCCCCGCTTAAGTTCCTCCGCCCGCCGCTGCAGTAACGGACCGTTAAGGGACCGCTAAGGGCGCGTAACGGTCGCGGCGCGCAGGGCTCCTTACCCTTCTTGCGGGTGATCATGACGACGATGGGCACGGAGGGCCGGTCGCTGAACACGTCCGCCTTGAGCACGAGCGCCTCGCGCACCGCCTCGAACGTGTTGAGCACGATGAGGGGGCGGCTGCCCACGAAGAGGCGGAAGACGCCGCCGTAGGTGTCGCGCAGGCCCGTGAGGAAGACGTGGGGCGACAAGACGGGGCAACCCTTGCCCTTACCCCTGCGGCCGCCCCACACCTCGGGCACCCAGCGCCGCAGCAGCGGCCGCGGCAGCAGCGCGAAGGCGAAATTGCCCACGAGCGGCCAGGGCGCCGGGCCCGGCGGCAGCCCCGCAGGCGCTCGGCGCCGCCGCAGCAGCCAGAAGCAGCCCAGCCAGCACAGGACGAGCAGCAGCAGCTCCGTGGCGCTAGGGCCGCGCAGCAGCCAAGGCCAGGCGCCCTCCGCCGCCATCCTCGCAGGCGGCCGCCCTCCCTCTCCCTCTCCCCCTCCTCCCTGCCCGCTCCGCCTCGCGGCGCCGCAAGATGGCGGGGCCGGCTGCGGCCTGGCGGCGCTGGGGCTGCCGCAGAGGGGAGGCAACGCCGGGATGAGGGGCGGCTGCGCCGCTTTAACGGCGCGGCGGGGCGGCGAGCGGCGCCCTCCGCCTCCTGCCCTGCGGGGGGAGCCGTGCCAAGGCCGAGGGCGGGTCCAAAGCGCTGCACGCTGGCGTGACCGCCTGCCCTTCACCCTTACAGCCTTCCCTTCCACCTCTGCAAACATTTATTTTCACTGGGCTTCTAAAAGCTCAGAGAATCCATCATCCTTTCCCATTACCACGCAGGGAGGCTCAGAGATCCTTTAAGGGAAAAAAAGAAAAAAAAAAACAAAAACAAAAAAAAAAAACACCACACACACCCACAACCCCAGCACACCACCAACTACACACCACCAAGTTCCACTATCACCCATGCCTCTCCTGAAGGGCTGCTCGAGGTCTAGGCTCATCCACTGCTCTTGTCCAACCCAGGACAGCTCTAGGACTAAACCTACAAGAATTTTACAAGCAAATTTATAAGCACTGTTACAATTTATTCTCCAGAAAGGTACTTAGATGTGTAAAAACCTGTTTGCAGCAGTGACTTTAAGTGCTCCCAGTATTTCTTCCCTTAAGAAAAAAGCACCACAGGCCACCAGACCAGTAGACAGCTAAAAAAGGATTCCAAGAAAGAGCAGCAGAGACCAAAGGGTACTTACCCCATTACAAAAATGTAATAGTTTAATAATAAGTATAAAATGACAAGTAGCTCTGAAAGAATGGCTGAACTATATAAAAAGGTTTTATTGCAGTTAGAGAAGTTACATGAATTTTAGACATAGATACAGCTTAAATGGTTAACATTTTTTTTTTACCCCTCAGATTAAGTAGAAAAAGTTTCATAAATGCAAGTGACCTTGAAGAACAGAATGCAGCTTTGGGCTGAAATGCCAGTGGCTTAGCCATAGTGATCACAAAAATATGCAACTATAACTTGGAATAACTATTAGACAATCACAGCAAGAGACAATGTGAAAAATCTAGCTAAAAATATTTAATCTGGAGCTTAGTTTTGAGTTCTGAGGTCTGAAAAGAAGCTTTTTTTTCCATCTGGAAAAAATACAATTCTTACCTATTTTCTTCACACAAAAGTAATTTAGTCTCCCCTTTACAGCATATTTGAGAAATAACAAGATGCTTTCTCCTTCCCTCCATATGCAGCTGAAAGATCAATTTCAGTGGCATATGGGTAATTCTAGGTTGTGCAGGACAAATTCATTATTTTTATCAAAATGAGACCATTTTTCACATGAAATGTGATTCAATGGATGATTCTACTTAATAGAAATTGATGTGACAATTTCTTTTCCTCCTAAGACACCAAAGCCTCCTTTTAAGGCATAAAAATACAGTAAAAGACAACTTGAATAGCATGTGATATTCTCTGTCACTAATAACTATACATACAAGCTTCAGTACAACAATACTCAAATGTTTCCTCCCTAGTTCCTGATGTTGGTGTAACAAAAGTGACCTTCTATTTACTTAGCAGTTTAAATAAAGTCTACTCCTCAATCTGTTTTGCCCTGTATTTTGGGTAAGAATTTGCCAACTCTATTCTGAACTGGAAAAAAAAAATCCATGAAACAAGCAAACAAAAAACCAGCACCAGAACCAAGTTTCATTAAAGGAAAAGGAAAAAGTCAAATTAACTTTCTTTGAAGATGAGAGTTTCTAAATCAACAAAATGAACTTAAAAACAATATTTTGTAATCAAACTTCATTTGAGCCTTTGAATCTTATCAGTGCTTACACTGTTGACTAGTTACACATAATTTGAGTTTCCTGCCATTCAGCTGCAAGCTGTTTCTGTAAGCTTAGTTCAGTTTCTAGGCAACTTTTAGATGTGTATTTCCATAGGCACTTTATTCATAAAAATACTGCCACAAATACATTCTAAACACTTGAATGTTCTCCAAATAAGAGTAATATAATTAAAAGCATGTACCTAACTCAAAAAAAGGTGCAAGGAAAATTTACACTCATTTGTTCATTAGTCAAAGGATATATCACATGCTCACAAATACTTTTTGTAGGGCATTTATACATGCAACCATTTCTGTTAATATTGCACTTTTTGGTAAATGAAAGATAACCAGTTTTCCCTGAAGGATGCATTAAATTGCACAGTTTGTTTTTGCTGTGGCTTGACTGCACTACAGATGGCTTCACCTTTGGGTCTTCCAAAGGCATTTTTGGAACTGCTGAGCTGAAAAGTCAGGGGCATTTAACAAGAACTAAAGGTTTCACGTGTTCCTGAAGATGTACTTACTACCACTAATACTGCTGCCTTGAGAATGTTCATAATTTAACATGACCAAGAAGATGCCTCTTAAGAGTCCAGGACATGCAGTGCCCTTCATTGCATGCAGCAAACCAAACAATGACTGAAAAAATAAGTTTTCTACATCAGAACACACAAAACAGTTTCTCCTCTGTAGGGTGCTTGTGAAGCTTTAAAACAGACGTTTAGTGACTTCTGTTCTATCTGAGCAACCTTAGTTTAAGGCACTTTCACAAGTTCTTGATCTAGAAGATCAGTTCTGGAAAGAATATTCACAATTAGATCTCAAACAAAGCATCTGTTCAGCTTAACTAAAAATTAAGGGATATCTTAGAAAAAATAAATTATCATACTACCAATATTTTCTTTTTTTTTAAAAAAAAGTATTAGTCACCGTCCCCACTATAGTTTGCTTTGCCGTTTAAGCAAAGTTTCACTTCTGCTCTTGAGACATGGTTACTCAGCATAGTCTATAAAGCAAAAAAAGGAACTACTGAGTAATAGCATTCTCTATTATGATTTTGTCTACTTCATATCCTCTCTTCTCTGACTTCAATGATGATGAAACCAGAGAAATATCCATGTAGCCTCCCTCCCCCCCACAACCACTACCACCTCAGGGTGGTTTTCTTACACCTTCATCCTACCCAATATCATGCTTACATTTTATACCGAATTTCTAAAGGTTATTGTCCTTTTTAAGCACATAAAAATTAGATCTTGGAGGTCTAGTTCAAGTTAAAACCCATATACACTCCTATTTTTCAGTTTTTGTAGAGCAGAAAAATTAAAGGAATATATTTAAATAAATAGCACTTGAAACAGGCTAAAGTGAGAAATTGTGCTTTATTGAAAAGGTGCATCACAACTCTGCTCAGTGTTAAAAGGTAGGAAAAGATAACCAGCTCTGGATAACTAAGAGATTATTAGCACCATATATCAACATAGTTTTGATTTTTAATGACATGTGCAATTACATAAATTGTCTGAAGTATTGCATTTGTTTAGTAGATAGACTGTCAATAAAGAAATATCATCTTGGATGTGCCAACTGATTAAATCACATAGGATGAGTTTTTTAAATGGACTTTTACCAAACTCATGGTCAACAGTGCAAGTAATCAATAGCACCTTTAGAGATAAAAAAGTTATAAAGATGCTCATGTTATTGCACTTTTTGTTTAAGTACAGCCAGTGCAAGTATTTTGTTCTTTAAATAGCTGAACATAGATTGCAGTAGCTTTCAACTCAGTACTCTAGCATCCCATGGCATACAAAAAACCACAAAACTCAGCTGTCATTCACTTAAACCAAAATCTGACACATGCTGCAAGCATTATTAGTATCCTGGAAGTTTTACAACATAAGAGCTGACTTATCGGCTCAGAATGCTGTCCACAAAAAGGAAGCCCCGTTTGCAAACACTGGTAGAAGGCTCAGCACAAATCTCACTTAAGCAGTAACAAAAGCTTTTCTTGGATAACTTTTCCTAGGTTGGAGCCCTATCTCCAGTTATCACACAGAAACAGCACTGCATTTAAAAGTGACATTCTCTATTGTTCTTAACAGAAGGCTTTAGATTTCTCCTCCTCAGTCACATGAAAGCAGTGAGAACTGTAACCAACAAATCATTAGGTCCTGTTGTGCTTTCAGGTTTTGGTGCGACACCAACCTTGCAAAACAGTCAGAAGTCAGACTGTCATATCTCACACACTCCTGAATTAGGAAAATAACTACTAGCAATTTACTAACAGCAGCACATCAAGATTTTCTCAAAGCAAGTGCTTCCTGCCATACAAAGTATATCCCAGATGCTAGAGATTTTGTACTTGAAAAGTTCCAGGCTTCAAGCTGTGTAAAAGTGTTTTTACCCAAGAACACGTTTTCCCTTGAGATTGGAAGGCAGACAAAATTAACCACAGGTCATACGCTTATCTGCATCAAGCTATTTAGGAGGCAGTTAATGGAAGCAGATGAAAAGAGTGCAATTCTTCCCATGTTAAAACAGGCACGCTGCATTTTGAGTGGCCGTAACTGAAAAACAGATTGCAAAACCAGCATTTACAGAAGCAACAAGTTAGCCAAAATGAAAGAGAAGTTGAAGCAAGCTTAGCCCTTGAAGGTCTATACACATATTTCAGCTGGTAAAGTGACAACAGATGCAAAGGTAAAGTCATGTTCCTGCTTCTCAGCATCCTTACCACCTCTAATTAAAAAATAAAGAAGGGGCAGGCAGGCACAAACTAACCTACCCATTTCAAGTCCTAATTTTACGCTTTAAGCAAAGTACCAGCTACAGTTCTGTAGAGCGATAGCTCCATTCCCTGCCTTGTACAGGTCAAAAGCAACTATAAGAATTGATCTTCGAGCTATTGCCGTCTTTGAGACCTGAAGAGCTCCCAGCAGGATATGGAAGATGGCCCAGCTTGTGATGTACATGCAACATGGAAGATCCCATACATGGAAGGAGACCATGCTCGGCATCCAGTATTGTATCTGTTCTGGAGATCCCTGCACACACCCATAGTGCCTACACAAGATGCCTCTATTTCAGCTAGTTAGACAACTCATTTTAATCCTTTGTTTAAAGACAAAAATAATAATAAAAAATCCTTCCAACACATTTCAAAAGAGAATTTTGTGAATATATCAATTGGTACACAAGTTTGTCCTGTAACAAGGCTTTGAAGTTGCACAAATGCTAGCTGCCTAAAGATATTGGGCAGAACACAAAGGCAAAATTTGGAACTAATAGCACATATGCATGGCTTGAAATTTGTATTTCCGCCAGAACCACCACACACACAAGGACTTAAAAATAGAACTACCTTTTCCCATTGACATTTACCAAGAGTATAAGCAGTCACCAACCACATTGCAAGGAAAGGACAAAAACATTCACTCCTCATCTAGAGAAAGGGCAGGGACAACCAATACAGCATCACGGTATCATCTGAGAAAGTGACCACTAAATAAAATGTGGTAATAGAGCATCTTTGTTCACTATGGTATGGATAAGGCTGCCTGTAGCATGTGGCTCAGTCATTTGGCTGTAATCACCATCTAGTTCCTCCAGAAACAGCAATCTTCCCTGCTATGTGGGTTGGAGCTTTATAGTGAACATTAGCCCATAGCACACAAGCACTAAAAAGTTTCTCATGCTATTTGTTAAATTCTAAGTGCTCAGGAAATTAAGTTTTCACTGGAAAGCAAATCAAGTCTTTCATGTGATAAAGAAAAAGACCTCAAAACACATACCACCACGGAAAATAAAGAATCTTCAACAACACAGAATACTTGAGATCCACACTATCAAGTGATCAATATAGTTATTTCATCTTAAAATATCATTCAGGCACTTAAAGGGATTTGTTAGGAAAGATTATCTACAAGTATGAGCATTTTCCCAATGTTTTTCATAAGCTATCTATACACCTAGCCTGAAATCCTTATGCACCGTATTTAAACAAGCCATAAAAATCTACGGAAGCCTCAGCCACCTGGAGCAAATTTTTAATCACATTTAGAGCACCACAACAGTTTACTCTTGTAAGAAACTGTTAGAGCAGCTAAGAGAAAAGACATATGAAAGTTTGATAATCACAGTTAAATAATTAAAAGTCTGCAAGTATCTCAGTCTGAGTTTCTTACATTGGAGGCTATTCATGAAACATAATACACCCAATAGTACAGATGCACAACTGTACTGTATGATAAAAACCTTAAATACAGGCTGATACCTTCCAGCTTTGTTTTTTACAGCACTAGCTAGTACACAGATACAGGCTAGTTCTATGGTACCTGAAAGTTCGTGCAGTTATGGCTTAGTTTGTTGTTAAAAAAAAAGAATACATGTAGTTACCACCTAAGGTTTCAGTTTTCCTTTCCTTTTAATAACTAAAAACAGAAGCCTCTGGCCTTCATTCCCAGTGCCTTGGCAGATTTTTTGGATGATAGGAAGCAACATAATAGTACTACATAAATGATTGATAGCATACAAGGAGATTACACGCACTTAAGCAGGAACACTGAGCTGCAGTGTCCAGCAGAAGTATTTCTTTAAGATTTTCAGTTGCCAATTTAGTGTCTGATATATAACACTTCAATGCAGAAGAACCCTATCTTACAGTGTCATTCTGACTATATGTTGAGACAAGACCTCTAGGTAAATCCAAAGCATTTTATATATTGCAAAATATCAAGAAAACAGAGCTTTACAGCTGTGAAACCAGCCAGTAAAGCAATCAAATCTTTAGTACTTGCTTAGAACATCTGATGAGTTCTATAGAGAAATTAAAAAAGGCAATTCAAGATGAACTAAAACCAGGGTCATTTAAGTTACTAAAGAAAGCCCCGTGGAAAATTACTTTTAAAAAGAAAGGAAAAGGCTTTACTTTGCACTACAATTAAGGGAACTGATCTCTAGAGCAGCAAGCCATACTTGTCTTCTGACATGAGGAGACAGATTTGCACAGGCACCAAATAATTTATACAGGAAGAGTAAACTGTTCAGCCATATACTAATGACAGAACAAGAGAGTACTCAGACTTGGAGCATATTCAGATTTAAGATACAGCTAGGACAACCTAATCAGGAAAATTCTCATCCCTTAACATGCATCTCAGTTCTATTTCCGTGAGCTTTCATTTATATGAAAGTAGTATCATCTACTCTACTAAATACAGCTTTCTCCTTCTCCCCTTTCTTTATGAGGGAAACAAGCCCAGTAAGGTTATATAGCATTGCCTTTTTTTGCTACTGTGACCATAGCTGTCTTTCCAGGAACACAAATGGAGAACAATTAACATTTAATACTATTTACAGCCACATGGGAGTGCTAAGCACATACTATAAAAATTTAAGTTAGCATACACTTGAAACCACTGTTATTTCTGGCATTGGTTAAGTATCTACTATAATCATGTAGCAGCACATTTCTTTCAATATGCAAGTTAACCTTTTAAATCCATTTTCACATTGGAATTTAAGAAACCTTGGATGCAAGTAAGGCATTAAAGCAAGTGTTGGAGGAAGGGCTAGCTGAGAAGTTCAGCATAAATGCTCCTCAGTAGAAAGAATGAGCATTTTATTTCTGATCACAGTACAGGTGCAGTTTGAGAGACACAAATACTGTTGAACTCAAGGAAAAACAATTACAGTAATACTATAACACAAAGGGTGTATATGGCCCAGATAAGAGCCTCCAGTCAAAACTGACTAGTATATTAAGTGATTATTTTCTCCTTTTCTTCATTTTAGCCATTGCATTCCTCTTCCCTCTTAGGATGTAGCCATATTGTCAACCTCTAGTATTGAAATACAAAAATCAGTATGCTCTTAAAAATAATCATTTTCACAGGACACCTATGGTTTATATTGTATATACTATAGAAATAAGCACTAAAAAGTAGCATTACTTACCCCCTTTTAATTACTTTACAGATAGGCTTAAAAAGTCTTCCAACTTATGCTATTTAAAACAACAATACCAACCTAAAGCTGTTGAGGTAGCACAAAAGTATGATTCTTTGTCACATACCCACAATACACCCAATATCCCTTTTTAAGCGCTTTGATACAATGGATAAAATCTAAGCACTTAAAGCAGGGCTAGGCCAGAACAAGAATTAAAGTGAAAGCTTGCACCATCCAATAGAAACTAAATATTTACTTGACTCCCCTCTTCCTTAGGAATTTCACAAGTGTTAAAAAATTCTTGAACTATACTTTACTGATAGATTAAAACCCTCACCAACACAATAATTGGTTATTTAGCTAACTAGATATCTAGGCTAGCAATGGTTATTTAACTAAGTATCTAAGCTATCAAAGTATTTGTTATTTATCCACAGATGAAACCAACCGTTTCAGATCCTTACTGGAATGCTTTTCATCACATGAATTCAAGGCATGAACCAACAAAACTCGTCCACAATTACTAGGAGTGGCTTATAAATTCATCTTCAAAAATGTTAATGCTCTACAAAGTTGGATTGATATAGCAATTTTTGGGGGAGGTCTACAGACTAACATTGTACCAATTCATAGATACAGAAAAACTGCTTTCATATAAATGCTTGAAATTGGATTAAGCTGCTCACTTTCTGCCAGCAACAGTCAAATGAGACCACGAGTAGGTCTGCACACTCACAACCTCCAAGGGCATGTTAAAAGACAAAAGCAAAATAACAAAGAACACAGAAGCAGCTCACTATAAATAACAAAACCAAGCATCAGCAGAACTACTTTAATTTCTAAGTCTTACCAAGGATGTTTTGTAAAGAACAATGTTTATTGTATTATACTTGATAATGCACAAAAAAGTTTGAAATGCACATTAACATTATTCTCATGTATAGCTTATAGTAATTGATCCCTCTAACTGAAAAAAGTCATATTTGAATACTATATCCCATTTTAACTGTATCCATCCTTTTTAAAAACAAGCTGTCATTAAACTATGTTCACACTTGCCACTCAGTTCAAGACATTTTAAAAATAAGCAGCATTTCCTTTAATATCACTTTACCTCTCTTCTGCTATCATACTTCACTGAAGATTTGGAAATAAAATTGACTAGCCGCAGAAATGAATATAGAACACAAACACTTAAACATGGGATGGTAATTTTCTATTTCACTTCCCAACAACACAATAAAAAAGAACTAGGTAGCTGTTGATCGGCATTGTTTGCATTTTTGTTACATGTTTACACCATGGTAACTTCCTACTACCTCAACGAATACGCTCATATAGCCATTCTACATGGACTAAAATCCTGGGAAAAAGGTAATTTGCATGTGAATTAAACCAGTGTCATTTAATATGAAATGGTTTCAGGTACTAATTAAAGAAATGCTTCTGTTGTATGTATTCACTTGTCACTGTTTTTAATAAATCAGAAGTGTGTGCCAAGAGATTAAAAACACAGAAAAAAGATCCCAAGCACACTTTAAGCGGTTTCAAGAGATAGTTATGAAAGTTAAAAAAAATACAGCCCCATGTAGGATCTGGCCTTGCATTCCTTAAGCAGGTGAAACCTAAGACTCTTGCCTGAATTAAGAACAGTCTGAACACTCTTTTCAGTTAAGTAGTTTTAATGTGTTTAACTACACAGCAGTGTATGCGTGTGTTTGCTTACATGTATACACACCAATAGGCACTGTATAGCTATACACAAGCCCAAACTGCAATTAAAGATCTAGACTTTGAAATGGTATTTTTAAAAATAAAATTGTAGGCCCCTTGAGCTTCATGTTAGTGGCTATGCCAAATTTGCAGTCACCAGGTAGCACAGTTTTTATATAAAATTAATAAAAATGTAAAAATTGGTATATAGTAGAACACAGGGGAGATGGTGATGGTAATATTTTAGGGTCATAGGATATTCATTCCCATAGAGTGTAAAAAGTCAAGACTTGCTTCCAGCTGTACCAGTGATGCAAGGCCTTACCTTCATTAGCAAGAAAAAAGCAACAAAACATTTCCCACCATTGTGTTATTTTCCATTTATCTTAATACACAAATATTGTGCCTGTAAAATTTAACACATTTTTGCCCTTACACTCCAGAAACCCTAAAGACAGGATTTTGGGGTGCTTTTGTGAATGAATGACAGTTAGTAATGGAAGGGGTGTGTTCTTTGGCACCTCTATCTCATTTGTAAAGCAAAGTCCTGCTCCATTTTAAGGAAAAAAAAAATCCCGTCAAGAGGCGCAATCTATTAGGACTGAAGAGTAGAATAGGCCTGTACAGTGTGATGGACAGGAAAACATATGAAATGGCAATATATTTGTCTACAATTGTCTTTCCAATCAATTGCACAGAGGTTTGGTCCACTTCTTCAGTTACAGTGTAGTCCTCTTGAGAACTTTGGTTACAGCATTAGTGTTTTGGTAAAAAACAGAGCAGACTTTCTTCCATTTCTTCAGGTAGATTTTTCATTGTCTTCTCCTGTCTTCTGAACCCGTGAGTACTTTTTGCATGAAGATTTGAAGCAGCTGGGAGGCCACGATATTGGCCAGGAAAAGCTGCAAGGAACTGAGCCTTGCACATTCTTCTCAAAGAAATAAAATATTGGATACCACCATGCTCGAGATAGAAAGTTTGTCTGCGAAGAGACCTTTAAAGTCTGTATTGGCACAAGTAGGCAAGGGAAAAAGGAAACAAAGACAAGATAATCAGTTCCAAGCATTAATAATCAACTGAGTCATAAGGATGGTTAAAAATTGCAATATATCTGAATGTGCTTATGTGGAGAATAGGTGTCTCTAGCCTGGAAAAACCTGATACCAAAAGGTAGTATATCATAGGCCAAAAGTATGCTGACAACTAAACATATTTTATACAGAGTGATACTTTGGAACTGTATTACTCAAAGGCACAAAACAGCATCCATTTCTGAATGCAAGTACTTTCAAGCATGTTTCTGCCATGTGCCATATTTCTGTAGATGACCAATAGCTGCAGACTAGGCTAAATGGTTTGAAAGCTGATATTTGTGTTCCTTTTCAAAAGGGCACTCGACCCAGTGAAAGCAGATGCCTTCTGAACAGGCTATTTTAATGACTTTTATGGCAGAGTTGCCACTGGAGTTCTTGATAGTTCAAGTTGGAAAGAAATTTCGGAAGTGTTGTTATTGTTTATTCCATCTAAGACAGTTAAGGTCTATTCTATACCACAGCAATAAAACATTGAAGTGTTCAATGCCAAAACACAGGTTAACTTAGCAGTCCCAACCAAGAAAAAACATCTTAAATCACAGTAAAGACAAGCTCTTTGCTCAGTTTAAAGATTTATATCAAACTTGTGTTTTAATTTCCATTTGAATAACTAATTTTGGCCTTTCTACAGAACAAATGGTGTCTATGTATTGATTATAAACATACCCAGTACTCACCTTTTCATTAGCCATTGAGTGGTACCACCAGAAGAGACGTGTGGTGATATAGTAAGCAATGACGACATCTACAGTGTAGTGTTCATGAGCAACAAGGATGCAAATTATGCCAGCAGCACTCATCAGCCAGCAGATTAAGTGATACCACCAGAAATGACGTGGTGAATCTGTCAAATGGGAAGGAGGTAAAGAGTCCACAGTGGGGAAAAACAAACTTTAACACATAGCTAATTTATAAGCACAGGTAAAAGCTCCAATTTTGTCAAAACTGGACAAAGAACTAAGCTAACTTACTATAGTCCTCTTATTTTGCCAAGTGAACCCCAGATGAGCTTAAGGTTAGACAGAGAGCACCATGACCCATTTTCTAGTCAAATTAGGTTTTCCAATTAAGTCACAGAGCACATGAAAAAGTGACAAGATCAAGGTAAAACATACCCTTTGGTTATTTTATTGGGTGCTTGGAACATCTTTCTAGTTTCAGTGCATTATACAACAATTTAGGCAGAACATAGCACTATAACAATTCTCTGAACATCTTAGTAAAGGAAAGCATGTAACTGATACTGGCCAGCCTTACTTCTGTTTCAGGGAAATTTGCACATGCCAATGAACCAAACTAGCAATTTTGTAGTTTGGGATGCAGTCAGGAGGAATAGATTCTAACTCCAGATATATGAAGAAAGAAAGAAACACCCAACTGGCACAGTCATGAGCGGCCAAGCCTCAAGAGTAAAAGGGCTCTTTAGCCCCAGCCCATCAGATTTGGGAGCTCAAGCTGCAGAAAAGGCCTAAATTTTAAGGTATATGAGGCATGCTGCAAAAAGCAAGTCCGCATATCTAACTATAGTATGTTTTACTCATTTTGCATAATCTGTCAATAAATAATGGAAAGTTGAATGCTTCAATCAGTAATCACAATATTTATAAAAATAGAAGCAAGGTATCTAGGCACATTAGGCCCTTAAAGCCCATCACACTCTCACTACTCTATTTTCACTCTACAATCAAATTCATTTTACATTTCAAACACAGAATCTGTGTAATAGGCTAAACAATAATCTTTACAGCACTCCTGTCAAGTGTTTTGCCAGTACAACAGATATGAACAAAAATTTAAAATACCACAACTTACACTCTTTGATGAATAAGTATGTGAGTGTTAGTACCACAGTATGACCACTGAACAAAAAGTCTCCACATAGTATATGAGATCCAGTTATGGACAAACCACCACCAGAAATCAGTCGCAGGATCCTCTGCACCTTTGCCTGAGAATCTCCATTCAACTACAAAACAAAAGGAAAAAATAGATAGACTGTGTGATTTGACTAAGCTTCTTGCCCAAACATACATGGACTAGAGACAAAAAGGTAACACTTGTCTCTGTTCTTCGGTTTCTTCCACACACTTCTTAGACAAGTAGCATGCATACTTACAAGGTAACAGCTGCTAAAAGCCAGGTTGATAACACCTGAACATTGTGTCTGTTCTTTCCCAGGCTATTTCATATTTAAACCCACACTTTTTTAATAGGCATATGAGAAGAAAACCCTGTTTATCCTTTCACTATATTCTGTAAGTGTGTAATATTAGGTATCACATAATAGTCACTGATGAACTGGATGGAGACCACTGAACACTGCCCTCCAGCCATACTGCCATATGTACCAGCTCTGCCATTTTATTCAGAGCCAAGCAACATTTCCACCTGATGAAAACCTTAAGCTTGCTTAATTTTACTTCTATTTACAAACTCAGTTAGGATTTCTATACAGGAGATTGTTTTGTTTTTTAAAATATGCATTACAAACAGTTTATTTCTTCACACATTAGGCAAATAGCCAGTTACACTTCACTGTTCAAATCAGCTCTTCACAGAAGATGTTACATATTCTAGAATCAAAAATATATATGTAAAAAAGTTTTCCTTAGCTGTAGCATGTATTTAACAGAGCCTTTCAATTTTGTTCTGATGCCAGTAACACACACAAGTGATTTTCAGCACAGAAAAGCTTCAAGAGGTCCATCTTCTCAGCACGCGACCAAATTGTTCCCACATTTTCTTTTTTTGGTGCAGCTGCCATACTATTTGCTCCTTATTCGTTGTGGAGAATTTGGAGCAATCCCAGGCCTACAATTTTCCAGTAATCTAAACTGATAGTAATGGACTTTTTATGTCACTGCTTAACTGCGCTGACAAATTTAAGTGTTACTGTATGCTTCTATAGATTAGCTCAATAACTAAACTTGGTTTAGTCACACATACTTTTTTAGGTTTTTGGCAGGGATATGCAGACAACCTAAGGTCTTCAGAAGGCTTAAGTGACAGGCCAGTCACTGAGAAACACGGTGAAGTCCATGATATGCTGTCTTCTCCCCAGTCCCCCCCTCTGTTTTAAAGGGTACTACAGCAGGTCAGTTCACTCATTTAGCAGCAGTTAACATTTCAACACAGGTTCTATTTTGAAGCATGTTAGTTGCAACAGCTTCAAGCTGTTAATATTTCATGCAACTTTTGATTTATTGCTAGAGATCATATCTACTCTTCCGAAAGATATCAATGGAAAGTTATTTTGGTTATTAAATGACCAATGTATCTAGAAAAATTTATTCCAAGGAGCCACAAAGTCTCAGACATGAAGTACCATGAAGTAAAGGTTCTTACCTTTGGTGCACACTGAAAATGCATTCCAGGCACAGGTAAGGTGGTAACATACATGGTAATGCAGCGGTACAGGTACAAAGTTCCTATTATAAAAAAGAACCTGCGTCCCACTATCGATCTGAAACAAGCAAGTGAAAAGATTCATATGAAGGATACATGTATAACAAAATTGGGGACCTCTAGCTTTATTAAATGACTAAACCCTTAAAATTAGGGGGGATCTCTGGAGAGCTCTGTTCTGATCCCCACTGCACATCTGGCAGTCAAATACAAAAAAAATTTTGCACATTATCTTCAGATTTTTACTCTTGCTAGATCATGGCAGATGCAGAAAGAAATGATAGCCACTACAGAGTTCCAACTATGTTGGTCTAACCACTCTAGCTTGGCCACAATCTAATGTAGGTAACAGTTTAGGTGTGCTCTCAATCTTTGCTTTGCTTGGTTCAGCAATTTTCATATTTCCATCCTATAATATCAACAAGCAAACAATTCTAAAACCTCTATATCTTAAGTAAATAGAGAAAACAAGAAGAAAGCCTCTAGTTTAGTACTAGTGAACTATGAGTTCCTCCTTAGATTTGGAGGATAATTTTTTCTTTAAAAAAATCAGAATTATCCTTTTTAAACATACACATTTCAATAAACACATTCTGGGAATCCCAGTCCCAGAATATGACTAGCACATGTGTCAAATCAGATTTTAAAAATATTATTCTATAATTAGGGAAAAACCCTCATCTCTGCATCCAGCACAGGGAGTGCCTCATTTTCAAATGAGGTCATCCCCTTGCCCTTTTCCTGCTAGCACTACTCTACCACATGGCTAGAGATTCTACCTTCTTTTCATTGTAAGCCATACAATGAAAGCTGTATGCCTGAGTACTGGCTGAGAATAAAGTCCAATGCTTCCTAAGGTAAATAAGTGAAGCCAACATTTTAAAAGCATGTAGCAGAAGGAAAAAAAAAATAAAGCTACTTACTTATATCTAAGAAACAGCCACTGGAATATCCATAATCCAACTAGTATCATCCCATTTATTTCTGATACAGAAAAAGCCCAATTCACACGATCAATATAATCAAAGAATTTGTCAGGCAAGGGAGGGCTAAGCTCCTTGGGAGGTACTCTCTCATGGACCACAGTGATCATGACAGTTGTTAGAATCAAGTTGAAGAGAGCATAGACAAAGGCAATGCCTGTCTTCCACCACTCCAGGGGGAACTTGTTCCGAGTTTCAGCAGGCATAGCAATCTGGATGTAGTCAGGATACTTCTTTGTGCTTTTCCGCAAGCCATTGGACAAGCCCTTTGGTTTACTAGTGCCATTTTTGTTCTCTTCAGCAACAGAGAGAGTAGGTCGCGTGTAGCCATTAGAAGTGTCATTGCTTTGGCCCTCCATGTGCTCTTCGAGCTTTGCTGTCTCAATGGTATTCATCCCTAAGCTGTCTGTCCAGACCAGGTTTACTGGTTAGCAATATCCAGGCTCTTGTTGAACTCTTACTCCTTGAAGTTCAATGTGCTTGTTTCTAGACGACCTTTAATTTCTGGTAAAGCCCTTAAGAAATGTTCATTGTGCTTTCACTATTCAGATAGTGTAAAGCAAATCTTGGAGACAAGTCTTTCTTTCCCCTAGAGCTGTATCATCTAAAAAAAGAAAATAGTGTTGAAGATTTATGCATCTGGCAATGTACAGAACAAATTAAATCATAAAATGCTTGTTACAAGTTTAAACAAGTTCTGTGTACATGTACATTAAAAGACATTAAAGACAAGTAGTTACTGTGAAATAATTCCAAACCAATTTCTATCGAGTACCTCTTGATGAATTTAGGGGCTAGTATCAACATAGATTCCCTGCTACCCACCAAGATAAGCTATATAGACATTCATGAGCACAACAGCACAGTTGGAGTTAAGACTAGGCCATGTTTGCAGCAATACTGTTTTATCACTCACAGGCATTCTTTACAAGTTCTCACCTCCTTAACAAGAGGGTTGCTGCAGATATTAACATAGTTTGTCCACTGCGATTTGTCATTCTTTTTAGTACAGGGGATGGGACAGAAGAGTGTACAGGATTTGATTTTAAGGCAAAGACACACCCATCTAGAAAATTCACTCAGTGACTGGCTCTACTAATTCCTCCAAGATCTAAAATTGAAGCTTCAACCAAAAGAGTAACAACGCATCTATGTAACTGCTTTAGTGCACACTAAATAAGGTTGGACTTTTCAGAGAACTAAGAAACAATCCTCTGGATTGAATCCTCAATTAAGGTAACCCGTAAGTAAGAAGATACAAATAGATATGTATTTACTCCTATGTTGCTTACAAATGGGCCTGGACAGATGCTAAAATAACATGAACAGGTAGCAAACTTTGTTATCATGCAGGATTTATTTCAGCCTACATTTGTCAAATCCAGTGAAATTCAGACAGAAGGCATGCCTTTTATAACATTTTTTCCCCAAGAAAGGAAAGCAACTCATGTCCCCAGAACATGAACAGCTAGAGTTTAGATAATTGCCATTTTTCCAGCCTTTGCAGTCCTGCAATACTGCTTACTTACCACAGTAGCAATATATGCCTTTATTGCTGTCAGGCTCTGAAAGCGAGCACTGTATAACGTGTCACACACCAAGCGCCCACCACCTTGTGCCACTCCTGGTCACTGCTGCATGGGGAGAAGCGCGGGCGCCAAGCGGGGCTGCCGCGCACGGCGCAGGGCCCTCCGCGCAGCTGCCCCGTTGTGACAGAACCGCCGCATCACAGAGCTGCGCCCGAAGCCACCGCCCGCACGGGAAACCAAACGCACAGGGCAACAACACGTCTACCGCCACTGAGGCAAGACAAAAGCCACAAGGGCCTGAAAAGCACTTCAACTCCCCAGGTGAAGCCCTATGTGAAACCCAAGGCCCATGTTGATGTATCCCAAAGCGACACCCTCTTCTTGAGGACTATTTGCTTGCCCTCAACGTACAAGGCCTCAAGGCCACAACGTACACGGCCGCTCTTATTCAGTCACCCAATGTTACTTTACACATTAGTAAAGGAAAGCCCTTAGCAAGCTGCGAAATAGTTACCTCTAAAAATCACATTACATGCATAGTTCTTAAAGACACTTTTTAAGTTTAAGCAAATTAAAAGAGGAGGAAGAGGCATTTAACATGGTCAGCATGTAAACCCTGCTGACATTACAGCTCCTGCCCTCACTGCAGAAAGAGAAACAAGAAGCAGCTACATGCTCCAAACCCGACTAGCATTCATACAAGTAGCTCTAAAATATTCAAAAAGCTTCTAAGTTAACTGCTCGGTTGTATCTTTGGAACTCACAGGTAGGCTCTTTCTGAACCTCTACCAATAAAGTGTATGAAAACAGAAAGAAACAAAAATAAACAAAAAACCCATACATAAACACACCACAACAAATAACTTGATATTATTGCCTCTTATTACTAGACTGCAAATCTGGCTTCCTAAGAAAAGGATACTTTACCCAGCAGCTGGGCAAGGACTTCTGTGATGCTTCCCACCACTAGCACAAATACTATTTTCAAGTAGCTACAAAAGAAAAGATGCTTGAAGCAGAACAAAGTCACAGCTTCTGCAAGTCCTTCTTGCACACACACTCTTCAGCTCCCTCAGTCTGGTGGTAAGGATACCCATACCAGAATGCTAGAGGCAATATCCAAGAAAAAAAAAAAAAAAAAGGTGCTTTAATTTCACATCTACACATAGGCAAATGGAGATTTAGCTGAAGTTAGTTAGTACTTCCAAACTTTTGTAATCAAAGTTGCAGAGTCTTCTGCAATGAGTAATATATTGACACCTAGGTCTACACTGATCAGCACTGCTTTGGCATGCAGGCAACAGGGTCAAACCCTGTGCTGACATGGTCCTTACCACGTTTTCATCCTTTTGTCCTTGTCCTTTTCGAGGGGGCAGCAATCCTTCTTCAGTCTCAGGCTTGCAACCATGCACATGCATTTCAAAGGAAGAAGTCACCAGTGTTTTAAGGCATAATCAAGATATCATTTGTAGAAGCTACATTACTGGAGGGGATTGACCTGTAGGAGCAGCTATAGCTTCTCACTATTTTTAATCTTGCGCTTTCCTATTCAAATTACCACCTGCTCATGAACCTAATTCATTGTCAGTAGTTTCAGTGGAAAAAAATAAAAAAAACAGAGTCAAAAGAGTAAGATGACAGAGGTCTATGGCATCGGTTTATCCTCAAGCTTTGTTTGCCTTCCTCTGTTTTAATGAGACCTGATCCCAAAAGCAAACAACTCTAGTTCCAATTAAGTTGATTGCTACATAGCAAGCTTCTTTATACCCATCTCTGCCATGTCTACTCTTTAACTAAAGAACTTAGAAATAGTGCTCCCCATTTCCAGTAACACCCAAATGCCAGCAACAGAAAAATCAGCTTCCATATACTCTGCTCCAGCAAGCATCAACTCATAGATCAGTTCCACTAAAAAAAAAATATGCAGACACTAACATCACAATGTTTTCCTGCAAGTCTCTGGATTTACATACAAGAGCCATAGCCTAACCAATGATTTACCATGTGCTTTCAATAAAAGGATAGGGAAAATAGAAATAGTGTGCCAGCTGTTTCATTCTGCCCCAGAAAGCAATACAAAACCAGGTGACCCTTTCCCACAGTAAGTGGAGATCAAAGGGTATCAGAGCTTTGTCCCACTTTTGCTTAGAGCAAGCAAATATTATATCAACCGAACAACTGAATGCCCTGCTAAGCTACTTCAATTAAAAATTATTATTCCTTCATATTCCAATTTCTGAATTTCAGAAGTGTATTGTATATCTCCAAGCTCGAACCAAGTAGGGAACATGCTTTGAAAATTATAAAGCAACTAAGACTTCCAATGCACTGTTGTATTCTCCAGCACTGCCTTTTTAACCCTCAAAATAGGAGGGCATTAAATAAAGCTTTAACAAGTGAAGCTGTCTGACTCCAGCTTTTCCCTCCAGAATTTTAATGAAACACCAAATCTTAATGGAACATTACACTAATGCAGCATTTCTAAGTGAGGCCTATATTTTGACTCTCAAAATTTCATCTTTAGCTTGCATATCCATTTCAAGGATCACTAATCCCTGCAAACAGTCTATTTCACAAGCAGCCCTGTGCCTTTTGATCACTGAAGACAGAAAAACATAACATCTTGAAGCCAGCACTCTTAAGACAAAGGCATCAGTCATAGTGAAGTAGTCAAAATATAGCCCTAGCTTCATTTAAAGAAAGTGATTATCCCACTATTGATTAAATCAGTTTAAACAGGTAAACCTGTTAAATCAAAGAAATCTTTGTACTAAAGAAAAGCACTTCCCTCCTGTGAAAAGGCCATCAGAGCCATTTGCTTCATGGCCCCTTTTAAGGAGCTTAAGTTCCAGTGCCAGTAAAGAACATAATGACATCCAAACTGGATTATCCTTGCCCACCCCATAAGCAGCTGGACAGCCTGGCAGCCCACTGCCCATGGGAAGATTCTTCAGACCTAGACAAGATCAGTGTATCTTTACTTCTACAAGCAGGGGCAGAGGAAATTTAGAGTGATTCCTACCCCCACATACCCAGCATCTCCAGCAACATGAGGCCAAAGAAAGATGGTTTTGGAAATACTTAATGATACCTAGTTAAGCCTTTGGGATCAAGGTGCACCTTAACTACAGATGAACAACCACTTAACACTCTGAAAATAAAAGTGGCATTTACATTTTTATAATGTCTAAAGCTTGCAGAAAAAGTTATGTTCCTTCCTAGCACTTTCAGAGGCTTATAAAGAATATTGATCTACTGTTTCTGATAAATCAGCAAGATTATTTCAAGCCAAGTGCATATTGTGGTCAAGACTGTTTACAGTGATGGTATAAGACCTATATCATCTGAGCAGTGATGTGCAAGAACTCGGGTTTCTCCTTGGCAGCATCTTGTCAATACACATCCCCCATATTGAGACAAAGCAGAAACCCCATTTATGAAAACCAAAACAAATGTTCTGCCCCTTGCTGCCAGTTGCCTGGCAAGAGAAATGGAAGAGGCAGAGGACAGTAACAACCCTGCAACCTCCCTGCTCTAGCATTGCCTGAAAAATGAGCTCTAAAATAGCACAGATGCTTTCCTCCCCAATGTCCTCAAGGGCAGAGCATCCTTGTGGTTAAGCAGACCTATACAGCTCCCTCCAATGCCTCTCTCCTTTTTAGTTTCCATGCTGCCCTTGCATTAACTAAAAGAACCTCCTCCTCCCTTTGTGGAAGACGGAAAGCCCCCATATGAAGCCCAGCTACCTTACAAGCATTCAGGACTTAAAAATAAAAAACCCACCCTTATAACTGTAAGCTCTGGAGCACCCACTAGAGGGACTTGACAGGGACTGTGCAAAACTGGCCAAGTAACACAAAGTTATAAAATGCATGCCTTTATGGCATACACCCAGGGTTTTGGGACAAGTTTTTTGGAACTGCCGCAGTGTTTAAGGCTCCTTATCAAGAAGCATTGCTTCTCATGCAGCAGTATTACAGAGGCAGCAATTGCAATTCGGACCAACTTTTCTCAAGAAAGAATATTTGAGAGCAAGAGGCAAACAGCAGGAGTAAAAATAGTTTATTCTAAATGTCTAACTGATCAGGCAAGTAACTTCTTTAGCTTGCTACCTCTGCATTTGACTACCCTTTAAAACAGTTACTGGCTGGCAGTAGTGCTTTAAGACAGTTTAAGAAAGCACTTACACATTTTTAGCATGAAGAGCCAACTTTGGAACAACAAGCATTCAGCTTGTCAGTCATTTATTTTCACGTAATTACCACCGTTCATTAACAGTCAGTGTCTCTAATCCAGTGTTTGGGGCTTTCACAACCTTTCTCAAAATTCTTTAAAATCAAGATTTTAATCAAGCATTGAGCAGTCAGATTCCCAAATCAGTTGTTCTTATTCTGCTGCTTCAAGTACGAACTGCAGTATTGGAGCAAGACAGATATGTTTAAAACATTATCTACTTTGAGATTAGAAACTGCCATTAATATAAGACTGAATGAGTTTTTACATAGTATTATCTTTTCCCTTTTACTAAAGCAACTCAATCATTTCACAGAGCTGGAATATTTTTGTATTTGACAGTTGCAATAAAAGGGTCTGGAAATAAAGTACTGCAGGAACAACTTACACAGCTGGAGATAATGTGAGATCCAGCAAAGGTTAACTTGATCTTTCAGCAATCTCATGGCTTTTTCCCCTCGATCTCAGTCACAGACTGGTCTCTTCAGTTAATTCATCAGCTTTCGCCTCACTCCCACCCATATCAAACCAATTTTATATCAGAACACTAAAAACCTTTGCACATTTGTTCCCTAACCTGATAATATAGGAAAAATATGATAAAGGTTTTTGTACACTGCTTTTGAAGATAAACTTTGAATAGCTTCTGAAATAGTGTAATTTCTTGAAATTATTTTGTTTTTTTGGTCCCAGTCCTAGCTGATCTTGCTAACATAGTTCATGCTACAACTTCCTGCAAGCTTCCTGTATAAAAGCATTAAGGATTTCAAATTTAAGTTATAAACTCTTGGCTATGGAATCCCTCTGATTTTTTTTAATCCATAAAAAAAGATAAACCTTTACTTTCTCAGAGTCTTGCAGTGCTTAATAGATTACATTACTGTCTTGAGTCAAGTATGCAAGCATCCAGTATTCTCTCCTCTTATCCTCTGGCTTCATTTTATTCACTGGTTTCAGCTTCCTTTTGGCCAAGCCACTTAAACCTCTCAGGGAACTTACTCTTTCTCCTCCTAATCCTCAATGCCAATGTACCCTTAGAGAGTGCTATTCGAAAATATCCACCTCTTTGCAAACAGGTTAACAGCTTCGTCACCACCTCTCCATTCTAGAAAGAAGCTAGATGATCATGCTCAATCTAGTCTCTCGAAAAAAAATGAGGAAAAAAGTCAGTAATTTAGGTCCTTAGAAAAGTAGTCTAAGCTGAATTGGTTATCAAGCTGCAAGTCAGCTGCTTTCGAACAAAAGACAGAAGAGATGATTCATCACCACATATTTTGTAACACTACAGAAACTACTGCGCTTACACCTTTACCCTCCCAGTAAGACTTTCACAAACATAACAGTGAAGGTCACTGCTCTTCCTCAGTCTTATCAGGCAGAGCAATTTTGGCAGAGTGCCAGAAAAACCCCTCTGGAGCATTCAGCTTCCACACCGCTTGCTTCCTCAGCAGCGCAAGCCTTTCGATGCAGATCCCTTCCCTCTTGCTGCAGCTCAGGGACACAGTCACTCGCTTTCCCAGCACAGATCCCTCCCGGAGGGCAGGGCAGTTAAGGGGTGCTCAGAACCCCGCGGCAGGCGCTGGGCCCCGCGCTGCCTCCTACCCACACAGGCCCTGCAGGCCGCTTCCTGCCCGGGGAGGCTGGCTGCGTTTTGCAGGCCGCGCACCCAGCCGCACAGGGCAGAGGTTGAGCCGCACGGTGACACGGTGACACATCTGACACATCGGCACGGATTAGTCACCAAGGCACAGCACAGGGCACTGGGAACCCCGCTGACTCACCCAGGCTCCCAGGGGACTCAGTTACAGCCTGTCACCATCAGGTGCTTCAGAAAGGGAAGCCAGTGAAGTCATCAGTGATACACCCTAAAAATATCTAGGCAATTGGAAATGCAATTCCTCTCAGGTTTTCCCCTTCTGCTGCTCCCAGAAAGTTTAGTACCATGTCTAAAACAAGCATCCGCATTTATGAGTGTTTAAGTTTTTTTTTCCAAAGCAATAAGATACCTTTCCAGAAATTAAAAGGAAGGACTTTTTCATCTGCAAGGTATGCTTATAATGTTAGCAAGCGATAAATAAAAAACACAAACTACACAATCCAGACAAAAGATTCTATCACTAAAGTAACACTAACATCTAATACAAATATTTATATTTAACTACTGGTTATATTTAATTATATTACAACAGTGTTCTTAGAGCTGGTTTTAAACTGGTCAGCATCAAACCAGAGTTCAAGTTAGTTCCACACAGCCCTCAGCTCCACTGCTGTTCCCCACACTCCAAATGAGAGCTCTGCACAGGAGCAACATGTGCAGCATTCAAGGCCTCCAGCAGTGAGAACAGCCCTTTCCAGAAAAGGTGTTATTCACTCCCCATTTTCCTCCTTCCCTAGAGTATCCTGTACATGCATCCTGGTTGATGTTTACCCTCTGCACCAACACTAATATTTACCATGCTACACCCTATTATACAAATCAAATGAGAATATATTCAGCATTGAGTGAGACTTAGGAGTCACTGAATTTCCTACCTCCCTGCTCCCCGCCAAAAAAAAAAAACCACACACACAATCTAAACTTCCAACATAGTCCCAGGTCTTCTTTAAACTTAAGTGTTCCACTAGCTCAGGATTTTCTATTTATAGAAGAAAATACTTTGCACATTATGCCAACAAGAAAAAAATCTTTTTTTTTACATTAAGACAGACAACATGGTTTAGCTTTAAACACTAAACACACTTCAGTTTCACACTTCAATACTTCCTTCAATTTTGTTTCTCCTAGAAATTCATGAAGGCAGAAGGACATTTCCTTAGGATAATTTATTCTTCTACCTGTCACACTGCATCTCTGTAACCTCAGATATCATTGTTAAATAAGTTTTCAAGTGTTTGGTAATGGTGGGGCAGCAGCAGGAAGTAGTTACTAATTTCCCCCAAAACTCCTACTACAGTAAGTTTTCCCATACATTTTTCTATCTCCACTTGAGACACCACCCTAGAAGTCAGCAGATAAGTTGAAAAGAGGCCAAGAACAACCCTGCTTCAATTTACTGTCCCTCACAGAGCTACTGAGACATATCCAAAATACTACACACCTCTTTGCATGCATCCCTACCAAACTACAACCTTTTATAAGAAGCATTTTCTGTCTTTTGACATCCCTGCGCTAAAGCTCACTGCAGTATTCAAGCCTTCCTATGCCAAGCCCCTCATCAGGTTTGGCTTAGAGGCTTTTATCACTCATGAAAAACTTGATCTTCATACTTTTGTTTTAATCCCTACCCCAATAGTTTGAGAGCATTGCTTTTAAAAAGCTTCCAGGAATTACTTCAAGAACCAAGTTAGTGATGCCCATTCTGAATCCCCATTACTACTTCAATTTTGCAGGGGTTATCCCCACAAGCAAACAGCTGAATAAACAAACACAGGTCTTCTGCATCACTCCTGGAAAATACATCATACTTCCTCATCGTTGTCTTTGACAATTCCTTTGTAACATCTACATCTTGTCTGTATACACAGTGAACACATGTCACTTCAATTACAAAGCTGCAAAAATATCCTGACTAAAGAAAAAGTGCCAGCTGAATAAGCAAGCAAACCTCTGAAGTCCCACTTATCCTAGCAATACTTAAGTGTGAGGGGGAAAATGCTAAGGTTATGCTGGTTCAACACAGACTGCATTATAGAAACTTCTACCTGTTGTATGACCAAGGGAAATGCTCCATTAGCAAAAGTTTGTGGAGTTGTTCTTGGAGGAAAAAGGCCGCCCGATGAACCAGCCATACCAGACATTGGAGTCAGCACATGGCGCAGAGCAAGAGGATACTCTGAACCTGCGACTTAAGGGAAGATCAACTGAGCCTGACAACAGTCAATCAGGAGAAAGGCTCTAGTCAAATCAGATGAGAAGGGAGCGTAGGCACACGGGAAAGGACTTGGTATATAAGGGACCGCTTTGTTTGAATAAACTGTTTTTTTCAGGTTGATTCACCCTGGATCATTCTGAGCCCACAGTTTTTCCTCTCCTCAAAAGTTATCTTTAGAAGTACAGGAGAGTAAATGAATACTCAAACTAATCAGAAGCAGACACAAGGTATACATACAAGCTGGCCAAAAGCAGCTGTGACAGTTGAACAGTGTTCAACCCCAGCTGAATATTATTTTCTAGTTCTTTGCTGAAAATTTGATCAGTAACATTAGCACTTTCAATTTAAAGTCAAGATAATATTTGCATGGTTAGAACCAAAACAAGAGATATCAAGTTGAATTCTGCTTTCATCTTGCCATCCATGAGAGACTCCCAAGACTGGCCAAAGGAAGAACAGCTGGAAAAAAGAATCCAGCTGACCAAATGCTACATTCAGAAAGGAAACTTGGAAAGAAAGGCACTCCCCAAAACATTTAGTTCAACCACATTTTCATCTTAGGTTCTACAGCTCATATTTTAAAAACTATTTTAAGACATTTTAAAATGCTTTAACATCCTATCCCATGCACAGTCAGATAGGAAACCTCATACTGTTTTAGGAGAAGAAAAGGAAGATATAAAGAAGTCTCATGTAGGTAAGTTGAGAAGGGAAAGGTGACTACAAAGCAACAAACAAGGATGCTCTAAGTAGCTCCCAGAACTACATGGCAGCAGCCTGAAATTCATCTCAGAGCTGTATAAGAGGATACCAAAGTCTCATCTATACACTCACCAAGACAAGTGAGTATGTGAGTGTTTTAAGTAACCTGACACCCAGAAAATTAAGGTAAGGGATAACAAGTTAGTGGATTCCAATAATTGTTAGCAGTTACAAAAGTCTGAGGAAGGAGCTTAATGTTTGACGGGAACTACTGCATGGTCAGTTTTAAAGCAGTGCAGTACTTCACACTTTCTACTTTGCCTTCATTTGCTCATCTACCAGCTGGTATTCTGCTCCTAAAGGGCCACCCTTGCCCCAGGGACTTTCACACCATGTTGTCTGCTGCAGAAGGTTTTCTAAGGCTTCTCAGTAAACATGAGGCATGAGCTTTCAGACAGTCCACTGAGATGTTTCCTTAAATACTGTATTGCATCTTGGCACAACTTCAAAATCAGAAATCCACCTATATAGAAACAGAAAAAGAAACACAATTCAATATAGATTTCTGGCAAACTAGAATTCCTTGAAAAAATGCTGCTAGAGAATAAAGGTTGGCAGTTGACCAAAATCTTCCCAGTTTTATAGAAGCAGTTGGAATGGCACTAGTGGTTCTGTTTGTGGCATGTGTCACTTCCAATCAAGTCTTTTAGAGGAACTCTCATTGTAAAGACTTTATTCCATAAACTAGTTTCTCCAGCTACACAACAACTTCAGTATGAGCACAGTAATCTCAGTTCATATAATAAGAAAAACATGTTTCATTTAATTAAACACAGGATAGCTCCATGTAGGAACAATGCTGAGTTTCATTAAATAAAACACCATCAATGCTTGAACTTACCTTTTGAGAAACACCTTCCTATTAGAAAAATAGGAAATACAAATACAAAAAAAAATGTAAAGGAGTCAAAGTGGCCATTCAGCATTCAAAAGCTCAGTATCACAGGAATATGTTAAAGAATTGCAGGAGCTCTTTATTACTCTTAAACTAGATCAAAAAGTACTGCACTGTGGTCATTTATAAAGGATTCTTAGCAATCATCCTCAGTTGCTCACAAAAAGCCCCACACATGCAGAATACATTTGTAAACAGCAAATGTCAAGTGAAAAGCTAGGGGGTTGGTTTGTTCATTCACCAGAGAATCTTTTTTGATAGGGTAAAGAGAAGCAAAAACAGTAATGAAAGGATTTATGCACCCATCATTGGAGGTTGCCTTCATTGGAGGCTAGTCAGAAACTATCAACCCAAAAAAGCTTAAAAATTCCAACAACAGAGCAGATACTATAAAATGAATCAACAGACAAAGCAACAATTTTACTCTTACAAATCCAAGAAGTCTTAGTGTTTATCTGGCCTCTGGCTTGGTCTGAAAAGTTTTCATCATTAGACAACAGGGGGGATATTGTAACATGGCATGCTTTACTCAGAAAATTAAGTGATGGCTATGTGCAGCATTATCATGTATAAGGTGAAGAACATCTGCTTACAGGTTGGTATTTCTCCTGGAATGCTGCTCCTGCATGAATTTTGCTTGAAAATTCCAGTTATGCCAGAAGAGATTTCAATGCATCAACAAGGTCAGTCCAAGTACTAGCTTGGAACTGATTTTATACCTTTAGGGCAAACTGAATAATACATAAGAGAATTATTATCTATAGAAAAAAACAAGCTAGGCACTACTATATCTTGGATTTCAGCATCTCCCCTGCACAGCACAACTTGTTCAGGTGCCCAGCTAAATGTGGGCCAGCATAAGAGCTTGCAGTATCCACCTTCTGCTCGAGTCAGCTCTTCTGGGAAATGTTGCTATACAGCCATTTAGCAGCTAATGCCATTGCACATGGCTCCAGCCCACCCACACCCCCCAGGGAGGATATCATCTTGCCCAAGTAAGACAGCAATCCAAATACCAGCAGAGCACATACTACCTTAGTCATTCACATCCATGCTAGAAAGGCATCTGTCAGAAAGGGAATGAAAGGAAGTCTCATATAGACATAATGCAGAAGCTGAATCATTATAACTTCACCTTACATGCATCTACTTTAAGTAGCAACTAATGTCTCAGTTTCATAGCTGTGTAGCATGATATTAAGCGAATACCAACTGCCTTGTGTGACAGACTGCATGAAAGTAGTGACACCACCACAGTAACACAGTATTGCAAAGGAGTGAGGCAAAAGCTCTCGTGATTAACACAAACAAATTAGGAAGGACACACACTCATTAGGCTGCAAGTCCCAGTGCAGTACTGACAGCCATGACAGCCCAAGGAGACAGTCTAAACCATCCTACACTAATCCCTACTCATCCAATCTCTTAAAACTGTTTTACTGGGACAAGCTACAAACACAGCACAGGTTCAGGACTTGCCATACAAGCTACCACCCACAAAGGGCATCATTTATTTAGCTGAAAGCAGCAGCCAAGCTTTTTTTTTTTTGCTTTAAATGGTTATACTAGCAACTTCTACCACGTGCTTCCTGGTCCCATTCCTCCACCATGCAGTTGTAAACATAAGATTTAGTCCGTGTACACGCCGAGGTGCATGTGTATGTTTGAATAGAGAGCACCACAATAAAGACAAAAAATGTTCCATTTAACCAATATATTTTCTGCAAATTAAGTTTAAGTGTATTCCGCTCCATTGAATCACACTGTCGAAGGCAACAAAAATACTGTGTTGCAATTAACAAGCTTTTTGATCACAGGAGAAAAGTTTGTAATATGATTCTAACCAAAAACACCACCCAATATCACTATAAATACAGGTCAAATTAGATCTTTCATGTTCCAGCTGAGCAACAAGTGACTAAATCAAGTTAAATATTATCAGTCTAATACTTGCTGAGTAATACCACTCACTAAAACTGGATTAAACATTTAAGTAATATTTAAACATATTATTTTTACAATAGTAACTGTTATGGAAGATTAAGATGGGCCTCGCATGATTTGCCAATAGGATCACAGAGTACTTCAGGACCACACTCTTCTTGCAGTCATCCTTTAACCACGATACAAACTCCTGCAACCAACAACCTTTTCTGCCTTTTACATATATTAAGATCAAGAAATGCAATTCAGATGTAATGTCAGCTTAAAAAGCTGAAAGCTTCTTTAGTCTAATTTAACTCTAGTTATTAGATTTCAGGTGTCTGGTTCAATATTGTTCAGCCTTGGCATTTATTTCTATCTTCCCAATTTTTTAGAAGTCAGTACAAGTTACCTAGACCTTTATTATGGACACATATATGTGCTGCATCTTACTCTATACAAACCAGACTAGTTCTCTTACACAAAGGATCTGTTACAACACTTGTCTTTTTGTGTATATGAAAATAGCTTAGTCAGTTCTATGCATTCTATGCTTAGTCATATTCGATGCATTTAGGAAATGCATAGAATAAGCTAATGATTTTTTTTGTGGTAACAACACTCAGTCCGGACCACTTGCAATTCAGCTATACAGCATGTGTAGCATCCCATTTCAGTTTGGGTAAACATACCAAGACAACTTAGGAGGCAAACAGTCTTTAACACTTCATTTTCCTCATAGCCAAAATGAGACATCACAGTCCTACTCAAGACTAACAGAAATCCAAAGTGAAAGTTAGATTTCTGGGGAAAAAGGCTAAACGTTTTCCACTTTAGTATATGATTGCTTATAGTAGTAAACACAGGATCTCAGCCAATTCTCTCTTCGCAGAATGGGAAAAAAAACACAGAACAGTTCTGTATTTAACATCCTACTTCACTTTGGAAACTACCTTTACTGCTGGTACATGACACAGACTGCTCTACATGATATGAAGACAAGTAACGACTTTCAAAAGTCAGTTCCTATAGCTCTGTATGAACTACACACACACACTGAAACCAAACCACTCTGTGAAAGCACAGCAAACAGCATCAACACCTCTCCAGGAACTGTAATTGAGCAATAGCCTGCAGGTGGCCTTAAGGAGAGCCAAATCTGGGGCTCATGAACCCCTAGCAAAAACTAGGTGGTGAGCCACAACTCGGGAACAGATTCTTGTCAAGCCATATACTCCAATAAGTGCACAAAATCAGAGGCAAATCAAATGAGAAAAGTTTATGCTCCCAAGAATCAAACTATAAAAAAGGTTTTAGATTAACACTTTCTCATAACAATTGTGAGGTTCTTACATTATTTCTAGTTCATGTGTATTAAGTTAACTTTTTAGCTACAGCACCTACCAGTAAGTTACTGATAGTTCCTATATGTCCCTGAAGCAAGCAAGTTACCAGGAACATTAATCAAACATGAACTAGAACCAATTAATCTGTAGTAATTGTTTCCCTCCATATTAAAACTAAATTTTGAAGGCAACATGTTTTAAGGTCCAATGGTTTTAATCTTTTATATTAAAATTAAACAGGAAAAACTGGCAGAAGATCAGACTAGAGAATTCTACAACACACATTAAGCATGTATTTAGTGCTAGCAAGACAGTAACACAGCATTCCAGCTTTTAAAGTCCTTTGAAGCAGCAGCAGTGATGAGAACAGCTTGCTTCAGCGCAGTCTGTGCTCTGTCTCCATCTGAGCATGGGCAGTGGTACTTGGCACCCTTATAAAGCATCCACAAACAGCCAGCACTGTTTCCCATTTACAAGGTTGATGTGGGGGATGGACAAGAGCAGCAACTGCAGAAGAGTTATCAGAGCCATCGTCCAAACACATGGGGGTATCATGCCCTCCATAGAAAAGGCAAACTTAACTCTGGGCATGGCCTTCACAGCTGCCTTTTCTTTTTACTAAATAACATTGCTTAAAACAAGGCAAATTTCTACAACTGCTCCACTAATCAAGCATGCAGCACTTGGGCAAACATAAGCAGGAAGCAGTGTGCATAAGTAAACATTCTGTCACTGTTCTGTACATTTCATAGAACTGAAGCTAATTGTGAGAGGCCACTGAGCACTCATCAGGGGGTAAGTTAAGCTCTTGGGAAACTTTGCACAGGAAGAGTTCAGAAGAAACTAAAAAAAAAAAGACACTCCTATTTCAACTGGGGAGCAGGTGACTTAAAGAGGGTCCTCTGCAGATGCTGTATTTAAGATGAACTGAATTCAATTCAGAACACTTTGAATAGTTCAGGATATTTCATTTAGCATTAATAAATCAAGAACCTTTCTTAAGCAAAAGTGTCTGGCAAATGCTCTGCATCAACTCAGCCTAAATCACTTGGCTGATCTGATGCAACTTTAAGACATGCAACACTGTACCCAAGAGGTTTCAGCACCTTTACTCGAGGAAGAAAAAAGGCAGAATGCTGGCCCACTTTACATCGGGTAACCACATACACAGAAGTGCCACAAAACCTAGTGTGAAACTTGTTGCATTGCCCAAGATGATAGCAAGCTTGAGGCAATCTAACTACACGGAAAAGCAAAAACAGAAGACTAGACGAGGGAGCATCGGAAAGCCCAAGTCTGAGAGCCAGCAGCAGGAACACACTGCTTTCCATAGCAACAAAACACAGCCTTTGGACCTCTCACCGATCCACTGGTAGCAGTGGGTTAGTTTCCGATTACTAACTTTACCTATAAAGTTAGTGGAGTGTCCTCAAAACTTCAACATGGCTGTGGCAAGTTAACCAACAGCAACTGAGAAGCAACAGGGAGGGAGCAACTCCTTTTCTAGAGTTACACAACTGGAAAAAAAAGCTATTTTATCTGGACAAATAGATAGGTAAACATTGAATACAAGCTTTCTTACTAAAACAGAGTCTAGATAAAGTTTTTTTCATGAAGGTGGTTATAAAGATTTCCTCTGAGCAGTCATATTAAAGGCTTTCCCCTCAAGCCCCAACAAGCTATTTTAATTTCCTCACCCATACAACAGACTGGATTTCCATATTTTTATGCCATCAGACCACATATAACAAGAGAACCTGCACTCAAGACCGCATGTTTTTGGATGGACTTACACAGAACTGGAAGTTTCACTCGCTTGGTAACCAAAAGCATCACCTGAGGAAATGGCAGATCCCTGATAATACATGCATTTAGTTGGAGGGCAAGTAATTAATTATTCTGAAGCTGGCGTAATTTCAGTGTATTGTTTAGTCCCATTAAGATCCAGGTTACTTAATATAGTTGGTTTTAAAAATATATCTATAGTTAGAGTTACTACAATTTCCATATGACATACCCACATGACAGCAAATTTAGGGAGAGAATTATCAATAAAACAAGCAAGTCCTGGTACAAGAAACTGATTATCGACATTCTAGGGCCTCACTAAAGCAGTAGGTTCCAGTAACAAAAAAAGCAAAAGAAAAAACACACACATTTCTTAACAGGTGCAGAATAGACAAGGCAGAGCTATCTGTATTATGCAAAATCTTCTCATCAGCAGCTTTTAAGGTCTCCAGCATGTGCTGGGACAGTGATGCCTGGATGCCTGAGATTGTGTCCTGCGACATCTCTGGGACAGTGGTGCCCATGGTACAAATAATTCTCCCAGCACACAAAGCTCTCTGGAGACAGTAGAGCCAGTGTTACATTAATCTTCCCAACATCTGCTCAGACCACTGTAGTACCATACCCTACCAAATGAAGTGCCACAGCAACTCTATTGTCCACTCCCCCCAAAATACTATTACAGCACTTAGTTCAGTAGCCCATCAGAACTATACAACAGGAAAAGACACTCAAATTTTTAAAGCCCTCACATGTTTTGACAATTATTCTTTTAATGGTATTAGTCCTTAAAAAAAAAGTATAAAAACTGGAGAGATGAAATTAGAATTATTTCATACATTAACAATTTATAAAAAATGAATTGTTTGAAATTCATTATTGAAAGTTCATATGTTAATTCATATGAAATCTCTTATTCAGATCTCTCCAAATACAGGGAGGTGGGGCCTTTTTAGTTGATAAGGAAATTAAGTTTTTCACAAGTATGCATTATTTCTGATGTTTACCTATAGCAGTAGGTTTTTAAGTTAGACAGTAGGTTTTTAAGTTAGTTTATGAAAGTTTTTCGTACTTTTTTTCAGAAGTTAGAATTTAAAGGGTAACTCACCAAGATTTAGATTAACATAAGAGTAGAAAGTTACCTTTATCCTCTTCAAGTTCCAATTTCTCCATCCACATTAAAAGACAATACACAAATGAATCAAATGCAGAGCTTTTATCTATCTACTGTCATCACCTCACAGTTTTCTTTCAAGTTCTCCTCCCCACTTCATTTTTTTCCAAATATGACTGGTAACTGGACATGCAGTACATCTGAACTACGCTTTTCAGATACACAAGCATGCTCTGCCGTAAAGTCAGACTTTGATTACGAGTTCTTACTGGATTGCATGAAATTCCTATCCCAAAGTAGAGCAATCACCCTAACCTCTAATAAATCAAACCCCGGGATACTTCAATACGATCTACAGAAACTAGAGAATAAAGCTGTTGGTTTCATTAAGAACAACAAGCCACAGCTAATGCAATCTTAAAAACTCACTGCTAAATAATACTTAGTCTACGATTAAGTACAGTGAAAAAGCAATGAACAAATCAAAGGCAAATCAATTTATAAACGCAACTTTTATTTAAGATTCTCAGTACTCCTATACGCTTTACAATTCCTTAAAATATTTTGCACCTGCACCTGCTCAGCTTATTATGTTAATACCCTCTGTGGTATTCACCTACCTAATTAGCTATGTATAAATTAATAGTTGTTAAGTGGTTTGGGGATGGTTAGATATTTGCCATGGTAAGGTCTTTATAGTCACATAAAAGGATTTAAAAACAAATTAAACTGCACTGCAGCTAGCCCACATTCAGTTCTAGGCCTTTTATTATCTTGCCAGAAGATTATACATTAACCACTTTTCACAGGGATTTTAAGCTATATTTAAAGACAGAAACTATGCGACGAAAAGCAAGAATTACCAGCCACCAGGCCAGGAAGTATAAATGAGCTGCTCTTCGACAAGTTTAAGAGAATGCCTTGGACAGAGCAAAGGAGAGCACACAGCAGCAAATAAAACCACAGCAACACACCCTCACAACACCACCGTGATCCGTACAGTAACCCCCGAGCTGCCGGAGCCAGGATCAGAAGTTCTGCCTTGTTTAGCCCTGTATGTGGCACTGCTTTAAGGAGCACCCATGAATTGCTCACGGTAAGAAGACACAATTTTAGTAGTGGTTTAAGCATGCTGCCCGCACTACGTATTTGCCCAACAAACCGAAACAGCAGGCACTTGTTCTAATTATACGGGCCTCTTCAAGAAAACTATAAATATCCCCTGGGTGAAACAAGCCTAGCCTAGAAACAGAGGATCGATCCCACAAGGGCCAGCTGTTCCCCTGGGCACCCGCTCACTCCAGGGTCCCCACGAGACACCCTCCGGCCCTGGGGAGCCCCACAACCTGCCCTCCACCTGCGCCGGCCCCAGCTCACCTGCGCAGCCGGCGGCTCCTCCCGCGGAGGCTTCTCGGCGCCCCGGGGCTCTCGCGCTTGGGCTTTGCGGTTGCCGCCGGCCAGGGCCGGGCACTCCCGCGGCAGAAGCAGCTAGAAAGTTTGACAGGGCCGCCCTGCCCTGCGGCCCGCGGCTCCTTCCCGGCAGCAGGGAGCGGCTCGAGGGGCGGCCGCGGGGCCGGCTGCCCGGCGCGGCCCGCCCTGCCCTGCGCTGGGGCGGCCTCCCGAGCCGCCCCCCGGCCCGCTCGAGCCGTGACTCACCCCGCGCCGCGCCGGGCCGGCCGATCCGCGCCGCGGAGCCCGCGGCGGCGCCGCCGGCCGCCCCCGCGGCCCCGCCCGCCCGCCCGGGCCGCAGCGCGCGAGGCCGCCGCCGCCGCGGAGCCTCCTCCCGGGCGGGCGCCGAGGCGGGGCCGCCCCCGCGTCCCCTCCCCGCCCGCCCGCCGCCCCCGCAGCCCGCGGGGGGCCCCCTTTAAACCGCGCGCCCCGCAGGCCAAGGTGGGAAACGGGCTCACCTGGAGCGAGGCCGGCCACGGCCCGGGCCGCATCCCGAGCCCATGTGTGCACCCCGGGAATGCCCCTCCATGCAGCTCCGGGCTGCTCCGTTTGGGGCCTCACGTGCTGTTTTTTCCACAAAAGGTGGGGGGGGAGGAGGGGAATCCACTTTATTCCAGCATTGAGTGGAAACAGGTTTTGCACTCTCAAAGTTTTGTGGGATAAAAAACTCAGTATCCCGCTCTAATGTCAGCAGCCAGAGTCCTGCTACAAGCAGGATGCTGGGGCAACTATCAGTTCCTGCAGGCCTAGCATGGATACAGCAAATTAGAGCAAGGTAACTTAATTCAGCTGGGCTGCTGCTGTTCCTGTTGCTAGGTGAAAGCACACAAGCACCAGGGGCAGTGAATCACAGAAATCCGGTGGAAAAAACTAACACGCAGTCACAAAGCATGAGGTGCAAGACAGTTTCTGAAACTAGGTAACACGCTTTTAACAAGAGAAAGTTAAAAGGAGACTTCCCCAGTGTGATGCCTCCAACTGCTTACAACAATATATGCACGTGCTTGTCACATACCGAGTGACACGCAGCTCCTTGCAGGTTTGAGTTTTACTTGAAGACAACAAAGAGGAAACAATGAGACACAAATGAACCCTTCAAAAGGGGTATTACATTCATCAGCCTAAGAAAGCTCCTACAGGCACTGGCACACCTTAGGCAAGGGGTCATCCCCACCACTCTTCCAGAGTGTTTAGATACAACAGAAAGTCACCTGAAAGAATGGCCTTCCCTCGGTTTCAAAGGCAGTTCCTTAAAGCACCCTATTAGAGTGCTGAAGGACACATGAGCTCACACCAGGCCCCCACGTTGTCTCCATCCTGCCCATTCTGCGCATGCACACGAGGCCACGTAGGACTCGGACACAACAGCTCCTGGTCAGCCCATAGGTACATCCACGGAGACCAGCCTGTGTTTGGCCCAGCAGCACAGCAACACACCAGGCAGGGCTGGGGAGAGCAGGTAGCGCATCCGTAAAGTCACGGCGCTGGGAGAAGCAGGCTCCCAGCGCACTGCCCCGTCACTGCTCGAAAGCAGTGAGATGCAGTAAACTCACACAGCTCCCTCAAGACAGGGGTATTGAGGCAGAGAGCACCAAGATGTCCACAACAGCTTCACCACATTACGGGAAAGAAGCTGCCTCTCTCATACACAAGATCTCAACATCCAAGCTGCTCCCACCACTACCACCAACATAGGAGGAGGGAGAAGAGTTTTGAGGAAAAAATACTGTTCCTTTCAGTTGGAACAAGCACAGTGCCTTTTTCATTACTGTTTATTGCTTGTCCTTTCATGAGATCAGCAGGGATATTATTGGAAACGGCAATTCTATAAATGAACACAGCCAGCCTGTGCATTAAAATTCTGAGTATTTCCACAAAGACACCCAGGCAGTTTCCAAAGGCAGAGCTACCCAAAGAGAACTGGTTGGAGCCCCTGGGATGGAGGCTAAATACACAAGGCAGCATGCAAAAAAGAACCTGTGTAGCAAGAGCCATACAGAAGTTTTCAGTTCAAGCCATTTTGCAGCCTATTAAAAGGGTAAGCATTAGCGCACACACAAAAAAAAACTTATTAGTATCTAACTTTCAGCAGAAGTTAAACAGGCTACATGTGTGCTTAATTCACCCCTACCAAACTAATTTCAAAATTAAGGAATTATACAAGTACACATGTATTTTACTAACTACACTGATCTGCAGCCTTCATTATACTGAATTAAGGGGAAACACAAGCATATGGAGGTATTTCACACCCTTTTGCCCTATTTCTCCCCCCTACACACACACCTTGTAAACACAGTTCTTAATAACTTTTCTTTGCTCTTTAAGTAAGACATAAATCAAGGAAGTCTCACGCAGACCTGACATATTCCAATCATGTTGTAACCTCGCAGGCTGGTTTTCACCACAGCCCTATTAGATCTAGCAGATACGTGCTATTTGATATTCCTATTGTGAGCTTCATGAAGTAAAGCCAGAATGGCTTGTTCCCCTCCACCCCAAATTATGAAAGAATGAAGCATCCTAGGCTGAACATCAGTTCATAAGACAACCTCATCAGCATGTACACACAAAACACCAGGCAACACCGCCCAACAAAGTTTTGTCCCACAAAAGTATGTATTGGAATTAAACATGGTAGTGAGATGAGTTCTAAACTTTTTTTTTTTTTTTTTTTCCAAAGAGTTAGGACAGAAGAGGGGGAAAAAAAAAGCTTACCTCAGAGGCTCACCATTACAAACACTCCCCTCACTTGACAGCTGAAATGAGCAGACCAAGAGACAACCCAGAGGATGATTTAAGACAGGCTTTTTTTCCACGCTGCTTTGCAGACAGCAGCCCCAGACCCCGGGCGCTCCGGGGCCGCTGCTGAGCGCGGGGCCCCGCGAAGCGGCTCGTGACGCGGAGCAGCGCGCGCGCTCCCGCCCTCACCTGCGGCCCCCGGCGCCGGCAGCCGCGAGTGGGGCGCGCGCCGCCGCCTCGCGCTTTCAAGGGCGGCGGGAAGGCGCCGCCGGCCAATGAGCACGTGGCGCCGGCGCCGCCGCGGCGCCCCCTGGCGGCGCGGGGCGGGGCTGCGCGGCCGCTGAGGCGCCCGCGAGGCGGCGGGGCCGCCGCGCCGGGACCCGCTGACAGCGGGAGAACCGCAGGGGGGAAAACGGCCAGGCCGTAGCGGGGTCTTCTCCTAAACGAAGCAGTAACTGAACACGAACTTCGTACTTTCCTTTTCAGTTACATAGGCAGAAGTTCTATCAGCAGGTTCTCGTATTTATTCCTTTGGATTCTCCTTTTGTTTGCTTTGCGGGGGCGGGGTGGGGATGAGGAAGGAGGGGATGTTCCTGTGTCCTTGGCTTTGCTCACGATTTTGTTGTTCAAATTCTCTGAACTCAAATGTGCTTCAGAAGCTGTCACATACAGAGAACTGCTTCAGTGTCTTTAAACCAATTTCCCTTATGACTGAAGCCAAAGACTGTCTTTTCATCTACAAAAATATAGATATACATAAATGTACACATGCAAAACCATTCATTCCCCCTTCTGAGCTCTTTCTACACCACAGTGTGTAGAAGTGCTTTTCTTATATGCAACGGCGCTTCCAAACAAAAAGAAGGAGGAGGAGTGTGGGCACTTGACCAAAGGTGTAGGGACGAAAATGGAGGTTGGGGAACACACACAAAAAATCACAGTTCTAGCTTGTCTTCTACATCTGCAGGTTTGAAGATCAAGCTGTTCCTAAGAAACAGCTCCAAACAGAGGTCTGGGGAATGTTCTCAACTGCGCTAGGAAATAGGTAAGGCTTTTGGACACAGCGAGGAGATCAGAGGAATTATACTAAGCGGCTCAAAATGGTTTATCAAGGCTTTTCTCTAACATCATAAGAATGCCTGGATATGACACTAAATGCATGCAAGCTAATAGAAGACTGCTTAGCTGTGAACTATCTATCATCCAGCCAGCTAACTGCTTAAGTAATTAGCCTGTTTTTTTTGCTACTCAGCTTTATCTACTTCATCTTCATGCTTCAGTTTTCCTCTCTAGCGTCTCTGATCAAATCTTTCTCACGTAGCTTCCTTTTAATTTTCAGCCTAATGGCTTTTTGCAGCAGGACCACCTGAAGCAGAGCATTTCTGCTAAAAGCTTGGAACAGCCCTTTGAAGATGATGCTAGCCGCTCGCTTCAACGAAAAATGTATAGCTTCTCCCTCCCCCCCACCCCATAATGCAAAACAAAAAGCACCAAAATTTTAATACAAAGTAACAATAGCTGAACATATGATTTCTTTCTGTGTGTTTATGTGTGCATTTTATCTACAAAGGAAATTTTTATCTTATTCATCTGGGAAGGAGGAAAAAAAGCAGAGAAGATGAATTAGAGTTGAAATATGAATAGCAATCCCAAACTTCTGAGATTTACTCTTCCCAATTTAGTTTATAAGCAGTATCATTTTGATCTCATTATCTTACATTTTAGGATTCTATTAGTATGAAGGCTTTTTTTAAGCAAAAGTTATTTTTACACTTAAGCAGTTGACACAATTGCGTGAGGGACAGGTGGCCTACTTTTCAAATTATGTGATTGCTGTTATCACCTGAATGTAAATTCAGTATGAAATATACAGTGAGAACTATCACACTAGGATAAGCTGTGGTACTGACTCTGACAGCAGGCACCACAAGAACCCTCAGAGGAGAAACAATTACAATATAAGTAAAAGCTGGGAAATGGCTAGAAAGGAGTAAGGGAGTTCACTTCCATTCCCTTCTCTGCCCATTCCCTCTCCCACTCCCCCAGTAGCATAACAGGAGATGCTTTTTTTTTTTAGTTTATATATATAAAAAAAACTCCAACAACCAACAAGTAGTACTTAATAAAGTTATGCACACAACCACCATATTGTTGACCTGGGGGCAAAATTTTTATACACAGCATGATGCTCCTCAAATATGTTAGGGATCTTGACACAATTCTGTGCCCATTTCTCCGAAACCTGAAAAGACTTGAGGAAAGATGCTAGAAGGTATATACAAACAGTCTCAAATGAAAAATTAGTATTACTTTAGGCCAGAGTGTATGAGAGTCTGACCGTGGAATACAGGCTAAAGTTATCCTGGCAGTAAAACATCCTTGAGATGTGAAAGAGCAAGGACAGAACTTACTCATGTATCAGTTCTGAATTTCAAATCTGATATAGTTCTTTTAATATTCTGTAGGTTTACAGGGGTTTGTCGTATCTCCATTTTTCATAAGGCTCAAAAGATAGATGTGTTTGGGGAAAAGATATATGTAGACCTTTTTGCCTGCTCTGTATTTGACATGTATCCAGAAGTAATCCTGAACTTAAAGCAAGTGGTAGGAAAATGGCCTGGTTTGGCTTGCTGAAAGCCAGGGCAAAGAGATTTGGTGCAAAGACCCAGTTTGAGGGAAAAGTTGATTAATGGAGGATTTTCAGACCACAAAAGTATTTCCTGATGAGTCTGTATGTCATTTATATGTACCATAACAGAGAAATGACTAGATGATTTACAGTGGGCAAGAAGCCAAAGTAAAAGGAGCTGGGTAGTGTTATATCCTGCCAAATGTACATGTACTGTGATAAAAATGTGTCTTAAATTGTCTTTTCCTTTGATTCATATTTTTTAATTGATTTGAAGGAGGATGCTGAAAGTGTGAGTTATAATAAATAGAGAAGGGTTCTTGCCATAATCTGAGGAGAAAAAAAAATGAGAGTAAAGTATCTTGAGAAAAGGGGCAGATCTCGGAGGAGATGAAGAGATATTTAGTGGAGAGATTTCCACTAAATATCTCAATGGAAATCATCAGAGCATGATCTTTACTGTAGGTACTGTAGGTAAGTATATATGTGTAGGTGGGTAGGCCTTCTAGATGTCTTCACTGACGAGAAGACGAAATTCTTTTTCTGCTCATATAATTACACAAGGAGTCACAAATATGAATGTCTTCGAGGCTGTGCACATTAGGAAAGGCAATAGAAAGTAAGAAGGCAATGGAAGATGGAATATTTTATAATCTGAAACCAACAGGACTTTTGTACCTAGCAGTAAGATAATCAGTTCCGATTAACTATGCTCTTAGCTAAACTGGCATGGTGCCAGTTCACAGGTATGTACAAATATATTTAAACATGAAAAGATCTACAGTGCAGGTAAACTATGAACAAGGAGGCAGAAAATGGAACCAGAAATATGATGGTTCTTAGCTCCCTCTCATAATATGAAGAATATTGTGCTTTGGCTGGAGTGTTCATTTCTGAGTCAGCAATAACTGACTTGTGGAAACAGTGCTGATCATATAATTGCTATGAGAAAAAGTGATGGCATCCACAGCCCTGGCAAAAATATCCCTAGTGAGTTACTGACCAAACATAATTCATGAAGAGAAGAATCTTTTATAACATGTTTCCCTCAACAAAAAGTATTCTCTGATGATGACCTGATAGATATAATTTCAGGCAATCATTTTTTCTAGTCCATCTAGGAAAAAAGCCTGCTATACTTATTGTCTTTCGTAATTCACAAAAGGCACTGTAAACATCCAGCACTGCTCTCACTCAAATCTCTTATTCTTACTCCGTTCAATATTTGGATTTCATAAACATGTTTTTAAATGTATTTATTTCTTTGCAAAAATGTTGAGCAAAAGGCCTATCAGAATAACAGAAAAGTAATTATTTCAACAACAGAGAACTATGCTGTAGTGGGCAGTTGTGGCTAAGCTGGATATTGTTGCTGTAGAAAGAAAATAATGAGAATCAGTTGGGACTTTCTTATTCTTTGTGCCTTTCTGGGGTCTGGGACAAATGATGGCTCTGGGATGACACAATTCACAACACAGTAAAAATGTGTTTTCTTACTGACTGACAATCTTGGTTTTGGTCTGTGTAATGATTCCTCAAGACCTCATGCAGCAGTGATTATGAAGGTTAATTAAGATTGCATTTAGAGACAGAGCATTTCGTTTCCTGTATATTTCTCTTAAACTATTACAACACATAAAAGTAATTAGTACATTTGTATTTTAATCCTTAAAATGCATTTGTGTAAATTATTTTCTTGTATGATGAAGTTTTTATGCTACTATCCTTCTAACGTTACCAAACAGACTAAGACAGAACAGGGATGCAATATTGCTGAATATTATCACTCAAGCAGGTTTAAAGGAAAACTGTAGTGTGTTAATTCATTTCCAGTTCAACTAATGAGAGAGAAAAAAAAAAAAAGGTGGATTGCAATTTGGATACATTTGTTCTACTTAGCTAAAGTTCTCTTGAGAGCTGTGTCTTGCTTCATGGCCTAAACTCTTAGCGGCGAGCCCTGCCTGTTCAGAAGCTGTCCCATTCAGTGCTGCAAAGGGAATCGGAGAATTGCTCAGGCAGGAAAGGAGCTCCAGTGGCCACGAAGCAGACTCGAGGCTGAAGTGAGGCCTGTCCAAGGCTTTGTCCAGCTGTGTCTGGGAAATTCCTAAGGATGGGGGTATCACCACCCCTCTGTGCTTCCACGCTTCATCATCCTCACAGTGAGGCTTTCCCCAACACCCGCTGAGAACTCCCCTTTCCCAGTTTCTGGCTGTGGTCTCTTGGTCTTGCCCTGCCCCTCTGCAGGGAGCCTGGCCTCATCCCCGTGGTGACCTGCAGGGAAGCACCACAAGGCTGCTCCCGGGTCCGCACCAAGCCTTCTCCTCTGACAAACTCCAGTAGACCACCCGGTTAGATTCTGCACAGCTTTGGAGGAGGTAGTAGATTAAAAGTTTCTGTAATAATGCAAATCCATGAAAATCTGCAGGTCACTGACAAAACCCTAGAAATTCCTAGAGATTCCCCTGCATGATAAAAAACTCTAGAGAAAAAAAAAAAAACCCTAGAGAAAAAAGAAAACCCTAGAGATTCCACTGCATGATAAAATATTCTGAAATATTTTCTTGGATTTTATTTTTTATAGAGAAATCTAGAATAACTTTATTTTAACCCTTAGCAAACAAGTAGGTCCTGGAGGTGATGGATCATAAGCTCCAACTTTTTGTTTTTCTTAGGAGGAAGTTTCCAAATATGAAATGAAAGAAAGCCCTAAAGCCTTTCTTCTGTAATTTGTGATTAAGCATCAAGGTTGACACTTAACGAAAAAGATTGAGACCCATCAGCCACTTTTACAATGTGAGATTGAAAACTGCTAATTATATATTGTTTATCTGGAAGAGAAAGCTATAGAGTATTTGTTCTCACAATGGCTTTTCAATAGCTAACAAGCTTTAATTCTGACCATTAGAATCCAAGTCAGTTATTAATCACCAAACTCAATTCTTAAAGCATATACATGATATGACTGTTTCTCCTCTACTCAAATTTGATTTAACTTTCCTCATTCAGTGTTATTTTCATCATTCTCTTCTGTTATTTCTTCCCTGTGTTCAACAAATTTTTCTGATGGGTACAGTGCTTTCTGCATCTCCTCCCTTGCATTCAAGGCTTGCAAGTGCAAGGCCTGTCTTCTTTACATTTTTTAGGTGACAAAGTCTGAATTTATTGAAGAATAATAATTTAAACACTTAGATCAGTAAGACAATAAACATGTACACATATCTTTAATACTTTCCATCATATTTGAAATAATACTATGTAATGAATATGAAGTTGATTTTTCCATACATTGATTTAATAATATAATATTCAGTATTTTTCATCTATATGCCTCCAGGTCTTTTTTAAAATTGAAGGTATGGATAATTATCCAAATTATCAGATGAAGACAGGACTGAACAGTGATGGCCTTTCTGAGATTCAGCTGCACACCAGTAACAGGGTAAGTGTTCTGACCTCAGTTCACTCATATGCTAGAGCAGGCGTCACAGGACTTTCCATTGGTAGGAAGTCTAGGATTTCTAGAATAAATAAATCTTAGAAAATTGAAATAATCCCAGAATGCACATATATTAGTAGTAGGGGGAGTGGTATGTGTACACACATACACAGATGCAAAACAGATTAGGCTGCAAGATAGCTGCAAAATAGGCTTCTGTTACAGAAAATCTCAGAAGGAGCCTCAGAATCACCAAGTATTAGAAAAATCCTTGTAACATAATTGCATGTTGTAACATTGTTCCAAAAGAGCTACACAGGGAAAGAAGGCCATGTAAGCCTAGGATTAAACTAAACTTTGTTAGCCTGCCAAAAAGAACACCGTGCAGAACATGGGAACACTGTAAATCTAGTGTTTATCTTGAGATTTTTAAATAGAAGCCTGGGATTCTATTTCCAGCTCTGCATTGCGATGTTGGGTAAGCTGCTTTTAGCCACATTTTATGAGTATTCACTGTTTTTGAGGACTCAGTTACAAGAGACTTGAAACTGCCCCTTCTATCACAGGTTTCGGGAGTTTGGGACTATTTTGAAACCCAGAAATAAGTTCATAGATATATTTGGAGAAAAAAAAAAAAAAAAAAAAAAAAAAAACACAACAGACCACCTTAATCTTCCTCCCTGTGTCTCTATTTTTTTTAATACCTTTTTGATCATAACCAAAAGTGAAAACCTTCCAGAAAAAACTGCGCGTTTATTACTGCATATGGGTGAAAAGCTTAGGTTGTCTGTATGCATCTACTGACTTCCCGTGGTTTGCATGGTTGTATTCTAAATAGATTGCTCTTCTGTACTGCTGTTTTGCTTTTATTATTCCAGCTTAGGTTGTAGTCATTTTATCTGTTTGAAACCCTCCTGTCTCTCTGCAAGAGAAATTGCAGGAGCCTCTTTATGTTTCGATAATATATCCTACAGTTTCTAAAAAGAAAAACCTCGACATACCTCCTACTAAATACAAATAACATCAGCAGTAGCAACGGGAACAATATGGACTAAAATATTGTTTCTTTAAGTATTTAACTATTTCATAGGTTTTCAGCTGAAAACTTAGATTGTACAGGAGTTGTGTGTATTTCCTAAAATTAGACTGATAGAAGCACTGAAAAAAAAAAAAAAAAAAAAAAAAAACAGATTCACCTTGCTGATGACCTCTGCTTTTGGCAGGGTAGTAAGCATGAGAAAAGAGAAGATCAGTTCTTACCATAAACAGGAAAAAGAGACTTTATAACAGCAGCATTTGCTAACACCTCTAAAATTAACTCTGAGCCGAGTTTTCCATGATAAATGCTTTTTTTTTCTTTTTTCTTTTTTTTAAGAATACAGAGCAACTCTGCCCATAAAATATTACAAGTGGAAACAAAAACATAAATTTATACGGAGCATTCATTTTCTATTATAATTTTTCTGGTGTATAGTATTTCCCTCTTCCTATGACTGAAACGAAGTGATTTGGGGCACAAACATGGCTATAAATCATAGCAGCATTTAGATTTAGAAGGCACCTCTGGAGACCATTGTAGCCCAACCCTTAATCAAAGCAGGCCTAAATTCAAAGCCGTATCAGGCTGCTCAGGGCCTTGTCCTGTGAAGTTTTGAACATCTACAAGAATAGAGATTCCACAACTTCTTTGGTCAAGAAATTCCAGCCTTTAACAAGCTCTTTGAGACATTTTTCACCTTCTATTTGATCTTTCCCATTTGACATCTAATGTCACCACTTTTAATCATCACCATAAAATTGCAATGTGAAGCCAAAAATATTTTACATCTTACACAGTATATGCAAACTAATTTTACTAAATATTGCAGCAGACCAGGAATATACACATGGTCAGTCTTATCAGACCTAGTCTTCAAGGATATTCACAGAACAGCTGTGGAGCATCAAAAGACAAAGTCTGGGGTCTGTCCTTGGATCAGGAGTTTCTACTAGGAGTTTCTGTGGTACGTGCACTTCTGTCAGTCAGTAAGCTCCTTCAAAGCGACACATAACCAAGCAAAGGAACAAGAGCTGCCATTGCCAGCAGTGGCCCTGATATCACTGCTGCTGCTGCCATAGCTGCTGTCATCTCCAAACCCCTAGCCATGAAAAGGAAGTTATCCCGTACTTTCAAAACTGCCCTTTTCTGATGATTACTGCAAACAAAACTAAACTATTCACATTGGAGAAAAGACAGGTTGAGCTTTTTTCTGTCCCACTACAATGGTGGGAATGGGGGAGAGGTAAAACTGACATGATTCTGAAGGGAATTTGTGAGCATTAAAGGCAAAAATATAGTTTAGACACCTCATTAGATCCTCGCAATAGCCTTGCACACTGATTCTAGGTTTTAAGATCCTGCATCCTACTGCTGAGTCATTCCAATACTACACAGAACACCCGCTCCTAAGGGTAGTTGGTGCTGTTAGTTTAATGCAGGACATAAAGTGCATTTGAGAATTTCCTTGTCACAGAAGGAACAGAGGAATGCGGTTTAAAATGCTGAAAGCAAACAAGGTCAAATGAAAGTGTTGATATGGATTATTTTGTTATTTAAATTTTGACAATAATGGCCATATCTAGGAAAGTGTAAGTTTGTATTATATGTCAAATAACCACATATTGGACATTACACAATGTTTACCCTAAGGGTAAATCCTGGGGTTATTTCATCACTGAAAACAAGTTTGCAAATAAAGAACTAGCAAAACTTGTTAGACTTGCAGTTTGGCAAAATTTGTGGGTTTGATTATAAACTAACTGTAATGACTAAACATCTATTTTCTCCAAGCTTAAAGAGGTCATAGAAAGACATATAATTGGTATTTTTGGTAAAACTTGACTATAATGTGATCTAGCAGCGCTGGGCAGCAAACTCTGCATATATATATATATATTCTAGAATAACTTTTGAGGTTTCACAGTAAAAACTATAAGTGCTGGGCAATCTTGAGATTAACCAGTAATTGTTTGATTTCTTGAGATTAACCAAGTATGTTCCAGCTAGATATCAAAGTAAACTTCAATTTTTAAGTTACATACCAGGGCTTCACCATGCTCTAGATCCTCCCGAATCTTGTTATTTATGGATGTTGCTTCAGTTACCTGAGTTATGTTCCAAATGTAGGGCTTCTTGAATCAGGTCCAATCATCAAGGCCAGTCCAATTCTCATCATGTATATTAATATTAATATTTGCAGCCTAATGTAACAGTATCGAGATCGATCTGTGTATTTTTCATAAGTTAGATGTTCACAAATAAAGTCATTTCTATGCATTTTTTCCAATTGTAGAGTCAGATCAGTCTGGACTAATTTAATAACTGTATTTCCTGATGGACAGTTTTCATTTGTGGCTAATAAATATAGAAATGTGTTAATGTGACAGCATATATGAAACATCTTGTCACCTTCATTATACAAACACAAACTCTAACTATCTGCAATTTTCCATATTTTAATTTATTTTTTCCCAGATGAAATTTCTAACAGGGATTAGGGACACATTTAAAATAGAAAAAGTCCTGAGAAAGAATAGTTGTTACATTGCCTCCGTTGAGCATTGAAAAGGATTTTTTTTATATATACTTATTTTGTAGGTAAAAGAAAGATAACATAGCTAAAAACGGCTGTGAGCTTGTGAATTAGTGAGTAGTCTGTAAGATTTGAAGAAAATAATCTGTATGAAATTGGTACCTATGCTTGCAATTTGTTCTGCAAAAAGAAGAACATGACATTTTGCAATAGATGGCATATACAGTAGTGGGTAAGTTTTATCTCTATATTGATCCTTTGTGGTATCTTGTAAAAGAGGCCTGTAAATTATTAATGTCTAAAGCAAATATATATTAGAAAAAAACTTAAACTGAAATTCATTTTAAGGGCACCAAAATTGTAATGTCAGCTGGCTTAGTTATAGTGACTTCTAACAATCATTTGGTCACTAATAATACCCCACCCATGATGTAAAAACTACTTTCAGCCACTGAATATAAAAGCACTGGTGCAAAATAAGTTTGGAGGACAGGCCTCAAAAGGAACCTTATTCGGATATCTCTTTGCCCCAGAAGTGCTACCCTGCTCATATGCTCATATTTCAAGGCAGGAAAAAAAAAAAAAAACATGTGAATATTAAACAACCAGTCCTAAAGGCTTGGGACTAGCACACTTCAGCACACCAAATAATGTTTTACCACACATAGCATGCCCTGAATTGGGGCTACGATGTAAAGCAATTTAGCAAATACTATGATCCAGGTTTACAGCTTTCAAGGAGAATGAAATCAAGCCTTAAATAGGTTTTAAGAGATTATGGTAGCACATGCAGGCAAATTCTGAGGAAACTAACAACAAATCAGTGAAGATGCCATTGGGAAAGATTTTCAAAAGTGGTTAGGGATTTTCAGTATTGGGGTATTCACCCAGGAACTATTAAAGGATACTCATTTCAAGAAGCAGATGCTTGGCTCCCTTTTAGGACCAGACCTCTTTCAGCTGGGCACTGTAAAACAGTATGGACAAGTCAATAATCTTCTTAGACTCCTTAAATTAGCAATGCAGAAGTTAAAACAACTTTGTAAAGTGATTATCTGAGTAATTAGATATAAATTTGTAAACATCTGGTTTATAGAAAACATAAATACAAGGAGTAACATTATTTGGATACACTGATAATTATTTTTCTGTTCTGATCATGTGGGATACTTGTTTTGGAGAGGGAGATACTGACAGCTATAGGCTAAGAATAAGCATCTGTTACAGTCTTACACCTTGGACTAGAAGATCGCTACACTAACATTCATGCATAGCTAGTACGTATATATATATATTTTCTTTTCAGTTCTTGTACACTCCTAGGTCATCATGCTATGCACTGTGCTGCTGACGGGTACTGCTATGACATGTTCTTAGGCTAGGGTCATTCCTGTGCAGGAATTAAAATTAGCTAGCTGGTGCAACTGGTGTAGCACAAGAGCTCAGTGCCAGCAAGTTGTCCAAATATTTACCTACCTTTACAAGCAGATTTCAAAGCTGACACTGATCTGTATGCTACCACAGCTACACGACTTCCAGCAGCTGACTTAGTTCATTTGAATCTAGCTCTAGTTTCTTCTCAAAACACTAGGTATAACTAGAGCTAGACAGTTCTACAAAGTATATGGCTTGAGTTACCAGTATATTCTTGTTTGCTTGCTTGCTTTTTGTTCTTTTTGTTTTACTTTCTCTAGCATAGAGGATGTTGGTGAATCAGCACTAACTGTATTAACAAAGGAAAAAAAAGCTTGCATGTAAAGCCCAATTACCCCATGACAACTGTGAAGGGATTTATGCTACAGCATGTAAAACCAGCTGGATTTAAAAGTTTCTCAAATTGCCTTAACACTATTAACTTCTTGGGAAATGTCAATGCATTCCAAGATTTTAATTTGTGTTATAGAGAGACTTTTTGAGTTTATAGTCTGCAAGTAAAACCCATATTGTTTTATTTTTTACCTTCTCATTATATGTTGCTTTGGATCTAGCTCAGTCTTTCTTTCTGCTTTAAAATACTACAAACTCTGTTACTACAATTACAACTGTGCTGTTAAGCAGGTAAATGAATTGCAGGCTAAAAAACAGAGTTCAGTTTTAGAGTGTTCAATTTCAGTTTACTACATTCTACCACATGCAAATACAAGTGTATTTATTTAGCTTCCATTTCATGCAGCATATGCAGAAAGACCTGTAAAGAGCAAGATGACCGATAAAATGTGTCTTAATAATTACAGTATAAACCCAACTATTTTTCAGTTACCCACAGATTCTCATATTTAAACTGTTTTGGGCATGATAAACCCTGTAGTACATTCACAAATAACCCATGCTAGTGCTCTTGGATAATCTCAGCAAGCTATTCAAGTAATTACAGCTGGCTTGGTGGTTTTCACTGTTTTTAGTATTGTGCCCTTATCTTAAATTACAGAAGAGGCAAATTGCATGCTCTTTGCCAACCGCAGTGTTCCTTTGCAGAAACACTGACCTTGGGGCTAGCATGCCTACAAATAGCTCCTTTAAAAAACCTGTAGATTGTTAACACAGAACACACTTTACAAGAACGGTTACCTCACTGCTCATGCTGATGTTTGAGGTATACTGTCTATCAATGCTGATATATACTTCCTTATGTAGCACTAAGATTTTGCTACATTTTTAAACACGTGGTACTCTATTGAAAGAGGAATTGTCAAAACTGACTAAAGTGAGGTGACCTAGTTCCTATTGTATTTGAAATAGATTGTAATATAATACTGTAGGATTAGTTACATTAAGAATCCCATCCAGCGCATAGCAGTCACTTGAGAGAAACACTTGAAATTTACTAATTTCTGTTGAGATAAGGGCTCAAACAGGCATTACAGACTCAGTGTGGTTTCACAGTAATTAAAAATGTTTTTATTTAACGGCAAGATATTTTTGCTCTTGTTCCAAGAGCACACCATGGTGATTTCAGTGTCTTACCCAAAGTGCTTTGCTTTAGGTTTTCACAGACCATAAGCAGCCAAAATACACTTGATTCCACTGGATTCTATTCCATGTTTTATATATAAACAAAATGGCTTTCTTATAAATGTAACAAATAAGAGAAACCACAGTAAATTCCCTCCTTCTGGAAAAGTTTACCTCTCATTTCTGACAAATAGTTATCTTGGATTTTCAGTCAGCACCTGAGATATTCAGATGTATTAAAACAGTCAAATAAGCTTCAGCAGATTCAACTATGTTATGAGATCTCTGACCCACCTGACTCACAGTAGGTAGAGTGGCAATGCTCTGAAGGAAAATAACAATGCGGAATGTTTATCTGAAGTGAGAGTAGAATTTTGCTAAGGGTGGGGACCTCAGAGAACTGCCGATGTAATATACTTTGCAAAAACAGATTAAAAGACACATTAGTCAATGCAACCTGATGAATTCCGAACACACACACACACACACACACACACACACACACAAAAGAAATGGTCTTCAGAAATAACTCCATCAGCTGCATGAAGAGAGTTTGATTTTCTAAGATATGAGGTAGTATACTCCAGGTGATGGAGAATTCAAACAAGGAAAGGAAGTCTTCCTAATCCTTAGTATTGCTTTACTACATCATTTGGTTAAATCAGATCATCTCTACCAAATGCTGCCTTCTACAAAATCCCAAACGAGCACCAATATTATTATTGTCTTCCTTTATGCTCTGTTTATTTAATGGAATTCCCTGTTTAAATTACTTTAGAATAAGTTGCTTGCTAGGATCATAGGAAAAAAATTCAGTGGGCAGAGAATAATTAAGGAGAAAACAGGTATATGAGATCAAAGGCTTCCTTCCCCCACCCTGCAATAGATGAAAGCAGATCTTGATTTTATCTTGTATGTGCAAGTCAAAGATCTATTGTTAGCAGAATTTTGCTTCTATATAATGTATCTGTAGTACAATTAACTTGAAAATAAAACTCCCTATAACAACATCCATCTCTATCTAGCAAACATAGATTTAAAAATCAGGGTGAGGGAATAGTAGGTGGCTAAGTAAATACAAAGCAACTCCAGTGTCATGTCATGTTACACACTGTAATACAGCTTCAAAGATTTGGACACATTTCCTTATATTATGGGCTTAGGGTGTAGCTGTGCGGAAAATTGTAAATGTTGTCTTTCAGTATTTGCTTTGCAGCCCTTTGTAATCTTCCGCTGTATTTATAGTTGGACCTGGGAAGAAATCAAAATTAGAGAGGCCTGTTTGCATATCCTTTGTAATCCAGCACTCTCCCCCTCTCTCCTTAAAATAAAGGCAGAGACTGCCTGCTTGGCTGCCCCAGGAGCCCAAGTAAGGAGGGTGCAAGCCAGGACACAAATTGAAATAGGGTGGTACCTTTGTGGAAAGGCAGAAGTTTTGGGGCCAGGAGCCACAGATGAAGTAGCTCATTTTTGGTAAGGAACAGAAGATTATTTTGCTTCACACAGGAAGACTTGGCTAGGGGCGGGGGGGAAAAGGGACCATTTTCCTTGGCTAAGCATCATATACCGGTGACAGCCAAGGGCATCCTCAGGCGCCCGGGTTGCACTCACTCCCATTGCAGCAGCGTAGCCGTCCACCCGCACAGCCCGGAGGAGCCGGGCCTCCCGCGCCGTCACGGGGCTGCCGCCGGGCCGGGCCGGGCCGGGCCGTGTGGGGCCCCCAACGGCCGTCACGGCGCGCGCCGGGCACGCAGCGCTCCCTGCCGCCGCCCAAGGGCGGCCATCTGCCAACGGCCACACTTAGCGGCCACGCCCAACGGCCTCGCCCAACGGTCCTGTCTAACGGCCGCCCTGCTCCTGCTGGCTGCCACGTGCTGCTCGGTCTTCCCTGGCTTCGTAAATCGCCTACCCAGGGTAGGGACCTGGACTAAGTACCGACAGCCCCTGCCAGAGCAGGGGCCCAGATGGTGGGAGGTGGTTTGGGTAGGTGCTGTGGTGAGCTCAATCCCTGTGGAGGTGCTGGTATCAAGGGATGGGGAGTATCCCTGTGTTCAAGAGGAGGCTACTAGCCTCAGTGCAGCTATGGCTCCTCTCTGGGAGTGGATCCTGGTGGCCCCAGAGGTTGTAAGAGCAGCTGAGTATGGTTAAAAAAAAAGGAAAAAAAAACTTAATATTTGTTAAAGCATTAAATAAGTAAATAGTCCTTATTACTAACTAACCTCTGTCTAGATGATCAGGCATGTTATAACTGCATTTTATTTAAATTTTATTCCTTTATATTTGGGTTGGCTTCTTGTCATTCTGCTTTGCTTCCTTCAAGGCTTAGGCCTTTTCATTTGCTTTTCTAAATGGAACACAGAATCAGAAATGGAAATGGAGTCAATTTCCTTCTTGCAGCAGTTCAAGAGGTTGTATAATCCTATGTGTAAATCTACCAAGATTTGTTATAAAGCTATGTATCTTTTTTGCCTCCAAACTTCTACTGGGAGGCAGCTGTAGTTCTTTATGTCTCAGACAATTGAAAACAGTTTTCTAATTTCCATGATATATTTTTGTGGCAATCTTATATTTTTGTGACCTTATGTTAATAATGCCTTTTACCTTAGTACTTTTCATTTTTTAAAACATTTATCTTCAGTATACAGTACTGATACACAGTACTTTTTAAAAATTATTTTCCTTCCTGTGCTAAATAAGTAGATCCTTTTAATATCCCCTCTCAGCATAATCTACTATGCTGCCTTATTGCAGAAAAGGTCACAATGGAGTCTTACATAATGGGTTGTATACTTGCTTGCCTTTAGGAAAACCTTCCTTTCTCATACTTTATCTCCTTGGTAGTGTGTAGTTCTGCTGCAATCAATGAACATATTGGTATTTTTACCTAAATGTACTCTCTAAATCATGAACTGCTACTAGATAGCAGAAAATCCCTGTTGTTAATTCCAAAATGTACAACCTTGCTCTTTGTGCATTTTAATCTCATCTGCCTTCTGTAACTGCAGTTCAGTGACCTTTATGATACTCCAAGCATTTTCTAGTTTGACACTGCCTCTGAACTTTGTAATCAGAAAATGTCATAAGCACACACTTATGCTGTGCCAAAATGAGCTATGATATTCCCTACTATTTTTAGTCTCCAAACTAATCCTGGGGAATTCTGCTGCTAACCTTCCTCCAAATACACACACTTCAAGGCAACCAGTTGAATCTTTGTATCATTTCCCCAGGAGTCAAGGTAGTGAAGTTCCTTCTAATCCCAGAAGTTTGTTTTTCTTCTTGCTCTGTTTGTGACTTAATTCTGATTCCAGTTCACTTCCTACCTTTAAATTGTTACTTTCTCTCACATTGTATGTTTCTTTCCATTGTAGGCTAATTATTGATAAACTAATATATGAAATGTTTTAATAAACAGATATAGGCTTTTGGGGCATACGAGACAGTGTTCTGTTTTAACCTTACCAGAAAAAAAGGTTTATAAGATAGTGCTTTACTTGTATGTGGTGAGGAAGAGGGAGTAGTAGAGAAAGCAATTGTGTTCTCAGAAAATGTTGCCTTTTTGTTGCCTGTACTGTCTTGGCCTTCTCGGACATATTTTCTAAATAGCACGTGTTAGTTTTCCTGTATCTGCACCGAAATAGGAAAGATGTATGGTAACTCCTTACCTGTTTTACCTACAACATGAACAACCTAAACACTGAACTGCTTTAATGTCTTGTAGCTGCCAAGCAGGAGAGGTCTTGTTTGCTCTTGTTTCTTTCTCTTTTTCTTCCTCCCATTGACTCTTCTTCCTCTCCCTCCTCACCTTGCTTACAGCTGGATTGTATTTGCTGTTTCCTTGCTCTCTTTTTGGTTGTAGCTAGACCCTTCTATGAGCTGCTGCTGATCACTAAAATGGCAAAATTATATCCAGTATGTATTATTCTCTGCCAGATTTCTTGCAGTAGCATGTGTGCAATTATCCAAGAAATTCACCTTAACTGTATTAAATTAGTTACTGCATTGGATTGTGGGGGGAAGCTTGATTTCAAAATGAGATTAGAAAGTTTGGAGAAGTCATGCACCTTATGGCATAAAAATGGTCATTTAAATTTTTGTTAAAGGTAGACATTCTACTAGTGGTGACAACTTTTTAAAATTACTTTGGAACTACTACACCTTTTTTAAAACTCATTTGTTCTTTTTGAAAGTGACTCAGAAAACAAATGCTCTGTTAAATCAGTCATGGTAGAAAGGTTACCTGCAGTGAGTAGTAATCAGGACACAAATAGCACTAATCTGAGATGCCCACCTAATGGTCACTAAACCCCATAGGGGTTTTAGATCTAAATTAGGGAATAAAAGGAGAAGCCTTTCTATAACTTGTATCTCATTTAGGCTAATCACTGAAATGTCTGTTTTTAATTTGTCTTTATCATTAGAAATTACTGTGGTTTACCTTCACAATTACCACTTGATTTAGTCTGAATCATTCTTTTATGCTGTATACTACATTCTTAAAAGATGTTAGTTTTTCAATTGCTTATTTTTTTTTTCAGATATAATTTATAATTAACATTTGATGGATTTTCCTCATAACTACACTGGCACAGTAAAGATGCATTTTCCACACAGTATTTTACTTGATCAGCATTCTGGAGAATGGTGACAGAATTTGACAATGACACAAGAGAAACCAAAGATGAGGGTATTCCCATAAGGACTGGTACAAATCCAACTGCCTAACAGGTTCATGAAATGAATTTTTTCCATGTTGGTGGAACACTGGAGAACTGAAGCTTTTAAGGCCTCTGCTTTACATGAAATATAAAGCTTTTGTTTTAGATTCTCAGAGCTTCCATCTCAAACTTGCTTTTAAAAATACCTAAGGTGGAACATTTTAATTGCTTGCCCTGTGCTGTAGAAAGGAGTCATGAGAACTTCAAGAATTCCAAGAAAATCCGATCTCCTGTCCCTTGTGTAGGGAACTGAATGTTTTTCTGTAATATCTACTGGAAATGAAACTGTTTAGCATTCCCTGTTATGACTACAAAGAAATTAGATTTCTGCTTAGTAAAGAAAGCACTTTAAATCCATGATTTACTGAAATTCTAGTTTCAAGTTTAACTATTCCTGGAAATATGGAAGACTTTCATATTTCCCACTGCTATGAGGATGATCAGGGGCCTGGAACATCTGCTCTATGACGAAAGCCTGAGGGAGCTGGGCCTGTTCAGCCTGGAGAAGAGAAGGCTGAGAGGTGACCTGATCAGTGTCTATAAGTACCTCAAGGGAGGCAGTGAGGAGGATGGTGCTGGCCGCCTTTCACTGCTGGCCACCGATTGAACTAGAGGAAACGGCCACAGACTGAAGCATCCAAAGTTCTACAGGAACTTAAGGAAAAAATTCTTAACAGCGAGGGTGACAGAGCACTGGAACAGGCTGCCCAGAGAGGTTGTGGAGCCCCCTTCTCTGGAGATCTTCAAAACCCGCTTAGAAACAGTCCTGTGCCACATGCTCTAAGTGACCCTGCGTGTCCTGGGAGGTTGGATTAGATGATCTCTAGAGGGCCCTTCCAACCTTAAGCATTCTGTGATTCTATGACTTTCCCATAATTGTATGTCTTGCTCTCTGACACTTGTACAGCAAGGTCTTGCTTACATTTACTTTGGAGTTGTGTCTCCTGAAGCCAGAGTACCTGAAAAGAAAGATTACGCTGTCTAATGACTTCCCTTAACAGAGGTCTTTGGAGAGATGCAGTAGCTTATTCTTCGCCTTTTAAAACATTTTTTCTTGATTGTTGTTTTGGTTAGTGTCCTTCCTAAAAGTGAGTAGATTGTCCTTGGTGGCATGTCTACTATTTCAGAGGTGCCTAGTATGGCAATAGAAGGCCTCAGTTTAAGGCATCAGAAAGACTGATCACAAGGCTCAGAAGCCTGAGCAAGGACTGCATTTTACTTTAAAGGTTTTTTTTCTTAACCACAATGAATCAAAGTGTTCTGAAGGGAGAGATTATAGATTCAGAAGAGAAGACAATCTGAATATAGCATAAGGGTTCCCATAAATGCTAGTTCTATAATAGAGCCTTTCAAGCTCGTGGGCTGAAAATTGTAGTCTTAGGTGGAAAGGGTGAGGCTGGAGAGCCAAGGAAATAATCCAAGTTTGCAAAAATATATAGATTCTAGCAAGTATGGATTATGAAGTGTATGCAAGTTACTTTCAGGATTATTGATCTCATGTTTTCACTCACTCAGAAGGTTCTTCACTATGTTGTCTCAGAAAAAGATGGTCGCTTTTTTTTTTTTTCCAGCTGAAAATAGTATTCAGTGGGAAGCTGTAAAAAACCACCTGATGAATCTCACCTATACTGCATTGTTTGAAATGCAGGGGAAGGTGGGAGAGTCTGGGAATAAAGCTTGTTTGTGTTCTACGTGGTGAACAAATTGTTCTTCTATATGGATGAATTGGCAGCCAACACTGTGCCTTAGGCCTTTCATGACATAGTATCTGCACAGAAAATATCAACTGCTTTTGTATTTTGGTTTAAAACAAGCATTCAGCTTCTATACCTACAGTTCCTGTACATACACAATAGAACAGAGACTGTTTAAAAGATAAGTAAGTGGCTCATCTTGGCTTTCTCTTCCCTTTTTTCTTTTCATCATCTTTTTTGACAGGTTAGCCCATCCCTGCTTGGTTACAACTCTGGGAAATCTCCCAAGAAGCCTAGTAAATTCTCTGAGAAACACTATGTTCTATGAGCTAAAAAAGACATGTTAAACTATACTTTTACTATTTCAAATTACATATGAAGATTATGGAAGATATAATCATATGTCAGAACAGAATAATGTTTTATTGTGTGCTATGTAAATATACACAGACTGGTTCTTCATGTGGTTTCCCACAATAGTTGCTCTAGGTTTTCATCTGGTGCAATTTTCACTGAGTGCCATTAACTGTAAGTTCTACAAAACCCCTCATTTTTAAGCTCCACAAAAATCCAAATGGGAAAAAAAAAAAAAAGTAGTAAAAGAACAGCCAGTAGCTAAAAATGGTCTCAGAAACAAGGAATTTTGCTGCTAAATCTTGACTCCATACACTGGGAAATGGCCACTATGGCTCTGCTGAAGAACTGCTTATGTGTAGACAAATATTTAGGATACAAATAGATGAAGATTGTTCCAGGCCCATGAGGCAAGGTGAATGTGTGTCAGCAACAAATGAGTAATTTTATGATACAGGTCAGTTTAACCAGATCAAAGGTATTAAACACAAAGGCAGACTCAGCAGCAGGTAGCCACCTGTTCATGTTCAGCTTTGAAACGAGGTTCTGGATTAAGTCAAATAAATTTACCAAACAAAGAGACTGAAATAGTGTGAGTTGAAACAAAGTCTGAGTTTACCATGAAAATACTACCCTAAACGATAAAGAAAAACTTAATAAACAAAATGAGGTCATAACTAATAACAAAAGTAAAAAAAAAAGTCTGTCATGACCCTTCCCCTGATCATTACAGATTACCTTTTTACGATATAATTTGGCAAGATACTTTATCTCTTGTTCTCCAGTAAGGACGTTTTGAAATACAGATACAATAGTCCTTTGGCAATATTCCACATTTTTCTAGTGTCAGGACTATATTCTCCAATCTGCTTCACTGCCCAACTCCTATTAAGAGTTTTGCCTCTAAGTATTTGATTATTTAATTATTTAGATAACTAAGAGGCCAAAACTCTGTTTAGAAGTATCTTGGCTTAGGATCTAATGAGCTGAAGTCCCATGCTTTACACCTCTGTTCTGTAGATTGAATTCAGGTAGCGCTTGATGAATTGGTTGCAGATTAATTATATTGATTGTGTTTACATGAGCTAAACTAACCCCAAATGCAGCTGTTTTTTCTAGTCAAAACAACCACTTTTTTGTTGTTCTAAATCATCAGTGAATATGTTAACCCTGAAATGTTGCTGTGATGTTTATGGAGCACTGACACTTGTCTCTAAAATTTACTTGGGAAGAACAATTTTACTAAGAGGATCACTCTGTATATGAATGACTTTACATTTCAAGTAACTTCATTTTGATGATTTGCTTTCATTTTCAGACTAACAGAAGACTGAAATGGAAGGCTTCATATAAAGGAAAATTTGGACATGAATATGGTGATGATTTTGCCAGAGGTAAGCTCACTACAAATTCAAAGCTTGCTTTGTTTTTTAGCTGATTTAACTTTTATTCTGCTTCTTTGTACCTCCTATCCAAATGTTCTCTTATTTTTTTTTCTTTTTCCAAATTACTGTGTGCTTTGTTTTTTCTCTCCTAGCATCTTGAAAGATTACTCTGCAGCATATTTCTTGTGATAACAAAAGCTTGTTGAAGTTTTGTTGAAGTGTTTTTTTTTTCCCTGCTTGGCTGTATTTTGTGTCACTATAATCCAGTTCTGAGTAATAATGTTAATGTAAATTCGTTCATCAAAATAAGAAGTCTCCCAAGATCTCTCTAATTAATATTAGGCATTTTGTTGCACATTACTTGAATACTTTGTATTCAGTTCCATTTTTAATTCACACATTTTATATGCTGAATGGGGATTTTAAGGACTGTAGACAAACATAACTTTTATGGCTTTAGAATTGCCAAATAAACTGCCATTACATCTGCCTTGACCGAACGAAACAATGCAGTGAGTTAATGCTGCCACAAACTGGGTCAGTCTGCCCCTTTGGACACTTAACAAATTGTGCAGTTTGCTCCCATCCAATGGGCCTGGTATGCCTTAAGCTTCTGGAGTTTGAACAGACTCCAGGTGCTTCATCTGTGTTTGTACTGTGAGTTGCAATGTTTTATTTAATGCTCCCTTCTGAAACTGAACATACAGTTCAACAGACTGACTCTTGTGCCTTTTGTGGATTTTTTTTTAAAGCACACTTATTAAAAATAATTCATTTTGCAAAGACATTTTATGCTATGTTAAAGCTATGTTAAATTTGTGCAAAAATTTATGAAGAGTGATTAGGTATCTAATCTCAAGGCAATTAAATGAAAATGAAAGTTCTGAATGAGGAAAAAGTTTTGGGAAAGTTTTGCCTGGCAGACAGGTACTAGCCTGTATTCTTTCCCAAAATGTGAACTGCCATGTTGGACCTGCTCTCTGAAGATGCCTAATTTAATCAAAAGGCAATGCTTGCATTGTACACTGCAACAGCTTAACATGCTAGTCCTTGTCCCTGTATTGATTGGGTTTTTGATAAGAAGTTATCCCTTTTCTTTACCCACAGTGGTGGGTGCTGAATCTGTGTAAACCCAGATACCTTATCTGCTATCCTGGGATGGAGCGTGAGATTATGGCAGCAATCCCATCTTATCTGCTCTGTCAAATGGAAGAGTTTGTCACCAAGATTACTCGATTAGTACAGAGATTACTCAGATGATAACAACAATTCCAGACCCTTTTCCAGGGGTGACCCTTGATATCTCTTGTTTAGCTTTTGGTTTAGAGACCTCCACTGACTTCAAAGATAAATTCAATGAGATCGAAAAGCTTAAAGGGCTTGAAAGGTCCACTTCAGAAACCGTTTTCCAAAAGGCTCTCCATCCCTCCCTATACACAGTTTATGGAAATAAGAGAGGACTTTCCAGTCAGAGAGGGCCCTAGGTGACTAGACAAATGGGACCTCTCCAAATATGTGCCCACAGGCAAGAATAGTAAAACTGGCATTTATTTTGTTTTTCTTCCCTTCCAGTTTTGCTGCTGTGTCTATCAGCATAGTTAAGAATATTGTTCTCAAATATCAAAGGGAATGAAAGGAAATAAACAATTACTCTAGTACTTATTGATTGATCCTGTTAGCTACTGGGCTGAAAGCCTCTTAAAAAGGGCTAAAACCTTCATCTCCTTTTGATTTGATTAAGAGCACTAATCATCTGCTCCACTTTAAGTCAGTGAGAGGTCCAGGTACAAGCCCTTCACAGGCTATGATCTGTATTGCTTGGACCAAAGGCATGGTAAAGTGAAGCTGAGAGAAGCACTTTTCTCAAAGTACCATTTGGGAAGCCAGGTAGCTGTTAGATAACTAACCAACTAACTGATGCTGTTCCCACTTTTAACTGGAAGAGGGACTGCAGAAAGTGACCAATTCAGGTTTGAAGTATTGCAGAAATGGCTTGCAAAAGCTGTGCCCATGATCTTGGTTGACAATGAATCCCACTGGAGGCTGAGGTAGTTATGCTGGGAAATACAAATTCTTAAATGTCTAAGAGGTGTCTTGAAGAAAGCCTTTCAGTTAAAGTTGTTTCAAGTTTACACATCTGTCAGACATCTCCATAATTTTTTACTTTGAGGAAAAATATCGGTAGTTTGGTTAAATACTTATGATTAGAGAAGAGTTTAGCCTGTTCCTCACTTGAGCCACTGTGTTTTAATACCTTATGAGATGAAATAGAAATGTGTTTCGAGCCTCTGCCAGCTTTGCCCTTGAGTGTTCCTTACTGAAATGTTTTTATAATGAAATGGTAGTACATGCCATCATGGTAGGATAACTATACTTCATATATATGAAATAGTAATACTCAAGATATATAAGTCTTTGATTCAAAGCATTTTGCTCACATAAAGTAGATACAAAACAGTAAAAAGTGATTAAACATATTTTAGAGAATGGGAAGCAATCACAGAAAGATAAGATCCTGAATCTGTAGTCATCAGTAATTTCTGGAGACGTAGCTAAAAAGTACTCCATTTTCCAAAGGTCATGAGCACTTTGTTTTAGAGGCTCTGTGTATTACTGTAAAACTTATGTCAAAAGTTTTGAACAACAAATAATGCAGGCATGATGTATAAATGTCTCTTCCCCCACCAATGCATTTCCTGACTTTTGTCTTGTTGTTTAGTGAGTAGACCATACTCTCTCTAGAAGCCTTTAAAGTGTGTTTTCGCTAGTGATTCTTATCAAGCTACCTTTCAATGTTTGATTCTGTGGTAATTCGCTAATATTTATCTTAGAAGCCAACTGTATAGCAGTTACAGCTTTCTGTACAGAATTGCTTTTTTATTATTTCATAGTTATGGGCAATATTCTGTTTATGAATTAACATGAACCTCTTGCTAGTTCCACTTAGGGAAAAAAAATAATTAGAGCTTGAAAAGAGCTTGAAAAATGTATTTTCCAAGCTAAAGTGCTTTTTTTCCTAATATCTTTAGAAGAAATAATCTTTGGGGCAAATATCAGTACATTCTTGCTGATAAACACATAGCGAGGCTGCTACAGTTTTTTTCCAACAGGTAGCTAAGCTTGTGATACAGTCCTCTATTTCTCTGTCCAAAAATCTTTTCAAGATGAGATAGAGATTTTGCTTTTGAAATGTACTTAGCAGATGGATTTGCATATTGAGGGATAAATTATTAAAAAGCACTCTAATGGTTCATTTTCCATTTCCAACATATCAAATGACTGAGCAAAAAAGTATAGTACAAATATATTTGAGAACAGGTCTTCCTCATTAATGAAAAACTGTTTGTATTCTAAGGACAAAGCTATTACTACGTTAAACAACACATGTAGTAGGTAGCAAAAGGGAAGTGCTAAAATACTTGTTCCTTCTGAGAAAGCATCTCAGTAGCACAGAGACATCAGAAAGTACTCTGTAAATCTTTGTATACAAGATTTAGTTAAAAATCATCCGCTAATGGGAGGAACATCCTTTCAACATTCCTGGTTTGGCAAAAACAATTCTAGGGATGTTGCATCCTGGGATTGCTGACAAGTATACTCTGTTGTGTCCTTTTCTGTAAGAAAACAGTCTTAGTTCACATTTCTTCTCATCTTGTTTCTCCTAATAGGCTCTTAGCTAAGTAGAGCTGTCTCTGGCTTTTGGGGAAGAACCATTGCATATCCCTTCTTCCGCTTGGGCTTGCCTGACAGGACCTGCAGCTGTTCACCCTTCTCCCAGGTTTAAACTTCTCTAAGCTCTTTCCTATCTCTCTGGCTGATAGAGCACCCTTTTGTTCTGTTCATGATCCCAGATATCCCACTGGGTCTATCGCATAGGATTGTCACAAGTTTTCCCCCCACCTCACCCCCATGTAATGTCATATTCAGAGATGCAGCGCAAAAAAAAAAAAAAAAAAGATTTTTTTTTGTCTAATCATAAACAAAGACTTTAATAGGAAAATACCTTTCAAATTACCCCATTTTTAATTTTGCTTCACTGGAGACCCTTCTGCTTAGAAGTTCCCAGGGTCACTCCTCATGTTTCTCTACTAATGGTTAAAAAAAAAAAAAAAAAAAAAAAAAAGTCCTTCTGTCAGACCGATACAACAGGATGAAATTTTAGTGTGCTTCAATTTAAAATGACAATTTTATATAGATGTCGGCAGTTATTTAAGCATGGAGAGTACATGGGTATCCATTTCATTATTTTCAGAAGCAGTTTAGCTTTCGTGAAAAATTTATTCTCATTAATGAAAAGGACAAAACCTACTCAAACCAAAGAGCAACAACCTTCTCTTATTCATTTAATGACCTCTAGCGGTCATTTGGAATTTTATGGCAGTATAAATGCCGATGCTTGGGAGGCTCGGAGATGCATGTGTGTGTGTGTTTTTTTGTTTTTTTGTTTTTGTTTTGTTTTGTTTTTGGTAAAGTGTGGCACAAGAATATCCCTTTTTAAAAGCTGTTCCTGTGTGCTTTTGCTCTATAGCTGGAAGGCTTTCTGAGTCCATCAAAATTACGTTTTATTTTATTTAACAAGAGGAACATTTTATTAACTCTGCAAGAGTGTAAGTCAGAGGTTTCGTATCTGCACTGCTCCTTGCACTCTTTCTTGGCAAGCCAATACCAAGGCTGAGGGTAGCCCTCCCTCAGTCTACCTCTGCTGAACTTTGCCAGGAACAGACTTGTGTTGGATGACACAGCATTGCAGTGCAGTCCTTCAACCTGTGAGGCATTGGTACAATTGCTTGTAATGTCAGAATATTGCCTGGCCACATGGCCAGAACATGTCATGGCTGGCCACATCATTCTGAACAGTGGCAGTACACAGAGTGAGTGCATCCAGCTAGGGAACAAACTCAGCAGACAGCATAATTAGGAAGGAGCAGTAATCCTCAGTGTTGTGGACACGAAAGGAATCTGAGTTGAGTGTTCAGCAGCATTTCCTCATGACCAAAAATCTTTATTAGGATTTCTGCTGATCTTTCCATGGCTTCTTCAAACAGTTGAGCCTAATTTTTCTTCTCTTGGGACATATGTGTCAGTCCACATCAGAGAATTTATTAAAAGCTTTTGCTAAAGATAAAGAATGAGTTTTCAGAAGTACCTCCTATATTAGGATCTTTCCAAAATATGTGAGTTATGCAAGACTTCCTGCATTTGAGCATTATGTATATAGAGAAACATATTTTGCTTGCCAGCCCAAGTGGTACTGCAACTGAAGCATCCATACTTTAATTTCTTCAACTAGAAGCAACAGTGTAGAATTGCTTCTGATTGCTATCCCTTCTACCACACAAACATTGTGATAAACAAAAACAGCTCCCCGAAAAGTTGGGTAAGAAACTAATAGTTAAGAACAGTTAGAGAGATTGCTTCATGATCCCACTTCCACTGGTGAAAAACATCTGAGAAAAGCTTGAAAAAATGCTTCAGCTGTTTAAAAGGATTCTGAAGTTCTCACCAGAAAATTGACAGAAGAAAAATGATTTGTGAGACAAAGTTTGAAAACAATCCTGACGGAACAGTCAAAAGCCTTTTCTATATAGGCAACACCAAGGATTATATATTTCTCAAATGAAATGCAAAGGTGTGAAGAGCCTACCTGAGCTACAGGGCTTCTGTGCCTGCTCCTCCGCTGCCGCCAAAGAAACCTCCCCATATTGAGAGACATGGATTTCTGTTAATTTCCATACCTATCAATACAGATGGATTGAATTATAGATGCCTCATCTTGAGAGGCATCTCTGCTTTAGTTCTTGGACTTTTTGCTCTTGGTAGGTACAGCAGACTATCAACATTGATCATTATTGAATGGCCTTCTGGAATAGCCCTCATCAAGTAGCAATATTGACTGCTCACAGGACTGAGGGCCTTGACGAGTATCAATTTCCATAGGTATTGTTGTGGAATGATGTCTGTCTATAGATAATGATCCCTTTTGGTAGATTTTTATATCTCTCAATCTGTAGAGATATTATGTAGATAATATTTTAGTATACTCTGTATGTATATACTTATGTGTGTTGTTTTATAACAGTAAGCATAGTCATCAGAAGTGATCTGTTTTAGGAATATCTGTTAAGGAATATTTTTTATTACCTTTAAGACCACATCATTTGTCTGCCCATAAGTGTGTATATCTGCTGTCACACTTCATATTTCATGAGTATATGGTTCATTCATCTGCTTTCTTGCAACATTTTATGGAAGAAACTACGTAGCTCTTTGCTGTCAGTCTGTTTTGGCAGTATTGTGTATACATCTTAATATTTAAATACATTTTTTTTTCCTCTTGTGATTCTCAAACTATAAATAGTTAAGATAATGCCCCAAGCTTCCCATGCTGGTCTAGAACTCCCTGCAGGCACCCAGCTGACCAAAGTTACCATTCCCAAGCTGACCTTTCAACAAAATTCCCAGATTGTCTTGCTGCCAGTCAATATGTAAATATCAGAGAGATGCCAAATGTCGGTAGGAAGCCACTCGCATAGCTTAGCAAGCTGCCAGTGTGTGTTTTGTTTAATTTACAGGTCTTTTTGCAAAAAAGCCTTCTTTGCCACCAGTGTCTTGCAGCCTGCAGAATGAAGAGTACCAATCTGTTCCAGTACCACAACAGCAGTAGAACTGAAAATAGGGGTGCAATTACAAATAAGATGCCTAGAATTAACCTGAAGCCATATAAAACACTGTTACTGAAGCTGCAGTTAACCAACCCTGGTTTAGATATAAAATTGAAGAGTCAACAAAGGCTTTTAACTCACAGTCTGACTGCACTCTCCTAGTCCCCTTTCCATGTTTGGGAGTGTGTGTTTGAGCACGATTTTGCTAATTAAAAGCCAGGCCCTGTGACTGTCACTGTTTGTCATGGTCAGAATGTCTCTGCACAACAAGGGATCATCTGTATAACAGTTCTTTTGAGTTGCACTTCCAAGACCTCCATCCTTCAAACCAAGGCTTAAATAAATATCTGCAGCAGTTTTATTTATCGGTTATATTATGTTCACTCTATCAGACTTTCAAATTATCTGAGCATACAGTTATCTGAGCACTGCAGAGAAGTCATCTATCTTGCATAAAGGGTTTAAGCTTTTTAGCTTTAATACTTGGTTTAATTCCAGCACCTTTGAAGGATATCTTGCTGATACAGCAAGGGACATATCTGGCCACAAAGAATGCATTTTTTTTCCTGATTGAAATTCCTGAGAACAAAAAATCCACAAATTGATTGTAAACTGGTTAATATTTAGCCAGTAAATACAACTTATGTTAATCAGTAGGGCATCTTCTCTGCTTTAAGATTAGTGCTGGAATGCTAAAGCAGTTCCTTTCTGGAAGGGGAAATGGGAGAGCTTCTGCTCATAAATTTGCATTAGGAGCTGTTTCCTGGAACATAACACAGTGCTGGCTTTGTCTGCTGGCAAAACCCTGGTACGGTGAGAGATTTACTGGAAGGGTCCTCGTTTGCTAAGCATCTGTGACTCCATGGCCACCAGGCCCCCTCTGCTGCTTCCCAAGCTTTCAACAGCTCCACGCTCAGGAGTCGCAGCAAAGCCCAGGCTTTCCCTGCAGACCGGTAAACGGCTCTTGACGTGAGCTAGGTGTTTAGCTCTCTCTGCCAAAGAGACAACCCAGTTGCCCCCTGCTTTTCGGGGTGGCCCTCAGGGACGCGCATTTCCTGCTGCCCCGGGGGCTGCCTGTCAACGAGGGGAGCGCTGAGGTTACCGCTGCCGGCCGAGATGGCGCTTGGCTGTCAGCCCCTCCTGCTAAGGGGGATAAGGGCGCGGCGGGGGAAGGGGGTGAACTGTGCCTGCGCGCCGCCTTCCGCCGGGAGCTCTCCGCACCAGCCCGTACGCTCTGCCTTTGCTCCCGCCGAGCAGCGAGCCCCGGCGGCAGCGGAGGGCGCCCTGCGCCGCCGCGGGGGCAGCAGCCAGCGCGCCGAGCCGGGCGGAAGTGCCACGACCCGCGCCCCCGCGCCCCTGGCGCTGCGTCACGGCGCTGCGCACGCGCACCACACGCACCGCCCCCCGCCCGGGCTCCGCCCGCCTCCCGCCCTGCGCCGGCCTTGGGCGAGCCGGGCGGCAGTGGTGGCAGCGGTTCCGCTCGCGCGCAGCATCCCCAGCAAGGCGCTTCCCTCGCAGCCCGCCGCGCCGCCATGGAGCTGCCCGAGAGCCAGTGCAAGAAGGTCAAGCTGAGCAACAGGGCGCCGAGCTGGGTACGCGGCGGGCGGGCGGGCGGGCGGATGAGGGGGCTGCTGATGTGGCGTTGCAAGGGATGCGGCTGAGCGCGCGCGCGCCCGTTAGCGGACCGACCGCGTGCGCTCCCTGAGGAGCCGCTGCCCGGCGCTCCGCGGCGTGCCCCGTGTTCGTGAGCCCGAGAGCAAGGCGGGCTCCGGCGTGCGCCGCACAATGTGGCTATTCATGCGCTGGGGACGGCTGGGACTGAGGCTCTTTGTATTGTGGGTGTTCTGTGGAAAACTGCCGAGACGGGGCTCTAAAAAAACTCTCCAAAGGCAGCGTTCTTCCCGAGGGAGATGGGGGAAGATCAGCTTACAGCCAAGAGCAAAATGGAGCTTTTCAGAAGATAAACTGCAGGCCTTTGCTGAGAACATTTGGTATTTTTGTTACGGTAAAAATAGTTGTGTGATTCTTTTCAAGTGATGCTTGATCAGAACCAGATGAGAGATAACATCTCTAAAAGTATTTGATATGAAAGTATTAGCATAAAACAACAGTCCTGGAAGCCTTGCTGCAAGCAGTACATGCCCCAATTTTTGTATTAATGTAACAAATCCAGGAAGGAAAGAGCCTTCACTGTTGATCAAGGAAGCTGGTGTAGTGCTAGAAAGTACTTTGTAGGTATTGTGCCATTCCAAACTTCTACCATTGCGTGCAAGTTTGAACTTGTTGCCTAACAGAGTACTTGGTAAGTCATGTCCTTTATGTTCTGTGAGAAAGTAAATGCCATGAAAAAGGTAGTGAAACAGTTCACTGTCTATACAGCGAAATAGATATGTGGGTCTGATGGAGTGTATGAAAAAGTTATTCTGTATCATTTAATTTGTCATGAGCAACGCTGTGATGGTTTTGTCCAAACCAAGGAAATTGTGTTCAAAAATGTTAATTAACTTGTTTTGTTAGTTTAGCTGGCAAGCTCTGTAAGTAATGTGGAAAATGGAGAAATTCTTTCACTTCTCCCTTTCTCTGAAGAACTCAGCTGAAATGTTCTCTTTTTCCTGGGATTAGTTTTCCCCAGAACTCTACCAAAAGAAAATTCCTACTAATTCACATGTTCCACAGGCAGATGTTCTGTCTTGATGTCTTCAAGTGGCAGGAAAATCAAAGCAACCTTTTTTTTTTTTTTTCTTTTCTTTTTTTTTTTTTTCTCTTCTCCCCTCTGGTGAACCCAGTAGTTCTTAGCCAGAGCCTGTTCTGCAGACTTTCTACAGGCATCCAGCACTACTCACAATATACCTGTGTCTGTGGAAACTCATGGTTTTTGTGCTTGCCAAGACCACCTCTGAGCACAGCAAATTCCAAGTTGTAGAGCAACATAGCTGCAAATTCTCAGTTACACAACTTGGTAGGAAGAAGCATGGAACATTTTTAAGCTTCTTAGTATAGCTCAAATTATGGAGGTGGTAGGAAATGATGCAACAAAACCTTGTTCCAATTTTTATTTCTGCCAGCATATTCATCTGAGGCATTTCTGGCTTTCAGTGCTTCGTTTTTGTTCATTCTACATTGTCTCTGCTTTTGGCTACACTGTTATTGCAGCAGGTTGCACATGACGATGCTTTGTGCAGTGCTTTGTGCAGTGTGATATCACTGAATTGCTTGCATCTGCTTTTGCTATACATGGTTCTTGCAACTTTCCGTTGCCATGATTTGTGAAACTGTCCCAGGGTTAGAACATCTGGCTAGTTTGTATATGTGGCAGGGGAGTGTGCAGATTGGGCGGTGCTGCCTGCAAAACTGCTTAGATGCTTCATTGCATCAGTGTTCCTGTGGCAAACTGCTGCTCCAAAGGAGTTGCAAAGATAAAGGAAGACCTTTCACTGTTGTAATTGTGGGTGCAAGAAAATGTAGTGCTGTAGGGTATTGCAAAATGTGGGTTGGTGGTTTGTAGTATTTTTATGACTATGAAACATCTTATTATTTGGATATGTTTCTGGACTTGTACTTCTTTCCAAAACATATCCAAAGTGAAGCACAGAGTTTTCAAACCAGAATTTGAATCAGCAGTCACTAGAAAGCATTCTGGGCAGACCTTTTGCCAAAATGTCATCTAAATATATGAGAAAACAGACTATCTGGTGAAGTGTAGTGGTTCCAGCATCTGTAGTAGTAGTCTTTTATGTTACAATTACATCTATTCTTCTCTTGGACAGAAGAAGCAGGAATATCTGATTTGCCTCAGTTGCAGTTCCTCTCCTGAGGAGAGCAGTTTGAAGAGATGGGGGGAGATGTGTTATCAGTACTGAAGAATGATGTAAATGCTGTAACGATACGTTGTTATCAGGATATTCCTGGCTCATAGGAGACATCCGGTGAACAAGTAAATGAATGGCCTAGAAAATAGCTGCGAAATGGGGAAGCATTAAAGATAAGGTTATGTTATAGACGTGACACTTGCTATTGATACCTTACGGAAGTTCTTAGCTTAGGGAATAAATGCTATGTTGTTGTTAGAGCAGAAGAACATGGGTTTGTTCCCAGCTGCTTGAGTGTATATATGATTTGTATAAAAATTGTGCCCATTTTTTGCATAGTTTTGTTTGTTTGCTTTTTGGTTTGCTTCCTACCTCAAAGTTGTCTGTTTCAGTCTGTACTGTAGCTTGGGATGGCTTTACTTCCTACCTTAGAGGTCTTTTGCAATAAGTTAGTTTAGGGCAAAGTGGCTGCAGAAGCCAAACATTTCGTAATAGCTTCTAAAGTCATGAAAAATAAGCTCATTCTATAAGCTCATTCTATGCCAGTGTAGAGCTGTCTGTTAAAACTGTAATAACATTAAACAATAGTCTTTTCTTTCTGCTGTCTTTTGATTTTGGTGTTGCAGTCAGTTCGCTGTTCTTTATCTGGATGTCCGATCTGAGTTCTTATCTCAAAAGTATTTGGCACAGGTAGTCAGGTTTGACTTTGTCCAGGCAAAATTATATTTTTGTCTGAGCAAGATATCAAGAATAAGAAAATCAAAAAAAAAGTTAAAGCAAATCTTTGCGTAGAGAAATTGGCAGAGTTAATGCTTCTTTTTGGTTCCATCTCCTTTCTTTTTATGTTCTTGTAATTCTTAGATGTTTGTATTAACAAACATCAAACAAAAACAATCTGACATGGTGAAAACATACATTTGTACTTTAAAAAAGTGAATTGCAGAGTGATCCTTCTTTGTTCTCTTTTCATTGCATGTCTTTAGTGCACATATGTTGCAAGCTGTTACTTTAATTTTGCATTTTTTTTTTCATCTGCATGTTTTTATCTATTTCTGGTTTGTTTCTCTCTGCAACAGCTATGAACCCAGCTGTGTATAATGCTTAAGTATACAATCACTTAAATGAATGCATTCCAGTTTAATAATGGATAAACTAAATTTTGAGGTGCCTTTCTGTAGAAGGAAAATATATTACTTTCTCCGACATTTATTGAAGTCAAAAGTAGATACTGCTCTTCTCAATCCTGCTTTGTGGTATCTCTTTTTAAAAATATGAATAGGTCTCCGCTGGTGCTCTGTGGATATTCCCTCCCGTTATTTCTGAAGGAATACCATAAATATCCGATTTTTACTATGCAGCAAACGCTTTCCTTTCCATCTGCACCGATAACGATAACACAAATATCTTACGCTGTATAGTAAGCAGGAAAAATGAAAGCAATATCATGCATGCAGCTAATCCCTTCTGCCCTTTAAAAAAGCTTTTATGTGTGTGTGGCATTGCTTCTATTCTATTGTTTGATGGTCTAAGGTCTTAATCTTAAATGAATGAATCTTATATAACCAGATACCCATAAAGATTCCTATAAAACTCAAGGGAAGCCAAGAAGATCTTTCTGTGGATTTCTAATCTTAGATTGTGAAATTTGAGTGATAGCCATGTTATCTTAACTAAAATATCTATACAGTAGTTAATTACAGTCAGCAAATACTTTTAAAAATGTCCTTAACCAAATTTGTTTTTAATAAAATAATCTTAAAAAATTCAAGCTTCATAAGTATTTTTTTAAGTCACCTAGAAATATTACTTCCTTTAAACACTCAGGATATGTGGTAACTGTCTGTATTTTGGCAATGGAAGATTCCATGGGTAAAGGCAGAGTAGTTAAAGGTGTGACTCCTGGATTGAAACTTGGACCACACATGCATAGCTTGCAATGAAAAGGCCCATTTTTATGGCTTAAAAAGAGCCAATGTTTAGTCCTCTTAGAAACCTTCAGCTGTAAGACAAGAATTCATTATCCATTTATTCAAGTTGAATAGCTTGAGTAGGAGTCCTAGCAGTTTATCTCAGTGGATTGATTTTCTTAAAGCAGTGGTTGCCTAGCCTGGTAGCTCACAAGTTTCAGAGGAGGAACGCAGTATGTGTGATGCATATGGCGTGGGTTTTCTAACTCGCTGGGCCCTTTCACTGATGCTGCAGCAGATGGATTTTTACCATCTGTGCTTTAACTGCTCTGTTTCCAAGCATCGCTTCGTGTTTGTGGATAGGTTTTAGTGGGCTTTGGCAGTTTACTCTTCCAAAAGTCAACAACCTAACAATGTCTTCTTTTACAGGGAATGCAGAGGGCAACTAATGTTACCTACCAGGCTCATCACGTCAGCAGGAATAAGAGAGGCCAGGTGGTAGGAACAAGAAGTGGTTTTCGTGGATGCACAGTCTGGCTAACAGGTACAGTTGTGGATTTCTGAAGTTTCTTATGTCTTGCTTTAGATTCTCATTTATTAAGCTGCTCATCTGTAGCACATCTTAGTTGAGAGGCTTTGGAGAAGTGCAGAAAAGAAATACCTTTCTCTTCTGCCTTTCTTCCCCAAGCTTATCCCCTTTCTGAGGGAAAAGTTGAATGTTTGGAGTATCCAAAATCTTGATGTGTTTTTTGTTGTTGTCTTTAGGCAGGCTACCAAGAAATTACCCTGGGACAGATAGTAATTTTCACAACAGTACTTTGTTTTGTTTTGTTTTATTTTGTTGGTAAAGTTGTCTGGAGTAGAAGAAGACTTCCTTCGGAGTTTAAAAAAAAAAAAAGCGTAAATAAAGCACTAAATAGTTTTCTTTTAGTGAGATACGCAAGATGTTTAGAGGCTACTAGAGAATTTTGCTACATTAAAATTTTTGTTAAATAATTACAAAAGCTATTGGTAAGAAATGTCTTGCAGACCACATAAACAAATTTGATACAGTAGCCTGTTATCATGCAATTCTTTGGTAACAAAGTGCAGTCCTCTCTCTGTTTCTGTCTCATAGCTCCAGCCTGTGTCCTAATTCTTCAATGAGCCAGGAGGCTAATTTTCTGTTTCTTTTTGAAAAAAAAGTAGCAATTAAAATGTATTATTGGTTATCTGCGTGACAACATCTTCCATTCATTCTTCTTTTTAAACTAAAGTTGCCTTATCCTCATCTTCCAATCTTCAGAGGAAGAAGGTTGAGGGAGGCATAGGAAAGTAGGAAGGCTAAGGTGTTAAGATAAGTGTGTTGGGGAAGTTAGATTTAGAGGTGTTCGAGTTACTCATATAAGGAACTGAGATGAACCACTGGAGTTAAAATAATGCATACTAGCTGTTCTAGTGTAGATATGATTCTCCAACAACCTCAGTGAGTTTTTTAGAATGGAAGTTGAAATGGTGGTTTATTTCCTAGAAGTTTCTCCCCTTGATCAGGATTCATGGGGTGTCAGTATAGGGGAAGTTATTTCAGAGATCACTCTTCATTTTTTACATTGTTATTTCAGAACTAAGTTCACTAAGTGATGTCTGTTGAATCACTGAGTCTAATAAGTAAAATCAAAATTGTCTCTAAAACATGGAAAAGTTTTACTTTAGTGTTTAAGGCAATATGCAAATTTGAGAAGATAAATTTTTGTAAAAGGTTTGTCAGCTAAAAATCTATTTTAAAAGCTTACTGTGACGTAACCTTTATATTCCATTATATGTTGGAGCCTAGGTGTCGTATAGCCAAAGTGGGCATTTGAGAGTATGGCAGGCTAGATGCAGGAATGAAATTGCAAACTAAAGGTAAAATGAATGAAAAGTAAATTATAAAATTATCAAAGTTTCAGCTTGGACTACCATACTTATCCTCTAAGTTGTGGGTACACTTAATTGCTGCCAAAAAAAAAAAGTTCTGTTCCCAGCCTCACTCCTCTTCTCTCACCTTGTGCAAGCTGTAGTGTTTGCCCAGCCCAACCTTGGGATGATTCAACTTGCAAATTCATCAGCAAATTTAACACAGCCCCAAAAATAGAGCCATTAGCAGAGTTGGCTGATAAGCACCAAAGGTGATAGAACAGAGGAGGTTGTATGTTGTGAGCAGAGGGAGGCCAAGACAGCAGGGCCTCCTCTCTTAGCAAGCTAATACTGTCTTGAGTTACTAACTTGCAACTTCATCATCTGTGGCCGTTACCCTTTTCAGTGTAAACAGGAAAGTGTCTGAGGAATAGTAGATAATTTTTATACGTGGTAGGTCATTATTCACAACTTCCCCCCTCTGAGTTCTGCGTGTGGACTAAGCCATATTGAAATCTTTAAGATATATGGGTGATTTTAATTTTTGGTTTGTTTGTTCTGGGGCTTTTTAGATAGAGATGTTGATTTAGTCTCTTGTGTAGTGCTTGCCCTGGCATGCAAATGCCTAGGTAAAAGGTACTTTTTTCGCGTCTCAGCTAGATATTGCAAAAAAGGCAGACTCGTGCATTGCTGCTGATAACTGTTGCTTTGTCTTTCCTGCCATCACTAGCACAAGTACTCAAATTTGCTCTAGTTTGTTTCTATGTTTACCACATGTATTATTCTTTTTGAATACTCCAGGTCTATCTGGTGCTGGAAAGACTACAGTGAGCATGGCACTGGAGGAGTATTTGGTATGCCATGGTATCCCATGCTACACCTTGGATGGTGACAATATTCGCCAGGGCCTTAATAAGAATCTGGGCTTCACACCGGAAGATAGAGAAGAAAATGTCCGTCGGATTGCTGAGGTTGCTAAGCTGTTTGCAGATGCTGGTTTGGTGTGCATCACTAGTTTTATCTCTCCCTATACTCAGGTGGGTGCCCTGCTGTATTTTGGTCTTGCACTACTGTGCATGGTCACACGTGTGTGTTGCAAATGTGAAAACCCACTTGCTAAAGCACGAGAAAATACCAAAGGCAAAACATCACTTAAGATGGAATTCTAGGAATCCATTACAGAACTTAACTGCGATGAAATGCTTATTTTCTTGTTTGTGGCATTTGTACTTTGTAGAGATGATTACTCATATTTCAGAGAAGTTAAGCTTAGTCTTCACTACTCATAAGATTCAAACTGCCTTTTAGCCTAATCGGCAGAATTGCAGATTAGGAACAAAAGCAAAAGATACTCCAAGACTCTAAAATTGGCAAGAGAGGAAATGATGCATGAACACTAGGCATCTTGAAGAGTGACTGGGGGCTGTAGCTCATGTGTTCTGCTGCATGAAAAGATGACTTTTTCTTTGGCTTTTGTGGTACAAGCAGTTCTTCAGATAATATTTTGGAGACCTTGAGATCCTTCAGTAAAGCAGAAGTCTTTAGAGGAGAAGTACTAAATGTGACGAGAGATGCCTTTAATGTTTTGGGTTTATGAATACTGTGAATATCACTAACTGTTTCTGCAGCTGACAAACACTACAGATAAAATAGTTTCGAGTATGCAAGTCTTGTCAGATTAATGAAGAAAAAAAAGAAGGGTGGTCATATTGGGAGATGCAAGTAATACCCACTTTCACTTCAGTGAGCCAGATATAACTGTGAGGGGTGTAACTCCTAGTATTATGGCAGATAGTATTTATTTATTTATTTTTAAAAAAGTTAATATCTTTGATCTTGATATCAACTTTAACCATGTGACAAACTTCAGTCAAGCAGTAACTGCAGTGTTATCAGTATATCAAATCCCTTTTTTCCTCTCTCTTTCTTTCTCTGTCTCAGGCTTTGAGAGTTTGCATTTTACTATTGGCTTTAAAATTAATTTTGAAAGCAGAAAGAAAATAAAAACATGTGGCAATCTTTTTTTTTTTTTTTTTTTTTTTTTTTTTTTTTTTTGATTCAGGATCGTAATAATGCCAGACGAATTCATGAAGGTGCAAGTTTGCCCTTTTTTGAAGTATTTGTGGATGCTCCATTGCATGTCTGTGAGCAGAGAGATGTTAAAGGACTGTACAAGAAAGCCAGGGCTGGAGAAATTAAAGGTGAACACAGATGTAGTCACATCCTGCCTGTGTAAGGGGGTATTGTAGTTCAACGCGTAAATGGATGCATTGAAGTTTGCGGCATACCACCTTGAGAAGTAGCAAGGACTCTCCAGTCATAGGAAGACAGTTTGAAATGACAAGGTTACAAGTATATTGTATCTTACAGAGTCATCATTAGTGCTATGGAGCTTCTTTAACTGTTCTTGTTAATTTTACCAATCCATTTACGGAAATGTATTACTTTAGAAGTGGTGGTGAGAGATAATCATGCTTAGGTAAGTTACAAGGGGGAATAGCAGTTGCTGTGTCTTACAACCTAGTTAATCTATAAAGAAATGTAAATGACCATGCCTTCTCACAAGGAGTGCCAGCAACTATATTATCTTCCTTTCCTCTAGGACAGGTAATATGATACTTTCTATTCTCCCTCTTGTCACTCCCTCCAGTCATTAGATAAGCTTAAAGCGTACAGTTTTAGGAGCAGATGCTGGCCTTTATTTGTACCAGTGTTCAGCAAGTTTATCTTTTCACAGATGGAGAAATACACTAGTAATTTAAAGAATTTTAAGTCTCAAGCACAAAGGTCATGCTTTACTGTCTGCATTTACAATTGTGGAGGATACAAAAGTTCAGTTCCAGCGATTTAGCTGATCTGTTTATTACAGAAATTATGCTGTAGTACTTGTATGCTTTGCTTTTGCTTCCTTGACAGTTTAACTGGGCTTAATTTTTTCCTCGTGTTTATGCACGATTACCTAGGAATCTCTTTTTTAAATGGGATTACTAGCTAAATAGGATGAACAGCTGTCACTGGTAGTCTATATGGGTTGTGATAAAAGTCATAGTTATATAACAATCTCATTGAATGCTTCCTTACTTTAACTAGTTATGATGGCTATATTTGCCAGACTAATAGATGCCAGACTAATATAATAAATATAATTCCTTAATCTTCTGAGCTAGTATTACTTGGTGCCATGAGCAAATGTTTTACCAGTTGTTCAATAATTAGTCTTAGTGCTCGAAAAGCAATCAGAGATAATATACATCCTTCAGTATCTACTAATTCTGGGTTGATCTGTACAGTTCTTTTTCCAGTGTTACTTTATTTATTCGTTGTATAAATGAAAGAACTTCAACAGCAAGAATATGCCCTGTATGTTAGGGCATATATGATATGAAATTGATAGAGTTAGATGAAGTGATATAGCAGGGCTGACAACAAATGGTTTGATTAAAATTTAATTTCAATAAGAAATATTGTATCAAGGAAGCTAAAACTCTTTTCTCTGGCCTGCTGTATTGGTTTGTGCCTAGAAGATTGTGTATGAAGAATATTAAGATGGAGTCTGTCTTCTAGAGGAAGTGACCTAAGACTCTGTGTTCTGTTCTGTAGGCTTTACTGGAATTGATTCAGAATATGAAAAACCTGAAGCCCCTGAGCTTGTGCTGAAAACTGATTCCTGTGATGTGAATGATTGCATACAGCAAGTTGTGGAGCTTCTTCAAGAAAGGGTGAGCTGAAATGCAGTTATATCCAAGTGTGTGCATGTGTGTATATAGACTTTTTTTTTTCCCCCAAAGCATTAGCATTTTTTTCTAAACCTGCATGTACCAGTTGGGAAAAGCAGAGAGAGTTTTTTGATATGTAAAAAAAGTCTTAATACTAAATAAAACACCTTAATATTTGAACTCTTAAACTCATCCAATTGTTTGTTTCCTTTTTAAACCTAAACATTGCAACACCATTACTGAAGCTTTTGACAAGAGGAAAAGTAATTTATATTCATTGTCCTAACAGATAATTCAGAGAAGGATTTTGTAGTTGTTACATAACTGATGGTGTGTGCTGACTTTTAAAAGCCTCACAACTTTTAATTTCTCTAGAGCATACATATATTAATAACATATACTGAAAATCAGTAAAGACCAGGGATGCAGTTCCACAGCAGCTTGAACTGATCTAAGCAGATGTTGCTGTGGTTCTGTGCATTTTCCTTTGTTTATACAGCTTTTCTTGCACTAGTAGTAGTGCTCCCGCAATTGTGTAATTGCCTATTCAGGAAGCTGATTTTCCTGACATGATTGAGTTGGTTTATTGCTTCTAGAAAGGTAAGTCTGTTTTTTCTCTTCTACCTGACATTAACCCCTCCCCTCTTAGCCCTCTTGGTGCTCTTCCTCTCATATGGTAAGTGGATTCAGTTAGTTAATGCAACCTTAAAAAAAAACAAAATAGAAGAAGAAATAAAAACAAAAAAGAGCAGGTAGTCATGAGGCAGCTTTATGCTCCTGAAACTGTGCTTCCAATCCTTTTTAAAATTTATTATTATTATTTTTTTATTCTTCATGTGTTCCAATTATCTCCTGACTTGGTCTACTGCATAGCGACATGAAACCAACTGATGAGTCAGAGAACAGGGCAGTGATGTGGTTATGAAGGGAGCAGGTGGTGCTTTGATTTAGATCAGGTTGCATCACAGTGTTTCACCTCACCCTTATGAGTGTTGAGACATAAACACCAATAAAATAAAACTGAATGGACGAAGTAAATGTACTTTGCTCAGCTTTTAGCCTTGCTCTTCTGCCAGAGGTTACTACCCACATGGAGATCATTATGGACATTTCTTAAATATGTTTTAACTGCTGCTGTTCACAGCCTAATGTATGTAAGCTTTATTAACCAAGGGTGATGTCCAATACATTAATGTGCTGTTTTCCATTGAAAATTTCAAAGCTTTCAGGCTGAAAAGAACACCAGGTTAGCTGGTGGGTAGTTTTACTTTTAATGTGGGATGGACTTCTATACGTCTTTCTGGCTTTCATGGAGGAGTATAGTATCTGCTCATGGGAAGAAGAATAGGCAAGTCATGGTTATGACAACTGAAGCTGTTGGGCTTTAATTTACCTCCCTTTCTTAGTCCTCCCCCTGTTAGGAAGGAACTTGTAATTTTTCTCTAAAAGAAACTGACCTCACTAAATAGCTATTTATAATCAGTCAAGAGGAAGATTGCATTTCAGACTATGATTTTAGCCTACAAGGTCTGACAGGAAAAGTCTCTTGTAGTTAAATTTTCAAAAGAGCTCCTTAAACAGGTCACTGGTTGCGCAGGTGATCTGACGCACAAAACAGCAGCAGTGTGCTGGACTTGCACCTAATGCCCTACTAGAAAGAGAAGGGAGAGAGTAAGAAGTCCTATGTGTGGGACGTGGCAGGCTGTGGCTGTGGGAAGTCCTGAACCTCCTGCTCAGAAGGGCGATTGTTTTAAGTTTCGTAATTGTAGAAACTAGTGTCACGTGCCAAAACTTTGTACGCAATGCTGAATGCTGGCTTCTGGCCATCAGATATGCCTTGTCCTTTGCTTAAGGCACATTCCAGCATTTTTATTATTATTTATTTATTTATTTATTTATTTATTTCCTATCTTCGTGGGGAATGGCACCATGGATGCAAAGTTGCCTTAGTGGTTATTTTATTCAATGAGAGAGAATGAAACCAAGCCATGGCTGAACAGGCATGTCTTATTTTCCTTCTGATCATGTGTAACCAGCTGATATATTGAGAATGTGATTTCCATAGATGTGATGATCATTAGCTAAATATATCTGTGCATATGTATGTATAAAATATGATCTCTCAATGCATACATATATAGCATATATACACATATCAGTAAACATATTCAGTCAGGTTTTAAAACATTGTTCTATTATTTTTCTATCAATTATTTTATCCTGAGAGTCATAAGAAACTACTTTTTTTTTTAAAAAAAAACTACTTTAATATATTGGGGTTTGCACACTTAGTTTCTTCAGTCAAAAAGGCAAATGATGTGTTTGGCACCCAATCTGCTGATACTTTCCAGTGGAATGAGGCAAGTCTAGTGTGGATGTTTGGCTCTGGGGATTTCATTGTTTTCTTTCGTGTTTCTCTTGTCAACAAATGCGGTTGAGCCAGCACAAAAGTTGTTTTGCATAGTAATGAAGTAAGTTCATTTTTAACCAGTGAAATATTTTCAGGGGAAATCATAATTCATAATCTTGGCAACCTACTGTGATAGGACCTGCTTTGAATAAGAGGATACACTAGATGTCTAGAGGTCTCTATGTGGTTCTTTGACAAGGTTATTTTTTGTGTATGAGAATGGGGAAAAGCATCTTCTGTGTGAAGAATAGGTAAGACTATAGTAGTGTTTTACACTGAATATTTAAACACAGAAAAGTAAATATGCAAGCCAGAATAAGCAGAAACCAGTGCAAGCTTAAAGTACGATCAAAAAAAATCTCAGTATTGAACTTTAATAATTCCCACATCAATAAAACATATCCATGTATTGATGTGAGTTCTCCTCATGCTTATAGAAGTAAGCAATCTTCCTGTATTTGTTTAGATTATGAATTTCCTAATTTTGAGGTATGTATATTTTTGTTATGAAATGTTTCCTTTTAAAAATATACTATTGAATATAATATAAATCAAATTCACATTCTAAAACTGTTTTGTTGTTGCTGTTTGTTTTTTTTTTTTTTAAAAAAGGGGCAAATATAATTTTTGAGTTATTGTTAAAGAGCAACCTTCAGTTACATTGAATGTGTAATTATTGGGTACTGCAGTGGTGGTAGTGTTGCTGCTGTATTATTTCTGGCTTGTTCTCTTGATTTTTATCTTCTCTATCCTGGGGAAAGACAGGTATGCTTTTGATCCAGAGTCAGTCTGCTCTTTGCAGAGACTTTGGTAAAGAAACAATTGTTCGTTTAGATCTGCTAAGTATGTGAATATTTCCGAGGTGGTTTCAGCCATAATGAATAGGCTTGATTAAGAGGTAGTATTTAAGCTAAACACGGCTTATTTTGACTGAAGGAAATATCTAAAGGGTATGTACAGCAGAAAGCCAGTAGTGCTTTACCGTGGTCAGAAAATCCTCATTTGTACAGTTGGAGTGTCTCTGTGGCTCAAATGAGTTTTAAATGAAATGGAACCAGTGGGAAGAAAAAGGGGCTCAAGACAGAAAACCTGACCCGTTTGTTAAAATTGTGCTTTACTCTGCATGTTGCAATTTTCCCCCATACTTAAAATACTGACAAACATTCCATGCAAGCTGTAGATAACAAAACTTCAGTGGTGATTGTACTCAAGTTAAGTACTTTGTTTTTCTGTATATAGGTAAATCAATGGCTTTGCAACACTGTGCACTAATATAATTTGGATGATACTTGTGCTCACATACTGGGAGTTTACCTGAAGGCTGTTTCTTGACTGATTTTTATTAAGCACATTAGTATCAGCAAAGAATGCACTGCCAAAGTCTGACGAGCCTCTTAAAAAAGCCTCTAGTTTATTTGTATTGTTTTGCAATTATTTATATCAATGCACTGAGAAATATTAAGTATTGAGGAACATTGTGTAGTTTAGCCTTTGGTGGCATGATGCTCTGAATAAAGTCACCACCTTAAAGTGGTCACTAGGTGGCCTGCTAGCATAGTGTTTTCCTAAAATTCATGGTCTTGAAGACCTATGGAATTTTCCTGCAGGCATTTTTAGTCTGAAGTGTTTTTAGATACAATTTCTATGCCTGCTGTGGACCCTTGATTTACTAATCCTCCTAGCTCTGGATGCTGTGTTTTGGAGCTAGAGTTTTCTCCATAGCTTTGTCCCATAAAGGGGACACTAGAAACAAGCTACTATCTGATGGGATCTCTGTGTTAGCTAAATTTAATTTCCAGCTTTTGATGGGTTATAAAACTAGGACATTATGCCATGGAAATTAACTGAATTAACACAGAAGCAGAATCTTCAGTGAAGCAGCATGCAAGTACAATGTGTGCTTAATCATTTTACTTTGCTCATAGGTCTGCTGTTTTTTAGGGCAGGTAGCACCTGATTTGATATCTGGAGTTACTGCCGTGGCAGGAGTGTCCTACAGCTCCCCTGGGTCATAATTCTGTTGTTTGGAGGGAGACAGTAGAAAGTGAGTTTTGCTTTGCTTGCTGTCAGGTAAAAGCAGCTTTGCAGATAAGGTCTGGTAGATAATGGATTGAGCTTGTCCTTCTGAAATATTTCTAAGTGCTAGTTACATTTATTTTTCTTTATTTGTCTTTCGAGATAGGACTTGCCTAGTGGCTAGGCTCATCAGCTCTTTTTACTCCTATGGCCACTTTATCACCCTGGTATTTATGTTGTTCTGCTTTCCTTGTTTCTCTTTCCATAGACTCAGTGCCTTATGACTGACATGCTGCCTTTTAAAATGCTTGGATAAACTTTGTGTTTCCTTGGGTACAGGCATACCTCTTTGTCTTACTTTCCATGGAGGTGGATGGAGGGAGTGCCTTAACTGATACATTGCTTTTAAAATGGTTGGACAAACTTTGTGTTTCCTGTGGTACATGCATAACTCTCTACTATGGGCTGCATTTACTGGAAAAATAAAGATAACTTCTGTGTTTTTGTTTCAAGTCTGTGTGTTATCTTACTGTAAGTATAAGGTGTTTTCTTTCTTTGCTCCTGAATATCACTGAAAAGTTTGAGTAGCCTTTATTAGAAGAGATTCTATAGAGGTTTATCATGAGTGCTTCCTTTTCTCTTTTGATATTATTTTTGTACATTGAAGTGTTTGTTTTGTACCTTAGAATAAGACTCTCTTGTTTAAAACCAAAATAAGAAACTTTCAGGCATGTAGTTGATATGCTGGTTATGAAAGTAGATTTCTGTTCACGCTATATCTAGGTGTACTAATGAGTTTCTGCATTTAAATGTTTCCATGAAGTGTGATTTTACAGATTGAATGGTGGTAGTGTATTGATAGCTGTAGTTAATGTCTTCAATTCATACTTCTGTGTTAAGCAAGTTCAATTGTGAAGGAGACCTTTGCCCTCCCTTTTACCATTGCTGATACGTTTTGTGTAGTCAGTTACTTGACTCAGTCAAATGTTCAACTTAAAACATTTTTACTCCTTTAGCAAATATAAAAATACACTATTTCTTTTTGCTCTTGATAGAGTATGCATTAATGACTCATGAAAAACTGCACTTAATTCAATTGTTAATATTTACAGGCTAAATTTTTTAAGTGTATGGGGTGCTTATAGTTTAGAAAAAGCTTATTGTCAGGATATCTCACTCAAGCTGCTCAGATAAGCTGCTTGGCTAACAGTATGTCAGAATCTTAGGAAGGAAAGTGCTATGTTTCAGTTTAATACAAGTTACTTAATGCATATTTTTTTACTGCAGAACAATACAGCATAAATATTACTTCTTGACCATGTGTTCATCAGCCAGGAAGCATTCCAAGCAAATACTATACTCTAATTACTTTTTAAAATATATACATACAGGATATCGTGCCCGTGGATGCCTCTTACGAAGTGAAAGAGCTCTACGTGCCTGAGAACAAGCTTAAGTTGGCCAAAACTGATGCTGAGTCTCTGTTAACCTTGGAAATAACTAAGGTACTGGGTGCTTGGTTTTCTCATTGCTGAAACTGTAAGGTAGTCTAATATGTTGCTTAGCTGAAGGAGGTTTATGTGCCATTATTAGTTACAAACTACAACTTGATACTGTTATCTGCTCTTTTTGAGGGTTATTTCAGTGTCTGTATCTTCTTTAATAGCATGTTATTTCTGAGTCTTTCCAACTTCAAAAATGTCTATCCCTTCAGATAGCTTAACCTAAACCTGAAGAGTTAAATCCACAGTGACTTTTTTTTACTCCTGCGTGCACTGAACTATCTTGCGTGTGTTCCGAGAATAATTGTTTGTAAAAGAGTTTAAACCTTTTTTCGTAAACAGTCTCACTCACTTTGACAAGGGCCTGACTAGGCTTGGTGTTAGCATCTGCAGTAAGGGTCTTGACTCTTACAGATCAAGACCATTTTCCAGGTGCTGAACTATATTGTTTCTACATTTCCCTAGTCTTCATCTGTAAGAGGTTAAGACTTCCCTGTCTGCAGCTTACTAGATTTTCTTGCATATATATGTCTAAAACCAAGCATCTTGCTTTGCTGAGTAATAAATATTTATGATGACCATCATTAAATTTCTATACAGTCCTAACGTAAATTCTTTCTGGAAAAATAAGTCTACTTTCCCTCACACTCACCACTAGCAAATTATCAAGTAAATATATGCTTTAACCTAGGGAAGAAAATGTATATTGTAATTATTTCAGTATAACTTAATGTAATAAAATTAGTCATTCTGTTTGCAAAAGAGATTTGCACAAGCAAATTCTGCCCTTGTCAAAGACAACTGCCTAAGTCTCAGTAATGTACATGCAGAAATAATAAAGGCCACACACTAAGTCACAGTGTGACTGTTTAAATGCCAAGGGAGGAAATTCCCTGTAAACCAATACCTCTTAAACTAAAACAAATTCTAGTCCTGGGAGGATTTTATTTCTCAGTTTTCTTATAATACCTCCTGCAGTAAAAATTCCCTTTGTAATGTTTTGTAAGGTTATATATCTTAATATTCACCCCCTTAAATCTGATATTTTTGTCATAATAGTATGTGTTTTCTTTTTTACCTCTTGGATAGTTTGTTTTATTAAAAGACAAGTACTCCCCAATTCTGCTAAGTTGAGCTATATCAAACCTTTGCAAGTTAAATGTACTTTTTTTTTAGCACCTGGAAATTTGATCTAGAGTTAGGACTGGAAAACAGCCAAAACTATATAAGCCATGAGGAACAAGGTGTTCCTTTTTTTGTTACGTGGAGACTTTGAGATAACTTGTTGGGTTTCTGATGACTCTAAGTATTTTTTCCTTTTTTTTTTTTTTTTTTTTTTTTATAAGGTGGATATGCAATGGGTGCAAGTGCTAGCAGAGGGCTGGGCAACGCCACTGAATGGCTTTATGAGGGAGAGAGAATACCTGCAGTGCCTTCACTTCGACTGTCTCCTTGATGGTAAGGTATTGCCACTTGTAACACTGAACAATCTAATGCTGTATTATGAAATGTCATTTGTTCAGATGAAACTTTTACCTCAGATGACAAACATGTCTTTTCAACCATTAAAATAGCTTGCAGCTCCTAATATCAACCTCAATCCTCTGTAAACCAGAATTTCTTAAAAGCTTTTCAGATTTTGTAAAGGTGAGTGTCTGAGATGAGGCTTTATTTCAAGTTTGCAAACTTCTCTGGCATCTCTTTTGACTATCTCTTAAATGCTATTAATAAAATACCAGTTACAGAAAATGACAGTCAGTAGTATCTGCTTGAATAGAGCAGCCATACTCCTTAAATGCTACCAGATCTTCTATCTGCAGGTTGTCATACATGAATTTTGCAGTAGATATGTTTTTTGGTGAAATTGGTAGGAGCATGGGTTGTCTTAGGGCTGCCTTTCTGCTTGAGCCAATGAACAACAGAGTTGAGTCAGCGTGGTGTGTTAGTGCTGCAATCTAAGAGCAGCAGTTGTTTTCTGGAGTCCTTATTCTGGAGAGAGGGAATTTGCTACATAACCCCCAATGCATTTCTTACATTGGGTCTTGAAAGAAATATTTGCACTAATTAACTTCTGCATCATGGAGATCAATACAAGGGTGTAGCTATTTTTATTTTAAAGCTTTCTTAAATGGTTTCTACCTGACAGTCTGCTTCATCTAAAAGATATCAGCTGTGTTTTTCTGCTTGTAGTATAGCTTCTTGAACAAATTTTTCATTATTTTGGAATCACAAAAAATGTAATATAGTCTAAATATTTGCATGGAACTAAGTATTTGGTATTTTCACTAGTGTCTTTGTTCTTTTTCAAAGGTCAGCAGTTGCAACCCTGAGGTAAATGCTTGAACTGCTTGTTATACGATACGAAGTCCAGGCTGTAACTTTTCAGGAAGGTAGATATTCATAATCTCATTGATGATCCTTCCTAAGGGTCAGAGCTTTTTTTTCCCTCTGCAGGAGGAGTTATCAATCTGTCGGTGCCTATAGTGCTAACAGCTACTCAGGAAGACAAGGAAAGACTGGATGGCTGTACAGCAATTGCCCTGGTGTACGAAGGGCGCCGTGTAGCCATCCTTCGTAATCCTGAATTCTATGAGCACAGGAAGGAGGAACGCTGTGCAAGGCAATGGGGAACAACATGCAAGGAACATCCCTATATCAAGGTGTGCTTTTAAGAGTTGAAAATCTAGTCCTATTATTTATCCTGTTTGTAGAGTTGCATATTAAGTGGAAATGGTGTCAAAGCTGACAGCAGTTCTTGACACAAAGCTTCTTTGAGAAAGAAATGGTTGAGCAGAAACAAAGGGTTTTTTTTGTTTTATGCAGTTGCCAAATAGTCTGCCCTTAGTGTGAAATTCTAATGTCAATATGTGCACATGAAATGAATTTAGAGTATAATGTAGAATCTGTGCTACAGAGGAGAGGTCTTTGTCCTCTGGTGTGCTTCCCTCTGTGGACCCAGATGGATCATCAAAGCTCCTTAATCAGCGGATATATGCATTGTGAAGGCAAAAAATCTTCTCCATGCATGTGAAGCATGTGAGAATTATCTAGTTTAGATGCTTTTGAAATAGGCCTGCTTCCTAGAGAGTTCATAATTTAACTCCCTAGGGGGTTATTTCCCCTCCATTGTGCTCAGAATGTCTTTTTTATCTTGACCTTATGTGTATGTCATGTAACAATGTTCTAATCAAAACGTACCCCTGATATGACTGTGTTTGGTTTTAAAAACTGATGCAAATGTTATGTCTCTACAGAGCCATAAATGCTTTTGTCTCCCCATTTATGGTCTCTACCATTCCTTTTTTTACAACTGTGATTTTTAAATCAGATAAAAGGAAATCAAACTTCAAATTGCAAACTTGCTAATATAAATGGATAGTATTTGTGTTCAGAAAGTACTTGTATGACTAAAAGCTGCACATATATGAAAACTATGCGTTTCTTTCTTTTTATTGCCATGACATTCTTTTACTAACTGAACTTGTGCCCAGAAGTATGTCTGAAATATCACATCTCTTATTATATACAAGTAAAAGTACTGAGGAAGATTCTTCAAAATGCTTGGTATGTTCTGTGCTGATATGCTTAGAATGACACCTTTGAAAGCTTAAAATAATGCAGATTTAAGAAATTCCAAGAAAATCTAATAATTTAAGTGAGTTGTTATGATGTACTCTTTGGTGTATGCCTCTTTGGTAAATTGTGCCCACATTGCAATGCCATAGGTATTCAGGACAAGCCAACAGTTGACCCTAAGGAGGACTTTTATTTCTTTTCTTAGATGGTTATGGAGCAAGGGAACTGGCTGGTAGGTGGAGATCTACAGGTCCTTGACCGGATTTATTGGAATGATGGCCTTGATCAATACCGTCTCACTCCTGCTGAACTTAGGCAGAAGTTCAAGGACATGAATGCTGGTGAGCAAGTTTTTCTTGATTTGTGCCTTTCTGTAAGGATGTATTCAACATATAATGGACAGGCACCTGCACAGCACTATGAGGAAGAAGAGATTAACATGTATAATCCAAACTGGAACTGGTCCTGCATGCCTCTGTCTTTCAGTGCGGTCAGTATTTCCAGTCTGTGCTGGTCGGCAAAACCATTCTTTGTTTTAGTCGTCCAGTAAAATAAATACATTTGGTATCTAAATAGCAGTGGCTTGGGAGTTTAATTGTTCCCTCATGGGAAACCTCTTAGTTAAGGCAATTTTGCTATATTTAGTTTGTTAGTTCATTTTAGTTTGCAGAAGAAGGGAGAAATCCTGGTTGTGGCAGGATTCTCATCTGGCTGGTTAGAAATGCTTTGGAATAGCAGTTTGCCTTATTTTGTGCTTCCTGAGTGTAAGCTCTAATAATAATGTAGGAAGTGAAGGAGATCTGTTCAGGCACACTAAATCCCTACACACACAGACACACACATATATATATGTAGTTATTTATTTTTTTTCAATTGGAAATATATCCATTTGTTTTCCTGATATGTTGGGACTTTAAGATAAGTAGAATAATTTGGTTTCCTCTTAGAATTTAAACTGATATACTCAAGCAAGTATGAAATCTCCAAAGACAAGATGGTAGCTATTGGAGAAACCAGAGTAGTCCTGCAGAAATTTAAAAAATTAAAAAACAGGTATATTTTTAGTTTGTGGAGTGTGTGTGCATGTGTTTAACTTTTGCCAATTAAATAACAATGCATAGTAATTTATAATCCTTTAATGACTTGTAACTGATCTACTTGTTTAGAAGGGTTGAAAAGATCTTCCTGTTTGAAGATTCTCTGCGGTTGTACAACTCCTAATGATAAAATAATTTGCTTTTATTATATCTTTTGTTTGTCTGTTTTCAATAGATGCTGTCTTTGCATTCCAGTTACGCAACCCAGTGCACAACGGGCATGCTCTTTTAATGCAGGATACTCACAAGCAGCTTTTAGAGCGTGGTTACCGGCGCCCGGTTTTGCTCCTGCATCCGCTTGGCGGTTGGACAAAGGAGGACGATGTCCCTCTCATGTGGCGCATGAAGCAACATGCTGCAGTCTTGGAGGAGGGAGTCTTGAATCCAGAAACAACGGTGGTAGCTATATTCCCTTCCCCCATGATGTATGCCGGACCAACCGAGGTAGATATAGCGAGAGAGTTAAACCAAAAAATCCAAAAAAAAATGTTTTGTGCTATGCTTAATATCTGTGTGTGTGTTGTTTCTCTTTTAATGGATAGAGGAGGTTAGTTTTCCTTGGGAAATAAGACTGCAAGGGTCCTTCTGTGATCAAACAAATCATTCTTCTGTGGAGACAATATTGTTTTCAAGTGATCATTTTCTTTATTTTTATGAAGGTGTCATGATGAATTAATCTTTTTTTTTTCTTTTTTTTTTCTGCCTTGAATGTAAAGATGCTTCTTTTTTCACTCAGTTAAGCAAAAAGTTTGTATGTGGGAGGGCTATACACAAATTGGAAGGAAAAGGCTTTGTTTATTTTTTGGCAAACTTAATCCAGAGAGAATTGTTTCAAGACTTTTGTATGAAATAATTCTTTGGCAGCTCCTTATTTAGAAACCAGCACTTGGGTTGGAACAGTGAGGCGTAGGAGGCAGTAAAGTGAATATCCCCTTGTTTGGGAATGATTGCTTTAGGGGATATTGATTCTACATTTCGCTACCATTTTTCCCCACCACCACCTAGGTCACACAAAGTTCAAATTCTGACCAGGCTTACAAGGTTAACTGTGTGATAGCTTTTTGATTGATAGATGATGCCACTCGTGGAAAAAAAATCAGACTTAATTTTCTCTTGGTTTGTGGAGCAGACAGAGCCTGTTTTGCCCTTCAAGGGCAGAGAAAGAATGTAGTTCAGAGTAGAGGCAAGCAAGTGGCTTGCTGTAGGACATTTTGTTCTGTTTCTCATAGGCCTTTGAGAAATATCAGAAACCTTCTACTTCATTTGCTTATAGCAGCTTTCTCCAGAAAAATCTTGTTTTAGTGATTTTTTTTTTTTTCCCCTTTAGTTTCTCAGCAATGCTTTAAGAGTTTGGAAGTGTTTGAGTTGCATGCTGCTATGTTGTAGAAGAACCACATCTAAATTAAGTTGCTGATGAACAGAGAATTTTTATTTCTTTCAGATTTATAAGCATACAAGAAGGAACAAAATCCACGGTCCTCATCTTGAATAGAATGAGAGAATTCTCCTAAATTATTTGGCATTTCCAATGACCTAGAACATAGGCAGACAATAATATGTTTTAGCAACATAATAAAAAGAGACTCTTCCTTTATTCATTTTCTGTAGGTCATTTAAAAGGCATTTATACCAGATATATTTCTGTAGCACAAATATTTATAGAATAAAAAACAGCTATTAAGTCAGTATTGTTATCAACAGGACAGAGATGACTTCCAGTTTGTAGAGATTTAATGGCTGTGTTTCATAAGTTTCAATTTAGTGTGTTTTTTGTGTGTGTGCGTGTGTGTGTTTTTTTTTTTTTTTTTTTTTCCCAAATATTCTCAATTACTTTGAAGGAAAAGATATAAGTATAAAAGGCAAAAACCTGCATCAAAATGCAGTAAATTCACCTTCTTTGGAAGGTAACCAAGTCCTGATGCAGTATGCAAACAAAGAAACTGGACAAGAGTTCATGGTTGTACTCTTAACTCAAATGTATGGGCTACATAGTTTTAAATTGTCAGAAAATTAGTCAAACACCATCACTTAAAACTCAGTTTTTGCTTGCTCAGACCCAAATGACAGCATGAATCCTACTTTTTCTTAACTATGCTGGACTCCTTTGGGGAAAATGTGCTACTAGCTGTAGTGTCATGCTGATGTTTCATGTATATAGCTCACTGTCTGCTTATAGCATAAACGTTAAAGTGGTCAACTCGGGTATCAGAATCCAGATACTTTGACAGAACCCTGCTTGCTTAGTCAGCAATGGGATCTGTCATGAGTAATGATGTGGGCCTAGATGTGGTCAAGATGAAACCCGTTGCCAGTTGTACCCCTTAACTTGCACCTATTGCTTAATTCTATCGTGTGGCTGCTGATTTGCAGACCTTTGCTCACATTAACTGGAAAACTTCCTTTTTGAATGCTCTCTGTTACTGAGGCTAGTTCCTACTTTGAGAAATCAATTTCTGAGCTTCTTGCCTAAAGTTTGCTAACATATAACAACATGTGCAGTGACTAAACTGCAAAGCATTCTGCTCTTTTAGATAGATATGTGCAATAGGAAAATGTAGATAGGTATCTTCAACAGTTAGTTACCTTCACCTTTCCTTCCATTGCAGGGGAAAAGAATCAGTTTATGAGTATATGAAGTAATGATAATCAACATTTGGTAAAAAATATTTTGTTCTGCAATTTGTTCCTCCACAGCTGCTCTTTTCCTTTAGTACCTAGCCGTTGTTTTACTGAATATCTTGTAATTACCGTTCAACTTGCCCAGCTATTTTATGCTATGTAATTAAGTAGGTACTTTTTTTCTGTGAACATAAGGCTACCCATTCAATCAAGTATAATGACTTTGGAGTTCTTGCTGCTTGGGTGGTCCTGCACTGGGGCCTCTAACAGATAGAATGTTCTGTTCAGTGCTGAAGCTGCAAGTAGTACAAGGGGAAATTGCCCACACAAATGCTCACGTGTGTATGCATGTGTGTACAATTGCATCTAAATATTTATTGGGGGCCATTTAATTTCCTGCCCTGAACTGTGATAAGAATGAGTAGCACAAATAAATGTGTTTGCAAATACATATGCCTATATATATATTTCATTAATGTTAAAAAGGTGATCTGTTTTGTTAGCGTCTGGTATTTCTGATTTAGTCAAGGGCTATTAAGTAGTCTAGGGAATTACTGCTATATACTTGCAGGTTCTTAAATTCTTCTGAGTATTCATTGTCAGACAGTAAGTATTGAGCTATATAGATGGGGATTATTTACTTTTAGGGAATATTTACTACTATGAGGAAAAAAAGGGTATTTCCTGAAATGATCTGTTTTTGTTACCTAAAGTAACATAATGATTACTTGCTTTTTCTATACTGTACAATTAAATCTTCTGGTGAAAGTATTACATCTAAAAATGAAGTAAGAAAATTCTGTTTTGTAATTTAGTACGTAATAAGTCTAAAAATTGTGGATTATAGGCAGAAAAAATCCAGGTCCAGAAAGTCCTTGCTCAGTCTTGGATGTGATTTGCCTGTAGCAAGTCGAACACCATCCTGTTTATGAAGAAGTGTAGCTACCTGTATTCCAGGCTAGTGAAGATGGTGAAAAGGCTGTGAAGGTCTGTTGCAGCATCCCTGTGCAGCCACACAAGGTCTTCCCATCCTTTTGACCTGAGACAGTCTGAAATGCTGAAATCCCATTTGAACAACTTAACATCTGTACCAGTGTTTATGAGGAGGAGTCAGCTGTTTCTGAAGGCCTGGACTGGATAAGAGTGGAGGGATGTATGTGTTTCATTTGTAGACGTGAAAATACCAAGCCATTTCTCTGCAATCCGGGGTAATCTGAATCTGAGGTAACATGGTGAACCCTATGTTGTGAATATTGCAATATTGTGAAATGAAAAGATTTTAGGGGGTTTTATATCCTTATTAAACCATTACTAATATTTCAGTGTTGTCAGGATTATGTTAGCGTCACTTGTCCCACGTACTCAAGCGATACAGTTCCAAATGTCACTAAAGTAACTTCTTGTGAGTGTTTTAATGTGCAAAAGAAATGGGAATAGGACATTTCAGCTCTAGGTTCAAAGGCGATACTTTTGATGTGGCTGCACTGTAAAAGTTGCGTCAGTCTCATTGTGGGGGAAAAAGTTGTAATTACATAGTGCATACACAGATTAAGGGTTATGTTTTGCCTTTTCTTCCATTTTCTATGTTCTAGGTTCAGTGGCACTGCAGATCACGAATGGTTGCAGGAGCCAACTTCTACATAGTAGGGCGAGATCCAGCAGGAATGCCACACCCTGACACTGGGAAGGATCTCTACGAGCCAACCCATGGCGCCAAAGTGCTGACAATGGCCCCGGGTCTCCGAGCATTGGAAATTGTGCCCTTCAGAGTTGCAGCTTATAATAAGAAAAAGAAGTGCATGGACTATTATGACTCTGAGCAGTAAGTTGTGTTTAAGTTTTAAGACTTAGCAGGCTTTCTAAGCAATATCAGCCTTTTTTCCTTCCTCTAGCTCTTAACAATGCTTGTTTATTTATTAGTTAAGTTGTTAGTTACATTATTCAGAGATACAAGTCTTTAGATGTGTTTTCAGTTCATTAAAGCAGCTTGACTTGAGAATATGGGTACAATTAACCTGAATCCTGCTTTAGCTATCACTGAAAGCTACCTTTTCCTCCCAGGTGCAGGAGTTTAGTTCTGAAACAGGTACAGGCAGCTAAATCCTTGGAAACTACTGTTGCGGGCTGAGGTGCATTACCAAGTTTCCCTTGGTCTTCAGCTGCTTATGTTAACAGTTATATTGAGTACAGAGGTCACTGTGGACTCTCTCATCCATTTTTTGAGTTGTCCCTAGGAGTTCTCATCATTGTGCAGGATAAATAGATCATGATGTAAATATGGGATTTTTTTTTTTGGTAAGAATGTTTTGGCTTGAACACTTTTTTCCCCAGGTTTCTGCCATTGCCATGGAAAACAAACCCATCTGCCTTTAACATGACCCACCCCTGTCCGTGGACCGTTTTGATTTCCTCCCTGGATGCTGTTTGCAGGTTGGAGTGTGACAGCCATCCTCTAGATGGCAATGCAGACACACGCAGCCTGCAGGAGCAGAGCTGCCATTGCCACTGATCGCCATAGGCAGCACACAGTGCTAGACTCCAAACAGTGGGAGCTTGTGCGGGTGCAGCTGGCTGCATCTCAAGATAATCTGTGTGATAATGGAAGTGCAAGAGATTGTAAGGAGGAAGACAGGGAATAGAGGGTTGTTTGAAAACACAAGAGGATCAGTAAAAGATGAGGACTCTTTGTACTATGGTACAAAAAAGCTACTGTTCAAGTCTTTTCCATGTTTACCATCTATTTGGTGAGAAAGACAACATTATTTTTTTCTGAGTGTGGAAAAACATTTGGAAACTTGGCAGCCAGCTATACAATTCAGAACTTTACATTCCTAATAAATGTATGGGAGATTATTACCAGCATTTCTTTTACAACTGCTTGGGCTTCACTCTGCTGTATTGCAGTATTTGCCTGCTTTGGTGCTATGTTGAGACTGAAGTTGTGTGGTAGCAGGTATATCTGCAAGCTTACCTGGGTGTAAGGAAAGCAGGGATAACCTGCTTGCATTCAGGGCTACTCAGGCAGCACTGTGAGTGTGGATGAAGTTAAGAAAAATCCTGAAAAATCCTTTATGCTAGCTGGTTCAGTCGCACAGCTGTGCACAAAGTTTAGGTCTTTGTATGTTCTATTTGGTTGAAGTCACCCTGTAAAAAAAAAAAAAAAAAAAAAAAAAAAAAAAAAAAAAAAAAAAAAGTTAAGATCTATGAACCATCAGTGACTTGAGACTAGGTTAGTATTTTAGCTCATGAAGCCACAATGATTTTTAAATTTTATGTGGTATCTTAAAGCTAGGTTTAGCACCTCATGGAACCACAGCCTTTGAAAACACATTTTTGAAAAAGCAGTGTCTAAAACTAAGATCTAGGAAAGGGACTTGAAAAGTTCATTTGAGGTGGTATGCTAGCCTAGATAGAGCAAACTTTCTCTTTATTCAAACTAGGATAATAATAATAATAAATTCCTTTTGTTCTGGCTCAAATTGAAAAACAAGTCTCATCTAAATTCCTGTAGGAAGCTTGAGCATTTCCATTTGCACAGAAATTGGAACAAATAGTATGGTAGTATGGGTAAAAACTATATGAGCATAGTGGTCTCTGGCATATCCTAACTATTATTCTTCTAATTTTATAAAACTTTGAATTAGATTTTTCCAAAACTTGTTTGGAAATTACTACAAAAAGAATTTTGGTTTTGAGGAAGTTCTAAATGAAAGTCTTACCTGTGAGCTGCTTGTAGACTGAGGTGTCAAAACCACTATTACTATCAACAACAACAATAAAAAGCCTGGATGCTGAATTTGCTTCCCCAAATAGTTGCTGTGTTTCTTGATCCAAGAAGGCCTCTCAAACAGTTACCACAGACAAGTGTAACTTGGGATTGGTGGCTTAATAGTAATTGTTTGGGTGAGCAGAGATTCCTAAGACTTTACAGAAAGTCCTGCAAAATGCAGCCACAGACTGCTGCTGAGAAAAAGAAACTCAATTAAGCAAAGGAAATTAGTCTGGTAATTTAAAACAAAAAAACAAGAAAACACCACCAACAGTGTCTGGAAAAATGAATATGTACTTTTTTTCTGTACTTGGGGGGAAAAAAAAAACCCTGGTGAAATCCTCTTAACTAAAACAAACCCATTAGTAAGGTTACTGCAACAGGGTGTTCATGCCTTCCGTAAGAGAAGAATGCAGCATAGGAACTGAGTTGTCTATATGTTTGTAGTTTATTTCTAGGCCCCTTGCTATGGTCATCAAGCCTGCTTTAATACTGTCAAACCTTATTTAAAGAACAAATTTTCCAACAAAAGACACGCTACTTTCATGTTTGTTTGCTGTAGTTTCTAATTTTTAAGTGGTAGTAAGAGATTGAGACTCATTTGATTGTTCTCCTTAATTTAGTTATGTGAAGTAAGCATTATCAGCCAATACTATGGCATAATTTGAATATGCTAAAACACTGAAGAAGCTCAAACTTAAACCATCCTGCTAATGAGAAAGGAATTTCATTCACAGTAGGTAAAGGATTTGCTTCACTTATGTTAATATTAAGCACATGATTAGGTTCTGCTTTCACACAGTTTGTAGTTGGTTAGGTTTTGAACCTAGCTGATACTAGTTAGGTCATTCAGTGTGAAGGGTATTCCGCAGACACTGATGTCCTTGTAATGTTGTGGGACAGCAGGGACTTTGGACATGTGGCAGAACCAGGAACTGACAGGTTTTCTGTATGCCTATGGGCATCTTAATACTGTAGCTTCCTACTTGCAAATTGGAGATAACTTTATTGTTGTTGTTATAAG